>NC_092373.1:5179635-5779635 GCF_030028105.1 Mobula birostris
AAACTTCCCTCGATCCCATGCCTTCTGACTTTCTGAATAAACCTACTGTGTGGAAACTTGTCAAATGCCTTACTAAAATCCATGTAGATCACATCCACTGCACCATCCTCATCTATAATCAACAAAGAGTGCACGAAGAGCGATTACCGCTCAACGATTAGGCTCGATACGGGGGCATAATTTTACTAATCTTCATAACCCCAACATTGATCACGCTATCAGTGGATTCCACTGATGTGCTCGATATTTATCGCGTATTTATTATTATATACATTTTCTCATCCCAACTAGGTTAAACCTGAGGTATAGAAATAGCCAGGCACACTCATTCCTCAATTGCTAGGAACATAGAACAGAACATACAACGCCTAGAGCAGAATAAGGCCCTTCGGCCCACAAAACTGAGCAAAACATGCCCTTACGATAGAAATTACCTTACGTTACGCATAATTCTCTATTTTTTAAGCTGCATGTACCTATCCAGGAGTCTCCTAAAAGAGCCTATCGTTTTTACCTCCATCATCGTTGCCGGCAGCCCATTCCATGAACACCTCTCTCTGCACAAGAAAAAAATTACCCCTGACATCTCATCTGAACCTATTTCAAGCTCCGTAAAATTGAGCCATCTCGTGTTAGCCATTTCAGCCCTGGAAAAAAGCCTTTGACTATCCCAATGATCAATGCCTCTCATCATCTTTCACACCTCTATCAGGTCACCTTTCATCCTCCGTTGTTCAAAAGAGAAAAGACAGAGTTCACTCAACTTATATTCATAACGCATGGTCCACAATCCGGGCAGCATCCTTGTATATCTCCTCTGCACCCTTTTATCGTTTCCACGGCCTTCCTGTAGTGATGCGACCAAAACAGAGCACAGTATTCCAAGTATGGTCTGAACAGGGCCCTGTATAGCTGCAACATTACCTCTCTGCTCCTAAACTCAAGCCCTCTATTGATGAAGGCTAATGCATTATATCCCTTCTTTACCACGGAGTCAATCTGCGTAGCATCTTTGAGTGTCCTATGAACTCGGATCCAAAGATAACTCTGCTCCTCCACACTGTGGTGTGCTACCATCAATACAATATTTTGTCATCATATTTGACCTACCAAATGAACCACCTCACACTAAACTAAGTTGAACTCCATCTGCCACTTCTCAGCCCAATTTTGCATCATATCGATGTGTGTCGTTACCTCTGACAGCCTGCTCCCCGCCACACTATCCACAAAACCCCCAACCTTTGTGTCCTCATCAAACTTAATAACCCATCCCTCCACTTCTTCATCCAGATCATTTATAAATTCACAAAGACTCGGGTTCCTGAACATATCCCTAAGACACAACTGTCACAGGGGCGGAGGCTTTGGGAGCAAGGGTGGACCCAAATGCAAGACACGTCTTGTGAGGATAATTAAACTTAGTTTATTGTTCGATATCAGGAGTGCTAGGCAGGAGCAGGAGTAGCGAACTGGGCAAGAACAGAGGGCTACGACTAGGCTGGGACTAGTGGTCTGGGATTGGACTCGAAATCGGCTCCCAGAACTACAGGAGACATGAAGAAGCCAGGGTATGGACTCCAAGCCAGAGACTGGGCAAAGACCCAGTACCTGGGTCTTGCCTCGGGCTCGGACCCCAAAATCAGGCAAGGACATGACATGGGCTAGAGAGAGGAGGAACATGGGAACACAGAACCTCGGTCTCGGGAAGCAGGTACATGGAACCATGGACACATACACAGAACACAAAGTCGGGTCCCCTCCTTGGGTAAAGGACATAGTGCCGGGACTCACACACAGAACGGAGAGCCGAGACCCCTCCTTGGGTACAGGACATAGGGCCGGGACTCATGACCCTCCGCGGGGCAACGGCAAGACGGCCTGAATTACCTGGCGGAGGCAAGGACAAGACAAGACAAGGCCAACACGAATGGACACCAGACAACACCTATCTAGCTCCGGTGATTGAACTAGACCGAAGTGCAAGCAGAGGCTGCAGACGAGGGCTAGAGGCGAGAGGAGTGGAGAAGGGATTCAGACAAGGCTATAGGACAGGAATCACAGACCGCCAGGACCATAACTTGACTCACAACTGGGAAGCCGTCAGGGAATGGACTTGAATTGGTGCGTGAATGCCGCTAGGGCCAGGACTTGACTGGGTGCTTGAAGGTCGCCAGGGCCAGGCCTTGAGTTGGTGCTTGAATGCCGCTAGGACCAGGAATTGACTTGGTGCTTGAATGCCGCTAGTGCTAGGACTTGACTTGGTGCTTGAATACCGCCAGGGAAGGAATTGACTTGGTGCTTTAATGCCGCCAGTACCAGGACTGGACTTGGTGCTTGAATGCCGCCAGGGACAGGAATTGACTTGGTGCTTGAATGCGGCCAGGACAAGGACTTTACTTGGTGCTTGAATGCCGCCAGGGCCACAAATTGACTTGGTGCTTGAATGCCGCCAGGACCAGTACTTGACTTGGTTCTTGAATGCCGCCAGGACCAGGACTTGACTTGGTTCTTGAATGCCGCCAGGGCCAGGACTTGACATGGTGCTTGAATGCCGCCAGGACCAGGACTTGACTTGGTGCTTGAATGCCACCAGTGTCAGGACTTGACTTGGTGCTTTAATGCCGCCAGGACCAGGACTTGACTTGGTGCTTGAATGCCACCAGTGTCAGGACTTGCTTGGTGCTTGAATGCTGCCAGGACCAGGCCTTGACTTGGTGCTTGAATGCCGCCAGGACCAGGACTTGACTCAGAACTGGGAAGCCGCCAGGTTCTGGACTTGACTTTGTGAGTGAATGCCGCCAGGGCCTAGACTTGACTTGGTTCGTGAATGCCGCCTGGACCAGGACTTGACTTGCCTGCTTGAATGCCGCCAGGGCCAGGAATTGACTTGGTGCTTGATTGCCTCCAGGTACAGGACTTGACTTGCTGCTTGAATGCCGCCAGAGCCTGGAGTTGACTTGGTGCTTGAATGCCGCCGGAGCCAGGGCTTGATTTGGTGCATGAATGCTCCGGAGCCAGGACTCGACTTGGAGTCTCCGGGTAGTGACGAGCTCTCGACTCGCCCGAGAACTGTAGACAGCCATTCTTGATTCCCTCCGGCGGGTTAACTGTCGGACCCACCTGGGTGAGAAAACTTTGGAGGCTCGCTTGGCGGGGTAACTGGACAGGGGTGCTCCAGTAAGGGGAGGCGAATTACCAGCACTCGCTTCAGCAAAGACTAGGCTTGCTCCGGCCAGATGACATCGACACAACGTACTTTGGATGACTTTGCAGACGCTGCCGCACCGACCGGCTAAAAACCGGAGACTATAACTACCGGTTCAGCCGAGTGTTAATTGCCTCTAATCACCAAAGTCGAGGGACACTGGAAAACAGGGAATCAACGGTCCGGATCGTAACATAAACCAGCTAAATTTAAAGGGACCCCGATATGGACCATGACAACAACACAGGTCCCCGACCTTCGTGCAGAATATAACCCGTCTACAACCACTCTTTGCCTTCTGTGAGCAAGCCAAATCATGGATCTACAAAGCAATGACCCTTGGATCCATGTCTCCTTACTTTCTCTATAAGCCTTGTTTGGGGTGCCTTATCAAATGCTATGCTGAAATCCATACGCATTACATCTACTGCTCCACCTTCATCAATATCTTTAGCCACATCCTCTAAAAAATTCAATCAGACACGTAAGACACGACCTGCCCTTAAGAAAGCCATGATGTCGATCCTAATCGTATTATGCATTTCCAAATGATAATTGATTCTGCCTTCCAGGATCTTTTCTTTCAAATTACCAATCACTGAAGAAAGACTCACTGGTGTATAATTTCCTGGGTTATCTCCACTCTCTTTTTGGAATAAAGGAACAGCATCCGCAACCCTCCAATCCCCTGGAACCTCTCCCGTCCCCATTGATGATGCAAAATTCATCGCCAGAGGCTCAGCATTCTCCTCACTCGCTCCCACAGTAGCCTGGGTACAGCTCCTCCGGTGCCGGTGACTTATCGAACTTGATGCTTTCCAAAAGCGCCAGAACATCCTCTCGTTTAATATCTACATGCTAAAGTTTTTCAGTCCGCTGTAATCATCCCTACAATATCTAAGATCGTTTTCCGTAGTGAATACTAAAACAAAGTATTCGTTAAGAACCTCTGCCTTCTCCTCCAGTTCCATGCACACTTTTCCACTGTCACACCTGATTGGTCCTATTCTCTTACGTCATGTCCTCTTGCTGTTCAAATACGTGTTAAACGTCTTGGGGCTTTCCTTAATCCTGTCCGTAAAGGCCTCTCATGGCCCCTTCTCGCTCTCCGAATTTCATTTTTAGGCTCTTTCCTGCAGGCCTTATAATCTTTAAGATGTCCATTATTGCACATGTTTCGAATTTTTTATAAGGTTTTCTTCACTTCTTGACTAGATTTGCAACAGCCTTTGAACACCACGTTCCTGTACCCTACCTTACTCCCCTGTCTCACTGGAATGTCACTCTGTAGAACTCCAAGCAAATATCCACACTGAACATTTGCCACATTTCTGCCGTACATTTCCATGAGAGCATTGTTCCCAATTTATGATTTGACGTTCCCGGCTGATAGCCTCACATTTCCCTTTATTGCAATTAAATGATTTTCCAACTCGTCTATTCCTATCCTTCTCCAATTATATGGTAAAGGGAATAGAATTGTCAGCACCATCTCCAAAATGCTCTCCTGTCCTGTGAGGTATGTGGCACCTGTCCAGGTTCATTTCCCAATGCCAGATCAAATGCAACTTCTCCTCTAGTAGGCTTATCTACATATTGTTTCAAGAAACTCTCTTGAGTACACCTAAAAAAACTCCACCCCATCTAAGCCTTTTTCTCTGCGGAGATGCCAATCAGTATTTAGGAAATTCAAATCTCCCACCACGACAGCCCTGTTGTTATTACACCATTCCAGAATCTGTCTCCCTATATGCTCCTCCATGTCCCTGTTAGTATCGGGTGGTCTATAAAACACCAATATAAAAACGTCCATCCACTGAGACTCCGTGGGCAATCAATCTCTCAATGACTTCCTCCATTTCTCTTGCCTGAACCCTATCTCTGATCAGCAGTGCCACGCCCCCGCCCCTTTTGCCTCCCTCTCTGTCCTATCTGAATCATCTATATACAAGAAGGAAGAAGACCTTCGGACGATTCTAGTGGTGTTTATTTTTGTAGTTTTCTGGATTTTTGCATAAATATTACGGTGCTGGAGAAATTGCTTACTATTTCGTAGTGCTTCCGAGATTATAGCATTTGAAGTTTTCGTTTTTTTTAGGACAATGTATCATGTTCTATAGACGGTCTATTTCCTGTTTTAATTCACCATATTTCTCGTGTTTTTCAGTTATTCATTTCTATGTTGTGTGTGTTTGGAATGTTTATCTTTGTTTAGTCAATTGCTTTTGCGTGCTTCTCCTGTAATGTTATTATCTGTTTAATTTGCTAAGCACAGCTTTGTAAAGAAACAGGGGAGGACATTGTCAAGCACGCTTATTTCCCAACTGCAGGGAACCTTCAGATTTTGTCCGTGGTGTTTAGAATTGCGGCGCTCTGGTGATTTTCATAAGTATTGCTGTGTAGACATAATAGCTGAATGACATTGCGTCAGGACATTGGGATGATATCATTTGCAGATAATACCGATTGGGACAATATGTACACGGTTAATATCCCATAGCCTGTCAATTCGCTATGTAATTCTGCAGGTTTCTGGACGTTGACACTTCTTGATTTCTGTACTTTACGAGTTTTTGCAATGCAAAATCTATTAATTAGTTTGTTGTTGCTTGTTAATGTCGTAATATTATATCAAGACAGCTATATGTATTATTCTATCAGGGCTAATGGATCGACCGAAATATAGTTGCAGAACTGTGACTCCAAATCTCAATCAGGTCTGTGTATGTAATCAGATTGAATTCAAATGTTTCAGGACCCTTTAATGTGTTTTCTGTTTTCTCTTAGCATTTGTTGGTATTATATGCTATATTTCTGATACTTCTGTTTAGTTTTGACAGCTTGGTGATGCATTGACACAAGGAACCCTACCATTTCTGGGAAGAGGTCCAAAATCATAAAATGTGTATTTTGTGCACCTATTATTATTGTTAATTGATTTTTGTTTCAAGCTGGTAAAACCTAAGGTAGACTTCAGTTTCTGCATTTCTCGCCTTCATTTTTTTTTTTTTTATCGTGCACTTTAATTTGATTGTGTGTTCCTGTATCACCACAAGGAGCCCTTCTATTTCTGGAAAGAGGTCCTCAACTCTTCCCAGTCAGCTTTTGACGCCTCATTTTCAACATCTGGTCTGCTCAATTCGTGTGTATGTCTTCATGAAGGTTCATAGTTTTCCATTGGTTAACCTCTTCTTCTATAATGATAAGCTTTTTTTTTTAAATTTGTGTTGTGCTTTCATTTAAGTTTAGCGGTGTGTATTTCAATTCACAATTATGTACTAGGATGGAGTGCCGAATCCTGAAAATATATCCTTTGAAGTTTTACAGACTATAGTCTATTTTTATGTATGTTATTCCTTTTCTTCCTTCTGTTTTGTGTAGTCTTAATCTAAGCGTGTTACAATGTACATAGTATTTTCTAAAGAAATGTCATTTCAGTTCTTACTTTTCTTTGTAAACTTTCTTGATCGATTTCGGACTGATCAAGAGAATACGCCAATATTTGTATAACCAGAATGCTTATTCACTTTGTTATTTTCTTTTAATATTGACCCCTGTTTGCAGATTGTCACAAGCATTGAAGCAAATTCTGTCCAAAGCCTTTCCTTCATTGCACGATGATCGATTTTATTTGCTGATATCTTAAATGTGCATATCTTTCATTTTCATCCATCGGTGCATTGCATACTGCTGCCCTGTTTAAAATTATTTCAACTCTAACGCACTTTTCATTATGTTTAATATTCTACCTTTATCTAGACAAATATACATTTTTGATATATTTAGAATATAGTTCGAGTATTTGAGTTAATTGCTTTTGCATTGTTCGCCGACTTCTGAACATGTGTTGTTTGTCTTGTGTGTGCGATTTTTCATTGAATCCATAGCATTGCACTGCATCTTCTATGAATGGCTGCAGCAAAATAAATCTCATGGTTAGATATGATGACAGATATATACCTTGATTATTAATTTACTCAGAACTTTGTACTTCGAACTTTGGTTATAGTTGGAATCTGAAAAGAAGATCAGAATGGTGTTGAAAGCTGGTACTCACAGTATAATGAGCCCTTGAATTGTCTACGACTGAAGACAATGGAGCAGTGTTTGAACGTTGAATTTTGTGAATGGTTCATTAATAAACAGCCTGGTTACGATATTCTGAAGGACCTGTTATGTGCTATACGACTTTACGTCCAGAGACAGAAACTTTTGTTTAAAGTTACCTCGAAATATCTAGGGTGTTTTACATCTCTAGATGCTCAATGCTGCCAGTTAAAACTCTGGAAAAGAGAGTCAGGAAGAGTTATTAACAAAACTTGCAAAAATTTAGTTGCGGGTACCGGAGTTCTGGAATCATGGAGACTTTTCTTCCCAAACCACAGACGTTCCAGAAAGGACACTGAACTCTAGAAAAAAAAAAAGTTCCGAGCTTTTGCTGTATAGAAGCACAAAAATGGAAGTGGAGGTCTGAACGTAGTTAAGCAACGTTTCAAATATGATGGCCATAATACCATCAGGAATGGTTAGCTTTAAAATGGATAAAAGGGAGGGCATCGCCATCAATTGAATTTCAGCTGATGAAAGAAGTTCCGCATTTAAATGTGAAAGAGTAGGAACATTTTGAGATCCGGGACATTCAGAACGGCCGCAGCCACACCCTGTCAAAGATTCCTGTTGCAATTTTTCTGCCTAAAATAGCAACAATGTTGCAATTGGTGTATCGATTCTGGTAATCTGTAGCAACACTTCCACCTCTCATTTCCACCTATTTAAGTGTATTCTTCTGACGACTTGATAGAGACATTCTCTGTTGAAGAAAAGTAGCGAACTGAACCGCAAGACCTACTGGTGAATTTCTTCTTCACCTATGTGGAAGAAAGTGAAATGCTGAGTCTATGGATACTCGTATTAATCCTGCACATTCCAAGGTGTAAGTAACTTTATTTTCCGCTTTCCTCCAACTGTTCACAATTCAATATGTGAAAATATCTGAACCGTTTCAGAAGTTTGACTACTGCTGAATTGCTTCTACTCTTCTAGATAGAAATTTTTTCGTTATACTGGTTAGGATACAAACATATTCAGCAGGGTGGAGCATACCTGTAAAGAACATTGCCTCAGTTTAATTTATTTTTTTAAATATATTCTTATCATTTTCTTTTATTACAAGCTAACTGTCACGCACCCCGTGACGGGAATAAAGAACCAACAGATATGGAAAACACTTTGGAGTCCAAAAATGCTATTACCTAATAATATTTAATAGTAGCTACGCAATACAGTAATACCAACCTAGCAAGCAGGTTAGCAAAGATTATATAAGGATATCAGTAAATGCGGAAATATATGCGAAAAGCAATCTTCTTCAAGTATCGGGGTAACAAGATACAGTCTTACGATGTTCAGTTCAGTTCAGTTCGTGGTATTGACTTCAGTAGTGATGGGGGGGGGAGGGAAGAGTTGACTCTTCAGGTAAGCTGACGCCGTCGATCTCGTTGCCTTCCGATATCATTTAAACGTCACCGACTGTGACCACAACAGAGGGACAGAGGGGACTGGTTTCTGTGGTGGAGGTATCTCCCAGGCAAGGGTGGACACATGGACAACTCCCCACTGGTCGCTGACTTTTGTTTGCACTGCAAGAGCCACTGATCGATCCGCCTGATCGATCCTCCAAAAAAAAAACTTTTATTTGCCGGCAAAACAAAGTTCATTCAGTGTCCAAATCATGTCTCCACGGTCTATCATCTGACCTCCGATTATAATTTCCTGTGCTGAGCACCAACTGTCCCTCAAATAACTCCGCCTATCACTGCCAGTGGAAGAATACAAATAGGCGATGTCCTTGAAGAAAGTACAAACAACCTGTATGCAGTCTTCATCTATATCTCTCTTTCCAAAAGCACATGTCGGCGTTAGAAAACTCTCTCTCTCTCTCTCTCTCTCTCTCTCTCTCTCTCTCTCTCTCTCTCTCTCTCTCTCTCTCTCTCTCTCTCTCTCTCTCTCTCTCTTCAAATGCAGAGTTCATAGGGGTAATCGAGCACAGTTCATAGGGGTAATTCAGGACCCCGTCATACAAACAAAACAAACAAAAAAAAAATACAGCACATCCACCAAAACCACGACGTTAACAAAATCAAATTAAATACTGAGCAACAAAAATATGAAAAATATAAAGGTAAAAGTAAACATGAACAGCAGAGGTGCACCGTACCAGTAAACCTCAGTCGTCGCCCCGTCGGAAAGTCCAATTCAGGGCCCTATATAATTTCAAAGATGTCCCATCTGTCCTCATTACAAGTCTCAGTCTCTCCAAATGTAAAGTATTTGTTAGTTCTCTCAGCCACAGATCGTACGTAGGCACAGAGTCTATTTTCCACATTTGCAGGATTAACTTCCTAGCAATCACCATTCAACACAATACAGACATTTTTTCATACTTATTGGCTGCAGATAGGGAACTTGTTGCTCCAAGGATAGCTATGAGCCTGTCTGGTTTCCACCGCTTCCGAAAACGCCTCAGAGATACACTGAAAAATGTCTTTTCAGTATGCAATACAGTTTTGCGATACAGTATGCATAAAGCTTACAACATGACCAGAAGGAATGTGACAAGTTACTGTTCACAGATTTACATCTATTACTAACTAGTGAAACATCAGGGTAGAAACTGTGCAACTTTTCTTTGAAAAAATGGAGTCTATGTATAGTTTTAAGCTGTACAAGTCTGTGTCTGACGTTGACCGAACAATCATGTACACTCTTTAAGCACTCATCCCAGACCTCCTCTGTCAGTTCTATACCCAATTCATCCACCCATGCTTGTTTAAGACCTGCAGTATTCACCCGAGCAACATTATGTAGGATCTGATAAAAATAGGATATCGCACTACAAGTAACAAGATCAAATTTATTTATTGCCTCCAGGGACTCCTGTTTGTCTAAAACTTCGAAGTTAGGTATATATTTCCTCACATAATCTCGAATTTGTAAATATCTAAAAGTACTAGATGCAGACATATTGTAAACTGCTTGAAACGGCACAAAAATGGCAAAGTTTCCATTAATATTTAGGTCACCTACACTACAGATGCCTCTCTGTTTCAGGTAGAAAAAAAACAGTATCATTTAGGCCAGGCAAAAAAAGAAAGATTGTCACAAATAGGAGAGTCAATATAAGTTTTTGGAGCCTTAATGTACAGTTGAATCTGCTTCCAAATTCTTACAATGCTGCCAAACACGAAGCTGTTACTAAAATGTGACTTATTAACTGCCATGGGGCTGTTAAGGAGAGCTGGTAGGAAGTCTTCTTACAAGGCATTCGCTATATGAGTAACCATGCTGGGCACGAGTCTGAGGTAGAGGGTGGGCCTTTTTTGCACCATGCAAGAATAAATAAGCGAGCTGACCAGTAATACATTTGAACGGCCGGTCGGGCAAAACCACCTGCTTCCTTGAGCTTTGACAAGTGATTTTTAGTAATTCTAATGGCTTTCTAATTCCAAATGAAGGGTATTGAATCCAATTGCTTAAAATATGACAGCGGAATAAAACATGTAATTGACTGGAAAAGATGAAGAAATCCTGGCAGTACAGTCATCTTGATTGCATTAACCCTCCCCACCAAAGAAATTGGAAGGGTTTTTCAAAAGTTAGTATTGCGTTTCACCTGCTCAACTTTGTTTCCCCAATTCACATGCAGAAGGTCATCTGGGTTGTTTGTAATAGTAACATCAAGATAGGAAAAATGATCATGTTATTTTAAAGAGAATGGACTGTAAATACGCTGTATTAACCACTGCAGTGACTGACATTAGTTCACTCTCATCCCAATTAATAGAGAAACCTGTGAAACTACCAGCATTATTAATTAGAGTCAGAAGGGCGGGTATTGATGTTTCTGGGCTGGAGATATATAAACGTATATCGTCAGCGTATAACGAAAGGTGATGCTTATGTCCATGCATATCAATGGGAGATATCAAAGGGTCCTGTCTGATGCTAACAGCCAGTGGATCAGTGATAACCGCAAACAAAAACGGAGAAAGAGGTCAACCTTGACGAATCCCGCGAAGAATTGCAAAAGGGGAGGAAATATTCTGATTAGTGATAATTGAAGCCGATGGGTGCGAATAAATTATCTCAATCCATTTAATGAAAGATGGTCCAAATCCAAATTTCATTAGTGCGAACATGATATATGGTCATTCAACTTGGTCAAACGTACGTTGCGCATCTATTGAAATTACTACAGCCTCTTCTGCATGTTTTGTATATAAAATATTGAAAAGACGACGCAAAGTAAAATACACATGACTACCTGGCATAAAGCCAGTTTGATCCGGATGATTAATCGAAGAAATTCATTATTTTAATCTATTGGCCAGAACTTTCCAAATAATTTTGGTTTCAATGGGCAGCAGCGAACAGGGGCGATATGATGAAAGCACCTCGGCATCACGGCCTGGTTTTGGAAACAGAGAAACATTGGCTTTACATAAAGCGGGTGGCAATCTGGAAGCTGTCTTAGATTGAATCAACATTCGTAAAAGCAGAGGTGACATTTCTGGACCACATACTTTGAAGAATTCCATGCTAAAACCATCCGGACCCGCTGCCTTATTATTAGGGAAGGGAGAGATGAACTTATTGATTTCATCTGGGTTTATATCAGCATCAAGTGTGTTTACTGAATCTGTTGACAGCGTGGGCAGATTCAAATTATCAAAAAATGCTTCCACGGTTTCAACGTCCGGACCGCCTTGTGATTGGTAAACATTAGCATAAAACTCTGCAAAACACTTCTTAACTTTTTCCGGGTCCGCCAATAAAAAGCCATCTTTTTATGGACTACTCTTAGCACACGCTTCAGTGGCCTATTCATGTCCCGTACAATCCAGCTGACAAGTTTAGTCTCACCAATACTGTGCATATGCGATTTAGATTTCAGATCTGCTGCTTAACAAAAAAAAAAAAATGCTGTATGGCCGTGGCATAACACAAACTGTAACATGAACAAATAGATGTGCAGTAACAACCCCTTGAGAAACACGAAAAAAAACTCCAAAAAATAAAAACACACCAGGAGTAGTACTTCCATACCCCTAACCTAGAGTCAAAGTTATATCCAAAAGCTAACGCATGGCCCACAATAGCGAGAGAGCTACCCATTATTCACTAAACACGGGAGAAATACCTCTTCGCAAATACACTATGAAAGATAAAAACAAACAATAACATTCAGTCCTCAACCGCATTATTTTCCAGTTCCTCGTGTGCTGAGCATAACAAACAGTCTCCAGATGAAGCCACTATCGATCAACGACGAATCTAATAAACCAGCTTTAATCCATTTTTACGTTGATACAGTGTCCGAATGCCAATCTTCAACTTCTCGGCTCAGGATCTCTTCCGCTACGGCTGCAGTGCTGAATGTACTGGTGATACTGTTAACTGTAACCACAAACCTCGCCAGATACAGGAATCCACACCTAATTTTCCTGGCTTTGCATTTCGCCTTAATTTGCTGAAAATCCTGACGTTTCCTCATGGTAGCTGAGCTTAATTCCGGGTAAATGAACACCGGACGCCCGTTCTATATCAGTGGAGTTCTCGCCCTGGACAACCGTAACACCAGCTCTTTAACCTGGTAGTGGTGTAGCCTCTCAATAATAGCTCCTGACCTACCATTTTTAGCAGGTGCTAGGCTCCGGTGGGCACGGTCCAATTCAATCACCTGCTGGAAATGTTCTTCCTACAGTAACTTCGGAAGCAACCTGGCTAAAAGCCCCGTCGGCTTATTGCTTTCTGTTTTCTCCTGAACCCCGAGAATTCGAACGTTTTGACGCGAGACCGAGCTTCAAGGCCAGCCACATTAGCCTGTGGCTGCGTGTTTTGGGATATTAGGCTGTCGAGCCGCCTCTCCAACTCTTCAATTCGTCTGTCATACGATTCAGTAGCATCCTTCATTAAAGAAACACGCTTACTGACATCGGTAAGTGCCGCTGTTAGGTTGATGACTGACTTATTATGCTCTGCATGTCTCCTTTCTACCAAATTGTACAGTTTGTTTGCCACCACGAAGACTTCTTCAATGGTGGTGGGACCGGGGCCCTAGCAACATTGGCTTTAGCTTCTCCTAGGCCCGCTAGCTTCGCGGAACCCTCGCCAGAATCTTCTTCCCCTGCCCCCTTTTCTTGTTTCTTCCCTTTACCTGGTTTTGTCATTTCGTTCAGCCTGTTACAGCTCACTTCAGTCACGTAAAAAAATAATAGTTAACTGCTATTTGGGTGAGGCAAAAAGTGAGTTAGGCACAACTCCCGGGATACACGTCTACTCCATACCAATACCCCACGAACAACCCCCCCCCCCAGTTTAATTTTATTTTAATTTTATTTTGAAGTGGATTGTAACAACAGGGATACGATGGATCGATTTGCTACCATTTTACTCTGACTGCAGAAATCAGTCTCATATAACTCATAAGCATGGTTCGGTGACTTTAAAATTTTATTTTTGTCTTGCACTCTCGTGTTAATGCGCATGAGTCCGTGGTTGCTCATTGTTCAAAAACAAACAAACAACAAAAAAAAAATAATAAAAAAACACAAAAGGAGTCCATGTACATAAAAGTTATTGCACTTTTCTTGTTCTGTGCACTGATCCGGGATTTTGCCTCATGTACCCTTCTGTGACGAGGATTAAAACTTACATTTGACTGAACTGCTAGAAAGAACAGACCGTTTGTAATCATTGATCGAAATAACCAGCTAATACTGTCTTGGATTCATCACAGGGTATTATATATTTATGTTGATGTTCCATCGTGGAAGTTAGTTTACAATTATTTTCCACCGTGAATTGTATAAATCTCTGTTCCAGTCTCTTGAAAAGAATGTTAACATAGAATAGTACAACACATTACAGGCCCTTAGGCATACAATGTTGTACCGTCCCTCAAACGCAGCCTCCCATATAACCCTCCACTTTAAATTCCTCCATATACCTGTCTAGTAGTCTCTTAAAGTTCACGAGTGTATCTGCCTCCACCACTGACTCATGCAGTGCATTCCACGCACCAACCACTATCTGAGCAACAAAAGCTTTCTCTAATATCCCCCTTAAACTACCACCCCCCACTTACCTTAAAGCCATGTCCTTGTGTATTGCGCAGTGGCGCCCTGGGGAAGAGGAGCTGACTATCCACTCTATCTATTCCTATTATTACCTTGTACAGCTCTATAATGTCTCCTCTTATCCTCCTTCTCTTCATCTTCCCAATGATCCAAAAATCTAAAACCCTGCTCACTGCATCAACTCCTCAGCCACGGATTCAACTGCCATCTCCTCCAGTTCATCACTGCTACGTAACACTGTCAGCAATCCTGAGAAAGCCACACTTGAGGTTCTGTTCTTCAGACTTCTGCCTAATTCCCGAAAATCACACTTCAGGACTTCATCCCTCTTCCTGCCTATGTTGTAAAGCCCTAGCTCCCTTAATTTCTGACCATAATCCATACTCTCTAAACCACGCAGCATCCTGGTAAATCTCCTCAGTACCCCTTCCAATGCTTCCACATCCTTCCTATGCAGAGGCGACCAGAACTGGACACAATACTCCAGGTTTGGCCTAAACAGAGTTTTATAGAGCTGCATCATTGCATTGCGACTCGTAAACTCTATCCCTCGAATTATGAAGGCTAACACCCCATGAGCATTCTTAACTACCCTATCTACATGTGAGGAAACTTTCAGGAATCTGTGGACAGATCCTTCAGCTCCTCCACACTACCAAGTATCCTATCATTCACTTTGTACTCTGTCTTGGAGTTTGTCCTTCCAAAGTGTACCACCTCAAATTTCTCCGGGTTGAACATCTGCCACTTCTCAGCCTACTTCCGCATCCTATCAACATCTCTCTGGAATCTTCGACAATCGCCTACACTATCTACAACACCAGCAACATTTGTGTCGTCTGCAAACTTGCCAACCCAGCCTTCCACCCCCATATCCAGGTCGTTAATAAAAATCAAGAAAAGTAGAGGTCCCAGAACAGATCCTTGTGGGACACTACCAGTCAGAATCCTCCAATCTAAATGTGCTCCCTCCACCACAACACTCTGTGTTCTGCAGGCAAGCCAATTCTAAATCCCCCTGGCCAAACTTCCCTGGATCCCATGCCTTCTGACCTTCTGAATAAGCCTACCGTGTGGAGTCTTCTCAGATGCCTTATTAAATCCATGTAGATCACATCCACTGCATTGCCCTCATCTATATCCCTGGTCACCTCCTCAAAGAACTCTATCAGGCTTGTTAGACACAATCCGCTCTTCACAAAGCCATGCTGACTCTCCCTGATCGGACCATGATTCTCTAAATGCCCATAGATGTTATCTCTAAGAATCTTTCCCAACAGCTTTCCCACCACAGATGTAAGGCTCACTGGTCTATAATTACCCTACTAACTTTTTTGAACAAAGGAACAACATTCGCCTCCCTCCAATCCGCCGGTACCATTCCCGTGGACAACGAGGACATAAAGATCCTAGCCAGAGGCTCAGCAATCTCTTCTCTCGCCTCGTGGAGCAGCCTGGGGAATATTCCGTCAGGCTCCGGGGACTTATCTGTCCTAATGTATTTTAACAACTACAACACCTCCTCTCCCTTAATATCAACATGCTCCAGAACATCAATCTCACTCATATTGTCCTCACCATCACCAAGTTCCCTTTCATTGGTGAATACCGTAGAGATGTAGTCGTTGATAACCTCGCTTACTCCCACAGCCTCCAGGGACATCTTCCCACCTTTATCTCTAATCGGTCCTACCTTCACTCCTGTCATCCTTTTTTTCTTCACATAATTGAAGAATGTCTTGGGGTTTTCCTTTACCCTACTCGCCAAGGCCTTCTCATGCCCCCTTCTTGCTCTTCTCAGCCCCTTCTTAAGCTCCTTTCTTGCTTCCCTATATTCCTCAATTGACCCATCTGATCCTTGCTTCCTAGACCTCATGTATGCTGCCTTCTTCCACCTGACTAGATTTTCCACCTCACTTGTCACCCATAGTTCCTTCACCCTACCATCTTTATCTTCCTCTCCGGGACAAATTTATCCCTTACATCCCGCAAGCATGTCCACAGTACATTTCCCTGCAAAAGCAGCATCTCAATTCGCACCCGCAATTTCTAGCCTCATAGGCTCATAATTTGCTTTTCTCCAATTAAAAAAAATCCTGTCCTTTTTGCTTCTATCCTTTTCCATGATAATTATAAAGGCCAGAGAGCGGTGGTCACTGTCCCCCAGATGCTCACCCACTGAGAGATCTGTAACCTGACACGGTTCATTACCTAACACTAGATCTAGTATGGCATCGCCCCTGGTCGGCCTGTCCACATACTGTGACAGGAATCCATCCTGGACACACTTAACAAACTCTGCTCCAACTAAACCCTTGGAACTAATCAGATGCCAATCAATACTAGGGAAGTTAAAGTCATCCATGGTAACAACCCTGTTATTTTCGTACCTTTCCAAAATCTGCCTCCCAACCAATCTGCTCCTCTGTATCTCTGCTGCTACCAGGAGGCTTATAGAATACCCCCAGTAGAGTAACTGCTCCCTTCCTGTTCCTGACCTCCACCCATATTGACTCAAAAGAGGATCCTGCTATATTACCCACCCTTTCTGTAGCTGTAATAGTATTCCTGACCAGTAATGCCACCCCTCTTCCCCTTTTTCCGCCCTCTTTATCCCTTTTAAAGCACTGAAATCCAGGAATATTCAGAATCCATTCCTGCCCTGGTGCCAGCTAAGTCTCTGTAATGGCCACTACATCATAATTCCATGTACGTATCCAAGCTCTCAGTTCATCACCTTTGTTCCTGATGCTTCTTGCATTAAGGTACACACATTTCAGCCCTTCTACCTTACTGTCTTTACACCGTTTATTCTGCTTCTTTCCTCAAAGCCTCTCTGTATTTTAGATCTGGCTTTACTCCATGCACTTCTTTCCCTGCTCTATCGCTCTGGATCCCACCCCCCTTGCAAATTAGTTTAAACCCTTCCGAACCATGCTAGCAAACCTACCTGCAAGGATATTGATCCCCCTCTAGTTCAGGTGCAACCCATCCAATCTGTACAGGTCCCACCTTCCCCAGAAGAGATCCCAATGATCTAACAATCTAAAACCCTGCTCCCTGCACCAACTCCTCAGCAACGCATTCAACTGCCATCTCCTCCAATTCTTACCATCTCTGTCACATAGCACTGGCAGCATTCCTGAGAACGTCACCCTTGAGGTTCACATCGGGAGGTTTACAGTAGAGGAGGTCGTGGATAAACATATCAGTATACGAATGGGACGCAGACTCTTTGAAGATGCTCTCTGTGATATAAAGTCCATGGTGGTCCTATATGTGTTTGCACTATTATGTAGTTTTTTTTTTTTTCCCAGATACTGTACAGCAGAGCCTCCAGAACAGAATTTGATGCAACCAGTCAAAATGCTCTACACGGTACATCTGTAGAAATATGCGAGAGTCTTGATTGACATACTATGTCTCCTCAAACTCCTAATAAATTTAGCTGTTGTCATGTTTTAATCTGCGTATTATACTTTAAAGCTGGAATTTTACTTTCATCTAATATACCGCAGGACATAGAAAGCCCAGACTCATTGATGGATACGACGAATGCTCTGGAAGATTGGAGATACAGCATGGAGAGACGTGGGGCACTGTGTGCGATTCGAATTGGGATTTACAGGACGCACGCGTGGTGTGTAGACCGTTGAAATGTGGGGAAGTGATATCAGTGTTAGGAGGGGCATATTTTGGAGAAGGCAGTGGTCCCATTTGGCAGGATTCCTATGAATGCCAAGGCAATGAGAGCATTACCTGGAATTGCGCAACCACACCAAGAAATGGACATAACTGTTCGGGTGGAAGTGTTGTGAGCGTCATTTGTTCAGGTGAGTGTTTCAGTCGTTTATACAGTTGGATTTACATAGCGGAGAGAACTGACTGCAGGATTAAACACTGTATTAGTCCTGATGATGTGG
This sequence comes from Mobula birostris, assembly GCF_030028105.1. NCBI lineage: Eukaryota > Metazoa > Chordata > Chondrichthyes > Myliobatiformes > Myliobatidae > Mobula > Mobula birostris. The sequence goes on from NC_092373.1 coordinate 5,197,905, forward strand.
TTGGTAAATGCTAACTCTTCAACAGAGAAGTAAGTATCAGAGGACACGGGTTATATCGGAATCCTGGATTTCAAAGTTCAAAAGTAAATTTATTTTCAAGACACAAAGATTCATTTTCTTGGGTGTCTTCACAGCAAATAGAGAAAAAAATGTTGCAATAGCATTCAGCAACTGCGCTCGGTAATATGCATGTATCACGTAGTCATTATTTGATCACTGCGGTGCTTAATTCAGTTTTTCGTTGTAGCGCTTGTCGAGTCTTGAGCAAAGCAAAACAACGTTACCAGCATGCTCGCACTCGACCTTGCCTTAGAAAGTGGTCTATCGAGTCGACTGACGCTGAAGACCTGTGGTATTCGTTTGAAATTTAAATATTTCCTTTCGCTGCGGTGTTGGCATCTAGTTTGAGAGTTTTACATAACTGCCCGGTTTGGACAAGCGCTTATTGTTCTCTTTTCCCTTAAAACACTAATCGCATTAAAATGTATGAACTATCAACCTGCTTCAGTGTCTCTCTCTCCGCACGTGGGTCATATCTGAATGTAGTGACAGCAAGTCTCGAAGCACTCACAAGACAGACAGGGCAGAGGGAGAGAAGCTGATCTTGACCCTGTGATTCATTGGTCAGGTATAGAATAGCTACAGGGAATTGAATCTGTTCTGAATAAAGCAATCTGTTACTGCAGCGATGGGAGATATAAACTCGTGCCGACAAGCCCAGTCTCAGGTTGAGGAACAGCAATCATCCCTCGCAGCAATTGTTTAGTAACACACAGCAAACAATCGGAGTGATGTGTCGGCGATTTTCGCTTTCACAGCCGCCATCCCCGAGGTCACTGCGGACAGCCAGCTTCAGCTGACAGCAAATAGCGTTCTTCCCAAAGCAATTCAGCAGCCTCAGGCTGCCCCAGTGCCTCTCCCAGCATCTAGCAAGTTCTCGCTTCCTGCTGCCCGACAACCTCTGACACTACTGCTCCTACATTCGCGCCTGGTCCAGAAATGCCTCCTGCTTTCGGACCACCACGGAATCACGCGACTGTGAAAGAACCCAGTATTCCATCACCGGGGGATCTCGATGGCTGCCGAAATCTCATTACTCAATGCGAGTTGACATTCCAAGACTAGCCTGTACATTTTGGTCATGATGCACAGAAATGGACGTACGTGGTCAATCTCCTAGACGCAACCTGTTCAACAACTTCCGGGAGCAAGGATAGACTGCAGCCCAGTCGTTCCGGCATTTCATTGCAGAGTTAAGGAGGATTACTGCCCTATCATTACGTGGTAAATCTGTCCACTAATTCTTCACCTGCGGCAAGGCGAGGGATGGTGAGGGACTCTGCAGTCAAATTCCGCAGGCTTGCAGTAGAGGCGGGATGGAATGAGAGATCTTTCCTCAATGCCTTCCATGTGGACTGAACGAGGAATCCAACAGAAGATCGTTGTCTGTGACGAGCAAGATTTTCTGGATGAACTAATTAATCTGGCTTTTCCCGTTGACTACTGGGAAACTTTAGCGCAGGGTAAGAATATCTCAAGCATCCCACAATCCATCTAATCGCCGTCTATCCTCGCTCTCTCCCTGATCATCCAGCATCCAGTCCACGGAGAGCTCCATGCAAGTGGGGCGCATTCGCCTCTTTCAGCAGAACTGAGAGGGGCACAGAACAGCTTCCTGCCTCTGTGGTAGTGACACAGAACAATTCCTGGCGGTATGTTCCAAACGTCCGGGAAAAGGATGCACGTCAGCAATGAGGAGACTCCTGTTGGGTCGCTTCTCCCTGTAATCAGTTTCACCTAATTGTGTTATGGTCGCAGCTTCCTTGTCGTCAGGGTCTCGAAGCCATGAAACTACGTCATTTATAGACTCTGGTGCAGCCAGGAATGTCATGGACATCTCTGTAGCTCAAAGATGCGAATTCCCAACTCAGGAATTGGGAGGAAAGACCATGGGCGGTCGACCTCTGAGCATTGGCCAGATCCAACTTTCCTCCGAACCTCTAAACGTTGTGCTTGGAGACAAGCAAAATGAAGAATTCTCCTTCTATCTGGTCGATTCACTTGAACTGCTGATTGTGCTTGGACTTCCCAGGATATTTCGACGTAACCCGCTGAATAATTGGTCTCTTAAAGCACTCAGAGTGGGGACCGGTGTGGTTGTCTACCAGTCTGGATCCAGCTCCAGCCAAATCGCCTCCTATGCCCTAGGATATGGATCTGCCTCTGATTATGTCTGAATATGCGAATCTTCTTGAGGCCTTCAGTAAGCGCATCTCCCTGCTTCATACTAGACAGACGACTTCACCTTCGACCTCCTACCTGGCACTAACCCTCCGCAGGATGGGCACTTTTTCCTCTCTCTCTTACTGAAACGGTGGTATGGCGGAGTGCTTCAAGGAGGGAACGGCCATAGGGTTTATAGATCCATGATCATCTCCGGCAGGAGCACGCTCCGTCCCAACATCGATTATCGGCCCTTGAATAACATCTCTGTGAAGAGTCAATACCCTCTTTTCTTGCTGGTGTCTACATTCGAACTTCTCAACAGAGTACTATAATTTCCAAAATTGATCCACTCCATGCTTGTAATCTGGTCCCTATGCGAGGAAGAGATAGGTGGAAGACAGCTTTCAACACCACTCATGGCCGCTATGGGTAGCTTTTGCAGCCTTTCCATTTGGAAAATATCACCGCTGTTTTCCAGTCCTCAATTCACGATGTGCTGAAAGACATGTGAAAAGAGATTGCTTTTCTATATTTAGTCTACACCCTTATCTATTTCCGTTCTCATCAGGAACACGTCCAGCATTCCTAGAGGGTTCCCAGACGACTCCTCAAAAATAACCTGTACTCTAAACACGAGAAGTGCGTTTTGGGGCTATGTCGTACCCTATTTAGTGTTCAAGTGGAGGGTAGTAAAGTTCAGACATGTACAAAGTCGCTCAAACCATCACAGTCAAACAGTTACGGTACTTCATAGTGCTTGCGAACTTTTACTCCAATACATCGGGAATTTCAGCTCCCGTAAATGTCCTCACCTGAAAGAACTCGGCAGGATTCCATTCGAGAGACGGTGCTGACCACAAAATTTCCGAGCTGAAGTGAAGTTCCACAACAGGTTTTGTGCTGCAAAACCCTGACACATCATAGCCATGCATGGTCGAGCTGCACTCCTCTGCTTTTCTTCCTGTCGCTTGACTCTGACCGACAATAACAGCACTATTGCGAATCGCGACAATTTAACTATCGCGGAGGCCCTGGGGGAATGGCGCAATGGTTGGAGGGTGGGGAGGGGGGAGAGCGTCATTCTTGATCTGTGCAGATCACAGGAAACTGTCCTACATTCAGGCGGTAAAGAGACTCATCTCTCGTTAATCCCGGTGGGCTCTCTTCTTCACCCGGTTAATTTTATCCTCATCAATCGTCCGGGCAGCAAGAAACAAAGACCGACGCTCTTTACCAGCAGGTCGACGGATCTGAGAACGCTGGGGAAAAAAAACAGGGCTATTAAATAGTACTAGAGCAGAGTACGATCTGCTCCCAACACCTGCGAACCTCAGCACCTGGTATGAAAATAAGACAGACAGGTGTGCTGCTTGGGACGAGAAGGGAGCAGTTCAACATATCTTGAGTGCATGCAGAGTCAATCTTTCTAGCGGCATGTACACTTGCAGACATAACAACGTTCTCAAAGTTGTAACAAAAACGGTTGAGCAGAGAGTACTGCAGCACAACTTATCTCATGCCCCATGCTGCACAGAACATCGTATATCATTTGTGAAAGAAGGCTCCAGTTCAAAGGTGTACAGCACAGACTCACGATCAAGCACACTTTCTTCAGCCAATGATTGGTGTGTCGAGGTTGACTTGGGCGGGAAAGGCAATTTCCCGGAGCAAATACCTTTCACAACATTGCATCCAGATATAATCGTATGGTCTGACACCAGTAGGGAAGTGGTTATTGGTGAACTCTCAATCCCCTGGGAAGTCAACATCGATGAAGTCCATGAGCGCAAGTTAACCAAGTATGCAGAATTAAGATCAGAGTGCAGAGACAAAGGGTGGAAGGTCTCATGCTATCCATTCGAAGTAGGGTGCCGTGGGTTTATTGCGTTCTCTCTCCAGAAGTGGTTGTGTGACCTACACTTCGCTAGAAGAGAGATCATGTCAACCAGCAGGGCTGTAGCTGAGGCAGCAGAGAAAGGACCCCCATGGGTGAGGACCAAGTATGTCCAGAGGGGCAGATAGTCAGACAGTGTATACATATCTTGCAAACCCTTCAATAGTTGCATAGACACCTGAAGAGCAGACTATCTGTTAGATGGAAGTGGCCAAGCACTCTGATAGAGGCAGATGCCAAGTTTTTAAGCTCACCAGTGGGAGGTGGTGCTTTAGCACAGCTGGCCCACCATTTCGAGGGTGTCTTGATCATAAACGGGCCGAAACTCCTGAAGACAGGTGGCAGGTCAACTGATGACACCGCTGGTGATGGTACAGGACAGTTAACATCTTAGTCCACGTGTATTTTGTAACTGTTCTCAAACGGAACACTATATGCCAATACCGGGTGAAAGATAATATCTAAATATAAAACGAATGCCGTCGTCTTCAAAGTCAGTCCATCCGATTGTCCACTCTCCCAGTCAAGGCCGAATGCAATCAGGCAGTGTAACGCTGTTGTATTTTGTTCAAATCCCCGCACGCGCTACAACGAAAATAAAAGTGTTAAATGCCGCAATAATAAATAATAACGAACTGACATGCACATATTCACGAACGCAATTGTCGAATTTGCTGCTTTGCCGAGTCTCTAGTTCTGATAGCGTACCCCACCCTAGGTGTAGCTCCGGAGGCGCCACAGACCCCTCCACTATGCACGGTGGTAGACTTTCTCAAGATGAACCGCACAGTATCGACCAGGGAACCATCTACCAAACGGGCGAGAGGGGAGGTGTGGTGACTGAGAGGGGCATGCCTTTCGAAAGGCGATGAGGAGGAATTTCTTTAGCCAGATAATTTGTGGAATTCTTTGCCACAGGCGGCTGTGGAACCCAAGCTGTTCTCTATATTTAAGACAGAGGTTCAGATATTATTGATTTTCCAGGGCAGGAAGGAAAACGGAGAGAAGGCAAGGGATTGGTGCTGAGTGGAGATTTGTATCAGCCATGATGAAATAATAGAGCATAATCCATTGGCCACATAGTGTAATTCTAGTCCTTAAGCTGACCTTCTCATAGTCTTACTCAAATCATAATATCGTGGTTGTGGGGTGTTTGCTGAGGTCGGTGGATAGATGGATGCGTTCAACAGTAACACAGTCCCCCTCCCCCCCCCCGATGTTTTTGATCAAAAGGTCAACTGCGGTTAACTGGTGGCAGGGATAACTGCTCGGGGACAGTGGGAGTATTACGCGGCGAAACATGGGGAACGGTCTGCGATGTTTTCTGGGATTTAAATGATGCCTCTGTCGTCTGCAATCATCTCCATTGTGGGAGGGTTTTATCAGCGAAAGCGGGAACTTTTTTAGGTGAGGGAAATGGCCCGATTTGGAAAGACGACACTGAATGTCGCGGTAATGAAATGTGTTTGAATGACTGCCGCATTTCATCGTGGGGAGACCAATCGTGTACACACTAAAATGACGCCGCCGTTATCTGTTCCGGTAGGTGATTTGCCATTAAGTATCGGCCACGCATTTCATAATAATAATAGTTTGAAAGTAACAACAACAACAATAATAATAATAATAATATCGTCAGAAACAACGAAGTGAGCAATACCTTAACACGCCTTTTATAGACGGAAGATTTGAAATCATATGCTCCTTCATCAGTTAAGCTAAAACAATTAATCCAAATAGTGGAACTATTTTCGAACGATATACAGTAAACATGGATTTTGGACTGGAAACATGCAGAATATTAAACATAAAGATAGGTGCAATAGACCTTACTGATTCCAAAACCGAGCAGCACGATACAATAAACACGATGGATGACTATAAAAAAGTAAGTGTTTGGGATAACAATCAGGTAAGGAAATACATTCCCATGCAAAAAAGGGAACCTTTTTTTTGACAGAATTTACCCCAACGGTCAATACAATCTACCAGACAGAGCCCAACAGTAAACATATAACAAAGGCTATAAAGACTTTCGCTATACCTATATTAATATATTCTTTTGCATAATAGCTTGGTCTGAAACTAATCTGGAACACTTACAAAGAAAAAAATAATATCTGAAGTGACAAATTTCAGAAAACATTGTGCACATCGAATGTTCGTAGGTTAACACTATCCAGGGCAAAAGGCTCAACTGGAATAAGTGACATTAAAAAGCTACATATCAGCCACATAAAACTTGTAAGATATACTTTCATTAAGGAAAACAGGAATCAGCTCTCCAGGCAAACATATGCAATTGTGATAAGAAGTGAACACCACTTAACTTAAATGATACCACAGCCCAGGAAAATGAAAACATGAACCAACACTGGAGCATGACTCTCGGGTGAAGACATCCCCACAATCAAAGAGACCAGGCGTTGACAAAGAAGCGTTCCACGCCTGACTCAGAGCTGGAGACCTCCTCGCAGAAACCGAGGGGTTCCTTGTGGCAATATAGGACCAGGTGGTTAACACAAAAAAGATCAGAAATACACACCTGAAGAACAAAAAAAAAGGTGATAAATGTAGAAAATGCCTAGCAAAACCAGAAAAAAAATCAACACATTACAGGATCCTGTTGCAGTTTAAGACAATTTGATTACTTATACAGTGACAGTCAAGTGGCAAACATCATTTATCAGAAGCTTGCTTTAAAATACAAATTCATAAGTGTAATCTCACCTCAGTAAAATTGAACAGAGTCAGAGTCAATTTTAGAGTCAGAATACCACAAATTATATTAAGATCGATTACTTATTACAGATAGGGCAATATAAAAATACCGTCCACATATAATAGTACAGAACAAACAAGCAAGAACACAGATATAAAGACAGAAAACTTAAAGATATCAGTAAGTGAAAAGCACCAGAAATTTGCAGAATTAATAGAGGAAATTGGAAAACTTTGGAACATGACAAGGTACACATTGTACTGACAGTAATAACAACTGTTGTCACTACACAATAACATGAAACCGTTATGGCTACACATTAATATTTATGGAAATCTTCAGAAAGCCACAACACTGAACACCACAAGAATAGTCCGAAAGTGCTTCGTAATTGTCAATTAAGCTGGCTGGCTATGACCGTGCCAGAGGGAAGACAAGTTTGAGCAGATTTTTTAAATAATAATAGTCATAATAATAATCATCTATATGTTAAGAATGCTGACTAAAAAGAGGAAATTGAAACACCATAGAACATGAACAAGGAATACACAGATATTTCCAGAAACAAAGGTTTCCTTCTAGCAAGATAGGTTAACACAAAATTATTATCACTAGTACATAATAAAAAAACAACAAATTAAAGATGATAAATGTAGAACATGCCAAGTGAAACCAAAAACAATCCAACGCATCACAGGATCATGCAGCAGTTTAACTCAATCTGATTACTCGCACAGGCACAATCAAGTGGAAAACATCATTCACCAAATTCTTGCTTTAAAATACAAACTCATGACATATGTCATACCCTATTATAAATACAATCCTGATCTGGTTTTACAGTCAGCGTCCCACAAATTATATCACGGCAGATCCGTTATTACAAACAGGATAATTCATTTTAACCATCAACATATGATGATACAGATAAACAAAAAAGATCAATAGGTATAGCCATTCCAAACACACATAACATACAAAAATCAATAAGTTAAAATCACCAGAAATCTGCCGAATTAATCGAATTACATTGCTCCAATAGTAATATCTACAACTAGTATCATCCCAAACGCACTCCACAAAAACAAAAAAAAAAACATTAGGACTACACAGCAAAATCTACATAAATCTCCAGAAAGACACAATATTAAGCACCACCTGAATAGTCCGAACGTTGCCAGCCATTGAGAAATGAATGTGTTTGGCTATGTGACAATTAATACCACGAATTCAGCTGGCTAAATGAATACCTTCTAATTGATAGACATTGGCATTGTACCGTATGACTGGAAAATTACAAAGGTTACTCCGCTGCTTAAGAAGTTTGGGGAGCATCAGAAAGGAAATTCTTGACCTGTTAGCCTGACATCAGTGGTTGGGAAGTTGTTGGAATCGATTGTTGTGGATGAGATTACGGAGTACATGGAGGCAAATGACAAGATTGGCCAAAGCCAGCATGGTTCCCTGAAAGGAAACTCCTGCCTCCCTAATGTGCTGATTTTTTTTTTTTTTTTTTTGAGATTACATGCAGGATCGGCAAAGGAAAACAGTAGATGTGGTGTACTTCGATTTTCAGCAGGCCTTTGACAATGTGCCACACAAAAGGCTGCTTAGGAAGATAAGAGTCCATGGAATTAGAGAGACGTTACAAGCATGGGTGGAGCATTGGCTGAACCATAGAAAACAGAGAGTGGGAATAAAGGAATCCTACTCTGGCTGGCTGCCGGTTACCAGTGGAGTTCCACAGGGACCAGTGTTGTAGCCGTTACTTTTTACAATATATGTAAAAGATTTGGACTATGGGATTAATGCATTTGCGGCTAATTTTGCCGATGATGCAAAGATAGTTGGAGGAGCGGGCCGTGTTGAGGAAACAGAGAGCCAGCAGAGAGACTTGGATAGTTTAGGGGAACGGGCAAATAAGTGGCAGATGATATGTGATGTCGGAAATTGTATGGTCATACACTTTGGTGGAAGAAAGAAATGGGCAGCCTATCATTTAGATGGTGAGAGCATTCAAAATACAGAGATGTAAAGGGACATGGGAGGCCTTGTGCAGGATACCTTAAAGGTTAACCTCCAGGTTGAGTTGGTGGTGAAAAAGGTGAATGAAATGTCGGCATTCATTTCTAGAGGTACAGAATATAAGAGCAACAATGTGATGTTGAGGCTCAATAAGGCACTCGTGAGCCCACACTTGGAGTATTGTGTGCAGTTTTGTGCTCCTTATTTTAGAAGGGAAGTATTGAAATTGAAGAGCGTTCAGAGAAGTTTCACGAGAATGATTGCAGGAATGAAAGCGTTACCGTATTAGGAACTTGGGCTGTATTCCCTGGAGTTCAGGAGAATGGGGGTGGGGGGGATTCGCATAGAAAAGAATCCGAATGTTAAAAGGCCTGAACAGATTAGATATGACAATGTTATTTATGGCACCTTATCAAACGCCTTCTGGAAATCCAAGTAAAAGGCACTTACTTCCTCACCTTTGTCCAGCCTGATTGTTACTTCCTCGAGGAACTCTAACAGATTTGTCAGGCAAGATTTATCTTTACAGAAACCATGGTGATTTAGGCCTGCGCGGCAGAGTGTAGTCTGATCGTAAGAAAGGGCGGTGCTTTGCTATTGTTTTGTTGCTTTTGCTGTTGCTGCTTCAGTGGTTCTGCCCAGCGTTGTGGGAATGCTGGGTTGGCGCGGGCATGCATGGCGACATTAGCGGGTTGCCCTTAGCTCTTTGTTAGTTCATGTTGGCTGTTTTTAAACATCAGTGAATATTGAAGCTGTCATCAGACGTATTGAGCATCTGAAGAGCCGGAGAATCTGAGTTCGTGGCATGAAGTTGTCAGAGATAGCAGAGGAATGTAGTTCAAAATGGCCTCTTGATTGTGGAAACAGCTTCTGGTTGTGCACGGGAACAAATGCAAGTCGTCTGCAACTTGCAAGACAATGCAAATTTAAAAAAAAATCCGTAATTATAGAATTATATAGTAGTCGTGCGCTGGAATCGCGTGTTATGTAAGCTGCAACCAAGGTCAATCGATTTGTACAACGTAGAATTACCATGCACAATTATCTTTGCATGATATGTTTTACAAACAGTTTAAAAACGACTTAAAGTGACGGGTAATTGGAAATTCTATTCCACAATCTGAAATCATTAGGGTTAGTTTATTTCTGTAATAATCAGAAAATATCCTATCATTACTGGTACATTACATAAAATAGTCACGGAAACAGATATAGCAGTGTGCAACTCTGTCATTTGCCATACCTCAAAAGAGTTTCAATATATGAAACATGTAATTTCCCAGAAATCCCCCTCCATTTTCTTGGTTTTATATATTTCCAAGGATGGATCTTACAATGCATCTCTGATCACATCGCTGCAGTGTTCTCACGTCACAAGGCGTTAAAGTTAGTATGACACTGTGACTGTGTATTTACTACAACAAAGACGCTGCGTTATGGAAACAATACTGAAATTCACTAACCAATATACAGCAATGATTAAGAATGCACCAGCTGATATGTTTTTATAATAAAACAGAATATTTTGGTGGTACATCTATGATTTACAGATATTGATAACCAGTTATTCACTATTAACCAATGGATTAATGCAATCTATGTTAACCTGACAAAATAAAATATAGAGAAAATAAATAAATATATAAATAAGAATGTAGCTGAAGCAAATATCAATTTAACCTGATAATAAATGAAGAAAGTTCAGTTCTGAAACTTCGTGAGAAAATAATTATTGAATACTAATTATCTATAATCCACATTAATTCATATGCAAACTTACATTTTCGACCGATAATTAACAATAATTTCAAGAGTAATTATTTTAAATAATTGAAGCCCATGCATACCTATACCATTTCAATGAGTTTTCATCTAAGCTGCAGTGTTTAAACTTCGATAACATCTCTGTTCAGCATATGTGCCTAAAATGACAGATTAGCTATCCATCCAATCAAGTCACATCAGCAGCAGGTTATCCTCAACGGATGAAGTTATTGTAGAAAGTCTACAGCAGATACTATTAACATCCAGCTTTGTCTTCAGAAGTTATTTTCTGAGGGACGGAGCAAAGTAACCTAACTTGCTATCTTGGTTTATATTTCTGGTAACATTCACATTTGAGGTTCACGAATCTCCGGCCAAACTTCCGTCCAAGATGATCTGAATCATCACATTCCTTGAGTCTGCCAGGTGTCCTCTGTCCACCGCGGCTCGGATATGTTCTTAAAGAATGGTGGAGCGTATGCATTTATTCTGTTTCTTCCCAGTAACAGTCGCATAGCATATATGCAAAAGTTTCTAACTGTATTAATTTTAACCAGCTTGGACACATGTGGCTGTGTAACTATTGCTTACAATGTGATGATGCTGCATGTCGATGGAGACCGTACAGAGAAGATTCACTAGAATGATTCAGGGAATGAGAGGTTAACATATGAGGAATGTTTTTCCGATCTTGCACTGTATTCCTTGGAGTTTAGAAGAATGAGGGGAGACCTCATAGAAACATTTCGAATGTTAAAAGGCGTGGACAGAGAGGATGTGGCAAAGTTGTTTCCCATGATGGGGGAGTCTAGTACGAGAGGGCATGACTTAAGGATTGAAGGGCGCCCTTTCAGAACAGAAATGCGAAGTTTTTTTTTTAGTCAGAGGGTGGTGAATCTATGGAATTTGTTGCCACGGGCAGCAGTGGAGGCCAAGTCATTGGGTGTATTTAAGGCAGAGATCGATAGGTATCTGAGTAGCCAGAGCATCAAAGGTTATGGTGAGAAGGCAGGGGAGTGGGACTAAATAGGAGAAAATGGATCAGCTCATGAGAAAATGGCGGAGAAAACTCGATGGGCCGAATGGCCTACTTGTGCTCCTTTGTCTTATGGTCTTATGGACATCCATAACTAATTATATTTTTCAGTGGATCACTGGCATTTGCGGCTGGCTGCTGGAGAGGGCCGATGCGATGGCGAGTGGAGGTTTATCATAGCGGCGTCTGGGGCAGAGTGACTGAGGATTTGTGGGATTTCAAAGACGCAGATGTGGTACGCAGACAGCTGAAGTGCGGCTCCGCAGTAAATGTTTACAACCTCGGGAAGTATGGAATTGGGAAAGGGCCTGTGATAATGAGCAACGTCAGTTGTATTGGAGGTGAATCCTACCTCTGGAACTGCACTTTCACACAAACAGGCATGTACCTCTCGGTGGTGATGTTGGTGTCTTTTGTTCTGGTAAGAACATTCTGTTCCTTCACAAAGTATGTACTCCTGTACAGTCATAGAGTAGGTATTCTCCGTGATAATATGCCATTAGAATGGATACCAGTTGCTATGGTTTTCTGGATCAAACTACAATTGTGATCTTTTTTTAACCTAATGAACAATGAAATAGCCAATAGACAATAGGTGTAGACGTAGGCCATTCGGGCTTTCGAGCCAGCATCGTCATACACTCAGATCATGTCTGATCATCCACAATTAGTATCCAGTTCCTGCCTCATCTCCATAACTTTTGCTTCCGCTATCTTTAAGAGCTCTATCCATCTCTTTCTTGAAAACATCCAGAGACTTGGCCTGCACAGACTTCTGGGGAAGATCATTCCACATGTTCACCATTCACTGGGTGAAAAAGTGTTTCCTCAACTCCGTCCTAAATGGCCTACCCCTTAGTCTTAAACTGTGGCCTCTGATTCTGGACTCACCCATCAGCGGCAATATGCTTCCTGCCTCCGGCGTGTCCAATCCCTTAATAATCTTATATGTTTCAATCAGATCTCCACTCACCCTTCTAAATTCCAGTGCATACAAGCCCAGTTGCTGCAATCTTCAACATATATTACAGTCCCACTATCCCGGGACCTAAACTTGCGAACCTACGCTACACTCCCTCAATATCAAGAAAGTCCTTCCTCAAATTTGGACACCAAAACTGAACACAATACTGCAGGTGTGGTCTCACCAGGGCCCTGTACAGCTGCAGAAGGACCTCTTTGCTCCTGTACTCAATTACCCTTGTTATGAAGGCCAGCATGCCATTAGCTTTTTTTACTGCCTGCTGTACCTGCATGCTTGCTTTCAGTGACTGACATACAAGAACACTTAGATCTCATTGTACTTCCCCTTTTCCTAACTTGACTCCATTTAGATAATAATCTGCCTTCTTGTTCTTACCACCAATGTGGATAACCTCACATTTATCCACATTAAATTGAATCTGCCATGCATCCGCCCACTCACTCAGCCTGTCCAAGTCATCTTGCATTCTCATAACATCTTCCTCACATTTCACACAGCCACTCAGCTTTGCGTCATCTGTTAATTTGCTAACGTTACTTTTAACCCCTTCATCTAAATCATTAATGTATATTGTAAACACCTACGGTCCCAGCACTGAACCCTGCAGTACCCCACTTGTCACCGGCTGCCATTCCGAAAGGGACCGTTAATGGCTACTCTTTTTTTTTCCCCTGTCAGCCAGCCAATTTTCAATCTATGTCAGTACTCTGCCCCCAATACCATGTCTCCTAATTTTAACCACTAGTTAACATCCTCAGAAAATTCCAAAAGATTAGTCAAGCATGATTTCCCCTTCGTAAATCCATGCTTACTCGGACTTAGCCTGTTATTGCCATCCAAATGTGTCGTAATTTCATCTTTTATAATTGACTCCAGCATCTTTCCCACCACCGTCGTCAGGCTAACCGGTCTATAATTCCCTGTTTTCTCTCTTCCCCACTTCTTGAAGAGAGGGGCAACATTAGCCACCCTCAATTCCACAGGAACTGATCCTGAATCTATAGAACATTAGAAAATGATTACCAATGCGTCCACGATTTCTAAAGCCACCTCCTTAAGTACCCTGGGATGCAGACCATCAGGTCCCAGGGACTTGTCAGCTTTTAGACGAAACAGTCTATCCAACACGATTTTCTGCTAAATATATATTTCCTTCCACTACCATGGGCACGTGGCCAAGTGGTTAAGGCATTGGACTAGCGACCTCAAGGTCGTGAGTTCGAGCGCCAGCCGAGGCAACATGGGTTGTGCCCTTGAGCACGGCACTTAATCACACATTGCTCTGCGACGACACTGGTGTATGGGTCCTAATGCCCTTTCCCTGGACAACATTGGTGTCGTGGATAAGGGAGACTTGAAGCATGGTCATCTGCTGGTCTTCCATCCAACCTTGCCCAGGCCTGTACCCTGGAGAGTGAAGACTTTCCAGGCGCAGACACATGGTCCCGCAAGACTAACGGATACCATCCACTACCCTAGGTCCTTTGGCCACTATTATATCTGGGAGATTGTTTGTGTCTTCCCTCGTGAAGACAGATCCAAAGTACTTGTTCAACTCGTCTGCCATTTCCTTGTACCCCATAATAAATTCAACCTTTTCTGCCTTCAAGTTTAAAAGACATGACTTCCGCACCAAGTGATAACGAAGGAAGATCTATGACCACTTTAGCCCTCCAGGTTCCCTGTTTCCATTTATATATGGAAGGCAAATATCTGCCGAATACTGTTACTGTTAGCTTTTTCACAGTGCTGTCGTGATGATGGGTCTTGACCAAAAACGACCTCTCTGTATTCCTGGAAAGATTATTCCTGACCTGCTGAGTTCCACCAAAAAATTGTGTGTGGTACTCTTCATTTGCAACATCTGAAAAACCTCTTATGCATATCGCAATCTACAGTTAACTTTACTTAAAGGTCCATGTTGAGATATTGATACGATTAGCCATCGCCACAGTGAGAGCCCCAAACTGGTATAATTCAAGTTTACAATCACATTCGAAGAACAGTAGTAATCACAGCTAAATAAATACATATGTCACGCACTCCTGTTAGATCAAGTCTGTGAAAATTTGAACCACAGACTGGAAGGAATTAAGAAAGATTGCACTTTCAAAAAGTGCAGAAAAATGTTGAATGGATGTGAACAATCTATAATCGATCGCAAATATCCTCAGTTCTTCAAGAACAAGTTGCGAAGCATCGTTGTTCATAGACTGTTTGCTCCACTCCCATCAGGAAGAGGCTGCGTAGTATCTAGGCCAGGTAAATCAGAAACAAAATCAGTTACTTTTCCCAAGTAGTCAGGCTGATCAACTACTCCAGTCACCCACTGCTTTATCATTTCCTGCCAGAGTGACCTAATTTATAAACACTCCTGTGCCTTGTGTCACATTATAGACATTATTTTATATTTATTCTGTAGGTTCATTGTTGTATTCTTTATCTGATTAGGCTTTTCTTTTCCTACCACTGCATCAGAACCGGAGAAAAAAAATAATATTATGTTATCCTATTCAATTGTGTACTGGAAACAAAATTAAACAATATTGAATTTGACCTTGAGCTGAAAGATTGCAAGCGCCATCTCTTATAAATGACCAGTGTTTTGCGAATTTATATTAAGCAGAGTAATGAAGTTACACTTGGCAATTATCTGTTCAGCCTGCTTGATTGCAAGCCTTAGTCAAGTTGTTTCCAGAAAGCCAACTCATTTAACTAATTATATTTCTTGTTGCAGGTAATGTTCCCGTAAGGCTGGTGAATGGTGCAAGTCGTTGTGCAGGAAGGGTAGAAGTTTATTATGATGGAATCTGGGGCACCGTGTGCGATGATGCTTGGGATTTCATAGATGCACCTGTTGTTTGCAAAGAACTGAATTGTGGACATGCTGCAAATATCACGAAGTCCAGTTGGTTTGGCCAAGGCTCAGGTCCTGTCTGGTTGGACAACCTCAAGTGTTTAGCGAATAATTCGGCCTTGTGGCAATGTCAGGCGAGACCATGGGGCGAGAACGATTGTGTTCACAAAGAAGATGCTGGAGTTATCTGTTCAGGTGAGTAGTTTCTTAAGGCATGCAGACATAAGAATGTTTTGCTCTCACAGTGATGAAGTCCATTTTGACATTCCCGTGTAAGATAATTTCGTAAAGGTAATCGATAAAATTGACATTCTTTCTCTTATTGAAAAACCACCAACACTACCACAAAACCAACAAAGGTTCAATGAATTAACTACAAATAAATCGATAATAGTGCTATATATATATATTTTTTAATTCGTTTCTGATTCCTGTGGTAGTTTAAAGGGAAACGATACTAATATCCATAGGAAAGGTTTGTTGATCCTGCGTGGTGTGATTGAAACTAGAGCTGTCGATGGAGGGGAGTCACAGTGCCAGAATAGTTAGTGGACAGGTTATGGAGGCATATGTTTGTAAGAACTCAGACAAAGTTAGGAATGAAAAGGCTGACTATGTCCTGAGCTGCATGTATTTCAATTCAAGACGTATCGGAAGAAAGACGGATAATAGAGCGGGGAAAGTGGTCACTGGTTTGCAAATAGAGGCAATGTGTAGTCAGGATAGGCTGAGGCTGTTGACAGGGCAAAATTGCAGTCACTCGGATGAGTTGCAACGTGAATGGTGGGCAAAATCTAAAAACGATGAATACAGCACTGAAGATACAGTATTTGAATGCACACAGTACACTGAGTAAGGTACATAAATTTGCAGCACAACTGCAGATTAGCGGGTAAGATGGTTTAGGTATCACTAAATCATGGCTAAAAGACGATTATAGCTTGGAACATAATGCCCAAGGATACGCATTGCATCGAAAGGACAAGCAGGAGGGCAAAGGGAGCGGCATAATTCTGTTGGTTAACAATTAAATCAAATCATTCGAAAGAGGTGACATCCATAAAGCTAAGGAACTGCAAAGGTAAAAATGCACTGATGGGATTTGTATACAGACCCGCGAACAGTAGTAAGGATGTGCCCTACCAATTGTAACGGAAGATAGAAAATAAATGCCAAAAGGACAGTATTAAAATGGTATTGGGAGAATTCAATTCTATAGGCCCGCTGGTAGCTGCAGAGATACCCAGGAGCTGATAGGGAGGCAGATTTTAGAAAGTTGCAAAAATAACAGAGTTCTTATCATAGGTGATTTTGACTTCCGTAATATTGATTGGCACCTAATTAGTTCCATTGGATTAGACGGAACAGAGTTTGTTAAGTGTGTCCAGGACGGATTCGTGCCACAGTATGTTGACTGGCCGACTGGGGGAAAGCCATACTAGATTTAGTATTAGGTAACGAACCGGGTCAGGTCACAGAGCTAACAGTGGCTGAGCATTTGGGGGACAGAGACCACCGCTTCCTGGCCTTTAGCATTATCATGGACAAGGATAGAATCAGAGAGGACAGGAAAAGTTTCAATTGGAGAAGTGCAAAATATGAGGCTATAAGGCTAGAAATTGCGGGAGCAAATTGGGAGGATGTTTCTGCAGGGTAATATACGATGGGCATGTGGTCGATGTTTAGGGATCTCTTGCAAGATGTTGGGGATAAATTTGTCCCGATGAGGAAGATAAAGAATGGTAAGGTGAAGAAGTGAGTTGGAAAATCTAGTCAGGTATTTAGGAAGCAAGGATCAGATGCTTTATTGAGGAATGTAGGGTAGCAAGAAAGGAGCTTAAGAAGGGTCTGAGGAGAGCAGGAAGGGGACATGAGAAGGCCTTGGCGAATAAGGTAAAGGAAATCCCAAAGGAATTCTTTAATTATGTAAAGAACTCAAAGATGACAGGAGTGAAATAAGACCGATTAGAGATACAGGTGGGAAGATGTGCCTGGAGGCTGTGGAGGTGAGCGAGGTGCTCAGTGAATACTTCTCTTCGGTTTTCACCAATGAGAGGGAACTTAATGACGATGAGGACAATATGAGTGATGTTGATGTTCTGGAGCATGTTGATATTAAGGGAGAGGAGGTGTTGGAGTTGTTAAGTACATTAGGGTGGATATGTCCCTGGGGCCTGATGGAATATTCCCCAGACTGCTCCACAAGGCGAGGGAAGAGATTGCTGAGCCTCTGGCTAGGATCTTTATGTCCTCGTTGTCCACGGGAATGGTACCAGATGATTGGAGGGAGGCGAATGTTGTCCCCTTGTTCAAAAAAGGTAGTAGAGATAGTCCAGATAATTATAGACCAGTTAGCCTTACGTCTGTTGTTGGAAATATGTGGGGAAATATTCTTAGACATAGGGTCTATGGGTACTTAGAGAATCATAGTCTGATCAGGGACATTCAGCATGGCTTTGTGACGGACAGATCGTGTCTAACAAGCCTGATAGTGTTCTTTGAGAAAATGACCAGGCGGATAGAAAGGGTAGTGAAGTGGATGTGATTTACATGGATTTTAGTATCGCATTTGGCAAGGTTCCACACGGTATGTGTCATGATCCGGTCCATGAAGTCCGCATTTCAGTTCACGGTCGGGTCCATTGACCCTTGCTCCAGGTTGTCCTGTCTACCCTGTTTCTGTTCCTGTTGAGCACTAATTGAGGCAGCTGATTCTCGTTGGGGCTAGCTGCATAAATACCTCCAGAGACCAAGGCGTGGCTGTTGGATTGTTCTTGTCCTTAATCCTTGTATCCCTTCCCGTGCCTTCTTTTTCCTCGCCTGAAGCCCTGCCTTGTCTTGCCAGTAACTCTCGCTTTGCTTCGCCTGTAGTCTTGTCTTGCAACCACCCTGTACCTAGCTCCCTGCCTGTCCCTTGCCTCTGACGGTAAGCCAGGCCATATTGCCGTTACCTACGGTTGGTTCTGTCCCTTCCTGTCCCTTGCCTCCGTCGTGTAAGCCAGGCCATATTGCCGTTACCCTGCGGTTGGGTCTTTCCCTTCCTGTCCCTTGCCTCCCTCGGGAGGAGTACTACGCCGTGCCCAGGAGGAGCTTCCAGACCCAAAGCCTCTACCCTCGCCCCAAGCCAAGCTTCAAGACCCCAAGCCTCAAGCCTCTAGCCTCAAGCCTCCAGTATCAAGCCTTGCCTCATGTCTCTGGTCTCAAACCTCGCCTCAAGTTTCTGGTCTAAACCCTCGCCTCAAGTCTCTGGTCTCAAGCCTCGCCTCAAGTCTGTGCCTCGGAGTCCAAGCCCGGGCTCCAAGCTCTCTTGTCCTGTCCTGTTCCGTGTTCTCGGTTTTCCTGTCCATGTCCTAGACCCCACCCTGCATCCTAGTCCTGACACTACTACTTCAGTGTCTGTGTCTTGCACTTGGGTCCGCTAACAGCGCCCCCCTAGTGACAGTATGATTATCCAGAAAGTCAGAATGCATGGGATCCAGGTAGGTTTGGTCAGGTGCATTCAGAATTGGCTTGCCTGCAGAAAGCAGAGGATTGTGATGGAGGGAGTACATTCGGATTGGAGGGTTGTGACTAGTGGTGTCCCACAGCGATCGGTTCTGGGACCTCTACTTTTCGTGATTTTTATTGAAGACCTCGAATTGGGTGTAGAAGAGTTGACTGGCAAGTATGCAGACGACACAAAGGTTGGTGGTGTTGTGAATAGTGTAGGGGATTGTCGATGGTTGCACAGAGACATTGATAGGATGCAGAAGTGGGCTGAGAAGTGGCAGAAGGAATTCAACCTGGACAAGTGTGAGGTGGTACACTTTCGAAGGACAAACTACAAGGCAGAGTGCAAAGTAAATGGCAGGATACTTGGTAGTGTGGAGGAGCAGAGGGATCTCGGGGTACATGTCCACATCCCTGAAAGTTGCCTCACAGGTAGATAGGGTATTTAAGACCACAGCAGCATAAGGTAAAGGGGCAGAAGTCGGCCGTTCGGCCCATCGACTCTGCTCCACCATTTTATAATGAGCTGATCCATTCTCCCATTTAGTCCCACTCCCCCGCCTTCTCACCATATCCTCTGATGCTGTGGCTACTCAGATACCTATCAATCGCCGCCGTAAATACACCCAATGACTTGGCTTCCACTGCAGCCCGTGGCAACAAATTCCATAGCGTCACCATCCTCTAGCTAAAAACATTTCTTCGCATCTCTGTTCTGAATGGGCGCCCTTCAGTCCTTAAGTCATGCCCTCTCGTACTAGATTCCCTCACCAGGGGAAACAATTTTGCCACATCCACTCTGTCCATGCCTTTTAACATTCGAGATTTTTCAATGAGGTCCCTCTCATTCCTCTAAACTCCAACGAATATCGTCCAAGAACGGAAAAATGTTCCTATATGTAAACCCTCTCATTACCTGAATCATTCCAGTGATTCTTTTCTGAACCCTTTCCAACGTCAGCACATCACTTCTTAAATAAGGAGATCAAAACTGCCCACAGTACTCCAAGTGAGGTCTTACCAGTGCCTTATAGATCCTCAACGTCACATCCCTGCTCCTATAGTCTATTCCTCTAGAAATGTATGCCAACATTGTATTCACCTTCTTCACTACTGACTGAACCTGGAGGTTAATCTTCAGGGAATCCTGTACGAAGACTCCCAAGTCCCGTTGCATCTCAGAACTGTGAATTCACTCCCCATTTAAATAATAGTCTGCCCGTTTATTTCTTCTGCCAAAGTGCATAACCATACACTTTCCAACATTGTATTTCATTTGCCACTTCTTTGCTCATTCTTCCAATCTATCCAAGTCTCTCTGCAGACTCTCTGTTTCCTCAACACTACCGGCCCTCCACCTATCGTTGTATCATCAGCAAACTCAGCCACACAGCCATCGATTTCATTATCCAAATCGTTGGTGTACAACTTAAAAAGAAGCGGCCCCAGCACAGACCCTTGTGGAACACCACTGGTAACCGGCAGCCAACCAGAATAAGATCCCTTTATTCCCACTCTCTGTTTCCTGCCAATCAGCGAATGCTCTATCCACGTATGTAACGTTCCAGTAATTCCATGGGCTCTTATCTTGTTTAGCAGCCTCAAGTGCGGCACTTTGTCAAAGGCCTTCTGAAAATCCAAATATGCATCTTCCGCTGCATCTCCCTTGTATAGTCTACTTGCAATTTCCTCAAATAATTGTAATTAGTTTGTCGGGCAGGATTTTACTTTATGGTAACCATGCTGAGTTCCATCCTATCTTGTCATATGCCTCCAGGTACTCCGCAACCTCACCCTTGACAATCGACTCCAACAATTTCCCAACCTCTGATGTCAAGCTAACAGGTCCATAATTTTCTTTTTGTTTCCTTACCCCTTTCTTGAATAGCGGAGTGACATTTGCAATCTTCCAGTCCTCCGGAACCATGCCGGAATCTATTGACTTTTGAAAGATCATTGCTAATGCCTCCACAAATTTCCACAGCTAATTCCTTCAGAACACGAGGATCCATTCCATCTGGTCCGGCCGATTTATCTACCCTTAGACTATTCAGCATCCTGAGTACTTTCTCTGTCGGAATTGTGATTGCGCACATTTCTCTTCCCTGTACCCTAGAGTATCCGATATACTGTTGATGTCTTCCTCAGTAAAGACTGATGCAAAACACTCGTTCAGTTCCTCCGCCAGCTAATTATCTCCTATTATAATTTCTCCAGCATCATTTTCAATCGGTCCTATACCTGCTCTCACCTGTCTTTTAGTCTTTATACATTTCTGAAAGCCTTTAGTATCCACTTTGATATTATTTTCCCAGCTTCCTTTCATAGTTTATCTTTTCCCTCTTAATGACCTTTTGAGTTTCCTTTTGTAAGCTTTTAAAAACTTCCCAATCCTCTGTCTCCCCTCTACTTTGCTTCAACTTTGGCTTTGACTTCTCTTTTCAGCCATTCTTTTTCCATTCGAAAGTTTCTCTTTTTTTTGCAATATATTTGTTTTGCACCTTCCTTACATCTCGCATGTACTCCAGCCACTGCTGGTCTGCCGGCCTTCCCGCTAGTGTCCCTTCCCAGTCAACTTTGGCTAGTTCCTCTCTCATGCCACTGTGATTTCCTTTTTGCCACTGAAATACCGACACTTCAGATTTCGGTTTCTCTTTCCCAAATTTCACAGTGAACTCAATCATGTTATGATCATTGCCTCCTAAGGGTTCCTTCACCTCAATTTATCTAATCACCTCCGCTTCATTACACAATACCCAATCCAGATCAGTCGATCCCCTAGTGGGCTCAACAACAAGCTGTTCTAAAAAGCCATCTCGTGGACATTCTACAAATTCTCTCTCTTGAGATTCAGAGCCGACCTGATTTTCCCAATCCACTCGCATGTTAAAATCCTCCACATTTATCATAAAACTTCCTTTCTGACAAGCCGTTTCTATTTCCTATTGTAATTTGTAGTCCACATCACTTCAGCTGTTAGGAGGCCTGAGTATTACTGCCATCAGGGCCCTTTTACCCCTGCGATTTCTCAGCACAACCCATAAAGATCCTGCACCTTCCGATCTTTTGTCACATCTTTCTAATGATTTAATATCATTTTTTACCAATAAAGCCACGCCACCCCTTCAGCTTACCTCTCTATCCTTCTAATACAACGTGTAACTTTGGACCTTCGCTCCCAGAGACATGCATCCTTCAGCTCCGTCTCAGTGATGGACACAATGTCATACCTGCCAATCTGTAGCTGTACGACCAGATCATCCACTTTATTCCTTCGCTGCATGAATTTAAGTGTAACACCTTAAGACCGGTATTTGGTAATTTTGCTTAGATAGCACTGTAACTTTATTGCACAGCAACTCACCCCGATGCCTGCTACATCACCTGCCTGTCCTTCCTAACATCTTTACTGCTCACTGTCTTGGATTTATTTCTGTTTCCCCCCTCCTCTGCTCTATCATTCCGGTTACCATCGCCCTTCCAAATTAGTTTAAACCATCCCGAACAGCTCTATGAAACCATCCCACCAGGATACGGGTCCCCTCTCCCTTCAGAATATTTTGGACCCGATCCGAGACCTCCTATACCCTGCACCTGGGAGGCAACACGCCATGCGGATATCTCTATAAGGCTCACAGAATCTTTTTTGTGTTACCCTGACTGTGATTACCGCATTCCATAGAACCATAGAACCATAGAACTACAGCACAGAAACAGGCCTTTTGGCCCTTCTTGGCGGTGACGAACCATTTTCTGCCTAGTCTCACTGACCTGCACACGGACCATATCCCTCCTTACACCTCCCATCCATGTATCTGTCCAATTTGTTCTTCGATGTTAAAAAAGAACCCGCTTTTACCACCTCGTCTGGCAGCTCATTCCATACTCCCACCACTCTCTGTGTGAAGAAGCCCCCTCTAATGTTCCCTTTAAACTTTTCTCCCCTCACCCTTAACCCATGTCCTCTGTTCTTTTTCTCCCCTTGCCTCAGTGGAAAAAGCCTGCTTGCATTCACTCTATCTATACCCATCATAATTTTATATACCTCTATCAAATCTCCCCTCATTCTTCTACGCTCCAGGGAATAAAGTCCTAACCTATTCAAACTTTCTCTGTAACTGAGTTTCTCAAGTCCCGGCAACATCCTTGTAAACCTTGTCTGCACTCTTTCAACCTTATTTATATCCTTCCTGTAATTCAGTTTTGGTGACCAAAACTGAACACAATACTCCAGATTCGGCCTCACCAATGCCTTATACAACCTCATCATAACATTCCAGCTCTTATAATCAATACTTTGATTAATAAAGGCCAATGTACCAAAAGCTCTCTTTACGACCCTATCTACCTGTGACGACACTTTTAGGGAATTTTGTATCTGTATTCCCAGATCCCCCTGTTCCACTGCACTCCTCAGTGCCTCACCATTAACCCTGTATGTTCTACGTTGGTTTATCCTTCCAACGTGCAATACCTCACACTTGTCAGTATTAAACTCCATCTGCTATTTTTCAGCCCATTTTTCCAGCTGGTCCAAGTCCCTCTGCAGGCTCTGAAAACCTTCCTCACTGTCTACCACACCTCCAATCTTTGTATCATCAGCAAACTTGCTGATCCAACTTACCATATTATCATCCAGATCATTGATATAGATGACAAATAACAATGGACCCAGCACTGATCCCTGTGGCACACCACTAGTCACAGGCCTCCACTCAGAGAAGCAAATCTCTACCACCACTCTCTGGCTTCTTCCATCGAGCCATTGTGTAATCCAATTTACCACCTCTCCATTTATACCTATCGACTGAATTTTCCTATCTAACCTCCCAAGCGGGACCTTGTCAAAGGCCTTACTGAAGTCCATGTAGACAATATCCACTGCCTTCCCTTCATCTAGTTTCCTGGTAACCTCCTCGAAAAACACCAATAGATTAGTCAAACATGAACTACGGCGCACAAAACCATGTTGACTCTCCCTAATAAGTCCTTGTATATCCAAATGCTTGTAGATTCTGTCTCTTAGTACTCCCTCTAATAACTTACCTACTACCGACGGTAAACTCACAGGCCTATAATTTCCCGGATTACATTTCGATCATTTTGTAAACAATGGAACAACATCAGCCACTCTCCAATCCTCCGGCACTTCACCCGTAGACAGCGACATTTTAAATATTTCTGCCAGGGCCCCCGCAATTTCAACACTAGTCTCCTTCAAGGTCCGAGGGAACACTCTGTCAAGTCCTGGGGATTTATCCACTTTAATTTTCCTCGGGACAGCAAGCAACTCCTCCTTTTCAATCTGTAGAGTTACCATGATCTCACTACTTGATTCCCTCAATTCCATAGACTTCATGCCAATTTCCTTAGTAAATACAGACGCAAAAAAGCTATTTAAGATCTCCCCCATTTCCCTTGGTTCCGCACATAGCCGACCGCTCTGATCTTCCAACGACCAATTTTATCCCTTACAATCCTTTTGCTCTTAATACACTTGTAAAAGCTCTTTGGATTATCCTTCACTTTAACTACCAAGGCAACCTCATGTCTTCTTTTAGCCCTGCTGATTTCTTTCTTAAGTATTTTCTTGCACTTCTTATACTCCTCAAGCACCTGATTTACTCCCTGTTTCCTATACATTTCATACAAGTCCCTCTTCTTCTTTATCAGAGTTGCAATATCCCTTGAGAACCAAGGTTCCTTATTTCTATTGAATTTGCCTTTAATCCTGACAGGAACATACAAACTCTGCACTCTCAAAATTTCCCCTTTGAAGGCTTCCCACCTACCAATCACATCTTTGCCACAGAGCAACCTGTCCCAATCCACGCTTTTTTGATCCTTTCTCATTTCTTCAAATTTGGCCCTCTTCCAGTTCAGAACCTTAACGCTAGGACCAGATCTATCCTTGTCCATGATCAAATTGAAACTAATGGTGTTATGATCACTGGAACCAAAGTGCTCCCCTACACCAACCTCTGTCACTTGCCCTTATTCGTTTCCTAACAGGAGATCCAATATTGCATCCCCTCTAGTTGGTCCCTCGGTATATTGATTTAGAAAACTTTCCTGAACACATTCTACAAACTCTAAACCATCTAGAGCCCTAACAGTATTGGAGTCCCAATCAATGTATGGAAAATTAAAATTCCTTACCACCACAACTTTATGTTTCCTGCAGTTGCCTGCTATCTCTCTGCAGATTTGCTCTTCCAAGACTCGTTGACTATTCGGTGGTCTGTAATACAATCCCACTAATGTGGCCATACCTTTCCTGTTTCTCAGCTCCACCCATAAGGACTCAGTAGACAAGCCCTCTAATTCCTCTTCTTCCTCCTTCCCCTCCTGCAGCACAGCGCCAGGCTCAGTACCCGACACGCGGTCACTGTGGCTTATGGTGAGTTAGCCTTCATAAGTCGAGGGATAGAGTTTCGGAGTCGTGAGGTAATGATGCAGCTCTATAAAACTCTGGTTAGGCGACACTGTGAACTCCGGTCTTTTATCCTTGGAGCAATGGAGGATGAGAAGTGACCATTCATAGTTGTATATGATAATGAGAGACATTTACCGGCTGGACAGTTATTGGCCTTTCCCCACCAAATGGTTGCCACAAGAGGGGAAAGTTTTAAGGTGCTGGGGAGGAGGTACAGGAGAGATGTCAGGGGTATTTTTTTTACACAGAGAGTGGTGTGTGCGTGGAATGGGCTGCCGGCAACAGTGGTAGAGGCGGATCCGCTAGGGTCTTTTAAGAGACATTTGGATAGGTACATGGAGCTTAGAAAATAGAGGGCTATGGGTGACGCTAGTAATTTCTAAGGTAAGAACATGCTCGCCACAACTTTGTGGGGCGAATGGCCTATATTGTGCTGTACTTTTTCTACGTTTCTATGTTCCTAAGCCATGGATTCACCTCCAGCTAGCTGCGATTTTCCCAAAAAACCTGAATTCCCCTGCTACGCAAAGATCTGTACAACCTGTCTTAAATATACTTATGAGGTAGCCTTCACTGCTTCAATGAGCGTATAATTCCACAGATTCATCACTCTCTGAGAAAAGCAGTCTCTCCTCATCTCCGTCCTAAATCAACTCACCAGAAGTTTGAGACTATATCCCCTAGTTTTAGTATCACCGGCCAGTGGAAACAACTTTCCTGCGTCTATCTTATCTATCCCTTTCATGACTTTATATATTTCTGTGAGATCTGCTCTTCTTAATTCCAGAGATTACAGTCCAAGACGCCTCAGTCTCTCTTCATTGCCTAACTCCCTCATCTCTGGAATCAGCCTGCTGATCCTCCTGTTTATCACCTCCACATCCAGCATCTGCATGCTCAAGTAAACAGACCAGAACTGCACGCAGTACTCCGGGTGTGAACTCACCAATACGCTGTGCATTTGCACCATAACCTCCTTGCTCTTAATTTCAATCCCTCTAGGAATGAAGGCCAACATTACATTATTTTCTACATAACCAGCTGTACCTGTAAACCAACCTTTTGAGATTCATGCCCAAGTTCTCATAATCCCCTCTGCACAACAGCGTGCTGCAATATTTTACCATTTCAATAATTATCTGCTCTTCCGTTTTTCAAGAGTATGTCCTCGCATTTACCAACATTGTACGCCATGTGCCACGCCCTTGCCCACTCACTGTAGCTATCTATAGGTCTTTGCGAATTCTCTGCATCCTCTGCACAATTTGCTTTTCCACTCAATATGGTATCACCAGTGTGACGGGGTCCTGAATTACCCCAGCGAGCTGTGCTTTTGAAATGAGAGAGAGACGGTTGTTCAGCACCAGACACCTTGTTATTAAGAGAGAGAGAGAGAGAGAGAGAGAGAGAGGCGAAATCTGCTTTGAAATGGTGTTATGGTTTCTTTGCAGCATGTTTACACTTTGCAAGGACACTGGCAGCTCCTGTGTTCTTACAGAGAGAGAAGGGATGAGCTGCTTGATGGACAGCTGGTGTTCAGCACGGTGAGATAAATAGAAGGTCAGCTGATAGACTGACAGACACATGGCGTTGGACACTGAATGAGCTTTGTTGTGCCCACAGAAAAGGTGGGTTTTTGGAGGATCGATCAGTGGCTCTCGTGGTGTGAAAATGGGTGTGACCGGTGGGGAGCTATTCGCGTGTCCAACCCTCGTCCGCTAACCGGAGAAACTCCGAATGCAATGTCCCTTTCGGTTTTTATCCAAGACTTACTATCCCCATCCTTACTGTCCTTGTTTTAAATGGAATATACTTTTGCTGAGTACCGTTAAAACAAAAATCTTTGAAGGTTTTCCACTGTTCCTTAACCATCTCACAATATACCCTGTGTTCCCAGTCTACATGAGACAAATCCTTCCTCGTCTCATTGTTCAGGCATAATACATTGGTTTTGAATCAAAGTATTCAACCTTTCTGTCCGTTGGATCTCACTGTAGATCCTTTACATCCACTCTGCCGGAGCTGTCTTCGCATGCTAGCGCAGGCATGTGAGCATCTCTGTGCGATACGGGTCCCGCCGTCTCCCTCGCCTGGTTCAGCTTACCTGTCGAAACAGTGCACCAATGTGTGGCCGGTCCCACATGCAAACAGTTACTTCGAGTCATTGGTGAAAGCTAAGTGTGCAAAGGGGAGTTTGGACACCATAAGCCCCATCATCAGAGGTGTTGCACATCCCTGATCACCGTATACCCGCATCGCAATTAATTATTAACATGAAACCATAATCAATAATCCGGTTTGTTCTTTGTTCTACAGATCACAGGGAGATAAAGTTGGCAAATGGGGAGAATTTCTGCCAGGGCAGACTCGAGGTTTTCTTTAATGGAACATGGGGAACAGTTTGCTCTGATTCTTTTGGCATGGAGAATGCACAAGTCGTTCGCTCCCAGCTCAATTGCGGCTCGGAATTTTTTTTTAGAAAACAGCGCAGTACTTAGAGAAGGGACTGGACCGATCTGGATGGATGACGTGAGATGTCCGTTGGGCGACCCACTTTTACGGCAATGCCCATCTTCATGATGGGGCCAGCACAACTGCAAACATGAGGAGGATGTTGGAATCATTTGTTCAGGTAATTATATCGTCATAGTGTCATAGACTGCGAAACAGGCCTTTCGGCCCACCTACCCGTGCCCAACTATTAATCTTCCTAGCTCTATCGGCTCGTACCCGGATCAAAGCTCTTCATTTCCCTCCCATCCACGGAGACGTCGACATTTCTCTTAAACGTTGAAATAAACTCTTTCCCACAGTTCCACAGCTTCGTCGTTCCACACTCTGAGTGAAGAAATATCCCCTCATGTTTCCCTTAAAGACTTCACCATTTGCCCTTAAACTATGAGTTGTAGTTCTGGACTACCTGACGCTGAGTGGAAAAAGCCTTTTTTGAATGGATCCTATCTAAGCCACTCATAATGGCTGTTATCTCTAACAAATCTCACCAGATTTTTCTACGTTCTAGGGTATAACGTCTTACCTTAGTTACTCTTTCCCTATAACACATAGGGGTGTACAAAATGATGAGACTTATTGATCATGTGGATAGTCAGAATCTTTTTTTTACCAGGCTGAAATTGTTAGCACGAGAGGGCAGTTTCAAGGTGCTTGGATGTACGTACTGAGGAGATGTCAGTGGTATGTTTTTTTTTTTTTTACGCAGAGAGTGTGGAATGCCTAGAATGGGCTGACGGCGGTGGTGGTGGAGGCGGATACGAAAGGTTCTTTTAAGAGACTCCTGGATAGATACATGGAGTTTAGAAGGGCTAGGTAATTTCTAAGGTAGGGACATGTTCGGCATAACTTTGTGGGCCTAAGCGCCTGTAATGTGCTGCAGATTTTCTATGTTTCTATGTTTTTATTTTCCAGTGATCCAATATCAACTCTCTCCGACCTTTTTTATCTTTATATAACTGGAAAAAAAAAGCATCTTCTTTATATTATGGGATCGTTTGCCCTCGTGTTTTAACTTTTCGCGTCGTAGCTTCATCTGCCTTTTGTTCGATTTTAAAAACTTCCTAATCACCCAATTTTCCGTTGGGTTTTGCTCGTTTATATACCCTTTCCTGGGCAAGCTCCTCGCTCATGCCGCTGTAATTCCCTTTATTCACTTGTGATATGGATACATGTGACGTATGCGTCTCCTTCTCAAATCGCAATTTGAATTCAATAATATCGTGATCACTGCATCCTAAGGGTTAGTTTACGTTAATATCTAAGATGGCCTTTCATCTGGTAGGATGAAGTACAAGCTGCTCTAAAAAGCCATCTTGTTGGCATTCAACAATGTCCTTCTCTTGCATTCCGATGCCAACCTGATTTTCCCTATCCCCTTTTATAGTGAAGTCTCATGTCACAATTGTGACATTACCTTATTACATGCCTTTTACAACTCCGTTTGCAAACTCAATTTTGACTACCATTTGCCGGCCTGTATATGAGTCCCATAATGGATTTCTTACCCTTGCAGTTTTTAAACTCCATTGTCAAAAATTCAACATTCTCTTACTCTGTGTCACCTCTTTCTGAAGATGTTATTCTATCTCTTACCAACAGAGTCACACTACCGACTATGCCTCCTGTCAGTCCTTTGAATACAATGTATACCCTTAATGCTAAGCTCCCAACTATGGCCTTCTTTCAGCACGATTCAGTGTTCCCACAACGTCGTGCAGACCGATCTCTAATGTGCCATCTGTTACCAGGTTCTGATATGGCCCAAGTGCGGAGTGAGAGACACTGAAGCAAGCCCATAGTTCACGAACCTTATAGAGAACAGTGTTAAAGGGAAAATAAACAATAAACGCTAGGCCAAATAGGGACGTAAACTAAAACTCTCAAGTTCGAAACGAAGCCCGTACTGCAGCTGAAAGGACAATCAAACATTCAACGAATGCCTCTAGTCTTCAAAGTCAGTTGACTCGTAAGTCCAATTTCTCATGAAGGCTGAAAGGAAACAGGCAGCGAAGCGTTGCTGTGCTCTGTCCAAGTCTCCACAAGCACTACGATGACAAGTACGGAGTTGAATGCTATCACTATTCAATAATAATTAGCTCACACCTGAAAATACACAAGCGCAATTGCCATATCGACTGCGCTGCCGAATCCGTTGTGTGACACCGTGAGTTCGCCCATCTTATTCCGAATCCTGCACGGAGATAAATACAGCAACTTCAGTCCTACATTGTTCGCCCTTCCTAATTCTGCCGAAAAGAAAACATCAGATGGGATGAGAGTAAAATGTCCATGGTTAGAGTGAGATGCATCATTGCTAATGCTTTAGCCCGGCCCCGAGAGCGTTTATGGTAGATGTTCTCAGTGGTGGGCAATTGTGTGCCGATAATCCGCTGGGCAGTTTTCACCAAACGCCGGAGAGCTTTGCGTAGGATATGGTACAATTTCCATACCACACTGAGATGCATTTGGTTAGTATGCTCTGACTGGTACAGCGGTAAAAGTACGCAGGTATTTTGGGACAGAGGTGAGCTTTCTTGATGCTTCGCAGGAAATAAAGGCACTGCTGCGCCTTTTTGATCAGGATGGAGCAGTTCAGTGACCAGGTGAGATACTCGGAAATGTGGACACCAAGGAATCTGAAGCTTGATACACGCTCTACTGCAACTCCGTTGATGTAGGTGGGGACGTGAGTGTGGCTCCTCGCATGCCTGAAGTCCACAATGATCTCCTTGGTCTTCTGGGTGTTAAGAGCCAGACTGTTATCGGCACACCACGCGGCCAGGTGCTGGACCTTGTCCTTGTAGGCCGTCTAGTCATACCCTCTGATCAGGCCAACCACCGAGGTGTCGTCTGGAAATTTGATAATGGAGTTAGAACCATGTAATGGAACGCAACCATAGATGAAAAGGGAGTACAGAAGAGGCTCAGCACACAGCCTTGAGGCACGCCGATGTTCAGGTTGATAGTGGAGGAGGAGAGGTTGTCTAAAATAACTGACTGGGGTCTGTTAGTCAGAAATTCCAAGGTCCAGTTGCAGAAGGATGAGCTGATACCAAGCTGGCGACGCTTGGTGATCAGCTTGGAGGGAATCCCATTATTGATCGCCGAACTAAAGTCAATGAACAGCATTCTGACGTAAGAGTTAGGACTGTCCTGGTGGGTCAGGGCAGAGTGAAGTGCCGTGGAGATGGCATCCTTTGTTGACCTGTTGGTGCGGTAGGCAAATTGATGGGGGTCCAGTGTGGTGGGAAGACAGGATTTCAGATGTGATAGAACCAGTCTCTTTGTTTTCCCCTTCCTCCGCTCTATCATTCCGGTTCCCATTCCCCTGACAAACTAGTAAGGTGCAAACATGGGCTGAGAAGTGGCAAATGGAGTTCAACCCAGATAAGTGTAAGGTGCTTGGACTTCCGGGTCATCAAGGGAATGGCGGCGTAAGGAAAAGGTCTCTCGACAAAAAAGAAGATAAACTGCCCCATAATCGAATTTAGACAAATGCTTAATATTGCATAACTATATTAATAAAAGGGGCAAGGATGATGTCTAAGAACAAGATTAAAATGTCCGCTCCGAAGGCTGATAAACATAAAGAGACGCAGCAAGGCGACGGGCCTAGCTCCCCCACGGCAAGCCAGGACGGAGATAATGAGGGGGAATCGGTGACTCTGTCCATGATTCTCGGAGAGATTCGCGAGTTCCGACAAGATAACAGCAAACAGCTGGAAGGTAATAAAGGAGAAATAGTAAAAACTAACTCGCGGATAGATGAAGCCGAAGCGAAGATTGTTGGAATTAAAGAGAAGCTACAAAACGCAGAGGAGGTGATAGCAGAAATGCTGAAGCTGCAAGACCAGCTCCAGTGGAAACTAATAGATCAAGAAGGCCGCTCGAGAAGGGAAAATGTGAGGATTTACGGAGTTCCCGAAGGAACTGAAGGTAAACCCGGATTGATGATTCCCTTCGTGGAGAAGCTACTTAGAGAGAACCTAGATATACCGGCCGCAAAAGACCTCCAGATAGAAAGAGCTCACCGCGCGTTGACACCAGAGCCTCCAGCAGGCGCCCAGCCCAGATCGATTCTGGTCAGATTTCTCAGTTACAGAACGAAGGAAGAGGTGCTTAAAAGGGCATGGCAAAAGAAAGGTTTCATGTGGAACAACTGTAAAATCAGTTTAGACCACGACTACGCACCGGGGATTCTTGCCAGACGGAAGGAATATACGGAAACACGGAGAGTCCTGAAGGAAAACAACATCAGATTCCAGACCCTGTATCCAGCTCGGCTGAGAGTCTTTTACGACGAACGGACAAAAACTTACGCTACGGTGGAGGAGGCAACATTGGACCTGACGGACCGGGGACTACCTATTAACGTTATCACCCAACCGAAGTCGCTACTGGAGAGGATTCGGCAGAAGTCGTGGCAGTTAGTGCGGCGAGGACGCTCCACACGAACCAGAGTGTCAAACTACAAGGAAAAGCTGCAAATATTCAGACGCGAATGTACAGAGAACACAGATTAATTAAGAGAAATGACTGAAAAGAGTAAATCGGACTTAAAGGTAAAATGAAAACTGGTAACTGAAAATAAACTAGACAGAATAACTTGAATGATTGCAATATGGTCGAGACATAAATAGGAGAAAATTCTCTATGATTATTCAAACTGCTGAGGGCCCTCTAACAAAGGGAGAAGATAGAGGTTATCCCTCTGAACTGAGGCGGGTCGGTGCTCAGGCCTCACTGTGGGAAGTCGGGAAAAATTTTTGAATGTTGCACGTTCAAAAATCTCTAGGGTGTGGTTATATGTCTTGGTTTACTGTTGAGAAGGGATCGCTTACTGTTTGGTTAGAAAAGGAGAGTGTTTTTTTTTCTACTAGAGAAAAATGCAAACTGAATTGGTCAAAATAATTTCCTATAATGTTAATGGGGTTTTGAATCCAATTAAAAGAAATAAGATTGTGTCTAAATTGGAAAAAGAGAGGGCACAAATAGCTTTCCTCCAGGAAACACATATGAGCCGATCTGAACATGGAAAATTAAAAAGAATGGGCTTTAAGCATGTATTTTATTCATCATATACATTGAGTCACAAAAGAGGGGTAGCTACTTTAATATCAAGAACTCTTAATTATGAACATATTTCAGAGACTAGAGACAAAGAAGGACGGTTCGTAAAAATCACAGGAAGAATAGAAGGTACAGAAATAACATTGCTGAATGTTTGTGCTCCTCCAGGTTGTGAATGGTCATTTTATAGACACATTTTTGACCTAATGGTCAGTTCTCAAGGGGTAGTAATTTGTGGAGGTTATTTTAATATTAGATTAAATCCTATATTAGATTCTTCAAGAATAGTTACTCAGAATAAATCTCTGACTCGGAAAGTGAATTCATTGATGGAGGAACACACATCAAAGTTGCTGGTGAACGCAGCAGGCTAGGCAGCATCTCTAGGAAGAGGTGCAGTCGACGTTTCAGGCCGAGACCCTTCGTCAGGACTAACTGAAGGAAGAGTGAGTAAGGGATTTGAAAGTTGGAGGGGGAGGGGGAGATCCAAAATGATAGGAGAAGACAGGAGGGGGAGGGATGGAGCCAAGAGCTGGACAGGTGATTGGCAAAAGGGGATACGAGAGGATCATGGGACAGGAGGTCCGGGAAGGAAAGCAAGGGGGGGGGGGCTCCCAGAGGATGGGCAAGAGGTATATTCAGAGGGACAGAGGGAGAAAAAGGAGAGTGAGAGAAAGAATGTGTGCATAAAAATAAGTAACAGATGCGGTACAAGGGGGAGGTGGGGCCTAGCGGAAGTTGGAGAAGTCGATGTTCATGCCATCAGGTTGGAGGCTACCCAGACGGAATATAAGGTGTTGTTCCTCCAACCTGAGTGTGGCTTCATCTTTACAGTAGAGGAGGCCGTGGATAGACATGTCAGAATGGGAATGGGATGTGGAATTAAAATATGTGGCCACTGGGAGATCCTGCTTTCTCTGGCGGACAGAGCGTAGATCGATGTCCTTGATGGAGGAGTTGGGAATTATAGATGTCTGGAGGGAATTACACCCTACTAGTAAAGATTATACATATTACTCTTTCCCTCATTCAGCCTATTCAAGGATAGACTATTTCTTTATCTTTAATACAGATAGACTCAGGATAAAAAACTGTAATATTGCAACAATTGATCTGTCGGATCATAGCCCAGTCTCTATGTCTCTAATCCTGGAAAGGAAAATGAGAAAAACACTATGGAGGCTAAGCTCACATATACTCAATAACCCGAAAGTAATGGAGAGATTAAGGGGAGAAATCAAAGAATATCTAGACCTTAATGACACGGGAGAAACATCACCAGTGATCTTATGGGATACATTGAAAGCTGTACTGAGAGGGAAAATTATTTCCATTACCACTCACATGAAAAAAATCAATGCACAAAAATTAGCAGACCTTCAAGGAAAATTAAAACAACTTCAAGTTGTAGATAGCAACAAAAGTAATTCAAATCGAAAACAGGAAATTAGGAAATTGCAAAGTGAAATTGACGATATTTATACATTGGAAACTCAAAGAAATTTTCTTTACCTGAGACAAAAGAATTATGAAGTAGGAGGTAAATCATCTAGATTATTAGCATATAAATTACGAAAACAACAAGCAGACAATACAATTCATAAAATAAAGAATCCAAAGACAAAGCTTGTGGAGAGTACAATAGGGAAAATTCAAGAGAGTTTTGAAACATATTATCGAGAGCTGTACTCCCAAACCCGGGCCCCCAATGAGCTCTATATAGACAGTGTATTGAATTTTTTAGATCTACCTAAACTTACAGATTTACAAAATGAAAGTTTATTAGAACCAGTAACTGTCAAAGAACTGAACGTGGCCATCTCTAGGTTAAAGGTTGGAAAGTCCCCGGGTTCTGATGGGTTTACCTCAGAGTGGTACAAGTCCCTGAAGACACAGTTAGCCCCATTACTACTTAACACCTTTAATTGGATCTTGCAGAGAGGAGAAATTCCACCTTCCTGGAGAGAAGCGATTATTTCAGTTATTCCTAAAGAGGGTAAATATAAACTAGAATGTGGCAATTATCGGCCAATTAGTGTTCTTAACTTAGATTACAAACTATTTACATTTATATTAGCGCGCAGATTGGAAAAGCTTTTACCTGGCCTAATCCACTTAGACCAGACTGGATTTATTCAACAAAGACAAACACAGGACAACATAAGGAGAACTCTGCACATATTAGAACAAGTTAACAAGAACGAGACAGAGACAATCCTAATTGGACGCTGAGAAAGCTTTTGATTCGGTTAGTGGGGCATTTCTATACAGAGTGTTAGGAAGATTCGGCTTTCAAGAAAAGTTTATTAAAGTAATTCAGACTCTATATGACAGCCCTACAGCCCGAATTAAGATAAATGGAGACCGCTCTGACTCCTTCATCTTAGAGAGAGGCACTAGACAGGGGTGCCCAATTTCTCCTCTCCTTTTTGCGCTATATATTGAACCACTTGCCCAACTAATAAGACAGAGCGAAATCGTAAAAGGTATCAAGGTGGCAGGGATTGAACAGAAAGTGGCGTTATTCGCAGATGATGTTTTGGTCTATCTGAGTGAACCAGAAAAAAAAAACATTTATAGGATTGTTTAAAACTGTTGGATGACTTTGGGAAAATATCAGGTTATAAAATAAATGTAAAGAAAACGCAGGTTATGTCCCTAAATTATACACCATCCAAAAAATTGCAGGATACATATGATCTTAAGTGGGAAGCTAAATCACTAAAATATTTAGGAATAACCCTGCCGAAGGATCTTTCAACACTGTCACAGGTAGATTATGGGCCATTAATCTCATAGATAAAAGCAGATATGCATATATGGAATCTTATCCCCTTTTTAAGTTTAAATTCAAGGATAAATACTATAAAAAATGAATATTCTTCCTCGGTTATTGTATCTTTTCCGTACTTTACCGGTGGAGGTGGATGATAATCAATTCAGGGAATGGGACAAATGGATTTCCCGCTTCATTTGGCAAGGAAAAAAACCTAGAATTCGATATAACACCTTACAGTTAGGGAAGGAAGGAGGAAGTATGGTTCTTCCTTGCCTGAGAAATTATTTTTATGCCTCACAGATAACGCCTCTGTTCTATTGGTGTAATAGGGAATATAAGGCTAGATGGAAGGAAATAGAATTTGGATTAGTTAACAGTTTTCCTCTTCAGGCCTCAATAGCTGACAAAGGATTGATGACCCAGTTGGAAAAAATTAAAAACGCTTGGATAAATCTTACATTAAAAGTATGGCAGAAGGTGATTAATTCATGTGGAATTAATAACATGTTAAAACTCTTTAGATGGTGTGCATATGATACCGAATTCCTTCCCAACAGAGGTGATAAAAGATTTGAGCTATGGATAAAGACAGGTCTTACAACCTACCTCTCATTTATAGATAAAAGAGTATTACAAAGTTTCCAAGTCCTGCAGACAAAACTGGCCTAGAACATAATGACTTTTTTAGGTACCTTCAAGTACGAAACTATGTTAACCACAGTTGTAGATATACAGACCTATCAACAGTGGAATTAGAATTTTTCAAGATTCTGAATTCGACTTGCAGTTCAATACCTAGTAAATCAGTTTCTCGATTATATAATGCACTCTCCCATGCTAAAAATGTAAATACACTGTATATTAAAGAGAAGTGGGAGAAAGAAGCGGGATTGGTACTTTCAGAGGAGGCTTGGGAGAAAATCTGCAGCTTTCAATGGTCCTCGACTAATTCTTTGACTTGGAGAGAACGTTGTTGGAAAAACATTATAAGATACTTCAAGACCCCATATCAGGAAAAATATAAAGATACAAATGTGATGTGTTGGAGCAGGTGCGACTCCAAGGAGGCAAATCATTTTAATATTTTTTTTGGAATTGCCCTAAATTAAGTCTATTTTGGGAAGGTATTCATAGAACATTAGTTAAGGTACTTAGATCCCAGATACCTCTGAACTTTGAGACGCTCTATTTGGGGCATGTATTGTTTCTTGAACAGAAGGAAGGTATAAAGTTGCTGCAGGCCCTCTTAGTGGCAAGTAAGAAATCAATCACTAGAAAATGGCTAAATCCATTACCACCTACATTAGAAGATTGGTACGAAATTATCTTGGAAATATTTAAAATGGAAAAGTTGACTTACTCCCTGAGAACTCAAAGAGAAAAAAAATTATCACACCTGGAATAAATGGATTGAATATATAACCCCAATGCGAGCAGAGTTTAGATGACTCTCCTAATGATTTATACTGCTCTTCTCATCAACACAGTAATATTGCTAACGTAAGCACCCCTAGTCTAAATGATTGTTTTTTTTTTTTGTTGTTGTTTTCTTTTGGAAAATAGAGAATTAACACAAGTAAAGGGAAAGATTTGGGAAAGGGATAAAAAAATGAAAAAAATTAAGTAAGTAAGTACATAGGGATTGGATAATTATGTCTGCGGGCAGGAGCAAGCATGAACAAATTAGGATATAAACACCTACAATGGTTGATACATAGGCTTATATACAACATTTTGGACCAGTGGAAATGGTCCAGAAGGGTTATATGGAAACTATTATTACCATTTTTCCTAACAACTAATTCCATTACTTAGCCTAATAGGTTAGATTTACCACAGTACATAATTATCTATTTAAATGTTTATTTTCCTTTTATATCATCTCAATGTGTACTTAAGAATGTATAAATAATTGTAGTTTTATACATATAAAAAATGGAAAGGTTATATGTGTGAAAAAAGTACATGATATTTGTGAATTCCTTATCCAAATAAAAATAAAATTTAAAAAAAAGTGTAAGGTGGTTAATTTTAGTCGGTCAAATATGATGATAGCATATTGTATTAATCGTTAGACTCTTGGCTGTGTGGAGGATCAGAGGTATCTTGGGACCCGAGACCATCCGACACTCAAAGCTGCTACGCAGATTGTTTCTATAATTAATCCAGGCAAACTGTTGATATTCCATACCTTCACCGTACGGTCCGGGTCAATTTGACCCGACGCAAATATCCACTCATAATAAGTGTATATACTAAATTTTGAACCACAGATCTGTTTAGAATGTATAAATAGCCTATCTGACATGAATAAATGGGTGATCAATCCTTAATTAATGTTTCAGAGATCTAAAATCCATTTCAATATATACGGGTAAAATTTGACCCGGAACAACCTCAATGTACGGAAATTTGTAGCACCTCTGTAAAAGTACAACATTCTTAAATATTTTCATTTTTTACGCATACTGAGTCACTTTAGGAAAAGTCATCGAATTTCGGCTAAGAAAAAAACGGCATTTAGGGTGTTTTTACTGCTGTCAAATGTCAAAATGTTCAAATTTGACCCGAACAGTGTTTAAGGATTAAGGGAGCATAAAGCCCCTGGGACTCTGTGGTTAGGAATATGTTACGAAATGTAACGTTTTATAAACGTACCAGCAGCAATAGATTACACATGGAGTCTGTTTTTTTTTTTTTATGTTAAAACCACTATCTTTATTAGTAACATAACCACGATAAACAGAAGTTAACAGTATTATGTGTGTAAATGTAACTATTGAGCTGGGGAAACAAGGCTTAGAGTCTTCAGATGGTAAAGTAGGCAAGTTCAATAATCCACGAAATCAATGATGGGAGAGAGATATTTGTAATCCAAGGTGAAATGCAGAGAAAAGGTAAGTACAAAATATTCCACATTTTTCCCGCTGGGAAAGCGAAATAACAGTCACCGTAGATCTTGTCTGCCAAAAGGCCCTATCGTATAACTCCACCAAAGTTGCCGGCAGCCAGTTCCACACACTCACCACTCTCTGCGTAAAAAGCTTACCCCTGACATCTCCTCTGTACCTACGTCCAAGGACATTAAAACCGTGCCCTCTCGTGTCCTGGGAAAGAGCCTTTGATAATCCACATGGTCAATGCTTCTCATCATCCTTTCAACTCTACCAGGTCACCTCTCATCCTCTATCGCTCAAAGGAAAGAAGGCTGATTTTACGGGACGTACTACAATAGGGCATGCTCCCCAATCCAGGCAAAATCTTTGTAAATCTCCTCTGTACACTTTCTATGCTTTCCACGTCCTTCCTGTTTTGAGGCGACCAGAACTGAGCACAGTGCTCCAGGTGGTGTCTGACCTGTATCCTAATTGCTGAAACATTATCCCTCAGCTCTTAAACTCAATTCTCCGATTGATGATGCCAATGCACCATATGTTTTCTTGACCACTGAGTCAACCTGCGCAGTAGCTATAAGTGTCCTAATGTCTCGGACCCCAAGATCCCTCCGATTCTCCACAGTGACAAGAGTCTTACCAATAAATCTATATTCTATCATTACATTTGATCAACTAAAACGAACCACATGATACTTATCTGGGTTGAACTCCATCTACCGCTTCTCACTCCAGTTTTGCATCCTATTATGCCCCGCTGTAACCTCTGACAGCCCTCCATACTATTCACAACACCTTTAACCTTTGTGTCATCAGCAAATTTACAAAACCATCCCTCCACTCGCTCAGCCAAATTATTCATAAAAATCACGAAGAGTAGTGGTGCCAGAACAGATCCCTAAGGCACACCACTGGTGGCCGAGCTCCATGCAAAATATGATCTGTCTACAACCACAGTTTGCCTTCTGTGAGCAAGCCAGGTCTGGATCCACAGAGAAATGTCCCGTTAGTACCAATGCCCCCCTAGTTTCTCAATAAGCCTTGCATATGGTGCCTTGACAAATTCCTTGCTGAAATCCATATACTCTATATCTACTACTCTACTTTCATCCATGTGTTGAGTCACATCCTCAAAAGAAATGATTCAAGCTTGTAAGGCACAACCTGCCTTTCACAAAGCCATGATGACTATTCCTAGTCATACTATGCCTCTCCAAATATTCATAACCACTGATAGACACACATGTCTATAATTTCTAGGGCTATCGCTATTCCCTTTCTTGAATAATGGAACCTCCAATACACCGGAACCTGTCCCACCCCCACTAATGATGCAACAATCATCGCCAGAAGATCAGCAATCTCCTCTCTCGCTTCCCACAGTAGTCTGGGGAACACTCCGTCCTGTCCCAGTGGGTTATGCAACTTGGTGCTTTCCAAAAGCTCAAGCACATCATCTTCCTTAATATCTCCATGCTCCAGCATTTTAATCTGCTGCAAGTCATCCCTGCAATCGCCAAGATCGTTTTTCGTAGTGAATTCTGAAGCAAATATTCATTAAATCCTCTGTTATCTCTTCCGGTTCCATGCACACTTTTTTCCACTAACGCAATTGATTGGTCCTACTTTCTCACGACTTATCCCTTACTCCTCACATATTTATAGAATGCCCTGATGTTTTCCTTAATCCTGTCCGCCAAGGCCTTCTCATGGTCCCTTCTGGCTCTCTTAATTCATTTCTTGAGCTCCTTCCTGCTAGACGTATAATCTTCTAGATCACTATCATTCCGTAGTTTTTTGAACTTTCGTAAGATCTTCTTTTCTTCTTGACTTGATTACAACAGCCGTTGTACACCACGGTTCCTCTACCCTACCATCCTTTCCCTGTCTCTTTCGAATGTAACGATGCAGAACCCAACGCAAATATCCCCTGAACATTTTACTCATTTTTTTCTGTACAGTCATATAAAAAAAGCGCAAATCTTTGACGATCATGGCCTGTAATCAATGGTGTATGGGATGTTGTTCTTGTCCCACGCTCCGCAATAACAAATGCGCAGCAGTCCACATGACGTGCTAGTGAAAGCAATCCAGCTTGTCTTTCAGCAAGCGTACATGGAGAGCAACACCGGCTCTACAGTCTGTAAAATTAAACATTTATTGAAATGGCATGAAACTAAAAAGCATGCAAGATTAACCAAGATTATTGATTCTATTTCACTTAGGTTGCCTTATAGTATTGTCCATTTAATTATGCAGTAGGAGGATCGTCCCTCGTGACTACGATGTGTATTCATGCAAGGTGCTCTGTCAGTTGGCAAATGCTGGACTCTTCGGAAATAAATAAAATAGAGAAAACAGGAAGCCCGGTTGTGATTCATAAAGGCCGATTTGAAACGTATGGGTCTTTATTTCCCTCTACTGTAAACTCGTTACTGTTTTTTTTTTTTTAATAATAGATCAATATTTGATTACCGGACCAAACTTTGAGAGCAATCTTCAAAACTCTGTTATTTTCATATAGCTCACATGGAATAGAGAAATTTTGAGGCTTACAAGTGGGGACGCTGTAACCAAATAAATAACGACAGAATGACATACCAATCATCTGGCTATTAGAAAAGATATTTCACAATGTTATCCGTCAATTCATACTATTGGTAGGTCGAACCTATTTCAATTATACGCCATTAGGACATGGAGATTCCCAAGCCCGGCTCAAAAAGGAGGAGGGTTGGCCGTGGTTTTAGGAACCCCATCTCGTAAAGAAACTTAGAGCTAAACAAGCACCAAGAATAGCTCCAAAGATCTCATCGTTGGGAGAAGGATCTTCACCTAGAAGATGGGCTACTCTGTGAACAACTTGAAATCATATTCAAGAACAGAGGACTCTGGCGAGAGACTGTCAGCAGCCTATGCCCCAGTAGGTGTGTTGGGTTTAACAAGGTCGGCGATTCAAGAGAAAAAAAATCAAGAGGCGAGAAACATATTTCAGCAAATTTATTTCAAGGACCGATGCATACATTGAAAGAACAATTAAAAAAAACTGCATCGTTTGTTGAATAACGTGCTCGAAGTTTAACTGCGTAAAATAGCGAGACATTCACAGACAACGTTAAATTCAATTTAAAGCCATTTGACATTTTACATCACTGGCGTCTGCCAAACTGTTTTGAAGTTATGCTTTGTTTTCCACTTACGGAAGGATCTCACTTCAAATCACAGAGGGGGTTGAATTCCATTGACAACATTACATTACATGAATTACAGAACAGAAGGGGAAATTGCAAGGTGGTTGCAACAGACCATAAAATGTTTAATCTTAATGACCGTAATTCACATTTCCTCAAACGCAATTATTCAATATCATCATATTCTTCTCCGAAATTTTCGTCAAGCGGCAAAGGGGATTCTGAAAATTGAGAGACAATTCCTGAGTGCGTTGCAGAAAAGCTGCCACAACACAATAAATAATGTGAGGTTAACTGCCAATAAGCAACCTTATAAGTATCCAGTCGGCTCATTCTCAGCAAAATATTTCTATCTCCAGAGATCTGAACAGCGCACATGTTGCAAATAGGAAACAGGGGCAGAGAAAAACTTCT
Source organism: Mobula birostris (assembly GCF_030028105.1). NCBI lineage: Eukaryota > Metazoa > Chordata > Chondrichthyes > Myliobatiformes > Myliobatidae > Mobula > Mobula birostris. The sequence continues at coordinate 5,240,201 of NC_092373.1, forward strand.
AATTGCCAGCAGGTTAGGTAGCAATGGCCGACACAGGAACAAAGTTACCGTTACCATAAGACCAAAAGACGTAAGAGCAGATTTAAACCATTCTATCAAACCCCACCAATATATCTTTGTTCTTATATTCGTGTCCTCTCACGAATGTACACATTTCATTTGTCTTCCTCACCACCAGCGCAACCCGCAGGTTAACCTTCACGGAATCCCACACAAGGCCCGCAAAATCCCTTTGCAACTCTGACTTCCGAAGTTTATTTCTGTTGGAAATAGTCTGCGGATGTATTCATTCTGGTAAGTTATTTCATCGATCTCTTTAAAAACGCTTCATCCCATTTTCAGCAACAGGACGTTACTCCATATCAAGTCTGCTGCGCTATTCGATCATGCCGTTTGTATTACCCCTCCCCACCCAGACCCTTTCCTTCTCACCGTAACTAATCCAGAACCTATCAACCTCTGCCTTCAGTATACACAATAGACTGGCTTCCACAACCGTGTGTGTCAGAGCATATAACAGATGAGCTACCAACTGGCGAAAGAAATGTTTCCTTCTCTCTATTAAGTGGGCGACCTCTATTCTGTCGTTGTGCTCTCTGTCCTTGACTCACTTACTGGAATACAAGTCCCCTCGTACATTCTACGTAGGCTTTCCAGAATTCGATATGTTTCAATGAAATTCCTCACCCCATTAGTCAGAACTATCGTGTGTATCCGGGAGCAATAATACGCTACTAATATGCTAACCCTTTCATTCCAGGAATCATTCTAATGAACCTCCTCAGCATCATTCCACACGGTAGGCTTATTCACAAAGTTAGAAGGCATGGGATCCAGGGAGGATTGGCCAGGTGGATTCAGAATTGGCTTGCCTGCAGAAGGCAGAGGGTGGTGGTGGAGGGAGTACATTCAGATTGGAGGATTGTGACTAGTGGTGTCCCACAAGGATCTGTTCTAGGACCTCTACTTTTCGTGATTTTTATTAACGACCTGGATGTGGGAGCAGAAGGGTGGGTTGGCAAGTTTGCAGACGACACAAAGGTTGGTGGTGTTGTAGATAGTGTACAGGATTGTCAAAGATTACAGAAAGACATTGATAGGATGCAGAAGTGGGCTGAGAAGTGGCAGATGGAGTTCAACCGGGAGAAGTGTGAGGTGGTACACTTTGGAAGGAGAAACTCCAAGGCAGAGTACAAAGTAAATGGCAGGATACTTGGTAGTGTGGAGGAGCAGAGGGATCTCGGGGTACATGTCCACAGATCCCTGAAAGTTGCCTCACTGGTGGATAGGGTAGTTAAGAAAGATTATGGGGTGTTAGCTTTCATAAGTCGAGGGATAGAGTTTAAGAGTCGCGATGTAATGATGCAGCTCTATAAAACTCTGGTTAGGGCACACTTGGAGTATTGTGTTCAGTTCTGGTCGCCTCACTATAGGAAGGATGTGGAAGCATTGGAAAGGGTACAGAGGAGATTTACCAGGATGTTGCCTGGTTTAGAAAGTATGCATTATGATCAGAGATTAAGGGAGCTAGGGTTTTACTCTTTGGAGAGAAGGAGGATGAGAGGAGACATGATAGAGGTGTACAAGATAATAAGAGGAATAGATAGAGTGGATAGCCAGCGCCTCTTCCCCAGGGCACCATTGCTCAATACAAGAGGACATGGCTTTAAGATAAGGGGTGGGAAATTCAAGGCGGATATTAGAGGAAGGTTTTATTACTCAGAGAGTGGTTGGTGCGTGGAATGCACTGCCTGAGTCAGTAGTGGAGGCAGATACGCTAGTGAAGTTTAAGAGACTACTAGACAGGTATATGGAGGAATCTAAGGGGCTTATATGGGAGGCAGGGTTTCAGGGTCAGCACAACATTGTGGGCTGAAGGGCCTGTACTGTGCTGTACTATTCTATGTTCTATGCTCTATGTTTTCCAATGCCAGTGTACCGTTTCTTAGAAAAGGAGCCTAGAACTCCGCACAGTACTCTGTGCGGTCTGACTAATGCCTATAAACCCCCACTAATATATACACTTTATATATTTGTTCTTATATTCGTATTCGCTCACAAATTTGTCTTTCTCACCAGCAATTCAAGCGGCAAGTTAACCTTTACGGGATCCCACACAAGGCCTGTAAAATCCCTTTGAACTCTGATTTTCGAATTTTATTTATATTAGAAAATAGTCCAGGCATGTATTCCCTCGGGCAAGTTATTTCATTCATCACTTTAAAACTGCTTCGCCCCATTTTCAGCATCAGGACGTTACTCTCAAACCTAATTCCGAATTGCGTTTTACAGTGTAATGTTGAGACTTGGCATAGTATCGCTCTCGTCCTGCTGTGTAATCATGAACAAACTTCTGCTCTCAAACCTCTGCAATTGAGGTTCTCAATCCCGGCTGCGAATGAAGGAGTGTTCGACGTTAGTTTAGCAAACCCATCCTGAAAATGTCCAGAGCTAGAGAAACACCAATAGAAACTACAAGGTCCGTATACCTGGGAGAGAAAGAGTTCAAAGAAAGGAACTCCTATTATATCGATGGTGTCGATTGTCTACATCATTGTTAGAGTAGCTCATATTCAGTCATATGGAATGTATTCATTATACTCATGATTCATATATTGTGCACAGACCTTGGGGGTCTTTTCGTCGCAGATTTGTCAGTCTCCTTACTACTCTTGTAGTCACACTGCATATGTGTAAATCAGTATGTCGAGTCTAACTAAAGGAGTAACAATGCTGTACCTGATTTTGAGAATGAGACCAATCATATGACTAACCATTCAGTGGGAGAGAATACATGAGTAATGCCCAATATAATGTTTAAGGTAGCCATGGAAAAAAAAAAGATCACTGACCATGCTTGAGATCATTAAACAAGACCTAGCTAACTAAAAAAAAATGATTAAGCAAGAACTGGAGAGAGTTAACTAAGAGCAGCTATTTTAGGGTAAGTCCATATCGCAGATGCAGAGGCTGTTTAAAGACAAACTGCACCGTACAGGGCCCTGGTGAGACCACACCTGGAGTACTGTGTGCAGTTTTGTTCTCCAAATTTGAGGAAGGACATTCTTGCTATTGAGGGAGTGCAGCGTAGGTTCAGAAGGTTAATTCTTGGGATGGCAGGACTGTCATATGTCGAAAGATTGGAGCGACTGGGCTTGTATACTCAGCAATTTAGAAGGATGAGACGGGATCTTATTGAAACATATAAGATTATTAAGGGATTGGACACGCTGGAGGCAGGAAGCATTTTTTTCCGCTGATGGCTGAGTCCAGAACCAGAGGCCACAGTTTAAGAATAAGGGGTAGGTCATTTAGAACGGAGTTTAGGAAAAACGTTTTCACCCAGAGAGTGGTAGATATATGGAATGCTCTGCCCCAGAAGGCTGTGGAGGCCAAGTCTCTCGATGCTTTCAAGAAGGAGATGGGTAGAGCTCTTAAAGATAGCGGAATCAAAGGTTGTGGGGATAAGGCAGGAACTAGATACTGATTGTGGATGACAGTGAATGGCAGTGCTGGCTCGAAGGGCCGACTGGCCTACTCCTGCACCTATTGTCAATTGTCTATTGATAGTACTAAGAAGGAACGAAAGGAACCTCGGATATCGAGAGAGCTGGTATGTTTAGTTGAGCACAGAAAGGAAACTGAAATAAAATCGATCTCTTCAAGATAATAAATAAGACGGGTTCTACGGTTTTATATATTACCTCTCTGTCTTTCTGTATTTTATGGCTGTCTGGAGAAGACAATTTTTAGAGTTGTGTCTACTTACATTTTTTAATAACAAAATGAACGCTTGATTATTTGAAGATAGAGAAAAATAATGAAGGATATGAGCAGATCCATCAAGAGTCATGAAATGACATTGACAAGCAGAATTGAAGGAAAACGTAAGATATTCTATATTTAAACCAAAAGCAAAAGGATTTCCAGGGAGAGGTTTGAACCTCTCAAGGATACGGGAGGGAATATGTACTTGGAGGTGGAGGATGTGCAATTGACTCTGCTTTGGTATCTAGAAAGGAGCAGGACGTGAATGATAAGGTGGTTTCTAATATGCTATAGCTTTTGGATAAAAAGGGAGACGCATGGTTGGATCGATTGAAGAAGATGAAAGTAGACAGATTCCACCAAGAACTGTGGGAGACATAACACATATTGAGAGAGGTACGATGTCCCAGGTTTTCTTGTCCTATCTGAAGCAAATGATGTCGCAGCAAACTGAAATTAATTAATGTTCCGTTTTTCAATAGAGAGCACAGGAATAACCTTGGAAACCATTAACCTGTTACCGTCACGTTACTTGTAGGGGAGATATTGGAAAGTATTCATAGGGATAGGATTCATCAGCATAGCTTAATTGGGAAGAGTTATCATGACATACTGCTGGACAGTCTGTGTCTGATTTGACTGAGATTTTCTGGTAGGCATAGGTAATTGATGAAGATAGATCTGCGGAAGTTGTCTGTATGGGATATATAGTGAGGTGCTTGACAATGCCTCACATATTGGGCTCATCCAGAAAAATCAAGTGGATAGGATCAATGTTGACTTGTTTGTTTCGATTCGCAGGGACTTGTCCATTGCACACAGAGAAAAAGAGTATAGGGCTCTGTGGGATATTTACCACGGAGGTCGAATAACTACTTTAATTACTTTGGCATAATATCGTGAACCAGAAGTTCGTCTGTTGGACTGTTCCATTTTCTATGGCCCGTTCAGTTAACTACGGGTAATGTTAATGGGATATGTAGCGATTATGCCGCCGTTGAACGTACACATTTTGTTTATACAGTCTTTCTTACGAGGCTCGGTTAATATCACGAGATATTTTTGGCAGCCTCTTTATTTTGCATCCTCCAGTGGAGGCAAGTATAGTTTCTTCGGTCATATCTTTAAATCTGTCATTAATTGTAATGAGTTATTTTTGTGTTCGAGGAAAGTAATTGCATTTCAAAGTTTACGGTAAACCATTAGAGGTAAACGCCTCAACAACGGTAATACTTAATAGGTGCATCTTCGGAAGAAAACGTGATCGCATTGTGTGCATGCTAACGAGATTTGCGTGCAAAACCCTGAGTATTTCGATTGAGATATCCCTGACTAAACTGTTTCGATCTGAAATATTGTGTCAGCTTTTTTTTTTGTTTTCCTTGTTCTTCTTTGTTTTGTAGGTATTGCCAAATGATTAGATTTCCCGATATTTTCCATATTATTTTGCTGGTAGAGTCGAAAGGAAGAAAGGCTAAAATCTGCTCCAATGTGTTATGGTATTCTCCTTCAAATTTCCTCTGTCTGCATTTGAATGATTCCATTTTAATTATGTTCGTTGGTGTGTGTTGCAATGTCCTTGCCTCTGGTTCTGACACCATGACTGATTTCGCTCTCTTCTGATGAGACTATTGTGGGGTAAAATGTTATCGAACTTACCTTCCATGTTTTCATTTTGGTTCCCATGCAAATCACCGTCCAGATAATATTCTATTTTTTCTGCTGAGCTAATAGATTGCGAATCTCCTGATGAAAGAAACATCCGACTTAATAGAAAATAATTCGCTCTCATTGAAAGATAACTAACGCATACAGTTATAATTACCGACTCCAGGCCCAGTCTCCTGAATGGGGATCTCCTCATAAAACGACTCAGCAAACTTGTGTGTAGAACGCCGTGACTTCTTCCCGCCTGAAATGCCAGAAAAGGAAAATTTATCCGGTGAATTAGACGGACAGAATTTCACCTGTTATTTTCCTCTTTTTCTTTACATCCAGCGGGGGGGGGGGGGGGACATTCTTCGCAATCCTCCTTTGTGTGATAGAATTGAAAATAAAACCACCTACATCGTTTGTGCCTTCATCAAATTCAACTGCATAAGTTCCATGAACCAACAATGCTTACATCATCTCCACCACACTGAAATGTTTGTCTGTGTTAACAGTTCTCCGTTAATCAGATAATCTTCAACATACAGAATTGTCTGCTAAACATTGGGTAAGTGGACTAGTGTTTTCTCTCCGTAGTGAAGAACGATAAGAAGTTGCTTGTGGGAGGCATGGAAAATGATAAGAGGCATAGGACAAGTGGATATAATGACTATTTATCCCAGAGCAGAAATGGGAAATACAGGAGAGCATGATTTTAAGGTGATTGGAGGGATGTATAAGGCAGAAGCTTTTTTTTTTTTCACAGAGCGGCGAAAGATACGTCTTGATACGGGTGGTGTTGGAGGCAAATACGTGCGGGGCACTTACAAAACATTTAAATAAACATACAGGTGATAGAAAAGGGCTATGTGGGCGGGATGGGATATATCGAAATTAGAGTAAGTTAAATTGTCGGCACAACATCGGAGGCAGAAGGGCCTGTAGTGCGCCGTAATGCTATGAGTTCAGTAATAATGTCATCCCAAATCCCAGAATGTGTTTCTTATCTGTTTCTTTCCGCCACAGCCTCGTCGTTATTTCCGTGTGCTGTTTCATCCGTCCATCTAGTCCACCAGATAAGCCTGAGAGCATCATTTCGCCTTACGTACGCTGCATGCAGTAGTACCCTCCAAACTACAATGTGACACGATCTTGATTTTTCTAGCTCATTTGAACAAGGAAATATACATTTTCAATCCACGCCTAAATAATAGAGATCTGAGTATTCTCGACAGCCACATAGAGTCTATTTGTGTTTATGATATATCAATTCTTTGAACATACCATATAGCAAGTAATCAACATGAAGCATGTTAAATTAGCTTACAGATATTAATAAAGGCTTGTGAGAATAGAATTACCAACCATTCTGGAACTGTCTTCGTTGGCTTTTGATCAGGTAGAGAGAAACGATGACCAGAAGCGAACCAAGAATGAAAGGGATGGCGTAAATGAAGGCTCTCAGATTACTAAAAGTAGGAGTTTGTGGTTGGTGATCTGAAAGAAAGAAGTAAAAAAAAATAATAAATATATATATATATTTTTTTTTGTCAGAAGCAGCACGGAAGCGAATAGCGTCAGAAACCTCGGTTCAATTCCACTGCTGTCTGAAAGTAGATTGCACATACACCCCCGACAGCGTGGGTTTTCTCCGATTTTCCAAAGATGTAGGGGTTATTAGGAGAATTGGTCACCTGCCTGTAATTGGCGGTGCGGTTTTGTTGGGCCAGAAATGCCTGTGACCGTGCTGCATCTCTAATACATGAATATTACAAAACATGCCTTTCATTAAATCACGGATTCAGCTGTCAGAGCAGACAAAAATTGTCAGTCTGCATTAAGTGACATTTCCATGCGGTTGTCAGGATTTGATGTTAATTCGGAACATTATGATATTAAACCTAAACTTAAAAGGACTGCTCAGTGCAGATAAAGGTATATAAATACGAATCTCACCCAACCATGTTGCCGGAATTTCGAAGTAGTGTGAATATTTCAATTCGAATACCACCATCAACACAGGGGCGCGAATAGTGTGTAACATATTAACAGGTATGATTATTGGAAGTTGGATGTAAAACATGGGTTTTAAGGGAAATAAGTGCTCAAATAAGAAATACAGATATGCAGAGGAAGATAATTGTGTTGCACTTAGATGTAGAACGGCACAAACAGCTGAGGACTAGGACAAACAATGCTGGAAAGGTTAATTTTGTGACACCCATTCGAGTATATTAGGGATGTATTATGGGTAACAGAAGTAGAGATATGACGAGAAAATAAGTGGAATTGACGAAACGTAGCAACATAATTTGTTACTGACCAGAGCATATCACACCAACGGTTTCTTTGTGCCCACAATCATGACGATGCAATGCAGAAAATTGGCAATCCCACAGAAAATTCTCACTCCCTTTGCATTTAACCTCGTCCATCCAAATAGTGCTGTTTTCAAGAGGGAATAGCATCCTCCCGGAAGCCAGGACTGGATCTCCACAGTTTAACTGGCGACAGACGACAGCAGCATCGTGTCTGTCCCATGAATCGTCACAGACCGTTCCCCATGTCCCACTGAAGAAAACTTCAATTCTTCCAGAGCAATTATCGAGCCCCGCCACGAGCCGCAGGTCTGAAACAAAAGATGCAGAAGTTCTTATTTGAGAACTAACTTGTACTGGAAGTCTTATGAACCCACTTCCCACTCTCAACCTGTTCTGCTGACTCACGTGTTTAATGTTTTGGGAAGCTAATTGTTCCTGGATGCATCCGGACAGTACAGTGGATGATCAACACATTTGATAGAATATGTTGATCCACTCTGACATTATTTTCATTCGGTATATAGGTGGAATCAATCTTCTTCTTGAAAACAAATATGCATACAGGTATTTATAATTCTGTATTGTCCTGTCACGCTGGAATTCAGAATTAAGCATAAGATGCAACAGGATTTGTAATGGTGCCACTAAGTTCTTTGCATTTAACGCTGAATTAATTTATTAATAACTGAGCCATACGCCGGTAATGTCTGGCACACACATTTCGGCCCTTCTGCGGTTAAACGTGCCAATACTCTCTAAATGTTGTCTATCTCGAACTTATGGTGATGAAAATGTTTGTTCCATTGCGTTGCTATAGTAGCGAATTTGACTATTGCATTGCCTACATTGTACTTAAATGTTCCCTTTCACTGACACGACAAAAAGGGAAGTGACAACAGAAATGTGAAATTGAGGGAGGAAAAGTCTGCATCCTTCTGATACCAGGAACAGGGAAAACGCCTTAAAACAAGAAGCGAGAGAAAAAAAAACACAACAAAGCTTACTTGTTGCCTATTTGGAATAATTAAAGTATCAGTAATTACTGGAGACTTTTGGAAATGGGTCCATTGTCTTCTCCTTCTTGACCTTCTCAATTAGCGGTTTCGATGGCCATATTTCTGTAAAATAAATTCAACTCATCATTTCAGTGAAATATTCCAAAGGCAGGTCATTACGTTTATAGTAATTAATATATGTAAAGTAAAGCTTTATACCCTGGAATGTGGAAGAATGAGGCGAGATTTGTTAAAAATATCCACCAGTCTGGGTGGATTCGATAGGATACATTCAAGCAGGCTTCTTCCATTGCAGCTTTGGAGGACTAGAAATCCATATCAGGGATTAAGAGTAAAAGATGATGTCTTTAAGGGAAATAAGACGGGATATTACTTCATTCAGAGCGTAGTGAGAGGGTGGAACGACCTGCATGCGGAACTGGTGGAAGCAGATTTATTTCAAAGTTTAAGATAAATTTGGGTTGGTCCATGGATGGGAGGGAAATGAAAAGCTATGGAGCGGGTACGGAACGCTCCAGGAAGATAAAGATTTCGGCACGGGTAGGTGGGCCAAAAGGCCTGTTCCGCAGTCTATGACGCTATGATGATATAATTACCTGAACAAATGATCCCAACATCCTCCTCATGTTTGCAGTTGTGCGTACCCCATGCCGAAGATGGGCATTGCCATAAAAGTGAGTCACCCAACCGACATCTCACGTCATCCAGCCAGATCGGTCCAGTCCCCTCTCCAAATGCAGCGCTATTTTCTACCAATTTTGCCGAGCCGCAGTTGAGTTGGGAGCAAACGACTTGTGCATTCTCCATGCCAAAAGAATCAGAGCAAACTGTTCCCCATGTTCCGTTAAAGAAAACCTCAAGTCTGCCCTGGCAAGGATTCTTCCCATTTGCCAACTTTATCTCCCTGTGATCTGAAGAACAAAGAACAAAAGTGATTCTTGATTATAGCTTCATGTTAATAATTAATTGTGATGCGGGTATATAATGATCCAGGACGAGCAGCAGGTCTGATGATGCACCGTTGGGCATTCAGCTCTCACGAAAGGCTCGATGTAACTGTTTGCATGCGACGTCGGTAACACATTGGTGCACCGCTTGGACAGGGAATCTGAAAGGGGCGAGGGAAGCCGGCGGGACCGTATCGTAGTGAGATACTCTCATGCCTGCGCTAGCATGCAAAGACAGCTCTGGCAGAGTGGACTTATAAAATCAACAGTGATGTAATAATAACAGAGTTGTCGTGATGGGAGATTTTAATTTCCCAAATATCGATTTGCATCTCCTTGGAGCAAGGCATTTAGATAGGGTGGAGTTTGCTAGGTGTGTTCAGGAAAGTTTCTTGACACAATATGTAGATAAGCCTACAAGAGGAGACACTTGATTTGGTATTGGGAATGAACCTGGTCAGGTGTCAGATCTCTCAAGTGGAGAGTATTTTGGAGATAATGATCATAATTCTATTTCCTTTACAATAGTATTGGAGAGAGATAGGAACAGACGTTAGAAAATCGTTTAATTGAAGTAAGGGGAATTATGAGGCTATCAGGCAGGAAAATGGAAGCTTAAATTGGACAGATGTTTTCTGGGAAAACTACCAAAGAAATGTGGCAAATGTTCAGGGTATATTTGTCTGGAGTTCTGCATAGGTGCGTTCCAATGAGACAGGAAAGTTATGGTAGGGTACGAGAACCGTGGTGTAAAAAGACTATAATAAATCTAGTCAAGAAGAAAAGTTTATGGAAGTTTCATAGAGCTAGGTAATGTTAGAGATATAAATTATAAGACTAACAAGAAGGAGCTTAAATTGGAAAATAGGAGAGCCAGAATGGACCACGGGAAGGCCTTGGCGTGCAGGATTTAGGAAAACCTCAAGCATTCCACAAGTATTTTAAGAGCAAAATGATAAGGCATGAAAGAATAGGACCTATCAAGTGTGACAGTGGGAAAGTGTATATGGAACCAAAGGAAATAGCAGGGGTACTTAATGAATACATTACTTCAGTATTCACTATAAAAAAGGATCATGGTGCTGAAAAGCTTTAACATGTTGTAGATATTAAAAAAGAGGATGTGCTGGAGCTTTTGGAAAGAATCAAATTGGATAAGTCACCGGTACTGGATGAAATGTACCTTAGGCTATTGTGAGAGGTGAAGGAGAAAATTGCTAGGGCTCTAAAGATGATCTTCGAATCATCAATAGGGCGGGGACAGATTCCCGAGGATTGGAGGGTTGCGGATGTTGTTCCTTTACTCAAGAAAGTGAGTAGGTATATCCCAGGAAATTATAGACCAGTGAGTCTTACCTCCGTGGTTGATAAGTTGATGGAGAAGATACTGAGAGGCAGTATTTATGAACATTTGGAAAGGTATAATATGATTAGGAACAGTCAGCATGGCTTTGCCAAGGACAGGTCGTGCCTTACGAGCTTGCTTGAAGATTTTTGAGAATTGGCCAAACACACTGATGAAGGAAGAGCAGTGGATGTAGTGTATATGTATTTCAGCAAGGCATTTGAGAAGATACCCCATACAAGGCTTATTGAGAAAGTAAGGAGACATGGGATCCAAGGGGACGTTGATTTGTGGATCCAGAACTGGCGTGCCTACAGAAGGTAAACAGTTGTTGTAGACGAGTCATATTCTGCATGGAAGACGGTGACCAGTGGTGTACCTCAGGGATGTATTCTTGGACCCTTACTCTTTACGGTTTTCATAAATGACCTGGATGAGGAAGGTGGAGGGATGGGTTAGTACGTTTGCCGATGACAGAAAGGTTGGAGGTGTTATGGATAGTGCGGAGGGCTGTCAGAGGTTACAGTTACAGTAGATATTGATCGGATGTAAAACTGAGCTGAGAAGTGGCAGATGGTTTTCAACCCGGATCAGTGTGAAGCGGATACTAGAGATCATGTTGCAGCTATATATAGGACCCTGGACAGACCACACTTGGAGTACTGTACTCAATTCTGGTCGCATCACTACAGGAAGGATGTGGAAGCCATAGAAATGGTACAGAAGAGATTTACAAGCATGTTGCCTGGATTGGGGTGCAGGCCTTATGAAAAGAGATGCAGTGAACTCGGATGATGAGAGGCATTGATCATGTGGATAGTCAGAGACTTTTTTCCCCCAGGGCTGAAATGGTTGCCACAAGAGGACACAGGTTTAAGGTGTTAGGGAGTAGGTACAGAGGAGATGTCAGTGTTTTTTTTTATTTAGAGAGTGGTGAGTGCGTGGAATGGGCTGCTGGAAACGGTGGTGGAGGTGGATACGATTGGGTCTTTTCAGAGACTTTTAGATAGATACATGGAGTTCAGAAAATAGACTGCTATGGGTAAGCCAAGTAATTTCTAAGGTATGGACAATTCGGCACAACATTGTGGGCCGAAGGGCCTGTATTGTGGTGCAGGGTTCCATGTTTCCATCCAACAGCCTGGAAGGGTGCAATAGTTCGATTCAAAACCAGTATATTACACCTGAACAATGGGATGAAGCAAGATTTGGCTCGTGTAGACGGGGAACACAAGCTATATGGTGAGATGGATAAGGATCAGTGGAAAACTTTCAAAGAGATTTGTCACGGTGCTCAACAAAAGTAAATAAAACTGAAAAGCAAGGACAGTTAAGGTGGGGAGAACAAGCCTTCGATAACTGAGGAAGTAAAAGAAGGTATTAAACTAGAAGCCCGTGCATACAAAGTTGCCAAGACAAGTGGGAAACTGGAAGTTTGAGAAAACTAGAAGTCAATAAAGAATCAAGAAGCGAGCAATGAATAAAGGGAAGCTAGATTATGGAAACAAACTTGCACAATAAAAACGGATCGTAAAATCTTTTATGATAATAACAAGCAAATACGGTGGCTATAGTGAACACAGGTCCCTTGGCGGACGAGAAGTGGGAATTCATATTGAGCAATGACGAAATGGCCGAGGCTTTGAATGACTATATTGTGTCAGTATTCATGGTGGAGGATACGTCTAACATGCCAAAGAGAGATGTGCTGGATGCGGTGAAGACATCGATACAATAGGTATCACTAAAGAGGTAGTGTTGAGTAAACTTTTTGGGCCTGAAGATAGATAAGTCCACTGGTCCTGGTGGAATGCAATCTAGGGCACTGAAAGAAATCGCAGAAGTCAACGTACAACGTTGGTGAAAATTCTCTGGACTCTGGATAGAATCCGGAAGATTAGAAGAAGGGGAACGTCTCGTCACTGTTACAAAAAGAATGTAGGCAAAAAGCAGGCCAGTAGTTTAACATCAGTAGTTGGGAAAATTCTTGAAAATATCATTAAGAAGAAGAAATAGCGTGCCATCTGGAAAGAAATGGATCCATCTGCAGACACAACATGGATTTAGAAAAGGCAGGTCTTCTTTGAGGATATAACGAACACAGTGGAGAAAGGGGAGCAGTTGGGCAATATTTACCTGGATTTCCTGAAGGCGTTTGATAAGGTGTCACATAAAAGACTTATCCTTAAGATACATGTGCATAGAGTTGGAGGTGATATATTAGCATGGGTGGAGGACCGGGTAATTAATAGAAAGCAGCCAGATGGGATACATGGGTGTTACCCTGCTTGGTAAACAGTGGAGAGTTGAGTGCCTCAGGTGTAGAGGTCATGGTATGCATTAACTATCTGGAAGAAGGGACCGAGTGTATTGTATATAAGTTTGCTGATGATTCTATATTGAGCGGAAAAGCAAATTTTGCAGAAGACACAGTGAGTCTGCAGAGAACCCATAGATGGGTTAAGGGAGTCGTCAAAGGTTTGGCAGATGGCATACAATGTTGGTAAATGCGAGGTCATCCACTTGAAAAACGGAAGAGCAGATTATTATTTAGGTGGTAAAATATTGCAGCAGGCTGATGTTCAGAGGGACGTAGCAGTGCTTGGCATGAATTTCAAAAGTTTGGTTTGCAGGTACAGCGGGCTATCAAGAAGGCAAATGGAATGCTGGCCTTCATTGCTCGAAGGATTGAATTGAAGAGCAGGGAGGTTATGTTGCGTATTGCTGAGGCCAAACCTGGAGTACTGCGTACAGCTCTGGTCTCCTTACTTAAAAGAGGATATACTGGATGTGGAAGTGGTGCAGAGGAGGTTCACCAGGTTGATTCCAGAGATGAGGGAGTTAGACAATGAGGAGAGATTGAGGCTCCTGGACTGCACTCGCTGGAATTTAGAACAGCAGATCTTACATAAATACTAACGTTTGTATATAAAATTATGAAAGGGATGGATAAGATAGAGGCAGAAAAATTGTTTCCACTGGTAGGTGATACTAGAACTAAGGAGCATAGTCTCAAGATTCGGGGGAGTAGATTTAGGACAGAAATGAGGAGGAACTACAAGGGGACCAATATCCTTTCAGGGAGGTTTGTTAATACGGTTGGGGAGGCTTTAAACTAGATTTGCAGGGGAAGGGGAACCAGAGTGCCAGAGCTGACAGTGTGCCTGCAGTGAAAATAAATGATGTTAAAAGTTCAAGCAAATCCGCGAATAGAAAGGTTTGTGAGAGGTGGTAAAAATCTTCTGAAGTGTATATATTTCAATGCTAGGAGTATTGCGGGGAAGGCGAAGGAGTTGACAGTGTGGATTGACACGTTGAATTATGAAGTTATAGCAATTAGTGAAACTTGGCTATAGGAGGGGCAGGACTGCCAGCTTAATATTCCAGGATTCCGATATTTCAGATGTGATCGAGGCAGAGGAATGAAAGGTGGGGGAGTAGCATTGCTTGTTAGGGGAAATATTACAGCAGTGCTCAGGCAAGACAGATTAGAGGGCTTGTCTACTGAGTCCTTATGTGTGGAGCTGAGAAACAGGAAAGGTATGGCTACATTACTGGGATTGTATTACAGACCACCCAATAGTCAACGAGAATTGGAAGAACAAATCTGCAGAGAGATAGCAGGCAACTGCAGGAAACATAAAGTTGTGGTGGTAGGGATTTTAATTTTCCATATATTGATTGGGACTCCCATACTGTTAGGGGTCTAGACGGTTTAGAGTTTGTAAAATGTGTCCAGGAAAGTTTTCTAAATCAATATATAGAGGGACCAACTAGAGAGGATGTAGTTTTGGATCTCCTGTTCGGAAACGAGTTTGGACAAGTGACAGAAGTCTGTGTAGGGGAGCACTTTATTCCAGTGATCATAACACCATTAATTTCAACATGATCATGGACAAGGACAGATCTGGTCCTAGGGTTGAAGTTCTGAACTACAAGGCGGCCAAATTTGAAGAAATAAGAAAGGATCTAAAAAGCGTGGATTCGGACAGATTGTTCTCCGGCAAAGGTATGATCAGTAGGTGGGAAGCCTACGAAGGAGAAATGTTGGGAGTGCAGAGTTTGTATGTTCCTGTCAGGGTTAAAGGCAAAGTGAATAGGAATAAGGGGCCTTGGTTCTCAAGGGATATTGCAACTCTGATAAAGAAGAAGAGGGAGTTGTCTCACGTGTAGAGGAAACAGGGAGTAAATAAGCTGCTTGAGGAGTATAAGAAGTGCAGGAAAATACTTAAGAAATAAATCAGGAGGGCTAAAAGAAGACATGAGGTTGCCTTGGCAGTCAAAGTTAAGAATAATCCAAAGAGCTGTTACAGGTATATTAATAGCAAAAGTATTGTAAGGGATAAAATTGCTCCTCTTGAAGATCAGAGTGGTCGGCTATGTGCAGAACCAAAGGAAATCGGGGAGATCTTAAATAGAGTTTTTGCGTCTGCATTTACGAAGGAAACTGGCATGAAATCTATGGAATTGAGGGAATCAAGTCGTGAGACCATGGAAACTGTACAGATTGAAAAGGAGGAGGTGCTTGCTGTCTTGAGGAAAATTAAAGTGGATAAATCCTTGGGCCCTGACAGGGTGTTCCCTCGGACCTTAAAGGAGACTAGTGTTGAAATTGCAGGGGCCCTGGCAGAAATATTTAAAATGTCGCTGTCTATGGGTGAGGTGCCAGAGGATTGGACAGTGGCTCATGCTGTTCCGTTGTTTAAAAAAGGATCGAAAAGTAACCTGGGAAATTATAGGCCGGTAAGTTTAACGTCGGTAGTAGGTAAGTTATTGGAGGGAGTACTAAGAGACAGAATCTACAAGCATTTGTATAGACAGGGACTTATTAGGGAGAGTCAACATGGCTTTGTGCGTGGTAGGTCATGTTTGACCAATCTATTGGAGTTTTTCGAGGAGGTTACCAGGAAAGTGGATGAAGGGAAGACAGTGGATATTGTCTACATGGACTTCAGTAAGGCCTTTGACAAGGTCCTGCATGGGAGGTTAATTAAGAAAATTCAGTCGCTAGGAATACATGGAGAGGTGGTAAATTGGATTAGACATTGTCTCAATGGTAGAAGCCAAAGAGAAGTCGTAAAGAATTGCTTCTCTGAGTGGAGGCCTGTGACTAGTGGTGTACCACAGGGATCAGTGATGGATCGATTGTTATTTGTCATCTATATCAATGATCTGGATGATAATGTGGGTAAATTGAATCAGCAAATTTGCTGATGATACAAAGATTGGAGGTGTAGTAGACAGTGAGGAAGGTTTTCAGATCCTGCATAGGGACTTGGACCAGCTGGAAAAACGGGCTGAAAAATGGCAGATGGAGTTTAATGCAGACAAGTGTGAGGTATTGCACGTTGGAAGGACAAACCAAGGTAGAACATACAGGGTTAATGGTAAGGCAATGAGGAATTCAGTAGAACAGAAAGATCTGGAAATACAGATACAAAATTCACTAGAAGTGGCGTCACAGGTAGATAGGGTCGTAAAGATAACTTTTGGTACATTGGCCTTTAATAATTAAAGTATTGAGTATAAGAGCTGGAATGCTATGATGAGGTTGTATAAGCGATTGGTGAGGCCGAATCTGGAGTATTGTGTTCTGTTTTGGTCACCAAATTACAGGAAGGATATAAATAAGGTTGAAAGAGTGCAGTGAAAGTTTACAAGGATCTTGCCGGGACTTGAGAAACTTAGTTACAGAGAAAGGTTGAATAGGTTAGGGCTTTATTCCCTGGAACGTAGAAGAATGAGGGGAGATTTGATAGAGGTATATAAAATTATGATGGGTATAGATTGAGTGAATGCAAGAGGCTTTTTCCACTGAAGCAAGGGGAGAAAAAAAAAAGAAAAGAAAACAGAGGAAATGGGTTAAGGGTGAGGGGGGAAAAGATTAAAGGGAACATTAGGAAGGACTTCTTCACACAGAGAATGGTGGGAGTATGGAATGAGCTGCCAGTCGAGGTGGTAAATGCGGGATCTCTTTTAACATTTAAGAATAAATTGGACAGGTACATGGATGGGAGGTGTATGGAGGGATGAGGTCCGTGTGCAGGTCGGTGGGACTAGGCAGAAAATATTTCGGCACAGCCAAGAAGGGCCAAAGGGCCTGTTTCTGTGCTGTAGTTTTTCTATGGTTTCTATGAACTGCTTTTCTCAGAGAGTGATGAATCTGTGGAATCATAGGCCTACTGAAGGAGTGGAGGCTACCTCATTAAGTATACTTAAGGCAGCTTCGATAGATCTTTGCATAGCTGGGGAATTAAAGGCTTTGGGAAAAATGCAGGTCGATGAATATGAATCTATGGCCTGATCAGCCATCATCTTACTGAATGTCGGAGCAGGCTCGACGGACCAGATGGCCTACTCCCGCTCCTATTTCTTATGTTCTTGTGCCTCTCTGTTCAAAAGACATGACGCGGCACAGAACTGGTCATTCTCTGCAACTACGGAAGACCCCAGTTTATGCGACTACTGGGACCACTGAACACGGACTTCCGAGGTCGAGAGAATAGAACTGTCCCAGTACAACGTCTTTTCACTTAAAATAATACTCTCCCGCACAGGTTTTCTGTCAATGTTGGAGACGACGGGCAAAGAGCAACCTGAGACGATAACGAGCTTTAATATCAGCAGCGCAGAAAGGTTTATATTTGAAACTCAAATTTGCAGTCCTTGCACCGCCAAATTGTGCAGTGCAATCTTTCTGAAACAATGAATATTAACTGCATAACCTGAATTACTGCTGCGTTTTACTGGATGTATTTCCATAAAGTCATAACATATGCTAACAGAATTATAAATAGGAGAAATTCTGTCGAATCTGGAAATCCAAAGCAATCCACACAGGATGCTGGAAGAACTCAGCAGATCAGAAAGCTTCAATAGAACTAGTCGACATTTCAGGCGGAGACCTTTCTTCAGGACAATTGCAATTTTCCAGACTTCTGGAAATATTCCAGAATCTACAGATTCTTGAAAGATCATCACTGATTCCTCCAAGAACTCTTCAGCAACCTCTTTCAGAACGCTGGGGTGTACACCAATTGGTCCAGGTGACATGTGCCTTCAGACCTTTTAGTTAGACAAGAGCCTTCTCCCAACTTATGGTAACTTCACACACTTCATGTCCCCTGACACCTGGAAATTCCACCATAGTGCTAGCTTCTTCCACAGTGAAGACTGATGAAAAATATTTATAAAGTGCGTCTGCTATTTTGTTGTCGCCGGTTACAACGGTGCAGCATCGTTTAACTGCGGTCTGATATCCAGTCTCACCCCTCTTTTACACTTTATGCATCTGAAGAAACGTTTCCTAGCCTTGTTAATATTATTGGCTGGTTTGTGTTCTTATTCCATGTTTAGCTTCTTAATGACTTTTTACCTGTCTTATGTAGGTATTTGAAAGTTTGCCAATCCAATAGCTTCCGACTACTCTTTGCTCTATTTTATGCCCTCTCTTTGGCTTTTATGTTGGCTTTGTGTTCTCATGTTAGCCACGGTCGTGCCGTCTTTTCTTAAGAATACTTCTCCTTGACATGTATATATCCAGTGCTGTCCGAGTTGCTTCCACAAATTCCAACCATTGCGGCTCTGACGTCATACCTGTCAGTGTTCTTTTCCAGTCAATTCTCACCAACTCCTCTCTCATGCCTCTGTAATTCATTTTACTCCACTATAATACTGATACATCTGATTTTAGATTCCCCTTCGAAAATTGCAGGGTGAATTCAATTATATTATGATCACTTGCCCCGAACGATTCCTCTGCCTTGAGATCTCAAATTAGCTCTGTTTCATTGTGTAACAATTAATCCAGAACTACACGATCCTCTAATGGGCTCAACTACGATCTGATGTAAAAAGGAATCTCGTTAGCGGTTTAGAAATTCCCCCTCCTAGAATGCAGCACCAACCTGATTTTTCGAATCTACCTGCATATTGAATTCCTCCATTCCCATTTTAACATTGTCCTTTTGGCATTTATTTTCTATCTCCGTTATGATTTGTAAGCCATATCCTTACTACTGTTCACAGGTCTGTGTACAAATCCCATCAGTTTATTTTTTTTTATATTTGCAGTTCATTAGCTTTATCCACAATGACGTCACCTCTTTCCAATGATTTGATTTCATTTTTAACCAACAAAGTTATGCAGCCTCCTCTGCCTTCCTGCTTGTCCTTTCGAGCCAATATGTATCCTTGGTCATTATGTTCCCAGCTATAATCGTCCTTCTGACATGATTTTAGTGTTACTTAATACATCCTACCTGCCAATCTGCAATTGTGCTGCAAGTTCATCTCCGTGCGGTGATTGATAAGTTCGTGGTCTGTGGAGAAGGAGATGAGTTATTAATTTCAAACTTTCTGCATGATCACTCAAAACGCTGAACTGCATGTGCATGTAACGAGAGCTGTATAACTCATCTCCTTCTACCGTAGGCTACGAACATATCAATCGCCACTACTGTGGACCACTTTCTGGAGGCCCAAGATGCCGACTTCTACAAAGAAGCGATCCGTATGCTCCACGACCGCTGGACTAAGTGTGTAAATGTGGTAGGGGACTATGTTGAAAAATGCATGTGCTAGGTTTTGTCAAATTGACGTTCTGCCTTAGGCTACGAACATATCAATCAGCCCTCGTACTTTATTCTGTGTACTTTGTGCATTCAAATAGTGTATCTTCAGTGCTGTACTCACCCTTTTTTTGATTTTGTCCACCTTTGAAGTTGCAACTCATGCTGTTGACTGCACTTTTGCCCTATCAACAGCCTCAGCATCTCTTGATTACACATTGTCTCTGTTTCCAAACCAGTGCCAACTTCTCCGGCACCATTATCCGCCTTTCCTACGATACATCTTGCATTGAAATACATGGAGCTCAGGACACTAGTCGCACCATGCTGAGTCTTTTGCTTCCTAACTTAGTCTGAGATCTTACCAAAATTTGCCTCCACATACTCTCCACTAACTGTTCTGGCACTACGACTCCCATCCACAGGCACATCTAGTTTCAACCGCACCATGCAAAAACCTTTCCGCTAGGATATTAGTCCTCCTCCAGTTCAGGTGCAAGCTATCCTCTTACACACGTATGAAATTTAATTATCTTCCTAGTTCAGGCCTTACCAGCACATGGCACGGGTAGCAATCCTGAGATCACAAGCATGGAGGTTCTGCCCTTTACATCAGCACCACGTAACTCCCTGTCATCCCTATTGAAAACCTCATCACTCGCCCTGCCCATGTCTATATGAACCACGACCTCTGGCAGTTCATCTACCCACTAAATAATGCTGAGAGATTCTAGATCCTGGCACCAGGAGGGAACATACCATCCGGAAACTTTGTTGTCACCCACAGTACCTCTTGTCCGATCCAAACCTAATGAATCCCCTCTCAGCGTGCGTCTTCTCGTCCCTTCTCTTCTGTTTCACAGAGCCAGACTCAGTTGCAGTAACCAGAAACCGGAAATGCATATAACTTGATCTGCCGATTCCTATAAAAAAAATGAATCCAAGCACCAATACGTGCCGATGAAACCTTGTCCTGAAACCACGATCCCTGCACCTTCCTCCAGCAAGAGCAAGTGTGAGGTAGAGGGAGACAGGCCTCGCTCAAACGCTGACAGAGGATGTCGAACATGCCGCTTTCGTCTTCTCTCGAGAGAGGATAGATTAGTATCGTTTACCACAGGACTCGGAATGAATTTAAAATATACTTTATCGTAATATTTCTCGATTTATTTGTAGGTAATTCATCGATTTTTTTTTGGCTTTGGTGGTAGTGTTGGTGGTTATTCGATGAGGTAACAATACCAATTGTATCGGTTATCATAGCCAAATTATTTTACACCGGTTTGTCAAATATAGACTTCATGAAAGAGAGAGAAAATCATTCGCATGTCTGCATGCCTTAAGAATCTCCTCACCCGAACAGATAACTCCAGCATCTTCTTTGTGAATGCAATCGTTCTCGCCCCATGGTCTCGCCGGACATTGCCACAAGGCCGAATTATTCTCTGAACACTTGAGGTTGTCCATCCAGATAGGACCTGAACCTTGGCCAAACCAACTGGTCTTCGTGGCATTAACAGCATGTCCGCAATTCAGTTCCTTGCAGACAACATGTGCATCTACTAAATCCCAAGCGTCATCGCAGACGGTGCCCCAGATTGCGTTGTAATAAACTTCTACCCTTCCGGCACAACGACTTGCACCATTGACCAGCCTGACGGGAATATTATCTGCAGCACGAAATAATATTAATTAACTAAGTTGGCTTTGAGGAAACAGCTTGACTAAGGCTTGCAATCAAGCAAGCTGGACAGATAATTATCAAGTGTAACTTCATTACCGTGCTTAATATAAATTCTCAAAACATTGGCCACTTATAAGAAAACAGAGGGCTGCGTTAAGGGTGCTTGTATTCTTTACGCTCAAAGTCAAGTTCAAGATCGTTTTATTTCGTTTCCAATAAACCATTGAACAGGAGAACGTAATAATTATTTTCTCCGGTTGCAATACAGCGGTAATAAAAAGCAGTAAGATAAAGAACACAATACAAAACCTACAGAATAAATATAAAATAATGTCTATAATCAGACACAAGGCACAGGAGTGTTTGTACATAAGGTTACTCTGACGAAATGATAAAGCAGTGGGGGTTGACTGTGTCGAGGTGTGTGATGGTGATTGGAGTTGTTGATCAGCCTGATTGCTTGGGGAAAGTAGCAGTTTTTGTTTCTGATGAGTTTGGCGTGGATACTATGTAGCCTCCGCCTGATGGGAGTGGAGCAAATAGTCTATGAGCAACCACGTTCGCAAATTCTTACTTGAAGAACTGAGGATATTTGGGATGGATTACAGATTGATCACATCCATTCAACATTCCTCTGCACTTTTTAAAAGTGTAATCTTTCTTATTTCCTTCCAGTCTGTGGTTCAAATTTTCACAGACTTGATCTGACAGGAGTGCCCTACATATGTACTTATTTAGCAGCGATTACTACTACGCTTAGAATGTGATTGTGAACTTGATATGATCAGTCTGCGGCTCTCACTGCGGCGATGATCAATCGTATCAAAATGACAACATGTACTAGAAAGTGAAGCTAACTCTAGGTTGTGATATGAAAAAAAGAGGTTCTGCAGATGTTGCAAATGAAGAGTAACACACACAAATTTCTGGTGGAACTCAGCAAGTCAGGAATAATCTTTCCAGGAATACGGAGTGGTCGTATTGGTTCTAGACCATTGTGGATAGACTAACTGTAAAAGTATTAGGCAGTATTAGGCAGATATTTGCCTCCCTTGCAAATATGGAAACAGGGAATCAAGACTGCTAAAATGGTGATAAATTATGCTTCCTTATCATAGCTCGGCGCAGAGAAAGTCGTATCGTTTGGTGTTGATTTCATTGTTCATAAGGTGATAAATATGCAAATGGGATCCATGTGAATGGCACATAAGCACGGAGAATACACACTCTATGACTGTACAGAGTACATACTTTATGAAGGAACAGAATGTTCTTACCAGAACAAAAAACACCAACATCACCACCGAGAGTTAAGTGTTCCTCTTGTGTGAAAGTGCAGTTCCAGAGGTAGGATTCACCTCCAATACAACTGACGTTGCTCATTATCACAGGCCCTTTACCGATTCCATACTTCCCGTGGTTGTAAACATTAACTGCGGAGCCGCACTTCAGCTGTCTGCATACCACATCTGCGTCTTTGGAATCCCACAAATCGTCAGTTACTCTGCCCCAGACACCGCTGTGATAAACCTCCACTCGGCCATCGCACCGGCCCTCTCCAGCAGCTAGTCGCAAATGCCAGTGATCCGCTGAAAAATATAATTGGTTATCGATGTCCTTCGACTTTCAGCACCAGCATATTGTGAACAACAGTACACATCCGTAAGTATCCAAGCTGGTCAAAATTAATTATATTAGAAACTTTGCAAATATGCTATGCAACCATTACTGCAAAGAAATAGACTAACACGCTTACGTTCTAACGTACTGTAAGAAGATGTCAGAACGAGGCTGGCCAGAGGACAACTGGCAGACTCAAGGAATGTGATGATTCAGAACAAGTTGTAGGGAAGTTTGGCCGGAGATTCGTGAATCTCAGGAAGCTGAATAGCCAGCAGGTATATAAAAATCCCAGACCAGATGGAATGCACCGTCGTGTTCTGAAGGAAGTAGCTGCGGAGATTGCGGAGGCATTAGCGATGATCTTTCAAAAGTCTATAGATTCTGGCATAGTTCCGGAGGACAGGAAGATTGCAAATGTCACTCCGCTATTTAATAAGGGGGGCAAGGAAGTCCCCTATTAGCTTGACATCGGTGGTTGGGAAGTTATTTGAGTCGATTGTCAAGGATGAGGTTACGGAGTACCTGGAGGCATATGCAAGATAGGCAGAACTCAGCATGGTTTCCTTAAAGGAAAATCCTGCCTGACAATCTTATTACAATTTTTTGAGGAAGTTACAAGTAGGCTGAACAAGGGAGATGCAGTGAATGTTGTGTATTTGGGTTTTCAGAAGGCCTTTGGCAAAGTGCTACTCACTGCTTAACAAGATAAGAGCCCATGGAATTACGGAAAAGTTACATACGAGGATAGGGCGTCGGCTGACTGGCAGGAAGCAGACAGTGGGAATAATGGGATCCTATTGCCATACAAACCATAGAAACCATAGAAACTACAGCACAGAAACAGGTCTTTTGGCACTTCTTGGCTGTGCCGAACCATTTTCTGCCTAGTCCCACTGACCTGCACACGGTTCATATCCCTCCATACACCTCCCATCCATGTATCTGTCCAATTCATTCTTAAATGTTAAAAAAGAACCCGCATTTACCACCTTGTCTGGCAGCTCATTCCATACTCCCACCACTCTCTGTGTGAAGAAGCCCCCAGAATGTTCCCTTTAAACTTTTCTCCCCTCACCCTTAAACCATGTCCTCTGTTTTTTTCTCTCTCTCCTTGCCTCAGTGGAAAAAGCCTGCTTGCATTCACTCTATCTATACCCATCATAATTTTATATACCTCTATCAAATCTCCCCTCATTCTTCTACGCTTCAGGGAATAAAGTCCTAACCTATTCAACCTTTCTCTGTAACTGAGTTTCTCAAGTCCCGGCAGCATCCTTGTAAACCTTCTCTGCACTCTTTCAACCTTATTTATATCCTTCCTGTAATTTAGTTTTGATGACCAAAACTGAACACAATACTCCAGATTCGGTCTCACCAATGCCTGACACAACCTCATCATAACATTCCAGCTCTTATACTCAATACTTTGATTAATAAAGGCCAATGTACCAAAAGCTCTCTTTATGACCCTATCTACCCGTGACGACACTTTTAGGGAATTTTGTATCTGTATTCCCAGATCCTTCTGTTCCACTGCACTCCTCAGTCCCTTACCATTAAACCCTATATGTTCTACATGCAATACCTCTCACTTGTTAGTATTAAACTCGATCTGCCATTTTTCAGCCCTTTTTTCCAGATGGTCCAAGTCCCTCTGCAGGCTCTGAAAACCTTCCTCACTGTCTACTACATCTCCAATCTTTGTATCATCAGCAAACTTGCTAATGCAATTTACCACATTATCATCCAGATCATTGATATAGATGACAAATAACAATGGACCCAGAACTGATCCCTGTTGCACACCACAAGTCACAGGCCTCCACTCAGAGAAGTAATTCCCTACCACCACTCTCTGGCTTCTTCCATCGAGCCAATGTCTAATCCAATTTACCACATCTCCATGTATACCTAGCGACTGAATTTTCCTAGCTAACCTCCCATGCGGGACATTGTCAAAGGCCTTATTGAAATCCATGTAGACAATATCCACTGCCTTCCCTTCATCCACTTTCCTGGTAACGTCCTCGAAAAACTCCAATACTTTGGTCGAACATGACCTACCACGCACAAAGCCATGTTGACTCTCCCTAATAAGTCCCTGTCTAGCCAAATGCTTGTAGATTCTGTCTCTTAGTACTCCCTCCAATAACTTACCTACTACCGACGTTAAACTCACCGGCCTATAATTTCCAGGATTACTTTGCGATCATTTTTTAAACAACGGAACAACATGTGCCACTCTCCAATCCTCCGGCACTTCACCCGTAGACAGCGACATTTTAAATATTTCTGCCAGGGCCCCCGCAATTTTAACACTAGTCTCCTTCAAGGTCCGAGGGAACACTCTGTCAGGTCCCATGGATTTATCCACATTAATTTTCCTCAAGACGGCAAGCACCTCCTCCATTTCAATCTGTACAGTTACCACGATCTCACTACTTGATTCCCTCAATTCCATAGACTTCATGCCAGTTTCCTTAGTAAATACAGACGCAAAAAATCTATTTAAGATCTCCCCCATTTCCGTTAGTTCCGCACATAGCCGACCACTCTGATCTTCAAGACGACCAATTTTATCCCCTACAATCCTTTTGCTCTTAATATACTTGTAAAAGCTCTTTGGATTACCCGTCACTTTGACTGCCAAGGCAACCTCATGTCTTCTTTTAGCCCTCCTGATTTCGTTCTTAAGTATTTTCTTGCACTTCTTATACTCCTCAAGCACCTGATTTACTCCCTGTTTCCTATACATTTCATACAACTCCCTCTTCCTCATTATCAGAGTTGCAATATCCGTTGAGAACCAAGGTTCCTTATTCCTATTCAATTTGCCTTTAATCCTGACAGGAACATGCAAATTCTGCACTCTCAAAATTTCCCCTTTGATTGGATGGTTGGAAACGGTTACCAGTGGTGTTCCACAGGGATCTGTGTTGGGGCTGTTTCTTTTTACGTCGTACATCAACAATTTGGATTATGGAATAGATGGCTTTGTGGCTAAGTGTGCTGACGATATGAAGATAGGTGGAGGGGACGATAGTGCCCTGGAAACAGAGAGTCTGCAGAGAGACTTGGATAGATTGGAAGAACGGGCAAACAAGTGGCAAATAAAATACAATTTTGTAAAATGTATGGTTATGCATTTTGGCAGAAGAAATAAACGGGCAGACTATTATTTAAACGGGGAGAGTATTTGAAGCTCCGAGATGCAACAGGACTTGGGACTCCTCGGGCAGGAGACCTTTAAGGTTAACCTCCAGGTTGAGTCGGTGGTGAAGACGGAGAATGCAATACTGGCATTCATTCTAGAGGAATAGAATATTGGAGCCACGACGTGATATTGAGGCTCTATAAAGGGCCGGTAAAACCGCACTTGGAGTACTGTGAGCAGTTTTGGTGTTCTTATTTAAGAAAGGATGTGCTGACGTTGTAGAGGATACAGAGAAGATTCACTAGAATAATTCCGGGAATGAGAGGGTTAGTATATGAGGAACGTTTGTCCTCTCTTGGACTGTATTCCTTGGAGTTTACAAGGGACCTCATAGAAACATTTCGAATGTTGAAAGGCATGGACAGAGTGGACGTGGCAAAGTTGTTTCCCATGATGGGAGAGTCCAATACGAGAGGGCATGACTTAAGGATTGAAGGACGCCTATTAAGAACAGAGATGTGTTTTGCTTTTTTTTTTTTTCTTTTAGCAGAGGGTGGTGAATTTATGGAATTTGTTGCCACGGGCAGCAGTGAAGGCCATGTCATTGGGTGTATTTAAGGCAGCGATTGATAGGTATCTGAGTAGCCAGGGCATCAAAGGTTATGGTGATCAGGCGGGGGAGTGGGACTAAATGGGAGAATGGATCAGCTCATGGTCAAATGGCGGAGCAGCCTCGATTGGCTGAATGGCCAACTTCTGCTCTTTGACTAATGGTCTTACGGTCTTTTTACTCAACGTATTTCTCCTGTTTTACATATATAATTTATTATTTAGAAAACTATTATTTATTTTGTTCACATTTCCTCAAGGTTGTAATCACTGTGGTTGGTCAGAGCAAACGAGGATATATTGACAATTACAAGACACTTTCAGAGTGTTCTTGTGTTGTTTAATATTGTGGCTTTCTGAATATTTACATAGATATTACTGTGTAGCCATAACGGTTTTATTGTATTGTGTAGTGAGTTTGGAATGACACCAACTGTTATTACTATCGTAACGATATGTACCTTGCTCATATTCCAAATTATTCCAATTCTTTCTTTAATTCAGCATATTTATGGTGTTTATCACTTACTGGTTTCTTTACGTTATCTGTTTAAATTTGTGTTCCTGCTTGTTTATCCTGTATTGTTATATCTCGACGGTAATTTTATATTGTCCTTCTATAAAAAGTGATCGATCATAATATAATTTGTGGCATCTACCTGATTTGACTCTAAAGCTAGATCAGACTTAAATTTTTACCTCGGTAGATTTAATTTATGATTTTGTATTTCAAGCAAAATTCAGATGTGATGTTTGCTACTTAATTTTGCCTGTATAATTAATCAGATTGTGTTTAACTGCAAGAAGATCCTATAATTTGTTGGATTACTTCTGGCTTTCCCTGACATTTTCTACATTTATCACCTTTCATGTGACTGATGTGTGACTTTTAATGCCACATATTCCTTTTCACCCTTTTGCCCTGGCACAGTTAACTTCAGTGCATTCGATGTACATAATGTTTTCTGAAATTTGTCTCTTCAGATCTTATTTTTCTTTGTAAATTTTCCAGATTAGTTTCGGACCAAGATATCTGTCAAAAGGATATATTAATATAGGTATAGCGAAAGTGTTTATTGCCTCCGTTATATTTTTACTGTTGGGCTCAGTCTGGTAAATTGTATTAACCCTTTGGGTAAATTCCGTCCAACAGTTTCATTTTTCCAAACGGGATCTATTTCCTTTCCTGGTTGATATCCCAGATACTTTTGTTGTTTATATTCATCCTTCAGTGTGATTGCATCCTACTCTTCTGTTTTGTATTCTCTTAGCTCAATAGCACCTATCTTTATGTTTAAGGTTCTGCATTTATCCAGTCCTTAGTTCATGTTACACACATCAAACTTGCTGGTTAAGGCAGCAGGCCAGGCAGCATCTCTAGGAAGAGGTGCAGTCGAAGTTTCTGCCCTGAACCTTCATCAGGGCATCCTATAGATGCTGACTGGCCTGCTGCGTTCACCAGCAACTTTGAACGCTGTTGCTTGAATTTTCAGCATCTGCAGATTTCCTCGTGTTTGCTAAATTCATGATTATATCTTTCGAAATTGGTTCTACTGTTTCGAATTAATTGTTTTAGCTTAACTGATGAAAGAGACTATAATTTCAAATCCTCCATCTGTAAAATGTGTTATAAGGTATAGCTCAATTCGTTGTTGCTGAATTGATGTTATTACTATTACTTTCAAACTATTGTTATTTTGATAAGCGCTGCTGATACTTAACGGCAAATCACCTACCTGAACAGATAACGCCGGCGTCATTTTTGTGTGTACAGGGGTGGTCTCTCCATGATGAAATGCGGCAGTCATTCAAACGCATCTCATTACCGCGACATTCAGTGACGTCTTTCCAGATTGGACCATTTCCTTCACCAAAGAGTGCTCCCGCCGGCGCTGAAAACACGGCTCCACAATGGAGATGATTGCAGACGACAGCCGCATCCTCTAAATCCCAGAAGATATCACAGACCGTTCCCCACGTTTCACCCCTTAAGACTTCCACTCTACCCGAACATCTGTCCTTGCCACCAATTAACCGCAGTCCTTTTTGACCTTTTGAATTGAAAGAATAGGGGAAAGCTGTTATACTGTCCAGTACCGACCGACCCCACCACACACACCACCACCTCTACTTTATAATTTCCTGTTACCTTGTGTACAGACACTCACAGGTCCAGAATCAATTTATTGACATACAATCAATCTATGTATAAAAATGATGTTATCTTTTATATTTGTTTGTGTTCTGTCATTGTGTTCATTTTCTGCCCCAAAGGGTCTGACATAACATGTAATTCCTTCGCGTTCACTGGAAATTACATTAAACAGCCGCGAATTTCTCTCTCCCTGCTGGCTACCTTATAACTGCCAAAAGTCTGAATAATGCTTCCTGAGCGTTAATAATGCAGTACTCTTCCTCTTGTCAAGCATAGTCCCTTCAACCGCACCTTCCGTTGTCTATTTCAATGGAACAAACCTTCTCCAGCTACAACCTCCATATTTCTCATGTGTATTTCTAGGAGAACATCTGTTCCAAATTAACATTATCAATTTGCTGTTGAGTGCACGGGGAATACCCTCGCTCAATTAAATATCTTCCCATCCCTTCTGCTGCTATGCTTATACACGATTGTACCGAAAAAACCGGGAGCTGTGGTCACTATCTCCCAACTACTCGCCCAGCGACACATCTGAGACATAGCATGAGTCTTTGTTTGGTAATAGGTTCAGTATGGCCTGTTGTCTAATCAGCCTGCCCACATACTGTTCCTAGAATCCTTCGTGGGTGAACTAACAAATTACGACCATAAGATATGGGAGCGGAATCTGGCCATTTGGACAATAGATTATGCTCTGCAATTTCATAATGGCTGATCCATTTCTCTCTCAGTCGCTATCTCCAGGTATAATACGAAGATATGCTCACGGAACGTGGCGGGATTGGTGTAATGGAACTCGACTTCATCCATGATGACCAGACTGCTTCCACGCAGTAAGGAATATGCCATTTGGTATCAGCTGAGACCCTGGTTATTCTGCCTATTGTTCTGATACAGGCATGGATGATTTCACTTTGCTCAGTACGGAACTGATCACTGAACATGGACTTACTTTCAAGGGCACTGCAACTGAAGTGCTTAGTATGATTTATTTCTTATTACTTTTTTTGTATTTGCACAGTTTTTCTTCGTTTGCACATCAGTTGCTCATGAGTTCACGGAAGAAAATGAATCTTAGCGCAGTAGGTGGAACTTTGTTAATAAAGTTACTTTCAACTTTGAACTTTGAAACGCAGAATTCTGATAGAGCCTATCTCGTTTGAGTTTTGCTTGTCCGTACAGGAGTTCGAATTAAATCGCTGAAAAGTATCGGGTATAATACATTATTATCTCTCTGTTATCAGTTATTTCCGCTCTCTGCATCCAGTCGTATAAAGGACTGAAGTGCTTACCTGAACAAATAACGCTCACAGCACTTCTGTGTGTGCAGTGGTGTTCATTTCTTGACTTAGTTGCGCAATCCCACAACATAGTCTCATTGCCATCACATTCATAGGACTCCTGCCACATCAGACCGCTTCCCTCGCCGAAGTATGCCCCTCCGATTACTGAGATCACTTCCCCACATTTCAATGATCTACACACCACGCGGGCATCCTGTAAATCCCAATTTGAATCGCACACAGTGCCCCATGTCTCGCCATGCTGTACTTCCAATCTTCCGGAACATTCGTCGTATCCATCAACCAGTCTGGGCATTATGTGTCCTGCAATAAATTAGCAGAAAGTTAACTCCAGATTCAAGTGACAATCCTAAGATTAATGCACGACAGTAGCTGAATTCATCTGGAGTTTGAGAAGACTTAGCATTTCACCAAATTCTCTTGCACTTTTCTTTCCATGTACTGTGAAGAGTGTTTTGACCTTTTGTATGCAGACCTGGTATATAGGGGCCACTGCAGAGTATCGGAAAGAGATAGAGAATTTGTAAGCTTAGCATGGACTCTATCTTCTCCATCATCGAGCGCATCTTCAAAGAGCGATGCGTCAAAAAGCCTGCATCTGTCACGAAGGAAACTAACACACAAGACGTACCTTCTTCTCAGAGCCACCATCGAGGAGGAGGTACAGCAGCATAAACACACACACTGACAGCTTTGGGAACAGCTTCTTCCCTTCTGCCATCCGCTTTCTGAATGGACAATGAACCCCTGTAAACTACCTCACTGTATTATTGTTTTACTCATTTGGATCCATTTATTTTATTAATTTATGTATCTTATTCTCATAATTTGTTTTATTTTATTCCTGTGGATTGCACCGCACCGATGTCCCAAAGCAACAGATCCGCAAATCATGACGTGACAAATGTCAAATATATTAAATCTGACCCTGTGGTAATCTACTGATACTACGGAGTGTACCAGGGAAGTCAAAATCAGGCCCGCCTAGAGGTAGCTGGCCGGTCTAATCCCGTCTATACTTCGGTACATCCGCCTGCCAGGTTGCGCTCCTGCTCGGTCACCACCATGACAAGCTTTAGACGCATTGTTGAGGACTGTGCACCAAAGAGGTTAATCTTAGTATTCCCAAACCGGAAGTCATGAATGAAGCAGGAGTCCCACTCCTCACTAGCATTTAGTCCTGCAGCATTCACAGACCTTTACCAGAAATCGATAAACGAACCCCGGAAAGTCGGGGTATGTCAAGAGACAACACTACTCAAACATCGACTGCCAGACCAGCCATCAACCGTCACAGAGCTTGCATGCGTCAGCAGATGACAAAACAAAGTCAGACAGCATATTCAAAACAACTTTCCTTACCAATGAGCTTACTACATTTTATACATTCTTGAAACGGAAAGGGTTGTTATCTCACCACCCACTCGACCGCCTGTAATGAAGCTGAATGCTCAGTCACCGTTGCAGATGTGAGATCTCTTTTCTGGCGACTGACGACACGGAAAACATACTACTCAGTTGACCTCTCTGGCTTTGTATCTATATCCCATGCAGATAAACCGTGTAGCCTATTTCCAAACATTTTACTCCCTCCCAATAGCAATCGTCTTTAAGCAACCCACCGAAAATACTTTTTCTGTTTTTTCTCTCTGAATGCATCACAGTGGTATGACATCTGATCTGTCGCTAACACATATGATCTCTCAGAGATACCGAGCATATACAGCATGCCTCTTCTTACTTGTTGCATATGGCTTCACAAATACTTCTGCTTCCAAACCTGTACTTCGGACTACTTTTTTTTTTTGGTCATCATCTCTCAGAGAGAATACACTATATTAAGCTATGTGTTTAAACCTAAATGTGTTACTTATATTACATAATGTTTCCCTTTGACAGTGTGGTTCTCTTTATGTGTTCCGATTTCCTCCCACAGTCCAAAGACGTATTGACTGGGAGGCTAATTTATCATCATAAAAAATCCTGTGCTTGGCAAGGGTTAATTAGGTGAGTTGCCGTGTGATGTGCCTCACTGAACCAGAAGGGTCTATTCCATACTGTACCTGTCAATGAATGAATGAACAAATGAACGAATAAGTAAGTAAATTAGCTGTTAATAAGCAAATAAACAAACAAGCAAGCAAACAAATGAAAAAAAACGCACAGATAAACGCTTTCCTTAATTGTATTACTGCATGGTTAATCTCGCTGCTCTGTAGACCTCTGTCTTCTGCGTTGAGATCAAACATATACTTTCCTCTGCTTCGTTTTCCTATATTTTTGCATTCCATTCAAAGTTAGTGACTTGTCTAGAGACTGACTTTTTTAAAATTGCTTAGTTACAGTAAAAGGTTCACATGCAGCTGTGAGCCATCATACTGCTTGGAGGAGTATGTGTTAATTTAGAAGTGTCAGTCCTTATTCAGTTATGTCCTTCGGTTGTTTTGGAGGGGTGCCGCTTTATTTTAAATTTTCCGAGAATATCATAAACAAGAATTTACCCGCACAAACAACGCCGGCTGCTTCACTTTCCTTAGAGCAGTTAGGGTGAGCCAGTTGTCTCCTTTCACACGTCCAGGGGTTATTCTCGGTACCACTGCAACTAACTTCAGTTTGCAGTACGGGCCACTGTGAATATCCAAATTGTGAATTCCCCGATGACGATACAGCATCACCGCAGCCGGCGAATTTGCACACGGCATTAGCTTCATTCATATCCCAATTACGACCGCAGATAATGAGGAAGAATGGTGGGTAGTTGGTTGCTTCTACTCTCCCAGCACAAGGGCTGCCTCCATCGGACAGAATCACTTGTTCTTTATCTATTGTATATATATAAAATGCATCGAGTTAGTCCTTCTCAGATACTTTTAAAATAAAACAGGATTTAACGGATTCATACAAGACGCATAATTCGCTGACGGAAATATCTGGCCTTTATAAATAGAGAATAAAATGATATGTAAACGAAACTCCACAACATAAGAACAAAATTGGCCTATACGGTACAGCGAATCTGCTCCAACAAATCATGGTTGATTTATTATCCCTATCAAACCCCATTCTCCTGTTTTCTCCACGTAACCTTTGACGACATACCTAATTAAGAACCTATTACCATTCACATTGTGTACTGTATATCCAATAACACGGCCTCCACAGTAATCTGTGGCAACATATTCCACAGATTTACTAGACTCTGGCGAAAGAAATTTTTCCTGATCTCTGTTCTAAATGGACGGTCCTCTATTCTGGGGCTGTGACCTCTGATCGTGGACTGCCTACTGTTGGAAGCATTATCACCAAATGCACTTATCTAGGATTTTCATCGTTAGGGAGGTTTCAATAAGATCTCCCTTCATCACGCATGCTTCTGAATTCCAGCGAGGACAGAGCGATCAAGTGCTCCCTACCCTTTTATTTCCGGGATCATTCTCGTGAACCTGCTATTGGCGCTCCACAATGCCCATTCGTTATTAAACAAGCGTCACAGAAATGCTCCAAGTGAGATTTGACTAATGCCTCACACGTCTTGAGCATTACATCTTTGCCTCCATGCTTTATTCCTCTCCGGATGAATGCTGAAATTGCATATCCCTTGAGGAGATCCAGGTGACCGAATGAGTACGCGGAAACTATACTCCATCAGGATATCAACACAGCTATCAGTTTGTATGTTTTCAGAGATAATGTCGCCGTGATCACTTTGCACTCATTATTTCTCTTTCTCGATATGATTCTGTTTCGTAGACGTACGTGGACGACCATCCTCCTCAGCCATTGCAGGGGAAGTGCCACATCGCTAGCTACCTCTCGTCGGTAGTGCATGTTATTTCATCGTGCTGACTTACCAGCAAATGTAAGCCGAATGTAACATTTCTGTTTCCTCTCTGAAGTTCATCAAGTATGAGTCATGATTTTGGTGTTGTTATATGTTCAAATTTCCAAAAGGGGAGGTGGGAAATTAAAAAAAGAAAATGTGCAAATCAACATTTTATCAGTTGTATTTCGACCAAAAGCTCATGAGATATTGGAGCAGATTTAGTTCATGTGGCCCAGCGCGACTTATCCACCATTGCATTATGGCTAACTTATCATCACTCTCAACACTATTCCCCTGCGTTCTCCACACTACCTTTCACACCCTGACTGACGAACAACCTACTAACCCCGTGTTTAAATAAACCGAATGACTCTACAGCATTTCGTGGTAATGAAATCCACCAACACACTACCCACTGGTTCAAGAAATTTTAATTCCAAGCGAACGCCTTATTTTGCTGAGAGTTTGCCGTCTAATTCTAGAGTCCCTCAAATGCTTCTCAAATCTATTTGCCAAAAATGAATTCAAATGGATTGAATATTGAGAATATACGTTTGGCAAACTTAATGCTTTTTCATATTATATACTGAATGAATTGGATATGATTGTCGTAACTATTTGCTAGTGGATCAACAAAGAACCCAATTTCTTCTCTCAATTTAAGTACAATTGCACTGATTTATGTGTCTATGGATTGATTCAGTGATATAAAAGATAATGCAGGAGTCAGAGATTGGTGTATTTGACCTCTTCTAACCAATCGCTCTACGTTGTTGGGTTCCCTGCACTCTCCAGCACCAGAACGCGAATGCTGGAAGTATTTGAACGCGCTCGGTGCTCCAGAGCTGCATGTGGAGCATATTATCATATTACTGGGGGAAGGGAGAAGATGGAGCCACCAGCGGACAGGATAATCGAGCATTTCGAATCTGGATGGCTCCACGTTAAATTTTGCTTTTTTTTTCCACATCGCGGCTTTCAAATGTGGTGGAGAGTTTGGCCTAAACAGCAATATCAACTAAGGACTAACAGACGGTAAACAAAA
The DNA here is from genome assembly GCF_030028105.1 of Mobula birostris. NCBI lineage: Eukaryota > Metazoa > Chordata > Chondrichthyes > Myliobatiformes > Myliobatidae > Mobula > Mobula birostris. The sequence continues at coordinate 5,275,218 of NC_092373.1, forward strand.
TCTTAGAGTAACAACATTTCCACAAAATAAAATCACAAATATTTATGACATACAGCAGGTTAGGTATTATCTATGGAAATAAATAGATAGTCGACATTTCTGGCCGAGACACGTCATCAGGATTGGACAGGAAGTGGGGAGACGATAGGCCACAGTGTTGGGGCTACAGGGAAGAGGATAGCTGGAAGGTGATAGGGGAAGTTAAATGTGTAGGAAATGTAACGTGCTCCAGAGGTAAACATCTGATAGGACAGGAGAGTGGATCATAGGAGAAAGGGAAGGAGGAGGGGACCTAGCAGGAGGTACAGTCAGTTGAGAAGAGGTAAGAGGCCAGGCAGGGGAATACATGAGACAAAGCACACAAAATGTCAGATGAACTCAGCAGGCCAGCCAGCATCTATTAAGGACAGCTTCGGGACGAGACGCTTCTTCGTGTTTACTCGTTTCCATAGATGTTGCCTGCTCTGCTGAGATCCTTCAGCATTTTATGTGCCTTGCTTGGATTTCCTCATTGCTTGGAGTGAGAAAGCCATGAGCCGACACGTCGGAATTGACTGGAATAAAGTATTTTAACACCGGGAATTCCCACATTTGGAGATCGAACGGACGTGTTTGACGATGCAGTCCCGCAATTTACGATAGGACTCACAAATGCAGAGAAGGCCGCTTCAAGAGTTGCGGACACAGAGAGACTACTTCAGCAGATTCGCAAGTGAATTGTTACTATCTCTAGTATGGCTATTTTTGTATGCCGGCACGTAGAATGGAGGAGAACAGGAGGTTCCCTATAGCAGGGGGTCCAAAATCTGCGAGCATACCCTCAGAAATGAAGGACGCCCAATTAGAAAAGTGGTGTGGAGAAATTTATTTAGCCAGAGGGTGATGTATCGGTGAAACTTATTGCCACCGGCAGCTGTTTAGACCGAGTAAGTGAGCATATTTAAAGCAGAGGGTGTTGCTGACTTGATGAGTCAAAGTTTAAGGAAGAAGGCGGTAGAATATAATTGAGTTGATTAATAAATGAGGCAGAAGATGTTGACGGCAGCCCCAAACTGGCATTTTCCTAAACTGGTGATCAGTCTGGAACGAGAGGCAGCGGAATCCCATTGGTTGGGTGGAAACTAGGAGGAACCTTAATGTACAGGCTGGGAGGTGGCAGGACGATCAGTTCCAGACACACTTTGAATCGGAGCCCTCATATTTACGGCACACAAGTTGCAAAACCGAACATGGATTAAATTAATGAGGGCTGACTAGAAGAATGTGGACAGCGATTTCTGAAAATTCTTTGATAATTTGGCCGAAGCGTAACCCCAGTCAGAGACTATCAGCGGGAAAAGTAAATGAAAACTGACGGAAATATATTTTTTACACCCAAAAGCCGCTTAGAGCAGGATACATTTTGCTGTTATGAGATAAAGACTAAAATTTATCTCACAGTCTGCATCTGCCATGACCAGAGCTTTGGTTGGTTGGTTACCATGACGACAGAGCCAGTGGAAGAAAGACAGCTTGTTACACAGTTACGAATAGTTCGGGAAATTTTAAATCGAAGGATCAGTACGTGAACGAGAATATTGAACAAAATTGCAGAATGCAAATACCTTTACAGAAGGTGTATACGATCACCCCAGATTGGCATTCATCCAGGTTTGAAACAGTGAACGAACACTCCGATAAAGAAGTCTCATTTCCCTTACACTGAAGGTTATTCAGCAGGACAGGTCCGTCTTCGGGAGAAATAGGTCTGACTTCTAATTTGTCATAAGAACCGCATCCAACCTGCCGACAGAGGATTTCCCCATAGACCGTATTCCATTGACTGCTACAGACGGGCAGCCACTGATCTCGGAATTTAATTTGCAAATATCCAAAGCAATGTGTGACATCTCCCACCATTCTGACTTCTCCGAAATCTTAAAAAAAGAGATAATGGTTAGTTGTGTAACCTGAGCCCAAATTATGCTGTTAGATACTAAAACAACCCAAAGCAGTCAGAAAGTAGAATTAAATTAAATAGTATGAATATGTTCCACAGTTCCGTGTTATTTCTTGCTCTCAGAAATGCTGGAGGAAATCAGCAGGTCTGGCTGCATTTAGAGTTATGGAGTCATAGAAAAGTACAGAGATAAACAGGACCTTCGACCCATCTATTCTATGCCGAAAGATTTTAAGTACTCTACTGTACCCCCATCGACCTGACCACGACCGACCATTGGCCTCGATACCCCTATCATCCTTGTACCTGTGAAACTTCGATTAAGCGTTGAAATCAAGCTTCATAAAGCACTTGGGCGGGTAACTCGTTCCATACTCACAGAAACTCTGTGCGAAGATGTTTCCTCTCATATTCACCTTAAACCTTTCGACTCTCACACTTAACCCATAACCTCTGTTTGCAATCCCATCCAACCTCAGGAAAAAAAAGTTACAGGCAGATGCAAAATTGTTTATGTTGTTCGTCTGATATTTCGTTGTCCCCCATTAATAGCGTAATTTCCCAGCGTTTCAATACCCACTCCTGAATTTGTTCTTGTCTTTATAGATCTGAAAAAAAGTATGTCCCCTTTGATATTATGGGGTAACTAACATCTTTAATATTCACCTACTTATGAATGTTAAGTCCTTCTGTTAATTTTAGAAAACTTCTTAATCTTTTATCCTCCCAATATTTTCCACATTGCTGTATGCCCACTTTTATTTTTTATATTGGTTTTGACTTCCATTGTCAGCCACTGCTTCGCCATTCTACTTTTGGAATGCATCTTCTTTGGGGTATGTCTATCCCGCATCTATCCATTCTGAATTTCTTCCAGAACTGTAGTCTTTGCTGTTCTGCCGTCATCCCTGCTCGTGTCCCCTTCATTCAGATTTGGTGATCTCCTCTCACGTGCCTCAACATTTCTTTTTACCAACTCATTACTGATTCTTCGCACTTTAGCTTTATCTTGTCAACTTGCAGGGTGAAATCTATCATATCCTCAGCATAGGGTCCGTGCTCGAAGCGCCCTATTCAAATCAGGGTTATTATGCCCAATGCAGAATTCCCCTAGTGTGCTCAACCAGTCACTGCTCACTGCTGTTTAAAGCGGAACTCGTAGGAATTCTACAAGTTCTCCGTCTTGGGATAAGTACTAACCTAATTTTCGAAACTACCTGCATGTTGAAATTCCCCATGACTGTCGTAACATTGCCCTTTTGAGACTGCTTTTCAATCTTCCGTGTAATTTGTACCCCACATCATGGATACTGTTAGGAAACCTGCATATATCTGCCAACAGAGTCTTTTCACCCTTGCAGTTTATTAACTCTACCCGCAAGGATTCTATATCTTCCTTCTCTTTTCATTTCTTTTAACTGTCGAGCTATCTACCCACCTCTGCCTACCCGCCTGCCCTTGTGATGTAATGTTTATATTTGGTTGGTTAAGCTCCCATTTACGACATTTTAGCTACGACTCAGTGAAGTCCAAAACGTCCTACCTACCAACATCTCAATGCGTTATAAGATCATCTACCTATATTCCGTTTACTGTGTGTAGTCAAGCGAAACTACTTCATTCCTGTGTTAGTCAACATTTTAGCTTTTGACCCCAGAAACACTTCAACTCATCCCGCTGACCCTATTTATGCCATAGAACCATAGAACCATAGAACCGTAGAACATTACATCACAGAAACAGGCCTTTTGGCCCTGCTTGGCTGTGCCGAACCGTTTTTCTGCCTAGTCCCACTGACCTGCACCTGGATGTATCTGTCCAAGTTTTCTTAAACGTGCGGCTGGTGTATAGCACAAGCCATGGTTCTGCGACCACTAACGTCAAGCACACAATCTCTGAAGAGTATTTGTGATGGTTGGTGTCACCCACCTTGTAATGACACTGCCGAGAAGGAGACAACGGCAACCCCATTCCTTGAGCAATATGTCAAGAGCAATCGTGGACCATGATCGGTCCCGTTATACTACCTGTGACACATTGATGATGATGATATTATATCTTTAGATGTTCAAATCCTAACAACTATAGTTACCACCGATTCAATTATGATCTATCAAAACAATATTAACACAAGTTACATGGAAAGGTCCCGATTTTCACTATATATCATTTGTAATTGCAAAATCTGTTTAGAAGTTAACCTCTTATATTGCGTTTTTCAGTAATATCTCACGCATTCTGTGTACATCAGATTAAAAATCATGGTTCCAGCTGTGAAAAATAGTTAAAAGCGGATTTATCCGCAGCCTTACAAAAAGGGAAATGAAGTCCATATCGAGTCTGTTTAATTCAACAAAGCCATTTACTTATTCCCCTCCGCAGATGCTACCTGACCTGCTGAGATCCTCCAGCACTTTGTCTGTATTACTCTGGAATTACAGTATATGCAGAATTTCTCGTATTCCTTCGATGTCCAGAGATATTAAGAGTCAGAAAAAGCAAAAATGAAAGTTATTCTACGTTCTAAAGGCTAACATGTCAATCGTTCAATCGTTTGCAATGGAGCGTACCCTATACGGAACTGCTGGATATTCTTTCAAGGAGCAATCGGAAGAAAACGGGTACTTGTGTATCGTCCTTGCTTAATATCTCCAGAAAATAATCGGCCAAATGTAACAGAACAATCCGAATAACAGGTTGCAATATCGTTATTAATCGCCGTGTCGCCATCAGAAAAAAATCAAATGATTTCCAAACATCATCCTTTAATGCTTATTTTCCTATTCTACTCCTATATTCTCCGCAGGAAATCATGAACACAAGAGATTTGGTAGATGCTGGAAATTCAGAGTAATATACGGACATTGACGGAGGAATTCATCAACCTAGGGGACAGGGATAGAAAGGAACTAAGTGTCGATGTTCAGTGTCGACATCTTTTATCAGCTCTAAAAGTAGACTTTGCAAGGATGCTGCCTATCCAGCAGAGATCCCCAGTATTGCCTGAGGAAGCTGATTCTGTAGTTTCTTCCTTTAAACATTTACCATAGTGTTTGCTGAATCTTTTATTAGTTCTGAATTTTTCGATATAGAATTTTTTATCATTACGGTCTCCATTCTCCAAGGCGAAAGAGAAGCATGTTAACGAGCCACCCACTGTTCTGACTCACCAACATACTTGTTAATATACTGATAACATGTTTCGTTCTCTTCGCATTGCAATTTTAAAATGCTGGCTTCCACCAAAAAGAACTGTGGCTATACAAATACCTCGAATTCCGCAGCGGTTGAAGAGGGCAACTCGCAAACAACGTTTCAGGAACAACAAGATATGGGAGGTTAAATATTTACTCACGGTGTGAAAATCATATCCCCTGTATGGATATTAAAATATTTATTTATCCAATCACTGTAACACGCACAAAATACTAGAGCATGTCAGGCAGATCCACAGAGGGAAATAAATAGTTTCTGTACGGTTCATCAGGGCTCCAAAAGAATTGGCACCGCCTAAACTATCCAATCCAAATTTACTTTCATGGATCCTGTCGTGTCTCCAAAATTCTTCTAGTATTTTGCGTGTGTTACTCTGGATTTTCAGCATCTGTAGAATCTCTTCTGTTTATGATTACTTCATAAGGCAGTTATACAGTACTGACTCCAGTATTCAGACAAAGTAACATCTTTCTGGAAATCCTGAGAAACAAGGTACAGCCGACCCCTCGGCATCGAGCCATAAGACCATAAGACAATCGGACATAGGAGCAGAATTAGGCCGTTTGGACCGTCGCCTGTTCCGCAATTCAAGTCTGGCTGATTTTTTTTTCACTCAACTCAGCTCCACTCCCCAGCTTCTCCCCGTAACCTTTGACGCTGTGTTCAATCAAAAGCCAATTAAGATCTGCTTTAAGTGCACCCACAGCCCTGGCTCCATAGCGGCCTGTGGTATCAAATTCAACAAAGTCACCACCATAAGGTTAAATAGATTTTCCGCATCTCTGTTTTAAATGGACACACTTCTATTACAGGGTGTGTCCTCTTGTCGTAGGCTACCTCATCATGGGAAACATACTTTCAACATCTACCTTGAGTTTTTTTTTTCCTTTTTTGTTACCATTCGTGCTATCCTGAATCCCTAGACTCCGGTTCCCAGCCCCCTGCAACATTACTTTAAACTCTCTCCAACAACTCCAACAAACCTACCCGCGGGAATATTTGTACCCCTCGGTTTCAGTCACAACCCTTCACTCGTGTACAGGTCCTACTTCCGTCAGAAGAGATTCCGATGATCCAAAATCCTAAATCCCTGCCCCCTGCACCAGTATCGCTGTAACTTATTAATCTGCCAAATCATCCAGTTTCGACCAGCAGCAATCCAGAAATTCCTACCCTGGAGTTCCTGCTTCACAGCTTTCTCCCTCGCTGTCTAAGCCTTCTGTCCATCACCTCTTTGCTTCCCCTTCCTATGACAGTGTTACCGACACGTGCCAAGGCATCTGGCTGCTTCCCCTCCCCCGTGGAAGTTTTGTGCAGGGGAACCATACCGTCCCTGACCTTGACAGCTGGGAGGCAGCATAACATTCGTGTGCTCCGTTGACGTCGGCGGCATCTCCTCCTTGTTACTGTGACTATTGAGTTCCCTATCACTACCGCTCCCCTCTTCTCCCTGTTTCCCTTTTCCACAACGGACCTACGTCCAGTTGCAGAAACTTGGTCTCTCTGGCATTCCTCAGTAAGGTCACTGGACATTTCCATACCTCCTGACAGTCACCCAACTACTCACCTCCTGCAACTTAGGCGTGACTATTCCCTGTAACTCTGATCGGTTATCTCCTCACTCACCCGTACAAGCCGAAGGACGTCGAATGCTGCTCCAGATCCCTAACACGGTTTCAAAGAGCTACTGCTGGATGCACCATGCAGATGTAGTTCCCTAGGAGACTGTGGATCTCCCTGAACTCCAACATCCGGCATGAGGAACACGCAACGGCCATGTGCTACACTCAGAGATAAAAAGGAACCTGACATAAAGTTACACAGGCCAACGTCTCTGTTGAGCCTAAGCTTCCTCTGAACCAAAATCTGACCCTCCGATTCCAAGCAATAGCCGCCCGAGCAATAACCGTCTCGTTTCTCTTTTCTGTACTTTAAAACAAGCGTCGCCGACCTGCAAAAAAACCCGTCTCTGTGGGCTGCGTCTACTGCTTAATGGGCCGCCTGAATGCGTGCGTGAACCAGCGAAGGTCTGCCTTTGAACAAGCGTTGCCGACCTCCGAGAAACCTCGTCGTTGTGGCCGGCTCTTGCCGCTGATTGGGCAGCCTAAATCAAACTTGTTTCCACCGGTACTATTCTGGGTTAATACGGAACAGATTGCATAATATACTGTGGAAATATAAGTGGCAAAATAATATTTCCTCTCTCGAAATGAAATACGTTGCAAACAATAGAATCTGAAGAGCATATTCACGTAGAGCATATCTCTACACAGATGTAGCAGGGAATATCAGTACATAGTGTTAATATTTCAATATTTCATCAACTACATCTCTTTATTTGACAATGAACCACGCAGTTTCCCAGCGGAATGGAACTGCTTCTTCCAATAATATTGAGGAAATTTGTATTTCGAATTTGATGTTGGATCCCGTAAAATGGAGCGGTGTTTTGCTCATTAAGGCAGTTTAGAGTCGCTAAAGTGCGTTTTCCGGCTGCCACCCATGCTAAAGACGTTGAAGACTCCGTCTGTCTGTTTGAGAAAATACTGCAGTTAGTTCTGTATAGGGTAAAGGTGGCGATGGCAACTTCACGAAATATTACCAAGAAGGACGGAAGCATTGGATTGATCCTATAGTTGGTTAAAAGTTAGGCGCAACATCGTTGTCATAAGGGACCCGTGCGATGTTCTCTGCGTTATGTTCCGTGTTCTATCAAACGCGAAAAAGACGCTTTATTGTCGGGGAAACAATGTGGTGACACCAGAGAATACAAACACTAAACTCCGAAGAAAGAAGAATATGCTACAGGAACTCATTTGCTTAAAAAAGCTGCCCGACTCCCACCGCCCCCACCCCCCGCACCCCCCAGCAATTTGTTATTTATTTTATCTGCAGCAGGACACAAAGAAATATAAAATTAAATCTTTCACAGTAAGTGTTCTGCACCACACTCAAATGCAGAAATTTCTCCAAGGGGAATGAGGTCGAAAGGATGATTAAATCCCAAGCAGATGGAAGCTAGAGTAGAGCATTAAAACAGGTTCCATTGTATTTAAGATTCATTTGTTTCGTTGCGAACTTCCCAGTCACTACCGGAGCAGCCAATTATTTCACTGTTGTGAATCTTTCGGAGTCGTTCCACAGGAGGGTGAAGGAGCACTGCACAGAATCGGAAAGAAAGCTGCAAAAAAACTGTTTTTAATCTAACTATTCAATATGCATGCATATCTTTATTGTAATTGATTTACTTATTTATTTATTCCTTAGTAACATGCAGTGTATTGTACTGCTGCAGCGTTAACAAGTCTGATGACCTATGCCTGTGATAATAAATCTGATACTGATTTTAATTGTGATTCTGAACTCTGCAAGCTCCAGCATAGACACTGGCCTGCTCAGCATCAAATACACCTTCTAACGGCGATGCCTCAGAAGTGACAGACATCGTTGATAACCCTCATCAAACAGGATATGCCTTCTTTTCATTTTTACTAGGGGTGATTGATATGTTCGTGGCCTAAAGTGGAAGGAGACAATTTTTGAAAACCTAACACATTTATTTTTCAACATAGTACCCTCCTACATTACACACTTAGACCAGCGGTCGTGGAGCATACGGATCCGTTCTTTGTAGAAGTCGGTGTCATGGACCTCGAGACGGTGGTCCACAGCAGCTGTGATTGATAAGTTTGTGGCCGAAGGTAGAAGAAGATGAGTTATGGTGTAAGTGTGTAAATGTAGGAAGGGGTTATGTTGAAAAACAAATGCGCTAGGTTTTCGGAAATTGTCTCTTTTACCTTAGGCCGTGAACTTATTAATCTCCCTTTGTGTGTATTGTGTGTGTGTGTGTGTGTATTGTGTGTGTGTGTGTGTGTGTGTGTGTGTGTGTGGTATTTTATCATCTTTTCATTGTTTTGTTTTGCAATACATTAAGGTTATACTTAACGGAAAACACCAAATTTCATGACATAGGCCAGTGACGTTAAGCCTCATTATGAAAGTAAAGAGAAGGTTTGGACAACTGAACAATATTCCTTTGAAATAGGTCATGGAATTTCTTTGGAGCAGGGTTTACCAACGTATTTTATAGAATGAGTCAATAGCATTAAGCAAGAGGACGCTGTAACTCAGGTTCAAAATCCGTGCTCTGGACAGAACCCAGCTGGGTTGTTAGTCGAGAGATGCAGCATTCAGACGATATGCGATTGCTCCACTATTCAATCACGTCTAATTTATTTTCACTCTCAACCCCATTCGTCTGCATTCTCCCCATCGTCTTTGATGCCGTTATTATCCTAAATTAGACTCTATGCAAATTGAAAACAAATTCCTGGGAAATGATATGCAAATTGCAGAGAACAATGTAAAAATATAGTAATACATTCAACTTCCCAATACCGATTAAATCTACCCGTTCCATAACTTTATCGCCGTTCGTCATGGTGGAAAATTTGGAAGAACTCGGACCAGCATTGAAACAATAATTATTCTCGAAGGCAGAGTCTTTTCTAATCGTTGTGGTAATACAATCTTTCAATTCTGAGCCTTCAGTTACAACCGATGCAAAAAAGAAAAACAAAACAAGACAATGAATAACTGATTTTCTGTCGTCGACGCCTTGGTGTTCGATTTGATGTGTATGTTAATTTACAAGACATTTCAGCTTCGTTTTTCTTTTATCTAGCTCACAACAGAATCTGTAAAACATATCAGATTCAGAAAATACGTTTGGATTTCCTCTGAGAATCTGAAAAGATATCTCGATGATCGTGTAGCAGAGAAATAAATCCGCTGATTTGTAGTTCCAACATTCGCTACTCTATCTTTATTTCATTGATAGAACTAACTTCCATGAAAGAACATCAACATTAATATGAATAAATATGCCGAATGAAAGACAGCACAGTCTACTGAATGTGATCAATGCTTGAAAACGGCATGGTCTTTCGAATGGATCAGCCTTAAGCCTCCTGAGCTGGCAGATACATGGAGTAATATCTCAGATCAACGCACAGAATAAGGAAAGAACCTTTATGGATATCTACTCTTATTTCTCGTAACAACGAGCCGTGGCTGAATTATTCACGTTAACACTCGAGTGACGGAGCGAAATATGAGTTTAAATTGCGGATGGACTTTATATGCCTGATTCCTGCAGTGATAGTTATATGGCAACAGAGCGGTCTATCGTATCTTTGGTTTAAATACCTGCTGCAAAATAAAATTAAACAGTGTGTATGCTACTTTCTTTTATGCTACATCCCAGTGCACCCGCTTCACCTCCTCCGCATTAGAATGACATCTTTCCTATCCAGGCTCCCAGAAACAAATCAGCAGTGGTCTAACTTACGAAACGGCTCAAAGCCGTTCAGAGATTTTAATATCTTGATTTGTGAATAGTTCAAGGAAAGTGGAAAATAATGTTACTTACAGCTTGGAATGTGCAGGAGCAACACAAGAATCCACAGAATCTGCATTTCACTTTCTTGCACATAGATCAAAAAGAATTTCACTGATAGTTTTCTGGAAGAATAGCTGTTCAGTTTACGGCTCGATTCAACATAGAGCGTCTCTATTAAATAACCAGAAAAAGTACTCTTAAATAGGCGACAATGAGAGCAGGAAGCGTTACTGCACAGTATCAGAATCGACTCACCAATAGCAAACATTATTGCCATTTTAGGCAGAAAAGTTGCAACAGGGATCCTTGAAGGTGTGGCTCTGGTGTTTGCTCTTATTACCACAGGCCTCAAAATGTTCCGATTCTTCACGTTTAACAGGAAGCTTCCTTCACCTAATTAAGTTTCCCGGAGAGAGATGCCCACACCTTTTCCGTTCCAAAACACGATCTATAGCTCATGGAATTGTGGTCATTGTATTTGAAAAATTGTTCACGTGGGTTTGCATTCCTATTTCCATTTGGTTATAACTGCATAGCAAAACGTGGAACATTTTTCCAGTATTCTCCTTGCTGAGCCATCTGCTCCATGTTTTGAGAAGCAATCGACACCATGATGTGGAAGCATTGGAAAGGGTACAGAGGAGATTTACCAGGATGCTGCCTGGATCAGAGCGTAAGCATTATGATCAGAGATTAAGGGATCTAGGGCTTTACTAACAGGAGAGAAGGAGGATGAGAAGAGACATGATAGAGGCGTACAAGATAATAAGAGGAATAGATAGAGTCGATAGCCAGCGCCTCTTCCCCAGGACACCACTGCTCAATACAAGAGGACATGGCTTTAAAGTAAGGGGAGGGAGTTCAAGGGGGATATTAGAGGAAGGTTTTTTACTCAGAGCGTGGTTGGTGCGTGGAATGCACTGCCTGAGTCAGCGGTGGAGGCAGATACACTAGTGAAGCTTAAGAGACTACTAGACAGGTATATGGAGGAATTTAAGTTGGGGGCTTATATGGGAGGCAGGGTTTGAGGGTCGGCACAACATTTTGGGCCGAAGGGTTTGTACTGTGCTGTACTATTCTATGTTCAATGTTCTATGTTCTATTCCGACACTCTTACACTTGAAGCCAGAATTTTGCAAATTTGATCAATAACTGCACCTGCCTTTCTTTCTTGTTGTGACCAGATGCTACCTGGTCTGCCGAGTTCACCAGCAACTTCGATGTGTGTTTCCTGAATTTCCAGCATCTGCAGAAAACCTCGTACCTGCCTTTCTTTTCTGGAATTTGAAGCCCAGCTGTAAGCATCCACAGGTACAGAAATCACCCAATGCTTCGAGTTATTTTAAAACCAATACTTTAGACCTTTGGATCTAAAGTTACGCAGCACAAAAACAGACCCTTCAGAAAGTTATAATCAGTATGATTATCAATTAAGTATTCACAAAATCCATAATTGAAGGACTTGCTACGTGGACCTTAACTCAGTGAGAATTCGACCGCTCTTCTAAGTAATACAGTGAGTACCCGCCTTCAGTACGATTCAGTATCTGCGTTTCAAATTCCAAATACACTCAAAGTTAAAGGTACAAAGTTGCAAGTAAATTTATTATCAAAGTTTAATCTGTCAGGATAGATTAGAGGGATTGTCTAGGGTGGCTATTTGGGTGGAACTGAGGAATGAGAATGGTGTAATAACTCTTATGGGTGTGTATTATAGACCACCAAATGGGGAGCGAGAGTTGGAGGAGAAATATTGTAAGGAGATAACAGATATCTGTACAAAGCACAAGGTTGTTATTGTGGGAGATTTAATTTTCCACACATAGACTGGGAAGCCCATATTGTAAAAGGGCTGAATGGTTTGGAGTTTATAAAATGTGTGCACGATAGTTTTTTTGCAGCAATGCTTAGAGGAACCAACTAGAGAAGGGGCAGTGTTGGATCTCCTGTTAGGGAATAAGATAGGTCAGGTGATGGAAGTATGTGTTGGGGAGCACCTCGGTTCCAGTGATCACAATGCCATTAGTTTCAATATAATTATGGAGAAGGATAGGTCTGGACCCAGGGTTGAGATTTTTGATTAGAGAAAGGCTAAATGTGAGGGGATGCGAAAGGATTTAGAAGGAGTGGATTCGGACAATTTCCTTTATGCGAATGATGAAATAGAGAAATTGAGGTCATTTAAAGGTGAAGTGTTGAGGGTACAGAATTTGATTATTAGATTAGATTATGTCGACACTCAGACCTCGTTTATAGTCATTTAGAAATGCATGCATTAAAAAATGAAGCAACGTTCCTCCAGAATGATATCACAGAAACACAAGACAAACCTAGTTTTATAGTCCCCTACCACAAGAAACATCCTCTCCACATCCACTCATCATGGCCTTTCACCATTCAATAGTTTTAATAAGGTCACCGTTCATTTATCTGAATTCTAGCAAACACAGTCCCAAAGCCATCTTATCTGACAAACCATATAATCCCAGAAGCATTTTTGTGAACATCCTTTGAGCCTTTTAAAGTTTCTGCAAATCTTTTCTGAGGAGCACAAACCTGCTCAGGATACTCCAATTCAGGACTCTCCAATTCTTCATGAAATTTCAAAATTACGTCCTTGCTTCTATATTCTAGTCCTCTTGAAATAAATGCTAACATTAAATATGTCTTCCTCACCACAGACTGAACCTACCAATTAACCTTTAGTGAATCCTGGGCCAGGACTCTAAAGTCTCTTTGCAGCTCAGTTTGTTTTGTATTTTCTCTCTACTTAGAAATCAGTCAACCCTTTAATTTCCTCTACCAAGGTGCATTTCCGTACTCTATACTTCACAATACTGCATTCATTCTGACATTTCATTGCCTATTCTCCTAATTTGTCTAAGTCCTTCTGTAGCATTTCTACTTCCCCAAAACTACATAACCCACCACCTATTGTCGTACCGGCTGCAATATTTGTAACAATGGCACCAATTCCATTATCGAAATCATTTACATATTACGTAAGAAGAATCGGAACTCTATTCAGAACCCCTGTAAAACATTAGTTGTCACTGGCACCCAGTCAGAAAGGTTCCATTAATTTCCAATTCACACTCTGTGCCTGCTGCCAATCAGTAAGTGTTTCATCCATGCTAGAATCTTTCTAGTAATGCAAAGGGCTCGTAGCTTGTTAAGCAGCCTCATGTGTGGCACCTTGTCAAAAGGCCTTCTGAAAATCCAAACACACAGCACAAAGACGTTCTCCTTTTTCTACTTTGCTTCTTATTTCCTCAAAGAATTCCAACAGATTTTTTTTTCTCTCAGGCAAACATTTCCCCTGAGGAAACTATACTGACTATGGTCTATTTTTTTTTTTTCATGAGCCTCCAAGTAACCTGAGACATCATCCTGAGTAATAGACTCCAACATCTTGCCAGTCACAGAGGTTAGACTAACTGGCCGATAGTTCCCTTTGTTCTGCTTCTTTACCTTCTTCAAGTGCGGGGAGACATGCGCTAGTTTTCAGTCTTCCGGCGCCATTCCAGAATCTCGTGATTCATGAAAGATCATTACTAATGCCTCCACAATCTCTTTCAGAATTCTGGGGTGTAGACCATCTGGTTGAGGTGGCTTATAAACCGTCAGCCCTTCCAGCTTCCCAAGATCCTTCTGTCTAGTTGTGGTAACTTCCAACACTGCATGACCCCAGAACCCAGGAACAACCCCCATACTGCTGGTGCCTTCCACATTGGACGGTTGGAAAATACTTATTCAGTTCTTTCACTATTTCGCTGTTCCCCGTTACCACGCCTCCAGCATCGTTTTCCAGAGGGCCTATATCCACTCCCACCTCCTTTTTACACTTTGTGTATCTGAAGAAACGTTTTAAGCTTTGGTATCCTGCAACACTCTTCCTGGCTCATGTATGTACGTACTGTTAATGGGTGTTTTTTATTTGCTAAATCATCTGAACTTGCAGAGCAGCCGTTGTCAGAGTAGATGGTGGTTATCTGTGAATCTTTCAGCTTTTCCGGCATTATCTACAGAAGAACATTGGCAACACATGCGCTTGTAGTTTTATCTGCAAATCATTGGTTGGTATTGATGCGATTTTCTTCAGTCGAAACTTTTTGAAGAAATTATGACGCTGGCCTGTGCTTTGGATTCAGGTTGCTGTCTGATTTCTGATATGGATGCAAGAATAACGCAATTCGAATACAGATGTATTTGCTACTCAATCATCCCAGGTATCTTCAAACAAAATTTGTTAAAGGAATTAATCTTTCCGGATATCCTGTACTTTTTTCGACCTTTGGTCTTACACCCACCGGCGTCCCCGACTGTATAACGTCGTCTCGTAGTTGTCCAAGTTTTTGAACCTGGGAGAAGCACAAGGAAATCCGTTGATCGTTTTCGGGAATGCGGAATTGCCTTTTTGAATGGAAACTTTCATGTCTAATCCAACACAACCTAGGGGACAGGTGCGTCCGTTTCGGACAGAGAAAACGGTGAATAAATTTATCCTGTCAGTTTGGCCTTCCTCTCTGCCGCGATAATGATCGACGCCCAGTAGCTACGTTCGGCCTTGGCGCCAGCGCGGCTGCTTAAAGCTCCAATGTGAAATAGAACAAGCTGAAAGAAACAAGTCGATTAAAACCATTGAGAATCCCGAATCTCTAAATTCCCACTATGAAATATTTGCATTCAGGCACAGAATATGAGGGTTGACGTATAAATATGACACAGGACGTCGCAGTGTAGATGAGTAAAAAATACGCATCAGAAATGCAGACGTCATAATGGACAACTAAATCCGGGTGAACTAAAACAATATCTTAACATTATCTGCCGACATAAGACCATCAGACCATAATACATAGGAGCAGAATTAGGTCACTTGGCTATTGAGACTGCTGTGCTATTCAATCATGCCTGATCCTTTATTTTCGCCTCTTCAGCCCCACTCGCAGGACTTAGCACCGAAACCTTTCATGCCGTGGCCAGCCAAGAACATCAATTTCCGCATTAATAGCACCCAGCGTCCTACCCTCCACTGTTGCCTGTGGTAGCACCTTCCACAAATTCACCAACCTGTGGCTGAAGAAAGTTCTTCGCAACGTTGTAAATAGGCACTCCTATATCCAGAGGTTGTCCTATCTTAAATCCCCGACCAGTTGAATCGTCCTTTCCGCGTCAGATCTGTATAGGACATACAACTTTCCAAAGATTTCAAAGAGATCTCCCCTCTTTCTTCTAAATTCCAGCGAGTACAGGCCCAGAGCCATGAGGTGTTCCACATGTAGTAACCCTTTTATTCCCGGAATGGTGCTTGTAAACCTCCTCTGAAACTCTCCACTGCCAGCACACGAGTTCTTAAAACATAGAAACATAGAAAATAGGTGCAGGAGTAGGCCATTCGGCCCTTCGAGCCTGCACCGCCATTTATTATGATCATGGCTGATCATCCAACTCAGAACACCGCCCCAGCCTTCCCTCCATACCCCCTGACCCCCGTAGCCACAAGGGCCATATCTAACTACCTCTTAAATATAGCCAATGAACTGGCCTCAACTGTTTCCTGTGGCAGAGAATTCCACAGATTCACCACTCTCTGTGTGAAGAAGTTTTTCCTAATCTCAGTCCTAAAAGGCTTCCCCTCTATCTTCAAACTGTGACCCCTCGTTCTGGACTTCCCCAACATCAGGAACAATCTTCCTGCATCTAGCCTGTCCAATCCCTTTAGGATCTTATACGTTTCAATCAGATCCCCCCTCAATCTTCTAAATTCCAACGAGTACAAGCCCAGTTCATCCATTCTTTCTTCATATGAAAGTCCTGCCATCCCAGGAATCAATCTGGTGAACCTTCTCTGTACTCTCTCTATGGCAAGGATGTCTTTCCTCAGATTAGGGGACCAAAACTGCACACAATACTCCAGGTGCGGTCTCTCCAAGGCCTTGTACAACTGCAGTAGTACCTCCCTGCTCCTGTACTCGAATCCTCTCGCTATAAATGCCAGCATACCATTCGCCTTTTTCACCGCCTGCTGTACCTGCATGCCCACTTTCAATGACTGGTGTATAATGACACCCAGGTCACGTTGCACCTCCCCTTTTCCTAATCGGCCACCATTCAGATAATAATCTGTTTTCCTATTTTTGCCACCAAACTCAAGGGAAGTCTTATCCAGTGTCTTATAAAGCCTCGGAAGCACATCCCTGCTCTTATATTTTCGACCTCTTGAAATGAGTGGTAAAATTTCATTTGCTTGACTCACCACCAACTCAACCTGTAAGTTAAACCTTTACAGCTTTCGGGTGTTTTTCCCCAGGCCCCACATTCCCTTTGCCTCTCAGAGTTTTGGTTGTTCTCCCCGCTTAGAAAAGAGCCTGCACATCTACTTCTTCTACCAAAGAGCACAATCATGCATTTTCTAACATTGTGTGTCATTTGACACTTTTACCCATCCTCCTAATCTGCCTAAGTACTTCTTCATCCTACTTGCTTTCTCAACACTACTTGCCCCTCCACCAAGCTTCGTACCATCTGCAAACTTGCCAAGAAAGCCATTCTATTAAATCATCTAAATAATCATAAACAAAAGCGGTCCGAACATCACTACTCATACCAGCCAACGAGAAAAGGATTCTTTGATTCCCACTCGCTGCTTACTCCCAGACAGCCAGTGCTTAACGTATTTTACAACAGTCTTCACAATGGAAGACATCAGCAGTATACAGGACATTGAAGAGTGTCAGGGAAATTAAGTATGTTCAATGAAAATTACGACTGGGAAGGTACTCAGGAAGCTTAATGATCTGAGGGTAGATAACTCCGGACCTGATGGAATGTACCCTTTGGTTCTGAGCGAAGTAGCTGGAGAGATTGCGGAGGCATTAGCAATGATCTTTGAAGAATCGACAGGGTCTGGCATTGTACCGGATGACTGGATGACTTAAATACGCCGCTATTTAAGAAGTGTGGGAGGCACAGAAAGGAAAGTCTAGGCCTGTTATCTTGACATCAGTGATTGGGAATTTTTTGGAATCGAATGTTAAGCATGAGGTAACTGAGTACTTGGAGGGAATTGACAAGATAGGCCAAAGGCAGCATGGTTTCCTGAACGGAAAATCCTGCCTCACTGAATTACCGTAATATTTTGAGGACATTACAAGCTGGGTAGACAAAGGAGATGCAGTAGATGTGATGTACTTGGATTATCAGAAGGCATTTGACAAGATGCCGCACATGAGGCTGCTCAGACAGACAAGAGCCCATGGAATTATAGGGAAGCTACTAGCATGGGTGGAGCATTGGCTGATAGTTTATGGGAATAGGCAAAGAAGTGGCAAATGAAATACAATTTTGGAAAGTGTTAGGGCACAGGGAGGGCCGGAACGGGAAGACTTTAAAGCAGGCCGCGAAGTTTGAATAAATCCCTTTCATCGCAACTCCAACGCACCGACTCCGTGTGGTTATTCCAGCGCTGTGTGTAGCACACCGCTACATTTGGTGACGCAGACGGCCCAAACGATATTTGGGCCAGAGGCGACCGACGCCGCATATGTTCACGCAGTTTCGTTACAGCTGCCAAGCTTTTGGCTGCTGAAACCCTGTCTGTGGTTGGAACAGGCAGAAGCACAATTCCGCATTCGGTAGATAATCTCGGAGTCTACTCGTTACTACTACGTGCTGAGCTCCCTCGACCAGGAGACTGCTGCACAAGTTGAGGAGTTTATACAGTCGCCCCCGAAGAACGGCAAATACACAGCATTCAAAGTCCTGCTCATAAGGACTTTTGGACTCTCACGGCGCGAACGAGCACGCCAATGCTCCACCCATGCACCTGAAAGGTTTGGGAGACAGGCCGCCATCGGCATTAATGAACGAAATGCTGGCCCTAGCTGAAGGACACAAACCCTGCCTCATGTTTGAGCAGGCGTTCCTAGAGCAACTGCCCGAGGACATACGCCTGCTGCTGTCCGACACAGATTTCAGCGACCCCGGGAAGTGGCGACCCGGGCAGATATGTTGTGGAATGCCAAGAAGGAGAGAGGGGCATCCGTCGCACAGATCACGAAGCCGCGTGCCCAACGACAGTCCAGACCAGGACCGGCAGCTACCACCAGCGGTGGGGCAAAGAGGCACCCGGTGTAGACCACCCTGCAAATTCCCGAGAAACGCCAAGGCCCAGCCGCCGCCGATTGCTACGGCGGCTGGCCATCAGGACAGCCTCCTGTACGTCTGGGACAAGCAGTCGGGACGCCGATTTTTGGTCGACACCGAAGCGGAGATCAGCGTTTTACCTCCAACGAGTTACGACCTCGCAACAGAGAACCGGGACCCACCCGGAGGGCCGCAAATGGCAACAGAATACGAACCTGCGGCACCCGCACGGTGCGGCTACAGTTCAGCTCCAGCCGGTTCACGTGGGACTTCACAATGGCCGCCGTGGCCCAACCACTCCTGGGCGCGGATTTTCTGCGAGCCCACAGCCTGCTGGTCGACCTGCAAGGGAAGCGACTATTCCACGCCAAGGCTCTTCAAACGTTCTCCCTGGGTGAAGCAAAGTTGCCAGCCCCACACCTGGACTCCATCACACTGCCCAACGATGAATTCACCAGGGTCCTGGCGGATTTCCCAGCAGTACTGACACCGCAGTTCACGGCAGCCACGCCCAGACACGGAGTATAGCACCACATCCCGACCCAGGGACCACCCTTCTACGCGCATGCTCGAAGTCTTCCACCGGACGAGCTCCGACTGGCGAAGGAGGAGTTCAAGAATATGGAGGAATTGGGGATCATACGACGGTCCGACAGCCCATGGGCCTCCCCCCTTCATATGGTACCAAGGCAACGGGGGGGCTGGAGACCATGCGGTGACTACCGCAGACTGAACGAGGCTACAACGCCAGACCGCTGCCCTGTGCCGCACATTCAAGACTTTTCAGCAAACCTACACGGCGCAAGGATCTTTTCCAAGGTAGACCTCGTCCGGGGATACCATCAAATCCCGGTACATCCGGACGACATTCCCAAAACAACACTTATCACCCCGTTTGGACTTTTCGAATTCCTCCGAATGCCGTTTGGTCTAAAGAATGCCGCACAGACTTTCCAGCGGTTAATGGACGCGGTGGGACGCGACCTGGACTTTGCATTCATCTATTTGAACGATATCCTCTGTGGTAAACTATGTATATATGTTGTAACTCGGTTACGTTTCTGGACACACACCCCTGCTGACTGCCCCTGTGGCTCCTCCCACAGAGTCCTGTATAAAGGTGTTCGCCTTGCCCCTCCTCCTCAGTCCGGGGGCAGACACTCACTGTGGAGGTCGTATTGTACAGCGAATAAAAGCCTTTCAGTATTTTACCAAACCTCAGTCTTTTGGAGTAATTGAAGCTGCTTCATCCTCATAGTCGGCAGGAGCATTTGTCCCACCTCCGCCAGCTCGACTCCCGCCTGAGCGAATTCGGCCTTACAATCAACCCAACCAAATGCTAGTTCGGACTAGACACCATCGACTTCCTGCACCACAGGTTTACTAAAGGCGGGGCAACCTCGCTGCCCGCCAAGGTAGACGCGGTCCGCACCTTCCCCCAACCCAACACAATCAAAGGCCTGCAGGAATTCGTGGGTGTGGTGAATTTCTACCACCGTTTCCTCCCCTCAGCAGCCCGACCCATGCGCCCCCCTGTTCACTCTAATGTCGGGTAAGGGCAAGGACATTACCTGGAACGAAGAGGCCGCAACCGCTTTCGTTAAAACCAAAGAAGCCTTGGCAAACGCTGCGATGCTAGTGCACCCCAGAACGGACGTTCCCACTGCCCTCACGGTGGACGCATCCAACACAGCAGTCGGTGGAATGCTGGAACAACTCATCGAGGGTCGCTGGCAACGCCTGGCGTTCTTCAGCAAACACCTACGACCACCTGAACTCAAATACAGTGCTTTCGACCGGGAGCTATTGGCACTATACCTGGCAATCCGGCATTTCAGGTACTTCTTAGAAGGTAGGCCCTGCACCGCGTTCACAGACCACAAACCGCTTACCTTTGCGTTCACGAAGGTGTCCGACCCCTGGTCGTCCTGCCAGCAGCGACATCTGTCCTACATCTCCGAGTACACGACGGACATCCGGCATGTCCCTGGAAAGGACAAAGTTGTGGGAGACGCACTATCCAGACCTACCATACAGACCCTGTCCCAGGGGGTGGACTATGCAGCGCTGGCAGCGGCACAGCAGGCAGACGCTGAGATCCCCAGTTACAGGACTGCAGTCTCCGGTTTACAGCTCCAAGACCTTCCCGTAGGTCCAGGTGAGAGGAACATACTGTGTGACATAGCTTCTGGCCCACCCCGCCCCGTCGTCCCAGCAGCCTGTCGCCGACGGGTTTTCGAATCCATTCACAACTTAGCGCACCCCTCCATCAGGACAACCGTCCGGCTGGTCGCCAACAGGTTCGTGTGGCATGGACTTCGTAAACAGGTCAGTGAATGTGCCAAAACGTGCATTCAGTGCCAAACGGCCAAGGTGCAGCGGCACACCAAGGTTCCGCCGCAGTAGTTCGAACCCACCCGCCGGAGGTTCGACCACATCCATGTGGATATCGTGGGGCCCCTGCCAGTGTCGCGAGGAGCGCGGTATCTCCTAACTATGATAGACTGTTTCACCAGATGGCCAGAGGCAGTCCCGATCACCGACACCGCCTCCGAATCCTACGCCCAAGCACTCATCGCAACCTGGGTAGCCCGCTTCGGGGTACAGGCCCACATTACCTCCGACAGGGGTGTCCAGTTCACCTACAGCCTGTGGTCGGCTATGGCCAACCTTTTAGGATCGCAGCTGCCCCACACAACTGCCTACCACCCACAGTCGAACGAACTAGTGGAGCGTTTCCACTGTCACCTGAAGTCGGCTCTCATGGCCCGCCTGGAGGGGCCTAACTGGGTGGACGAACATGCCTGGGTCCTGCTCGGAATCCGCACGGCGCCAAAAGAAGATCTACACACCTCGTCGGACGAGTTGGTGTACGGCACACCCCTGGTTGTCCCAGGAGAGTTCATACCAGCCCCAAGGGGGCAAGAGGAAGAACCCGCAGCAGTCCTGGACAGACTACGTGAGAGGCTTGGTAACCTAGCCCCCATGCCCACTTCACAGCACGGACAGAGCCCGACCTGCGTACCGAAAGACCTGCAGAACTGTAAGTTACTTTTTGTACGACGGGGCGGACACCGAGCACCGCTACAGCGGCCCTACGAGGGGCCGTTTAAGGTGATCAGGAACAACGGGTCCACGTTCGTGCTGGGTATTGGGGGGAGAGAGGAGGTTTTCACGGCCGGCCCATGTGGACTTAGCACAGCCGGTCCAGGCTCAGGCACCGGGGCGCAGGGGCAGACCTCCCAAACAGAGGCCGATCCAGACGGTGGGCATTGAGGGAGGTATCGCCGGTTCTGGGGGGGGGGGAAGGGGGTTATGTGGTGACCCACTTTCTAGCACATACGAACCGGCTCACAATAGCGCGCGCAGGCAGAGGGCCGGCCCCAAAAAGGGCGCCAGGTCATCTTCACCAGCAGGGGGAAAGTCCCGCGCGCGGAAAGCGTCTGGGAATATGCATTCCCCACGGTAGTCCCGCCCAGGGAGGGCGGGAATGGGAAGGCTTTAAAGCAGGCCGCGAAGTTTGAATAAATCTCTTTCATCGCAACTCCAACTCACCGACTCCATGTGGTTATTCTAGGTGTAGCACACCGCTACAATACTATTATTTAAATGGTGAGAAAATTCAAAATACAGAGATATAAAGGGACTTGGGGGTCCTTGTTGAGGACCCCCTAAAGGTTAACCTCCAGTTTGAGTCGGTGGTGAAGAAGGCTAGGAAAAGTTGGCGTTCATCTCTAGAGGTGTAGTATATAAGAGCATTGACATTGGAGAGAGTTAGGGGAAGATTCCAGGAAGGAAAGCTTGACCATGAGAGGAACGTCTGGCAGCTCTTGCGCTGTTTTCCCTGGTATTCAGGAGTATGAGGGGTATCTCATAGAATCATTGACTTCGGGATTGAAGTACGTCCATTTATAACAGAGATGCGGAGAAACTACTTTAGTCAGAGGGTGGTAAATCTGTGGAATCTGTTACCATGTGCGGCTGAGGAACCGAAGTCATTGGGTGCATCTAAGGCAGAGATAGATAGGTTCTTGTTTAGCCAGGGCATCAAAGGGTATATCTGGGGGAATTGGATTAACACATAATTGAATGGCAGAGCAGGCTTGATGGGCTGAATGACCTGCTTCTGCTCCTATGTCCTCGGGTTTTATCGTCTTAACTATTACTTTCCTGCAATGGCATGGTCTTCCGAACCTTGCCAGTGGTCAAAGATTCTTCAAAGAGCATTACTAATGTCTCCAAAATGTCTATCGCTATTTCTTTCAGAACTCTGGGGTTTAGTTAATCTGTTGCAGAGATTTGGAAGGATGTTGACTGGATTGGCGAGCATGATTTATGAGAATAGTTTGAGTGAACTCGACCTTTTCTCGTTGGAGCGACGGAGGATGAGACGTGACCGGATGGAGGTGTACAAGATAATGAGAAGCATTGATCGTATGGATAGTCAGAGTCTTTTTCCAAGACCTGAAATGGCTAGCACGAGAAGGCATAGTTTTAAGGTGCTTAGACGTAGGTACAGAGGAGATGTCAGGGGTAAGCATTTTAGCAGAGAATGGTGAGTGTGTGGAATGGGCTGCCAAAGGCGGTTGTCAAGGTGGAAACGATACATTATTTTCTGAAACTCCTGAATGGCTACATGGAGCTTAATAAAATAGAGTGCTAAGGGAAAGCTTAGGTAGTTCTATGCTAAGGACATGTTCGGCACAGCTTTGTGGGCCGAAGGGCCTATATTTTGCTGTAGGCTATCTATGTGTCCATGTTTCTATGTTCTAGATGAACAATACGCAGAAGCTGCAGCAAAGGATTCTACAGAATAATTTGCTTTTGCAAGGCACAATCATGTGTTCTTAGAAGGTCGAGACCCATAACCGCAAAAGCAATATGGGTTTTCCAAATAAAATAGCAAAAAATAGTAATGCAGAGTTTGGTAGATGGGGTATTGAGGCCAGGGGCCCCCACTAATAACTCAACCATATGGCCAGGAGGAAACGAGATGGTAGTTCGAGGTTGACAAAGACCATCGACAGCTGAATAAAGTAACTCCGTTAACAGTCTCTACTGTAGCAACTAACCCGGCGACAGAATGATTCACATCTTTAGACATAAATCATGGAATTGAGTCGATTCCACTGGAACGAGAGTGTCATTAAAAGTTTGTATTTACCTTTCAGAGACTGCATTATACATGGACTGCCCCCGAAGCGGATCCATAATCTCCATCTATATTTCACCAATGCTTAGAGAAAGGGTTAAAACGGTTGTCAAAACCCGAGTGTTTGGCACAATATGCAGATAATCTACTCCTGCAGACAGAAACTAAACAGGAACATGATCAGCTATTGACAGAACTGCTGCAATTAATACTTGAATTGACTCTAAAGGTAAACCCTAAAAAAGCAGAGATGACGAAACAAGAAGTCAGTTATTTGGGAATGTTCTTCACTAGGGAAAAGAAAAATGATAAGCGAAGAGTAGATTCTTTCTGAAAATCCCTATTCCCCGAGACCTGAAAGGGCTGCCGTCTATTCTGGGGCTAATAGGCAACTGGTGGGATCACATTGATGGATTGTTCACTAAAGCAGCTCCTTTAATGGTGGTGCGACCATGGGCTGTCCATGCTGTTAGGAGAGAGAGGAAAGAGTGGTCTGACTTGGAGATAATGTCTGCGAATAAATGTTCCAGCTATGGCAGGCTCCGCCTGGCTTTTGGGGTATTCTCCATCCCTAACGGGGCGGAGGCGTACGAGACGTGAGCAGAGCGGATCTCTCAGTTGTTAGATGAGTGATAGTGCTCGGTTGAAGGAGAGCGACAGGGATTGGTTGAAAATTTGAGTAGGCGGGCTGTTGACGGTAACAGAACTGTCAGGTTCAATTACCCCGCAGTGACAGCTGCCAATTATCTTGAAGAGGGGGGGGAAACTTTCAGTGCTTCTTCTCTGGCCAGGAGGGTAGCTAAATTGCTTGAAGTGCCAGGGGGATCATTTCAGGGTATCAGCCCCTCACTCAGTTGTACAGCTGATCAGAGAGGTGTCGGGAAACTTAGTGGAGGCCCAGTGAGGGAACGACTTGGGGTCTCTAGGGGAGCACGTTCCCAGCAATGTACCGAGGAACATCCGAAAGGAAAATACTCTACTTCTGAAGGCTTAGAGGAACCACGCCCAGTGTGTCGTTACGGATAGATGGAAGCTATGCTAAAGCCATCCTCGACACCGAGGCGCAGGTCAAGTTATGGTACAGTTCGTTTTACAACCTGTGTCTGAAGCATTTACCATTGACAACATTGAGGGCACTGGAGATTTGGGGTACCAGTGCCAAGGATTGTCCAGAGAACGCTGATAGGTCAGTGAAACTGGACTCATGGGGGCATTGTCTCTGCACTCAGCGTTTCAAGCTGCCTGTGAGGACGTGTGTAGCAGCCTTGGGCCGGTACCGACTTTAAAAGAGACCCGATTGTGGTACGGCCTGGAGGAAGTATCTGAGGGTGAAACCCTCTTAGTAGACGCTCCGAAATACCACGAGGGAGGGGAGTTAACCGCTGAAGATACCTCGGTGAGAGAGGTCGCGGCGACTGGCCCATGTAGCCTTGGAAGACATAGGCAGCGTGTGTGTGGATTATAGATCTCTGAACAGGCGCTCTGTCATTGACCAGAATACGGTCCTGAGGGTTGAAGACGCTGTGGTCTGTCTGTATGGTGGAGGTGGTTTAATGTGCTGGATCTAAAGAGTGGATGTTGCCAGATCCCGATGAGCGAGGCCGACGAAGAGAAGACGACCGTTATAGCTTCGCCTGGATTCTTTCGATCGCAAAAGTTGCCCCAGGGAATATCCAGAGCCGCCGCAACCTTCCCGAGGGGCACGAGGAAGACCATGGGAGGTATGGAGGTATATGGAGTTTTGGCGTATGTGCATGATCGCCTAGGGTTTGGATTCGCCTTGGGGGACGATGATGAGAGGCGAGTGACGGAGCCCGGGACAACCATTGAAGACTTGGGGTTTACGCTCGTCAAAGTGTAGACGGAGAAACGGAATTCCAAGCCGAAACTGTGGTCATGTACAAATGAATTACTCCAGAGAGACGAAATCATGGCCAACCTTCGAAAGGTTCAGCAGAAACTCAGGAAATCGATCCAGAACAGATTGGAAGGAGCTGGTGGTGTAATTGCGTCCCAGATGGAGATGGACACGAAGCGTGAGTCTCAACTGCTGAGACTGGGGCGAGAGTTGGCGGAATCAGAGAAGAAGCTGACGTCTCGACTGCAGGAGGCTGAAGAGGCTGCAGAGGTATCCCCGGCTAAGTGGTTCAGTTTGGAGAAAATCAAACAGCAGCTACCCATCGAGGGAATGAAGAATAATACAGATTCGAAGGATGATGCGCTGGATGTGTGGTACATGCTGCCTTTCTCTAACTTCTCCTTGATTGAGGAAGAGACGTTGCCCTTCCCCCACTGAGTCAGGTGTAGTGTGGAGGGCTACCTGTGCGCCGCCTGGGTTACAGCAGGAAACGGAAGGAAAAGAAGCGGGGCCCCAGACAAGGGACAGTGGGCTCCGAGTTGCAGTGGGGGCATGAGTGAGAGATTGAGAGAAGACTTGGCAAGCAGACCCGACGTATTCCCAGTAGTGTCCAAGCCTTAAGCGTTTAGGTGAGGGGGTTCGGAGGTCTTGGAGGATTAGGAGATTCCCAGATGGGATGGCTTATGTAGCGCCTGTGGGATCGGGTGTAAGGTCCACTGTTTGTGGAGCAATGTCACTGCCTGTTCTTGTATTGGGTTTTTGTGTCTGCAGGAATGGTTGGCGAGTTATTTAGAACTCATGAGGATATGAGTTTATTTGGTGAGGGGGGGGGTGGTGGGGTGTAAGCGGTTTCCTCTTTTATGTTACTGCGTCAGCTAATCAAAATGGCTTCTTTGTTATGTTAACTGCTGAGAAAGTGCTCTCGCTAGCAGCTTGTTTGGGTTATAGGGCGAGTTGTATTCAGTTGCTAACTAATTGGGATAGATGTTATTCCTTTATTTGTGTGTCTGTAAGCTATTGTATGCTCGGGTTTTTTTGGGGAGAAGGCGCGATGGAGAGAGAGACAGTGGACGCTGAGCTGTGAGCTGGCCGACGGGGCGGACCCCAAGCCGGAGTCCGTGGTCCTGGGTCTTCGGCGATGACAAGAAACCACCGTGGTTGGTCCAAGCGGCGGGTTGAGGTGGTCAGAGAGGATCGAATGGCGAAAAGAGGATCGTTACTAGAGCTCCAACTATTTGTGCACTAAAAGGTTGAACTTTGATAAGATTGGCGCCTTTTTATTTTACTTTTGTACTTTATCTCTATTAATTATATAGTTCCAGTAATATCTATAAATTATAATACTTTTATCGTATATGGTGTATTGTCTGTTATTTGGTGGGGTAGGGTACATCACACAGCATCCACACAAACTTAATTACCCAGTTTGGCGGTGCCGAAAGCTGCTTCCCTGAGACGAAAGCGAGGTGTGTGAGCCTGAGGCTTACCACGGGGCTTATACCCAAATACTTGCCTTTTCTGTAGATCGTTTGATGCCTGACCGATTGGGAAAAGATCAACTTCCGCCTTAACTATACGCACGGGCTTGTCCTCATCTGCAGGCTGTGGCAGAGCATTGCACAGGTTTAATACTCTTTGGCTAAAATATTCCTCGTTACTTCTGTTCTAAAGGGTTGTCCCACAATTTTGAGGCTGCGCTCTCTAATTCTTGATACCACCACATCTCCTCCACATCCGTCCTATCTACACCCTTCAACATTCGGCAGGTTTCAATGGGGTGTCAAGGAGGGGTAGCACTTCTGATGGGGGAACATGTCGCGTCCTTTTCAAGCTGGTTGGTTCCCCTTTGGTCCCCACCCGGAACTCAGCTCTCACCTGTGGCTCCACGTAGCTGTTTGCATGCGACAGCGGCCACACCCCGGCAACGGCTTCGACAAGCCGGCTAAATCAGATGAGGGTGGCCGACGGGTCTCAAACAGTCGGTGAGATTTCACAGCATGTGAAACAGACTCCGGAGCATTGAGCAGACGAAACCAATGGAAGGTCCAACGGTTAAGAAGGCGGTCTCTGCAAGCGTCGTGGAATGCGCAGAGGACGACAAGACACAGAGGATGTCCTGGTCATCCTCTGCGCCTAGTCCCATCTCCAGCCGTCTGGACTCTTGTCTTGCCAGTGGAGCCAGATGGGAATTGGGAAGAGAGAGTGAGGCTGACGCTGCGCAACTCTCCCTCACTTAAATCCAAATCAAGCGCAAGTCTTGATACGCTAGTCTGGTGGCGCGGTGACATCAGCGCCGGACTCCAGGAGAGAAGGTTTCTGAGTTTGAATCTCGTCGAACCGCTCCCGGGCACGCTTTCCATCCGTGCCGGGTTGAGTGACGACCTCGTAAAAAGTACTATTAGTGTCTAGGTCTTCATCTTTAACGATGGATGGACTTTATAAAGTTTCAATATTAGGTTCGCCACCCCGCAATCTTCTAAATTCCAAACCCGCCATACGCTCCTGATATGCTAACCCTTTCATTTCCGAAAACATCCTCGTGAACTTCCGCTGGGCACTCTCCAATGACACCACATACTTTCCGAGATACGGGGCTCGAATCTGTTGATAATACTCCACTAGTGGCTCATGAAGACTCAGCATTATCTTCTTTTTTGTATATTCTATTGCCGTTGAAATAAATACCAAAATTACATTTGATTTCTTCACCACAGACTCAAACTCTAAATGAACATTCTGGGAGTCTTGCACGAGGACCCCTGTCCCTCTGTTCCTCTGATGTTTCAACCTTCAACCTATTTAGATGATAGTCCGCACTGTTGCACCTTGTTTTTTCCAAAATGTTTTATCATATATTTCCCAACACTGGATTCCATCTGCTACTTTTTCGTCCATTCTTCCAATTTGTCTAAGGATGAGGTGACAGACTGCTTGGATGCACATGATAAAATTAGTCAATAGCAGCATGGTTTCCTGACAGGCAAATTTTGCCAGACAAATCTGTTTGATTTCTTTGAGAAAATAAGAAGAAAGAGAGACAAATAAATAGATGTTGTTTATTTGCATATACCGAACGCCTTTGACAATTTCCTGCATATGTGGCTGTTGTATTGAAGGAAAGATGCTTGCATGGATAGACGATTGACTGATTGGCACGAAGCAACGTGAGTGAACATAGGTCTCCTTTGTTGGTTGGTGTTCAGCAGGGCTCAGGGTTGGGACAGCTACTTTTTACGTTACATATGGATGATCTGGCTGACGGAATTGATGACTTTGTGACCAGGGTTGCAGATGACGCTAAGACAGGTGGAAGGGTAAGTAGTGCTGAGGAAGGAGGGAGTCCAGAACAGCACTTAGATTGGGAAAAGTGAAAAGAACTGACACATGGAATATAATGTAAGAAGGCATGGCCATGCATTTTGGTGGAAAGAATAAAATCGTACACTGTTTTCAAAACGGGGTGAAAATACAAAAAATAGAGGTGCAAAGGGATTTTTCTCAATTTAAGTTGTAGTTTGAGCGGCTGGTAAGGAAGGCAAAAACAATGATCGCAGCCATTTGGAGAGGATTAGAATATAAGATATAAACTGAGGTGTTACAAGGTATTGATCCGAACACACGCAGTATTTTGAGTTGCTTTGGCCTCTTTATCTGGAAAAGTTGTGTTCTCCTTAGGGAATATGTAGAGGACATTCACACATTCGAATCTAAGAAAGAAAGGGTTAATTTACGACGAAACTTTGATAGTCCTGGCTCTGTAATGGGAATGCTTCCTGTAGTGAATGAATATAGAATCAGAAGGCACAGCCGCAGCCGCAGACTTGAGGGACGTGCATTTATATGAGAGATGAGAAATAAACTTTCGCCAAGAAGTAGTGAATCTGTGCCACGGGCGCCCGTGGAGGCCAAGTAAATGTTTATATTTAAAGCGGAAACTTATAGGTGCTCAATTAGTCACGGCGTTACAGAAAGGAGGCAGGAGAATACGACTGAGAGGAATAATAAATTAGCAATAATAGAATGGTACAGATTCAATGTTCCGAATGTGTCCTATGCCCTGTGGTCATGATAGTGTTAAGATATGACAAGTGTGTGTGCATTCATTTCCAATCGAGAGACAGCAAACGGTGGACTTTCCCGGAAACCCACTTGTTGTTCTGCAGCTGCCAAAAACACCTAAATTAGATACAAGTCCTCACATTCTCTGATGTGATGAGAACTTCACTTTTGTTGGATTACTCAGAAATAGAAATATGCAATTTGCTCACTGCTCTCTTTGATAATTTTGATTACAAGTCCTATCCTCCCTGGTCGTCTCTCGCTACTGCTCTGATAAATACTCGCACAGACACTTACTCTTCCCTCTCTGGCTTCCTCATCGCCTCTCCGTCTCTTTGTCCGTCTCGTTCTGTACCTTTATTCTCCTCCCACATCCGTAAGGAGTTTTACGCTCTCCTGTGACCACGTAGGTTTCCTCTGTGAGCGTCCTTTTCGCTTCTCATCCCAAAGACATATGGTTTCATAGTTTAATTGATCACATTAGTATAAAATTGGGTGGCGTGCGTTTGTTGGTCTGGACGGTTTGTTACCAAACAATTTCTGTAAAGTTATCTAACTCCTTCTCTCATCTATTGTCACAGAAAGAAACCATACAATCCACGATAGGACATATAGAATCCCTACAGATGATATCGGAACCCAACCCCAAGCTCTGACGCCCTGGGTATTACATAGTTTATTTTAACTTTTAGATTAGATTAGATTAGATTCAATTTTATTGTCATTATGCCGAGTACAGATAACAAGCCAATAATATGCAGTTAACATCTGATCAGAAATGCAAAGAATAGTGCAAAGATATTTACAAAATAACTGCAAATAAAAAGTAAGAGCTAGAACACACAAATATAAAAGTACTGACACAGTAAAATACGAATGCAATACTGTTTAGCGCTGTGATGTGATGTTCAACAGTGTCACAGCCTCAGAGAAGAAGCTCTTCCTGTGCCTGCTGGTGCGGGAGCGGAGGCACCTGTGGCGCAGTTGTCCCCAAAACCTTCACAATCGCTACCATCGTGCCAGCGCCGAAGCATTCTACTGCCACGAGCCTGAATGTTTTCCGTCCAGTTGCACTCACCCCCATCATTGCAAAGTGCTTTGATAGACTGGTTCTATCACATCTGGAATCCTGTATTCCCACTACCCTGGATCCCCATCAATTTGCCCACCGCACCAACAGGTCAACAAAGGATACGATCTCCACGGTACTTCACTTTGCCCTGTTCCACCTAAACAGACCCAAGTCTTACGTCAGAATCCTGTTCATTGACATTAGTTCGACATTCCCTCCAAGCTGATGGCCAAACTTTGCCATCTTGGTATCAGCTCGTCCCACTACAATTGACCTTGGACTTTCTGACTAACAGACCCCAATCAGTTAAGTTAGACAACCTCTCCTCCTCCACTGTCACCCTGAACACCGGCGTACCTCAAGGCTGTGTGCTGAGACCTTTTATTTACTCCCTTTTCAAGTATGACTGCTTTCCTTTACGTGGTTCTATCTCCATAATCAAGTTGGCAGACGACACAATGGTGGTTGGGCTGATCAGAGGGGATGACGAAACGGCCTACAGGGACGAGGTCCAGCACCTGGCTGTGTGGTGTGTCGCAAAAATCTGGCCCTTAACACCCAGAAGACCAAGGAGATCATTGTGGACTTCAGGCATGCTGGGAGACAGACTCACGTCCCCATCTACATCAACGGAGCTGTAGTGGAGTGTGTATCAAGCTTCATATTCCTTGGTGTCCACATTTCCGAGGATCTCACCTGGTCCCTGAACTGCTCCATCCTGATCAAAAAGGCGCAACAGCGCCTTTATTTCCTGCGGAGCGTCAAGAAAGCTCACGTCTGTGCTAAGATACGGACGGACTTTTACCGCTGTACTGTTCAGAGCATACTTACCAACCGCATCTCAGAGTGGTATGACAATTGTACCGTATCGGACCACAGAGCACCTCGCGGTGTTTTGAAAATTGCCCAGCGTATTATTGGCCCCCAGTTGCCCCCATTGAGAACATCTACCATAAACGCTGTCTGGGCAGGGCGAAAAGCGTTATCAAGAATGCATCTTACCCTAACCATGGAAATTTTACTCTCCTCCCATCTGATGTTATTTTTTTTTTTCCGGCAGAATTAAAAAGGGCGACAAAATGTAGGACTAAAGTTGCTGTATTTAAATCTGTGCAGGATTCGGACTAAGATGGTCGAACTCACGGCGTCACACCACGGATTCGGCAGCGCAATAGATATGGCAATTGCGTTTGTGTATTTTCAAGTGTCAGCTAATTATTATTGGATAGTAATAGTATTTAACAACGTACTTGTCGTCGTAGTGCTTGTCGAGACTTGGAGAGAGCACAGAAATGCTTCACTGCCTGTTTGCAGTGGACTTATGATTCAACTGACTTTGAAGACTAGCGGTATTCGTTTGATGTTTAGATTTTCTTTTCAGCTGTAGTACGGGCTTCGTTTCGCATTTGAGAGTTTTAGTTAACGGCCCTATTTGGCCTAGTGTTTATTGTTAATTTGCCCTTTAACACTGTTCGCAATAAATTTTGTGAACTATCGGCTTGCTTCAGTGTCTCTCACTCCGCACTTGGGCCATATGAGAACCTGGTAACAGATGGCACATTAGAGATCGGTCTGCATGACGTTGTGGGCAACACTGAGTCGTGGCTGAAAGAAGGCCATAGTTGGGGGATTAGCATTAAAGGGTATACATTGTATCGAAAGGACTGACAGGAGGCATAGTCGGTAGTGTGTGTCTGTTCGGAAGAGATGGAATTACATCTTCAGAAAGAGATGACAGAGTAAGAGAAGGTTGAATCTTTGTGGATGGAGTTAAAAAACTGCAAGAGTAAAAAATCCATTATCTGACTCATATACAGGCCGGGAAATAGTATTCAAGATTGAGATTGCAACGGGAGCTGCAAAACGCATGTAATAAGGTAATATCATAATTGTGACTTGTGCCTTCACTATCAGAGGGGATAGGAAAAATCAGATTGGCATCGGAATGCAAGAGAAGGAATTTGTTGAATGCCGACAAGATGGCTTTTTAGAGCAGCTTGTGCTTCAGCCCACCAGAGGAAAGGTCATGTTAGATATTAACGTACAGGAACCCTCAGGATGCAGTGATCACAATATTATTGAATTCAGACTGCAATTTGAGAGGGAGAAGCATAAGTCACACGTATCAATATCACAATTGAATAAAGGGAATTACAGCGGCATGAGAGAGGAACTTGCCCAGTAAAGGGTATATAAACGAGCAAAACCCAATGGGAAATTGGATGATTAGGAAGTTTTTAAAATCGAACAAAAGGCAGATAAAGCTACGATGGGAAAAGATAAAACATGAGGGCAAGCTAGCCAATAATATAAAGATGATAGTAAAAGTTTTATCATTTATATAAAGATATAAAGAGACGAGAGAGTTGATATTGGATCACTGGAAGATAAAAATATAGAAACACAGAAATCTACAGCCAATTACAGGCCCTTCAGCCCACAAAGCTGTGCCGGACATGTCTCTACCTTAGAAATTATCCAAGGCTACAGAATGTCCTTCTAAGCTCCATGTACCTCTCCAGGTGTCTCTTAAAAGACCCTTTCGTTTCCGCCTCCACCACCGTCGCCGTCAACCCACTCCATGCACTAAGCACTCTCTGCGTAAAACATCTACCAGTGACATCTCCTCCGTACCTACTTCCAAGCAACTTGAAACTGTGCCCTCTCGTGCTAGCTATCTCAGCCCTGGTGAAAAGATTCTGACTATCTACATCATCAATACCTCTCAGCATCTTGTACACCCCTATCAGGTCACATCTCATCCTCCACTTCTCAAAGGAGAAAAGGCAGAGATCACTCAACCTATGCTCATAAGGCGTTCTCTCCAATCCAGGCAACATCCTTGTAAATCTCCTCTACACACGTTATATGGTTTCCACATCTTGTACTGAGGCGACGAGAACTAAGCACAGTACTCCAAGTGGGGTCTGACCGGGTTCCAATATAGCTGCAACATTACCCCGTTGCTCTTAAGATGAATCCCAAGATTGATGAAGGTCAATGGACCGTATGCCTTCTTAACCACAGAGTCAACCTGCGCAGCAGCTTTGAGTGTCCTATGGACTCAGACCCCAAGATCCCTTTGATCCTCCACACTGCCAAGAGTCTTACCATTAATACTACATTCTGCCATGATATTTGACCGACCAAAATAATCCACCTCACACTTATCTGGTTTAAACTCTATCTGCCACTTCTCAGCCCAGTTTTTCATCCTTTCAATGTTCAGCTGTAACCTCTGACAGCCTTCCACTCTAACCACAACACCTTCAATCACTGTATCATCAGCAAATTCACTAAACAATCCCTCCAATTGCTCATCCAGGAAATTTATAAAAATCATGAAGAGTAGGGCTCGCAGAACAGATCCCTGAGGCACAACACTATTCCGCGACCCCCATGCAGGATATGACGCGTGTATCAATGAACCAAATGGGCAATGTGCCGACTCCACTTACTCTTCTGTCCAATCTCCAAGGTGCCGAGCATGTCCAGCAGGGTCCGGTTAATCCTCTCGGGTTCAGGATCAGCCTGCGGGTGATAGGGGGTGGTTCTGGACTTTTCAACCCCAAGCATATCCAGCAATTCATGTATAAACCTGCTCTCGAAGTCCCGTCCCTGATCACTGTGGATCCACCGGGGAAGGCCATAATGAACAAAGTACTTCTCCCGTAACACCTTCGCCACTATAGTCGCTTTCTGATCCTTAGTAGGAAAAGCCTGCGCATATCTAGTGTAGTGATCCGTGAGGACCAAGACATTCGCGGTATTGCTGGTGTCTGGCTCAATAGACAGGAAATCCATACACACCAGGTCCATGGGTCCCGCACTCTGCAAGTGGGATAACGGGGCCGCCTGCGCAGGCAAGATCTTCCTCCTGACGCAACGGCTACAGGTCTTACAGTATTCTTCCACCTCCCCCCTCATCCGGGGTCAGTAAAACCGGTCCTTGACTAATGCATAGGTCTTCTCTACCCCTAAGTGCTCGGATTCATCATGTAGAGCCTGGAGCACAGTCTTCCGATACTTCTCAGGCATGACCAGCTGCCAGCGCCAAGGGTGGTCCGCAGGCGAAGTGACCTGGTACAGGACGTGGTTCTTCAGCTTCAGCCGGGGCCACTCCTTCAGTAGTAGGGGAACGGAGGCATGCTTCGCCTTCTCCACCTGCCCCATATCACCCTGGCTAACCGCGTACCAGATAGTACCAATGCTTGGGTCATCAGGCTGAGCCGCCTCTACTTCCTGGGGACTCAGCTCCGGCAGCTGCCTGTTCCTCAGAGCAGTCACATTACAGTAAACAGTGGGCAGCGCGTCATCGTCAGCCCCCAGTTGATCTACTGCCCGATCCGTTCCCATCTGTGCTCCTACTTCCTCGTCGCTCCCAACTTGACACATGGCCTTTACTCCCTGGGCGGGGACACTCTTCCACTCCTCGGCCGTGCCCGACTCTACGTGCGCCCGACGAGACAGGGCATCTGCATCGATGTTCCGACTCCCCGGGCAGTATTTCAGGCTGAACTCATAGGCAGACAAGGCTGCTAACCACCGGTGCCCAGTGGCATCCAACTTAGCCGAGGTCAGGATATAAGTGAGGGGGTTGTTATCAGTTCTCACCTCAAACTGGGCCCCATATAGGTAGTCACTCAACTTGTCCACCACCGCCCATTTCAACGCCAAGAACTCCAGCTTGTGAGTGGGATAGTTTCTCTCAGATGGCGACAAACTCCGACTGACAAACGCCACCGGTCTCAATCCGTTTCCCTGTTCCTGGTACAGAACAGCCCCCAGACCATCGTGGCTGGCATCAGTGTGTAGAACATACGGCTTCCGGGGATCAGCAAATGCCAACACTGGGGCCTGCGTCAGCGCCCTTTTTAGAGATTGGAACGCCTCCTCACATTGAGCATCCCACCTCAATCCAAAAGGCTCTCCCGGGTTCAACTATCCTCCTACCTTCGACCCTCTGTCTCCCTTCATCCTCCTCCCCACAGGTGGATAGCCACACAGCAGCTGGTTCAATGGATGACTCAGTTTCGCATATCCTTTCACGAACCGCCGGTAATATCCGCAAAACTCCAGAAACGAGCGTAAGGCTCTCACCTTCTGAGGTCTCGGCCAGGTGTTGACTGCAGCTATCTTATCCGGATCGGTGGCCACTCCATTTCGCGAGATTATGTGCCCAACATAACTGACTGACGTCTTGCAGAACTGACATTTATCCAGGGCAAGTTTTAATCCTTCCTCCTTCAGCCGACTCAGCACCTTCAGCAGCCGCACCTCATGATCCTCCAACGTAGATCCAAACACTATCAGGTCGTCCAGGTACACCAATACTTCCAGCAGGTTCATGTCCCCCACTGCCCGCTCCATGAGCCGCTGGAAGGTGGCTGGGGCCCCCGAGATGCCTTGGGGCATTCGTTCGAACTGGAAAAACCCCAGGGGGCAGATAAAGGCTGTCTTCTCCTTATCAGTCTCGCTCATCGGAATCTGGTAATACCCACTCCGCAAATCCAATACACTGAACCACTGTGCACCACTCAGACAGGCCAAGGCATCTTCCACCCTCGGGACCGTATACTGGTCGGGAACAGAGCGGCGGTTCAGGGTCCTATAGTCCACGCACATGCGTACGTTCCCATTTTTCTTCCTTACCACCACTATTATGGACGCATAGGGGTTTCGGGACTC
The DNA here is from genome assembly GCF_030028105.1 of Mobula birostris. Classification (NCBI taxonomy): domain Eukaryota; kingdom Metazoa; phylum Chordata; class Chondrichthyes; order Myliobatiformes; family Myliobatidae; genus Mobula; species Mobula birostris. The sequence continues at coordinate 5,311,751 of NC_092373.1, forward strand.
CACAATAATCCCTGCGTCTTTCAGCTGCCGCAAGTGCTGCCGCACATCCTCCACCTCTGCTGGGACCAACCGCCGCGACCTCTCCCTAAACGGGGTGTCATTTGTCACCCGAATGGTGTGCCGAGTGGTCTTGGAAAACCCTACATCAAACTCGCTCTGAGAAAAGACACGCCCTAACTTCAGCATCTACTCCACCAGCCTGCTCTTATACTCCGGCGGTACAGGGGAGTTTTCAAAATTAAAGGCCTCCTCGGTCAGCCGCCCCCCCTCCCCCCGTTTCCCAATAGTTTCCCTCCAGTGGGCTTCACGGGGGCGCTGGACATCACCGTCACCGGGAACAAGTGAGCGAGGGGCATCCGCGCTTAAAGGTGATCTCCCTCTCCGTTATGTTCCTTACCATCAACCCCATCCGCCGTGCCTGTACAGCTGAGGGCCTCTGCAATTCAGGTCTCACTAGCGCCCCAGCCGGGAACCGTGAATCACTTTCCAGGTCGTCGGGGGCGTCTACTAGCAGGGCCTCGCCCGGCGGTAATCCGGGGAATCTGGGGGTCCCCATCACTAATGACGCCTCCAGTGGTTGTATCACCTTAGGCCTCGCCCGAGTGCACCACACCGTCCCTCGTTTGCACTCAGGATCCAGCCTCTGGGGGTCACTCACTCCTTCGTACACTGCTCAGAACACGGAGTATAGCGAGAGGGTCTCCAAAAAGTTCTCCCCCCCGCCCCTTCTTCTTACAGGCTCCCAAGAGCCGTCGCACCAGAGTGGAGTTAGTCCCCACCAACAGGGCAATACCACCGGTCTCCACCGGGTCCGGACAAACCAACACCAGCGTCTCAAAGGCTTCCGATACTCTCACATCTCCCTCCGAAAATTCCAATCTCACTGACAAGTATCCATCGTACGGGTAATCACCAATGCTTTGAACGGAGTGACTGCCAAATGTTTCAGATATTTTTTGTAGAACGACCGGTACAGTAAGGTACCCTGCGACCCATGGGTTTATATGTTTTTTTCTATGTTTCTATGTTTATATGCTGCATTCTATCTAGCCCTTTCAATATCCAGTTTGTTGTCGCTTCATTCGCCTTAACTTCAACTCGTCCAGGCGGAGAGCTATCAAACTCATGTCGTGTGTTAACCCTTTCGGTCCCGAGATTCTAAAAGTAGAGTACACCCAAACTTCTCTGGTTAGTAGTGCCACCTGACGGTCTCCTTTCGGATGGTCCTTTGGGTCCCAACCCCCGCTGTTCCCCGTTCAAGAAGAGGAGATTGCTGTGCCGTCTGTTCAGGCCCACACTGGTCGGTGCCGCAATGTTTGGGAGGACACACGCACGGCCCTGCTCCGATCAGCTGATCACAACAGGAGGATTGCCGATCGACGTCCGACTCGGGCGCCTGGGTTTCCACCTGGGCAGAAGGCGTGTCTCTCGTCCAGGGACAATCCTCTCAGAAACCATAAGACCATAAGACAAAGGAGCAGAAGTAGGCCATTTGGCCATCGGGTCTGCTCCGCCATTTTATCATGTCTTATGACGGCAGATAATGTTAATATATTTCTTTAGTGCACCCCGCATGTAGTTGTCGTTTATGACGTCTGTATATCTGACGGGTATTTTTTATTCATCTACACTGCGACGTCCGTTGTCCTAAGACCATCAGACCATAAGACATAGGTGCAGAATTAGGTCACTTGACCGATTGACACTGCTGTGCTCTTCAATCATGGCTGACCCTTAATTTTCGCCTCCTCAGCCCCATTCCCTGGACCTAGCACCGTAAGGTGTGATGCCGTGGTCATCCAAGTATATCAATTTCCGCATTAAAAGCACCCCACGACCTTGCCTCCACTGCTGCCTGTGGTAGCAACCTTTCAAAAATTCACCACTCTCTGGCTGAACAAAGTTCTCCGCAACTCTGTTTTAAAGAGGCGATCCTACATCCAGAGGTTGTGCTATCCTAAATCTCCGACCAGGTGAATCGTCCTTTCCGCGTCTGATCTGTGTAGGACATTCAACTTCCCAAAGATTTCAAAGAGATCCCCCCTCTTCCTGCTAATTTCCAACGAGTACAAGCCCAGAGCCATGAAGCGTCCCTCATGTGGTAACCCTTTTATTCCCGGAATGGTGCTTGTAAGCTTCCTCTGAAACCTCTCCAATGCCAGCACATTAGTTCTTAAAACTCAAGGTAAGGCCTATCCAGTGTCTTATAAAACCTAGGAATCACATCCTTACTCTTTTAATCTCCACCTCTTGAAGTGAATGGTAAAATTCCGTTTGCTTGTGTCACCACCAACTCAACCTGTAAGTTAAACCTTTACACCTTTCGGGTGCCTTCCACAAGGCCCCACAATCCATTTGCCTCTCAGACTTTCGGATTTTCTCCCCGCTTAGACAAACAGCCTGCACATTTATTTCTTCTACCAAAGACCACGATCATGCATTTTCTAATATTGTATTTCATTTGCCATATTTGCCCATGTTTCCTAATCTGTCTAAGTCCTTCTGCATCCTACCTGTTTTTTCAACACTACGTTCCCCTCCACCAAACTTCGTATCATCTGTAAACTTGGCAATAAAGCCATTCACTTAAATCATCTATATCAGCATAAACAGAAGCGTTCCGAACACCACAACTCACTAGCAGCCAAAGGGAAAAGATTTCTTCGATTCCCACTCTGTGCTAACTACCAATCAGCAAACGCTTAACGTATTTTGCAACGGTCTTCACAGTGGAAGATAACTGTAGTGTTGAGGACATTCGGGAATGTCAGGGAAATGAAGTATGTGCAATGAAAATTATGATTGAGAAGGTGCTCAGGAGGCTTAATTGTCTGAGGGTGGATAAATCTCCTGGACCTGTTGGAATATATCTCGGGCTCTGTATGAAGTAGCTGGAGAGATTACGGAGGCATTAGCAATGATCTTTCAAGGTCGACGGTCTGCCATTGTACTGGATGACTGGATGATTTAAATTCGCTGAAGTGTGGGAGGCAGTAGAAAGGAAATTATAGGCCTGTTAGCCTGATATCAGTGATTGGGAAGTTGTCGGAATCGACTATTAAGCATGAGGTTACGGAGTACATGGAGGGAATGGACAGGATAGACCAAAGCCAGCATGGTTTACTGAAAGGAAAATCCTGCCTGACTAAACTACTGAGGAAATTACAAGCAGGGTAGACAAAGGAGATGCAGTAGATATGGTGTATTTGGATTTTCAGAAGGCATTTGACAAGATGCCGCATGTGAGGCTGCTTAGCAAGACAAGAGCCCATGGAATTACAGGGAAGCTACTAGCATGGGTGGAGCATTGGCTGATCATTTCGGGGAATGGGTAACGAAGTGGCAAATGAAATACAATGTTGGAAAGTGTAGGGCCATGCACGTTGGTGGAAGAAATAAACGGGCACACTATTATTTAGATGGGGAGAGAATTCAAAATGCAAAGACGCAAAGAGGCTTGGGAGTACCTGTGCAGGACCCGATAAAGGTTAACCTCCAGGTTGAGTCAGTACTGAAGAAGGCGAATGCAACGTTGGCATTCATCTCTCGAGAGAGATAGAATATAAAAACATTGACATTGGCGAGGGTTCTGAGAAGATTCCAGGAATGAAAGGGTTACCATATGCAGGACATCTGGCGGCTCTTGGGCTGTGTTCCCTGAAGTTCAGGAGAATGAGGGTTATCTTATAGAATCATAGACTTCAGGATCGAAGGAAGTCCATTTAGAACAGATATGCGGAGAAATTATTTTAGTCAGAGCGTGGTAAATCTGTGGAATCTGTTGCCACGAGCGGCTGTAGAGGTGAAGTCATTGGGTGCATTTAAGGCAGATATAGATGGATTCTTGCTTAGCCAGGGCAACAAAGGGTACATCTGGAGGAATTGGATCAGCACATAATTGAATGACGGAGCAGGCTTGATGGGCCGAATGGCCTGCTTCTGCTCCTATGTCCTCTGGTTTTATCGTCTTATCTATGCGAATAACTTTCCTGTAATAGCATGGGCTCTTGAACTTTGCCAGTGGCTAATGATTCGTCAAAAAGCATTACGAATGCCTCCACAATGTCTAACGCTATCTCTCTCACAACTCTGGGGTTTAGTTCATCTGTTCAGTGTGACCAAATCATCTTGAGGAGCTGAAATGCGAAGAAATTACTTTAGTCAGAGGGTGGTGAATCTGTGGAATTTGTTGCTAGGTGCCACTGTGGTGGTCAAGTCATTCGGTGTATTTAAAGCAGAGCTAGTTAGGTTCTTGACTAGCCAGGACATCAAAGGGTATGCGGTGTAAGCAGGGAAGTGGGAATGACTAGATAAAGTGCATCAATCCATGACTGAATGGCGGACCACACTCGACGGGGCGAATAGCCTACTTCTTCTCCTAAATCTTATGGTCTTATGGTCTTTACTTTTTCACTATCAAATTTCAATTTGACCTCAATGACATAATGATCGCTGCCCACTAGGGGTTCTTATACCTCATGTTCCCTAATCGCTTCCGGTTCGTTACATAACACCCAACGGGCTGTTAAATCCAATGAAACGCAGTAAAATTCTATCAAAATTAAAAAAAAGAACAAGGCCATGTAATATATTTTCAAGAAACTCACATAAGTGATAATGAGCATGGAAAATTAAAGAGAATGGACTTCAGTAGTTTGTTTTTCTCCTCATATAAATCAGGACATAGAAGAGGAGTTGCTATTGTCATCTCAAGTAAGCTAAATTTTGAAAAAGTTTTCGATATAGGAGATAAGGAGAGAATACATATTCTGGTAATGTAATAAGGAGATGGCTGGAAACGGACCCAAGTGCAAAACACAGACACCGAAGTACTATGAACAGGACTAGGATACAGGGAGAGGACAAGCACATTGGCAGGAAAACCGGGAACCTGGAACAGGACTAGACAAGAGAGCTAGGAGCCCGGGCTAGGACTCCGAGCCAGAGACTGGAAAAGGACCCAGTACCTGGGTATTGCCTCTGGCTCGGACCCCAGAACTAGGCAAAGACGAGGCTGGAGTCTCAGAGACTTGAGGCGAGGCTTGGCAGGAGGCTGGAGACTTGTGGCGAGGCTTGGCAAGAGGCTGGAGACTTGTGGCGAGGCTTGGCAGGAGGCTGGAGACTTAAGGCGAGGCTTGGCACCAGGCAGGAGGCTAGAGACTTGAGGCGAGGCTTGGCAGGTAGCAGGAGGCTGGAGTCTTCAGCTTGAGGCTAGTCAGGAGGCTGCAGTCTTCAGGCTTGAGGCTAGGCAGGAGGCTGGAGTCTTCAGGATTGAGGCTAGGCAGGAGGCTGGAGTCTTCAGGCTTGAGGCTAGGCAGGCTGCTCCGGGGCAGGGCGCGGTTCACCTGGGCAAGGCGCTGTACTCCTGGGAAGGGCGCAGTATTCCTGGGCAAGGCGCGGTTCACCACCCGACGGAGGCATGGGACAGGAAGGGACAGAGCCAACCGTAGGTAACGGCGAGACGGCCTGGCTTAACCGACGGATGCAAGGGACAGAACCAACCGCAGGTAACAACAAGACGGCCAGGCTTACCCGACGGAGACAAGGGACAGGATGGGACAGAACCAACCGCAGGTAACGGCAAGACAGACTGGCTTACCCGATGGAGGCAAGGGACAGGAAGGGCCAGAACCAACTGCAGGTAACGGCAAGACGGCCTGGCTTACCCGACGGAGGCAAGGGACAGGAAGGGACAGAACCAATCCCAGGTAGCGGCAAGACGGCCTGGTTTACCTTGGTGGAGGCAAGGGACAGGAAGGGAGTTAGGTGCAGCGTGGCTCCAGGACAAGACTGCACGACAAGGCAAGGCTTCCGGCAATACATGCAAGACAGAACGTCAGGCGAGGCGATAGTTACGGGAAGACAAGGCAGGGCTTCAGGCATTGTAAGGTGAAACGAGAACTTCTGGCGAGGCGGGAGTTACCGGCAAGGATCAGGCGAGGAAACAGAATGCAGAGGAAGGGATACAAGGAGTAAAGACAAGAATAATCCAGCAGCCACGCTCTGGTCTCTCAAGGTATTTATGCAACCAGCCCCAACAGGCATCAGCTGCCTTAATTAGTGCTCAACAGGAACAGAAACAGGGTAGATAGGAAAACCTGGAGCAAGGGTCGATGGACCGGACCGTGAACCGGAACACGGACTTCATGGACTGGACCATGACAGGTAAGGGGGAATATAGACGGAAATCGTTACTTTATTAAATATATAGTATATATAATGTTAAGTATATACCTGAAGAATGGCTGAAAAGAGATAATTACTTAATGAATATACTGCTGGTAGCTGGTAAAAAGACCGTTACCAGGAAATGGTTATCACAAGAGAGCCCAACATTAAATGTATGGATGGAAATTACAATGGACTTTTACAAAATGGAAAATATAACAGCAGTGATAATCATAAGTTGGAACAATTTGATTCATACTGGGGAAGTGGTTTAACTACATAACTGTGGACTGGAGGGTGGCTAATGTTGTCCCTCTCTTCAAGACGGGAGGAAGAGAGAAAACAGGGATTTATAGACCGGTTACTCTGACGTCGGTGGTGGGAAAGATGCTGGAGTCAATTATAAAAGATGCAATTACGACACATCTGGATAGCAGTAACAGGATCGGTCCGAGTCAGCATGGATTTACGAAGGGGAAATCGTGCTTGACTAATCTTCTGGACTATTTTGAAGATGTAACTATGAAAATGGACAAGGGAGAGCCAGTAGATGTAGTGTACCTGAACTTTCAGAAAGCCTTTGATAAAGTTTCACATAGGCGATTAGTGGGCAAAATTAGGGCACACGGTATTGGGGGCAGAGAACTGACATGATGTGTTGCCTCCCAGGTGCCAGGGTACGGGATGTCTCGGATCGGGTCCTGAATATTCTAAAGGGGGAGGGTGAGCAGCCAGTTGTCTTGGTACATGTTGGTACTAATGACATAGATAGGACAAAGGGGGAGGTCCTGAAGAGAGATTTCCAGGAGTTAGGAAGGAAGCTGAGAAGCAGGACCTCCAGGGTAATAATCTCGGGATTGCTACCTGTGCCACTTGCTAGCGAGGGCAAGAGTAGTCGGATCAGGCAGATAAATGCGTGGCTGAGAGACTGGTGAGGCGGCAGGGCTTCAGATTCTTGGATAATTGGGATCTTTTCTGGGGGAAGTATGACCAGAATGATAGAGCGGAGGAAGGGGAAAATAGAAATAAATCTAAGATAGTGAGCAATAAAGATGTCAGGCAAGACAGGCAGGTGATGGGGAAAATTTGTAGCCATTGGGATGAGTTGCAGTGCAATAAGGTTGCAGTGAAATCAAAGCAAAAAGTATCAAATACTGGTCGTAAGGTGTTGTACTTAACTGCACGCAGCATAAGGAATAAGGTGGATGATCTTGTAGTACAGCTACAGATTGGCAGGTATGATATTGTGGCCATCACTGAGACCTGGTAAAAGGATGCATGTCTCTGGGAGCTGAACGTCCACGGATACACGGTGTATCGGAAGGATAGGAAGGTAGGCAGAGGGGGAGGCGTGGCTTTATTGGTAAGAAATGATACTAAATCATTAGAAAGAGGTGATATAGGATCAGAAGGTGCAGGATCTTTATGGGTTGAGCTAAGAAATAGCAGGGGTAAAAAGACCCTGATGGCAGTTATTTATAGGCCTCCAAACAGCTGCAGGGATGTGGACTACAAACTACAAGTGGAAATAGAAAAGGCTTGTCAGAAGGGCAGTGTTATGATAATAGTGGGGGATTTTAACATGCGAGTAGATTGGGAAAATCAGGTCAGCACTGGATCTCAAGAGAGAATTTGTAGAATGTCTGCGAGATGGCTTTTTAGAACAGCTTGTTGTTGAGCCTACTAGGGGATCTGCTGTACTGGATTGGGTATTGTGTAATGAACCGGAGGTGATTGGAGAGATTGAGGTGAAGGAACCCTTAGGAGACAGTGATCATAACATGATTGAGTTCACTGTGAAATTTGAAAAAGAGAAGCTGAAATTTGATGTGTTGGTATTTCAGTGGAGTAAAGGAAATTACAGTGGCATGAGAGAGGAACTGGCCAAAGTTGACTGGAAAGAGACACTGGCGGGAAAGTCAGCAGAGCAGCAGTGGCTGGAGTTGATGCGAGAAATGAGGAATGTGCAAGAAAGTATATTCCAAAAAAGAAGAAATTTTTGAGTGGAAAAAGGATGCAACCGTGGCTGACAAGAGAAGTCAAAGCCAAAGTTAAAGCAAAAGAGAGACATACAAGGAAGCAAAAATTATTGGGAAGAGAGAGGATTGGGAAGTTTTTAAAACCTTACAAAAGGAAACCAAGAAGGTCATTAAGAGAGAAAAGATTAACTGTGAAAGGAAGCTAGCAAGTAATATCGAAGAGGGTACTAAAAGCTTTTTCAAGTATATAAAGAGTAAAAGACAGGTGAGAGTAGATATAGGACCGATAGAAAACTATGCTGGAGAAATTGTAATCGGAGATGAGGGGATGGCAGAGGAACTGAACAAGTATCTTGCATCAATCTTCACTGAGGAAAACAGCAGTATACCGGACACTCAAGGGTGGCATGGAAGAGAATTGTGCACAGTCACAATTACGACAGAGAAAGTACTCAGGAAGCTGAATAGGCAAAAGGTAGATAAATCTCCCGGACCAGATGGAATGCACCCTCGTGTTCTGAAGGAAGTAGCTGTGGAGATTGCGGAGGCATTAGCGACGATCTATCAAAAGTCGATAGATTCTGGCATGGTTCCGGAGGACTGGAAGATTGCAAATGTCACTCCGCTATTTAAGAAGGGGGAAAGGAAGCAAAAAGGAAATTATAGACCTGTTAGCTTGACATCTGTGGTTGGGAAGCTGATGGAGTCGATTGTCAAGGATGAGGTTACAGAGTACCTGGGGGCATATGACAAGATTGGCAGAACTCAACATGGATTCCTTAAAGGAAAATCCTGCCTGACAAACCTATTACAATATTTTGAGGAAATTACTAGTAGGCTAGACAAGGGAGATGAGGTGGATGTTGTATATTTGGATTTTCAGAAGGCCTTTGACAAGGTGCCACACATGAGGCTACTTAACAAGATAAGAACCCATGGAATTACGCGAAAGTTACATACGTGGATAGAGCATTGGCCGATTGGCAGGAAACAGAGAGTGGGAATAAAGGGATCCTATTCTGGTTGGCTGCTGGTTACCAGTGGTGTTCCGCAGGGATCAGTGTTGGGGCCGCTTCTTTTTACATTGTACATCAACGATTTAGATTATGGAATAGATGGCTTTGTGGCTAAGTTTGCTGACGATACGAAGATAGGTGGAGGGGCCAGTAGTGCTGAGGAAACGGAGAGTCTGCAGAGAGACTTGGATAGATTGGAAGAATGGGCAGAGAAGTGGCAAATGAAGTACAATGTTGGAAAGTTGGTGGTTATGCACTTTGGCAGAAAAAAATAGACGGGCAGACTATTATTTAAATGCGGAAAGAATTCAAAGTTCTAAGATGCAACGGGACTTGGGAGTCCTCGTACAGGATACCCTTAAAGTTAACCTCCAGGTTGAATCAGTAGTGAAAAAGGCGAATGCAATGTTGGTATTCATATCTAGAGGAATAGAGTATAGGAGCAGGGATGTGATGTTGAGGCTCTATAAGGCGCTTGTGAGACCTCACTTGGAGTACTGTGGGCAGTTTTGGTCTCCTTATTAAAGAAAGGACGTGCTGACGTTGGAGAGGGTACAGAGAAGATTCACCAGAATGATTCCGGGAATGAGAGGGTTAACATATCAGGGACGTTTGTCCGCTCTTGGACTGTATTCCTTGGAGTTTAGAAGAATGAGGGGAGACCTCATAGAAACATTTCGAATGTTAAAAGGCATGGACAGAGTGGATGTGGCAAAGTTGTTTCCCATGATGGGGGAGTCTAGTACGGGAGAGCATGACTAATGGAACAGAATTGCGAAGAAATTGTTTTAGTCAGAGGGTGCTGAATCTATGGAATTTGTTGCCATGGGCAGCAGTGGAGGCCAGGTCATTGGGTGTATTTAAGGCAGAGATTGATGGGTATCTGAGTAGCCAGGGCATCAAAGGTTATGGTGAGAAGGCAGGGGAGTGGGACTAAATAGGAGAAAATGGATCTGCTCATGATAAAATGTTGGAGCAAACTCGATTGGCCGAATGGCCTACTTCTGCTCCTTTGTCTTATGGTCTTATGGTCTCATGGAAAATTGGCTGGCTGACAAAAAATAAAGAGTAGCGATTAACGGGTCCCTTCAGAATGGCAGACGGTGATCAGTGGGGTACTGTAGGGTTCAGTGCTGGGACCGCTGCTGTTTACAGTATATATTAATGATTTAATTGAGGGAATTAAAAGTAACATTAGCAAATTTGCCGATGACACAAACCTGGGTGGCAGTGTGAAATGTGAGGAGGATGTTATGAAAATGCAGGGTGCCTTGGACAGGCTGGGTGAGTGGGCAGATGCATGGCAGATGAAGTTTAATGTGGATAAATGTGAGGTTATCCACTTTGCTGGTAAGAACAGGAAGGCAGATTATTATCTAAATGGAGTCAAGTTATGAAAAGGGGAAATATAAGGAGATCTAAGTGTTCTTGTACATCAGACACTGAAAGCAAGCATGCAGGTACAGCAGGCAGTGAAGAAAGCTAATGACATGCTGGCCTTCATAACAAGGGGAATTGAGTATAAGAGCAAAGAGATCCTTCTGCAGCTGTACAGGGACCTGGTGAGACCACACCTGGTGTACTGTGTGCAGTTTTGGTCTCCAAATTTGAGGATGGACATTCTTGCTATTGAGGGAGTGCAGCGTAGATTCACGAGGTTAATTCCCGGGAAGGCGGGACTGTCATATGTTGAAAGATTGGAGCGACTGGGCTTGTTTACTCTGGAATTTAGATGGCTGAGAGGGGATCTTATTGAAACATAGAAGATTATTAACGGATTGGACACGCTGGAGGAAGGAAGCATGTTCCTGCTGAGGGTGAGTCTAGAAACAGAGGCCACAGTTTAAGAATAAGGGGTAGGCCACTGAGAACGGAGTTGAGGAAAACCTTTTTCACCCAGAGAGTGCGGGATATATGGAATGCTCTGCCCCAGGGGGCAGTGGAGGCCAAGTCTCTTGATGCTTTCAAGAAAGAGATGGATAGAGATCTTAAAGATAGCGGAATCAAAGGTTATGGGGATAAGGCAGGAACTGGATACTGATTGTGGATGATCAGCCATGATCACAGTACTGGCGGTGCTGGCTCGAAGGGCCGAATGGCCTACTCCTGCACCTATTGGTTATTATCTATTGTCTCTTGTCTATTGTCATAACACCTCATAGTCCTGATTTTATTCTCACAAGTCAATGAATATGCTGTAAGGAAAAGATCACTCCCTATTTTGTACATAGTTTTCTTCTTTCGATTGTTCTTTCTTTCCTCTCATTTCTATAAATGTATACCTCAGAAAAATATCATGTGGAGATTTGTGACAAATATGATTATATGATAAATGTGGATAAATGTGAAGATATCCACTTTGGTGGCAAAAATAGGAAAACAGATTATTATCTGAATGGTGGCCGATTAGGAAAAGGGGAGGTGCAACGTGACCTGGGTGTCATTATACACCAGTCATTGAAAGTGGGCATGCAGGTACAGCAGGCGGTGAAAAAGGCGAATGGTATGCTGGCATTTATAGCGAGAGGATTTGAGTACAGGAGCAGGGAGGTACTACTGCAGTTGTACAAGGCCTTGGTGAGACCACACCTGGAGTATTGTGTGCAGTTTTGGTCCCCTAATCTGAGAAAAGACATCCTTGCCATAGAGGGAGTACAGAGATGGCTCACCAGATTGATTCCTGGGATGGCAGGACTTTCATATGAAGAAAGAATGGATGAACTGGGCTTGTACTCGTTGGAATTTAGAAGATTGAGGGGGGATCTGATTGAAACGTATAAGATCCTAAAGGGATTGGACAGGCTAGATGTAGGAAGATTGTTCCCGATGTTGGGGAAGTCCAGAACGAGGGATACAGCGGATAGGACGGATGGTAAAGGAAAAAATAATAAAAACATTTTGGTCGGTGGTGAAGAAGGCAAATGCAATGTCAAGAGGTCCAGAATAGAAGAGCAGTGATGTGAGCTGAGGCGTTATAAGGCATAGGTGTGGCCAGCCTTTATATATTGTGAACATTTTTAAGATACTCATCTCTGAAAAGACCTGCTTGCATTTGTGAGGATTCAGAGCAAGTTCCCAAGGATGAATCCGAGAGTGAAAGGGTTATCATAAAATGAACGTTTGATGGCTCTCGGTCTGTACTTGCAGAAATTAGAAGAATGAGGGCGTGGAGGGTGTAATCTCACTGAAACAATTCGAATATTGAAATTAGCAGATCTGATGCGAAAACGATGGGGACTTCCGCCTGCAGATCAATGGAATAACGCATAAATTTTGTGACTGCCTTTAATTTCTCTTTTTCCCCAGTCTAAACTTTGAATTGTTGAACTTTTTTTTTTGGATCTTGGAGGAAAATAGTGGTCATTATGTCGTATCCTTTACGAAGTGGAAAACAGCTTTTTGAACCCAGCAATGTAAAGGGAAAAACATCGAAAGAAAAATCAGAAGATATGCCTGTCTGGCTGAGCGTTTGAAACGTGCGTTGATGGGTCTCGACAACAAAATGGACGATAACACTTCTTGGTTTGACTAAAGAAGATTTTTTTCTACGTCTGTTTAGTATAGGGTGGGAACGAACAGCGGATAGATTGTCAACTGGTTTGGTTATCTGTTTCTATCTTTTTTTTCTTTATTAATTTAGTGATAGTTTGCTTACAGTTTATATAGACCTCGTTCTTCTTATATTATGGAGTGCTTAGTAATAGATAATTAGCTTCGGTTCTTTTGTAAAATAAGGTAGTAAGTTAAAGAATAATGGAGCTCCTTTTCGCTTTTTAGAGATTATACTGTTTGGGCTAATAGCATTGCTTTGACGTCTTTGGAGACTGTATTCGCATACCCTAGTTTATTTTCAATGATTAAGTATAAACATTTTTTTTCTACTTTGTTGGGCTTTCTTATCTTAAGGTTACGTATTCTCTTTGTAAGGGGGTGGGGGATTGAGAGTAAAAAAATTTAAATCATTATTTAAATAGAGCGGCCCGCTGAGTTCCGTCTTTTTGTTTTTCTTCTTGGGGATGTGTTCCGGCCTTTTTTCTCCTGTGCCGGATTTCTATCTTTGGGGATGTTGGGAGGTTTCGGCGTATTTTTGCATTTAGCGTTTATCGTAGGATTTTTTCTCACCCATTTCCTGTTCTGTATTTTTCGCCATTATGGAGATCACGAGCATGCGTGCTTTCTATTTGGTTATACTGATCATCGCCATCTTTGATTAGCCCACGATGGTATGCGTGTATTCCGTTTAAGAATAACATTCAATGGCATTTATACAGATAAACGTTATTGGTTGCAATGTACATGGCTGGACTCACCCTATTAAGCGAAAGAAGACTTTTAATATTCTAAATCTATTCCAGCCCGATATAACTTTTCCTCAAGAAACGCATATCAGAACAGGCAATCAAAATAGATTCTTCAAAACGTGGAAGAGCCTTCAATACCATGCTACTTGTCAACATAAAACAAATGGAGTATCTATTTTTTATTAAATATAATATTTTATTTATTCAAGAAAACATTGTCTCAGATAATAATGGTAGATTTTCAATTACTAAAGGAACAATTTGTAATAGAAATATTGTCCTGGTTAATCTATACGGACCTGATGTAGACGATACTTCGTTGTTTTTTAATGTATTTGGTTTATTAGCAGACCTAAATCAATACATGCTGCTGATGGGAGGTGACTTCAGCTGTTGTTTAAACCCTTTGATTGATAAGAGTTCCTCCAATCAGCAGCTTCCAAGTCGTTCGGCAATACTTATTAATTCTTTTATAATCAGAAACCATAGCAACCATAGAAACTACAGCACAGAAACAGGACTTTTGGCTCTTCTTGGCTGTGCCGAACCATTTTCTGCCTAGTCCCACTGACATGCACACGGACCATATCCCTCCATAGACCTCCCATCCATGTATCTGTCCAATTTATTCTTAAATGTTAAAAAAAAGAACCCGCATTTACCACCTCATCTGGCAGCTCATTCCATACTCCCACCATTCTCTGTGTGAAGAAGCCGTCCCTAATTTTCCCCTTAAACGTTTCCCCCCCACCTCACCCTTAACACATATCCTCTGTTTATTTTTACTCCCCTTGCCGCAGTGGAAAAAAACCTGCTTGCATTCACTCTATCTATACCCATCATAATTTTATATACCTATATCAAATCTCCTCTTATTCTTCTACGCTCCAGGGAATAAAGTCCTAACCTATTCAACCTTTCTCTGTAACTGAGTTTCTCAAGTCCTGGCAACATCCTTGTAAACCTTCTCTGCGCTCTTTCAACCTTATTTACATCCTTCCTGTAATTTGGTGGTCTATCTCTGTCTCTGGAGACAGCTTATCCACTGATGTCTACTATAAGCCTACTGACTCTCACAGCTATCTGGACTATTCCTCTTCTCACCCTCTCTCTTGCAAAAACGCCATCCCCTTCTCGCAATTCCTCCGTCTCCGCCGCATCTGCTCTCAGGATGAGGCTTTTCATTCTAGGACGAGGGAGATGTCTTCCTTTTTTAAAGAAAGGGGCTTCCCTTCCTCCACTATCAACTCTGCTCTTAGACGCATCTCCCCCATTTCACGTACATAGAAACATAGAAAATAGGTGCAGGAGTAGGCCATTCGGCCCTTCGAGCCTGCACCGCTATTTATTATGATCATGGCTGATCATCCAACTCAGAACCCCGCCCCAGCCTTCCCTCCATACCCCCTGACCCCCGCAGCCACAAGGGCCATATCTAACTCCCTCTTAAATATAGCCAATGTACTGGCCTCAACTGTTTCCTGTGGCAGAGAATTCCACAGATTCACCACTCTCTGTGTGAAGAAGTTTTTCCTAATCTCGGTCCTAAAAGGCTTCCCCTCTATCCTCAAACTGTGGTCCCTCGTTCTGGACTTCCCCAACATCGGGAACAATCTTCCTGCATCTAGCCTGTCCAATCCCTTTAGGATCTTATACGTTTCCATCAGATCCCCCCTCAATCTTCTAAATTCCAACGAGTACAAGCCCAGTTCATCCAGTCTTTCTTCATATGAAAGTCCTGCCATCCCAGGAATCAATCTGGTGAACCTTCTTTGTACTCCCTCTATGGCAAGGATGTCTTTCCTCAGATTAGGGGACCAAAACTGCACACAATACTACAGGTGTGACCTCACCAAGGCCTTGTACAACTGCAGTAGTACCTCCCTGCTCCTGTACTCGAATCCTCTCGCTATAAATGCCAGCATACCATTCGCCTTTTTCACCGCCTGCTGTACCTGCATGCCCACTTTCAATGACTGGTGTATAATGACACCCAGGTCTCGTTGCACCTCCCCTGTTCCTAATCGGCCACCATTCAGATAATAATCTGTTTTCCTATTTTTTGCCACCAAAGTGGATAACTTCACATGTATCCACATTAAATTGCATCTGCCATGAATTTGCCCACTCACCCAACCTATCCAATCTCACTCTCATCTGCTCTCACTCCATCCTCTCGCCACCCCACTAGAAATAGGGTTCCCCTGGTCCTCACCTACCACCCCACCAGCCTCCGGGTCCAACATATTATTCTCCGTAACTTCCGCCACATCCAACGGGATCCCACCACTAAGCACATCTTTCCCTCCCCGCCTCTCTCTGCATTTCGCAGGGATCGCTCCCTACACAACTCCCTTGTCCATTCGTTCCCCCCCCCCCATCCCTCCCCACTGATCTCCCTCCTGGCACTTATTCGTGTAAGCGGAACAAGTGCTACACATGTCCTTACACTTCCTCCCTTACCACCATTCAGGGCCCCAAGCAGTCCTTCCAGGTGAGGCAACACTTCACCTGTGAGGCGACTAGGGTGATATACTGCGTCCGGTGATCTCGATGTGGCCTTTTATTTATTGGAGAGACCCGACGCAGACTGGGAGACCGCTTTGCTGAACATTTACGCTCTGTCCGCCAGAAAAAGCAGGATCTCCCAGTGGCCACACATTTTAATTCCACATCCCATTCCCATTCTGACATGTCCATCCACGGCCTCCTCTACTGTAAAGATGAAGCCACACTCAGGTTGGAAGAACGACAACTTATATTCCGTCTGGGTAGCCTCCAACCTGATGGCGTGAACTTCGACTTCTCTAACTTCCGCTAAGGCCCCACCTTCCCCTCGTACCCCATCTGTTACTCATTTGTATGCACACATTCTTTCTCTCACTCAACACACATCAAAGTTGCTGGTGAACGCAGCAGGCCAGGCAGCATCTGTAGGAAGAGGTGCAGTTCCTTGTTCAATCCCTTCCGACCTTATGTTTGTGACACTTCTCACGCTCTTAAACTTTTCGATGATTTTAAGTTCCCTGGCCCCCACCGCTTTATTTTCACCATGGATGTCCAGTCCTTATATACTTCCATCCCCCATCAGTAAGGTCTTAAAGCTCTACGCTTCTTTTTGGATTCCAGACCTAATCAGTTCCCCTCTACCACCACTCTGCTCCGTCCAGCGGAATTAGTCCTTACTCTTAATAATTTCTCCTTTGGCTCCTCCCACTTCCTCCAAACTAAAGGTGTAGCTATGGGCACCCGTATGGGTCCTAGCTATGCCTGTCTTTTTGTTGGGTTTGTGGAACAATCTATGTTCCGTGCCTATTCTGGTATCTGTCCCCCACTTTTCCTTCGCTACATCGATGACTGCATTGGCGCTGCTTCCTGCACGCATGCAGAACTCGTTGACTTTATTAACTTTGCCTCCAACTTTCACCCTGCCCTCAAGTTTACCTGGTCCATTTCCGACACCTCCCTCCCCTTTCTAGATCTTTCTGTCTCTGTCTCTGGAGACAGCTTATCCACTGATGTCTACTATAAGCCTACTGACTCCCACAGCTGTCTGGACTATTCCTCTTCTCACCCTGTCACTTGCAAAAACGCCATCCCCTTCTCGCAATTCCTCAGTCTCCGCCGCATCTGCTCTCAGGATGAAGCTTTTCATTCTAGGACGAGGGAGATGTCTTCCTTTTTTAAAGAAAGGGGCTTCCCTTCCTCCACTATCAACTCTGCTCTTAAACGCATCTCCCCCATTTCACGTACATCTGCTCTCACTCCATCCTCTCCCCACCCCACTAGGAATAGGGTTCCCCTGGTCCTCACCTACCACCCCACCAGCTTCCGGGTCCAACATATTATTCTCCGTAACTTCCGAAACCTCCAACGGGATCCCACCACTAAGCACATCTTTCCCTCCGCCACCCCCCCGCCCCCGCATTCCGCAGGGATCTCTCCCTACACAACTCCCTTGTCCATTCGTCCCGCCCATCCCTCCCCACTGATCTCCCTCCTGGCACTTATCCGTGTAAGCGGAACAAGTGCTACACATGCTCTTACACTTCCTCCCTTCAGGGCCCCAAACAGTCCTTCCAGGTGAGGCAACACTTCATCTGTGAGTCAAATGGGGTGATCTACTGCGTCCGGTGCTCCCGATGTGGCGTTTTACATATTGGCGAGACCCGACGCAGACTGGGAGACCGCTTTGCTCTGTCCGCCAGAGAAAGCAGGATCTCCCAGTGGCCACACATTTTAATTCCACATCCCATTCCCATTCTGACATGTCCATCCACGGCCTCCTCTACTGTAAAGATGAAGCCACACTCAGGTTGGAAGAACAACAACTTATATTCCGTCTGGGTAGCCTCCAACCTGATGGCATGAACATCGACTTCTCTAACTTCCACTAAGGCCCCACCTCCCCCTCGTACCCCATCTGTTACTCATTTTTATGCACACATTCTTTCTCTCACTCTCCTTTTTCTCCCTCTGTCCCTCTGAATACACCTCTTGCCCATCCTCTGGGTTCCCCCCCCCCCCCCCCGTCTTTCTTCCCGGACCTCCTGTCCCATGATCCTCTCGTATCCCCTTTTGCCTATCACCTGTCCAGCTCTTGGCTCTATCCCTCCCCCTCCTGTCTTCTCCTATCATTTTGGATCTCCCCCTCCCCCTCCAACTTTCAAATCCCTTACTCACTCTTCCTTCAGTTAGTCCTGACGAAGGGTCTCGGCCTGAAACGTCGACTGCACCTCTTCCTACAGATGCTGCCTGGCCTGCTGCGTTCACCAGCAACTTTCATGTGTGTTGCTTGAATTTACAGCATCTGCAGAATTACTGTTGTTCACAATACTCCACATTCGGCCTCACCGATGCCTTATAAAACCTCATCAGAACATTCCAGCTCTTATACACAATACTTTGATTAACAAAGGTCAATGTACCAAAAGCTCTCTTTACGACCCTATCTACTAGTGACGCCACTTTTAGGGAATTCTGTATCTGTATTCCTAGATCCCTCTGTTCTACTGCACTCCTCAGTGCCTTACCATTAACCCTGTATGTTCTACGTTGGTTTGTCCTTCCAACGTGCAATACTTCACAGTTGTCAGTATTAAACTCCATCTGCCATTTTTTCAGCCCATTTTTCAACCCTCTGCAGGCTCTGAAAACCTTCCTCACTGGCTACCATACCTCCAATCTTTGTATCATCAGCAAACTTGCTGATCCAATTCACCACATTATCATGCAGATCATTGATATAGATGACAAATAGCAATGGACCCAACACTTATCCCTGTGGCACACCACTAGTCACAGGCCTCCACTCAGAGAAACAATTCTCTACCACCACTATCTGGCTTCTTCCATCGAGCCAATGTCTAATCCAATTTACCACCTCTCCATGTATACCTAGCGATTGAATTTTCCTAACTAACCTCCCATGCAGGACCTTGTCAAAGGCCTTACTGAAGTCCATGTAGATAATATCCACTGCCTTCCCTTCATCCACTTTCCTGGTAACCTCCTCGAAAAACTCCAATAGATTGGTCAAACATGACCTACCACACACAAAGCAATGTTGACTCTCCCTAATATGTCCCTGTCTATCCAAATGCTTGTAGATTCTGTTCCCTAGTACTCCCTCCAATAACTTACCTACTACTGACGTTAAACTCACCGGCCTATAATTTCCCGGAATACTTATCGATCCTTTTTTAAACAACGGAACAGCATGAGCCACTCTCCAATCCTCCGGCACTTCACCCGTAGACAGCGACATTTTAAATATTTCTGCCAGGAACCCCGCAATTTCAACACTAGTCTCCTTCAAGGTCCGAGGGAACACTCTGTCAGGTCCCGGGGATTTATCTACTTTAATTTTCCTCAAGAGAGCAAGCATCTCCTCCTTTTCAATCTGTACAGTTTCCATGATCTCACTACTTGATTCCATCAATTCCATAGTCTTCATGCCAGTTTCCTTAGTAAATACAGATGCAAAAAACCTATTTCAGATCTCCCCCATTTCTTTTGGTTCCGCACATAGCCGACTACTCTGATCTACAAGAGGACCAATTTTATCCCTTACAATCCTTTTGCTCTTAATATACCTGTTAAAGCTCTTCGGATTATCCTTCATAAAAGCTCTTTGGATTATCCTTCGTGGTTTGATAGAAATGTGCATAAATTTACATCCTAATGGTAGAGATGATTCTTTTTATTCACGTTCATAATAAATATATGAGATTTGATTACTTTATAGTTGATTTCCGATGTTTGTCCAAAATCCAGAAATGTGAATATGATGCTATTGCTCTCTCGGATCATGCACCTTTAAGCTTAACTTTTGCGTTAAATGATTCAGAGATTAAGGGAGCTAGGGCTTTACTCTTTGGAGAGAAGGAGAATGAGATGAGACATGATAGAGGCGTACAGGATAATGAGAGGAAGAGATGGAGTGGATAGTCAGCGCTTCTTCCCCAGGTCACCACTGCTCAATACAAGGGGACATGGCTTTAAGGTAAGGGGTGGGAAGTTCAAGGAGGTATTAGAGGAAGGTTTTTTACTCAGAGAGTGGTTGGTGCGTGGAATGCACTGCCTGAGTCAGTGGTGGAGGCAGATACACTAGTGAAGTTTAAGAGACTATTAGACAGGTATATGGAGGAATCTAAGGTGGGGGGCGTATATGGGAGGCAGGGTTTGAGGGTCGGCACAACATTGTGGGCCGCAGGGCCTGTTCTGTGCTGTACTATTCTATGTTGTATGTTCTATGATGTTAGTGATGTAAACTTGCCGTGGCTCTTTCCAGAAAATGTATTACAAAGTTCGGACTTTGTCAAATTTATAGAGATTCAGATAAAAGATTTCTTTCTTTTTAATAATACGGGAGATGTCTCGAAATTGATTATATGTGATACACTTAAAGCATAATTGCGAGGTCAGATAATATCCTATTTGGTTAAGCTCAAGAAACCGATAAAATAGAGATAGATAGAATTTCAAAACAAATTAAAGACCTCGATAACCCCAACACTAACCCTAACCCTAATGTTGATTTATTTAAACAAAGGGTTGAACTTCAATCACAATATAATTTACTAGGAATTTATCCTATTGAAAGAAATTTGCTTAAATTTAAAAGTCTATTTTATGTGTTTGGAGATCAAAGTAACAAACTATTAGCATCTCAACTTAAAGCAGGTAGAGCTAAAAGACAATTTTTTAAAATTCGTAATGGAGATGGTAGTTTAGCTTGTAATTATGAAGATATTAATAACATTTTTCAAGTCTATTATAGTGAACTCTATAAATCTCAGTTTACATCTGACCCATCTAATATGTATGCCTTTTTACAAAAGATCCATTTTCCTAGAATATCTGTTGAAGAACAGCAAATTCATGATGCTCCTTTTACTGAAAAAGAAATTCAGAAAGCTATTCTTTCAATGCAATCTGGTAAAGCTCCTGGATTGGATGTTTTTTTTCTGTAGGATTATTTTAAAAATCTGCCGATTTGTTTACTCCTTATATGTTGGAAATGCTTAAAGATTCTTCTCTGCTAGGAGAGTTAACTTCCATATTTTATGAAGCCTCTATTTCTTTATATGTTAACCCTACTGATTGTGCTTCATATAGACCTATTTCATTATTAAGTGTGGTGCTAAAATTCTTTCAAAAATAATGGGTAATCGGATGGGGAATATACTAGCAAATGTATTTCAAGGACTGATGCATACATTGAAAAACAATTGAAAAACTGCATCATTTGTTGAATAAACCATACCAAGTACAAGCTTAGCTGTGTCAAATAGCGAGACCTTAACAGACAGCTATAAATCCAAAAAAAAAAGCCATTTTACATTTTGTATCACTGGCATCTGACAAACTGTTCAGAAGTTTTGCTTTGTTTTCCACTCACGGAAAGATCTCACTTCAAATCACCGAGGGGTTTGAATTCCATTTACAACATCACATTAAATGAATTACAGAACATACGGGGAAATCGCACGGTGGTTGCAACAGGCCATAAAATGTTTAATCTCAATGATTGTCATTCGCATTTCTTCAAGCGCAGTTATTCAATATCGTCATATTCTTCTCCGAAATTTTCGTCAAGCGGCAAAGAGGTTTCTGAAAGATGAGAGACAATTCCTGAGTGTATTGCAGAAAATGCGGCCACAACACAATAAATAATGTGAAGTTAACTGCCAATAATCAAATTTTAAAGTATCCAGTCGGCTCATTTGCAACCAAATATATCTATCTCCAGATATTCTCAACAGCGCACATGTTGCAAATAGGAAACAGGGGCAGACAAAACGTGTAATCGCCAGCAGGTTAGGTAGCAGTGGCCGACACAGGAACAAAGCTACCTTTATCATAAGACCAAAGGACATAAGAGCAGCATTAAACCATTCTATAAAACCCTACCATTATATCTTTGTTCCTATATTCGTGTCCTCTCAAGAATGTTCGGATTGCATTTGTCTTCCTCACAACCGACCAAAACCGCAGGTTAACCTTTACGGAATCCCACAATAGTCCTGTAAATTCCTTTTGCAGCTCTGATTTTCAAATTTTATTTCTCTTAGGAAATAGTCCACTCATGTATTCCTCCGGATAAGTAATTTCATCGATCACTTTAAAAGTGCTTCATCCCATTTTCAACATCAGGACGTTATTCTCAATCAAGTCTGCTGCGCCATTACATCAGGTCGTTTGTATTACCCCTCCCACCCAGATTATTTCCTTCTCCACGTAACTAATCAGGATCCTATCATTCTCCGCCTTAAGTCTACACAATGGACTGGCTTGCACAGCCATCTGTGGCAAAGCATTCAACAGATGAGCTACCAATTGGATAAAGACATTTTTCCTCCCCTCTCTTAAATGGGTGGCCCTGTATTCTGACGCTGTGCTCTCTGGTCCTTGACTCACTCACTATAAAACAAGTCCCATCCAAGTACACTCTACCTAAGCTTCTCAGAATTCGGCATGTTTCAATAATATTCCACACCCAATTATTCAGAACTATTGTGAATATCCGGGAACAATAAAAAGCTGCTAATACGTTAACCCTTTCTTTCCCTGAAAATTCTCATGAACCCCATCTGTATCTTTTCCAACGCCAGTGCATCGTTTCTTAGAAAATGAATCATTTCTAAGAAAGGAGCTTCCCCATAGTCTGACTACTGTCGATAAAACCCCACTATGATACAACATTATGTATTTCTTCTTATATTCCTGTCCTCTCCCGAATTTATCTTCCTCACCACCGACTCAACCCGCAGGTTAACATTTACAAAATTCCACTCAAGACCTGTAAAATCCCCATGCAACCCTGATTATCGAATTTTATTTTTGTTAAAAAAAAATAGTCTACGCATGTATTCCCTCGAGTAAGTTATTTCATCAATCACTTTAAAGATGTTTCATCCCACTTCCAGCATCAGGACGTTACTCTGAAGCCCATTCCGTGCTTCGTTTTACAAGGTGATACTGAGGTATGGCGTTATATCGCTCTTGCCCTGCTGTGAAATCATGATCGAACTTCTGTTCTCAGACCTCCGCAATGGAGGTTCCCAGCCCGGCTGCGAAAGAAGGAAGGTTGGACATTGGATAAGGAGCCCATCCTGAAAAAATCAACAGCTGGAAAAACGTCAACAGAAACTACAAATTCCTTACACCTGGGAGAGAGAGGATCTATATCTAGAGGGGATACAGCTGTGGATTACCTGAAATAGAGTCCCAGGACTGAAAGATCTTACATACTTTGTCATCAGCCTTTGTCCCAGCAGAGTTAAAGGACTTAATTAACTAAGCTGTTCTAAGAATGTTCTCAAGTAATTTCAAGACAGGATTGCACAGCGACTGGAGGGTAACTACACTGGTGACAGTACCCTTCATCAGTAGCGTTTATATTTGGTGATATGATTGTTGTTTTAGAAAGTTTCTGTGGAATAACTTTGGCAAAAGTAATCAATTCATTTAACAGCAATCTTTGCATAATGTTCCTAAAATGTGTCGCCGTTGAGGGTGGAGTAATTCGATGGTGCCGACAGTCTACATCATTGTTAGAGTAGCTCATACCCAGGCAAATAGAATGTACCCATTTTACTCATGATTCATAAATTGTGGACAAACCTTGGGGGTTTCTCCATCGCAAATTTGTCAGTCTTCTTACTACTCTTGTAGTCACACTGCAAATGTGTAAATCAGTATGTTGATTCTAACTAAAGGAAGAACAATGTTGATTTTGGGAATGAGTGCAATCAGGTGACTAACCATTCCCAGTAGGAGACAATAGATGGTGAAATGCCCAACATAAAGTTTAAGGTAGCCATGGGGGAAAAAAATATCATTGTCCTTGCCTGAGATCATTAAACAAGACATAGCCAACTACAAAATGATTAAGCAAGAACTGGAGAGAGTAAACTGAGAACAGCTATTTTAGGGCAAGTCTATATCGCAGATGTAGAGAGTGTTTAAACACAAACTGCACTGACAGCAGTAAGAGAGAACGACACGATGGCAAGGTAAAGGAACCTCGGATATCGAGAGAACTGCTATGTTTAGTCAAGCACAGAAAAGATACTAAAATACAATCAATCCTTTCAAGATAATAAAGAAGATGGGTTCTATGGCTTTATATATTACCTCTACGTCTTTCTGTATTTTATGGCTATCTAGAGAAGACAATTCTCAGAGTTGTGTCTACTTGCATTCTTTGATAATAAAATAAACCTTTGAGTCTTTGAAGTTAGGAAAGAACTAATGGAGAGGATTGGGAGATCTATCAAGGGTTATGAAATGACATTGACAAGCGGCATTGAAGAAAAACTTAAGATATACTTTATATGAAGCAAAAGCAAAAGGATAACCAAGGAGAGGTTTGAACCTCTCAAGGATACAAGAGGAAATATGTACTTGGAGGTGGAGGATGTTTAATTGACTGTGCGTTGGTATCTACAAAGGAGAAGGACATGAAGGATAAGATGGTTTCTAATATGCTATAGCATTTGGATAAAAATGGAGACGTAGTGTTGGATCGATTGAAGAAGATGAAGGAAGATAATTTCCGACAAGCACGGTGGGAGATATCGCACATATTAAGAGATGTACAATGTCCAAGGTTTTCATGACCTACCTGGAGCAAATGATGTCGCAGCAAACTGAAATTAGTTTATGTTCCTTTTTTCAATAGAGAGCACAGGAATAACCTTGGCAACCATAGACCTGTGAACGTCACGTTAGTTGTAGGGAGGATATTGGAAAGCAGACATAGGGATAAGATTTATCAGCACGACCTAATTGGGAAGAGTTATAATGACTTACTGCTAGAAGGGCTATGTCTTATTTGACTGAGATTTTCGTTTCGGAAAAAGGTATTTAATGAAGAGAGATCTGAGGAAGTTGTCTGTATGGGATACATAGTGAGGTTTTTGACTTTGTCTCACATTTTTCGGTAATCCAGAGGAATAAAGTGGATAGGATCAATGGTGACTTTTTTGTTTGCATTAGGAGGTGCTTGTCCATTGCACACAGAGAAAAATAGTGTAGTATTCTTTGGGATATTTAGGCTGGAGGTCGAATCACTACTTTAATTAGTTTAGCATGACATCGTGAACCAGAAGTCCGTTTATTCCATTGTTCCGTATTCCACGGCCCGTTCAGTTGACTACGGCTAATGTTAATGGGATATGTAGCGATTATGCCGCTGCTGAACGTACACATTTTGTTTTTACAGTCTTTCTTACGAGACTCGGTTAATATCTGGAGACATTTCTGGCAACCTCTTTATTAAGCAACCTTCAGAGGAGGCAGGGATAGTTTCTTCGGTCATACCTTTAAATCTATCAGCAATTACAATGAGTTTTTGTTGTGTTTGAGGAAATTAATTGCATTTCAAAGTCTACGGTAAAGCATCAAAGATAAAAATCTGAATAACAATAATAGTTAATACATATATCTTTGAAAGAAAACGTGATCGCATTGTGTGCATGCTAACGAGATTTGCGTGCAAAAACGACTGTGTTTCGGTTGAGATATTCCTGATGAAACTGTTTGTATTTGGAATATTGTCTCAGCTTTTTTGTTCACCGTGTTGTTGTTTGTTAGTTTTTTTTTTGTAGGTATTGCCAACTGATTACATATTTTCCATTCTTCTTTTGGTAGTAGACTGGAAGGGAAAAAAGGCTAAAATCTGCTCCAATGTGTTATGGTATTACATAGAAACATAGAAAATAGGTGCAAGAGTATGCCTTTCGTCCCCGCGAGCCTGCACTACCATTCAGTAAGATCATGGCTGATCGACCAACTCAGATCCCTGTACCTGCCTTCTCTCCATACCCGCTGATCCCTTTAGCCACAAGGGCCATATCTAACTCCCTCTTAAATATAGCCAAAGAACTGGCCTCAGCTGCTTCCAGTGGCAGAGAATTCCACACAGATTCACCACTCTCTGTGTGAAGAAGTTTTTCCTCATCTCGGTCCTAAAAGGCTTCCACTTTATCATCAAATTGTGACCCCTCGTTCTGGACTTACCCAACATCGGGAACAATCTTCCTGCACCTAGCCTGTCCAATCCCTTTAGAATCTTATACGTTTCAATAAGATCCCCACTCAATCGTCTAAATTCCAGACAGTATAAACCTAGTCGATGCAGTCTCTCATCATATGAAAGTCCTGCCATCCCAGGAATCAATCTGGTAAGCCTTCTTTGTACTCCCTCTATGGCAAAAATGTCTTTCCTCGGATTAGAGGACCAAAACTGCACACAATACTACAGGTGTGGTCTCACCAAAGCCTTGTACAAATGCAGTAGCACCTCCCTGCTCCTGTACTCGAATCCACTTGTTATAAATGCCAGAATACCATTTGCCTTTTTCACCGCCTGCTGTACCAGCATGCCCACTTTCAATGACTGGTGTACAATGACACCCAGGTCTCGTTGTACCTCCTCTTTTCCTAATCGGCCACCATTCAGATAATAAACTGTTTTCCTGTTCTTGCCACCAAAGTGGATAGCCTCACATTTATCCACATTAACTTGCATCTGCCATGAATTTGCCCACTCACCCAACCTATCCAAGTCACGCTGCATCCTCTTAGCATCCTCCTCACAGCTAACCCTGCCGCCCACCTTCGTGTCATCCGCAAACTTGGAGATGCTGCATTTAACTCCATGGTCTAAGTCATTAATACATGTTGTAAACAACTGGGGTCCCAGCACTGAGCCTTACAGTACCCCACTAGTCACTGCCTGCCATTCTGAAAAGGCCCCGCTTATTCCCATTCTTTGCTTCCTGTCTGTCAATCAATTCTCTATCCACATCAAAACCATACCCCCAATACCGTGTGCTTTACGTTTGCACACTAATCTCCTGTGTGGGTCCTTGTCAAACGACTTTTGAAAATCCGAATATACCACATCCATTGGTTCTCCCCTACCCACTCTACTAGTCACATCCTCAAGAAATTCTATGCAATTCGCCAGACATGATTTTCCTTTCACAAATCTATGCTGGCATTGTTCGATGATTTCACTGCTTTCTAAATGTGCTATTATCACATTTTTGATAACTGAGTCTAGCATTTTCCCCACCAGCGATGTCAGGCTTACCGGTCCATAATTCCCCGGTTTCTCTCTCCCTCCTCTTTTAAAAAGCGGAGTGACATTAACCATCCTCCAATACTCAAGAACTAATCCAGAATCTAAAGAGTTTTGAAAAATTATCACTATTGCATCCACTATTTCTTCGGCTCCTTCCTTAAGCACTCTGGGATGCAGACCATCTGGCCCTGGGGATTTATCTGCCTTTTTATCCCTTCAAGTTACCTAACACCTCTTCCCTACTAACATGTATTTCGCTCAGTTCCTCCATCTCAGTAGACCCTCGGTCCCCTACTATTTCCGAAAGATTATTTATGTCCTCCTCAGTGAAGACAGAACCAAAGTAGTTATTAAATTAGTCTGCCATGTCCTTATTCCCCATGATCAAAACACCTATTTCTGACTGCAGGGGACCTACATTTGTCTTAAAGAATTGTATTTTTTTTATTTTCTTTTCACATATCTGTAAAAGCTTTTACAGTCAGTTTTTATGTTCCCTGCCAGCTTTCTCTCATAATCTTTTCTCCCTTTCCTAATTAAGCCCTGTGTCCCCTCTGCTGGATATTGAATTTCTCCCAGTCCTCAGGTGTGCTCCTTTTTCTGGCTAATCTGTATGTTACTTCTTTGGAATTGATACTATCCCTAAATTCCCTTGTCAGCCAGTATTGTCTTTCAAATTTCCCTGTCTGCATTTGATTGAATCCATTTTAATGATTTTCGTTGCTTCTTGTTGTAATGTCCTTGCGTCTGGTTCTGAGACAATGACTTATTTCGCTCTCTTCTGATAAGACTATTGCGGGGTAAAATTTTATGGAACTTACCTTCCTTGTGTTCATTTTGGTAGCCATGCAAATCTCCGTCCAGATAATATTCTATTTTTTCTGCTGAGCTAATGGATTGCGAATCTCCTGATGAAAGAAAAACCTGCACTTAATATAAAATAATTCACTCACACTGAAAGATAGCTGGTGCATACTGTTTCAGCATAATTACCGACTGCAGGCCCAGACTCCTGAATGGCAATCTCCTCATAAAACGGCTCAGCAAACTTCTGTGTAGAAAGCCGTGACTTCTTGCTGCCTGAAATACCAGGAACGGGAACTTTATCCAGTGAACAGGACGGACAGAAATTTACCTGTTATTGTCCTCTTTTTCTTTACAACCAGCAGAAGGAGAGGGGGAGGGAGGGACAGAGAGAGAAGAGAGAGAGAGGGGAGAGAGAGAGAGAGAGGGAGAGAGAGAGAGAGAGAGAGAGAGAGAGAGAGAGAGAGAGAGAGAGAGAGAGAGAGAGAGAGAGAGAGAGAGAGGCGGGGGACATTCTTCGCAATCCTCCTTTGTGTGATAGAATTAAAAATAAAACAAGATACATCGTCTGTGCCTTCATCATATTCATCTGCATCACTTCCAAAGTCCAGGATCCACTCTCAGTGAACCAACAATGCTTAAATCATCTCAACCACACTGAAATATTTGTCTGTACAAGCTGCTCTCCGTTAATCAGACAAACCTCAAAATACAGCTGTATTCAGAATTGTCTGCTAAATATTGGTTAAGTGGACTAGTGTTTGCTGTCTGTATGGAAGGACGATAAGAAGTGGCTTGTTGGAGTCACGCAAAATGGTAAGAGGCATTGGTCAAGTGGATATAATGAGTATTTTTCCCAGAGCAGAAATGGGAAGTACGAGGGAGCATAATTTTAAGGTGATTGGAGGGAAGTACAGAGCAGAAGCCTTTTTTTTGACACAGAGCGGCTAGTGATACGTTTTGATACGGGTGGTGGTGGAGGCAGACACATGAAAGACATAGGAAACAATACAGGTTTATGTGGACGGGATAGGGTATATCAAAATTAAAGTACGTTAAATTGTCGGCACATCATCGGAGGTAGAAGGGCCTGTACTGCGCCGTAATGCTACGAGTTCAGTAATAATGTCATCCCAATTCCCAGAATGTGTTTCTTTCTGCAACAATCTCCGCGTTACTTCCACGTGCTGTTTCTTCCGTCCATCCAGCGAGCAGATAAGCCTGACAGCATCGTTTCGCCTTACATACGCTGCATGCAACAGTACCCTCCGAGCTGCGTTGTGGCGCCAACTTATATTTTCCAGCTCAATTTACCAAGGAAAAATACAATTACAATCCACGCCTAAATAGTCGAGACCTGAGTATCCTAGACAGCCATTTAGAGTCTATTTATGCGTTTAGGGACTCTCAAGTCTTTGAACATACCACAGAGCAAGGAATTAACATGCTGAATGTTAAATTAGCTTACAGCTATTCATCAAAGCTTATGTAAATAGATTTACCAACCATTCTGGAACTGTCTTCGTTGGCATCTGATCAGATAGAGAGAAACGATGACCAGAACAGAACCAAGAATGAAAGGGATGGCGTAAATGAAGGCTCTCAGATTACTAAAAGGAGGAGTATGTGGCTGGTGATCTGAAAGAAAGACGTCAAACAAAATTAAATATATTTTGTCAGGGGCAGTACGGAAGCGCATAGCGTAAGTAATCTCGGTTCAATTCACTGCTGTCCAAAAGCAGATTGTACCTACTCCTCCTGACAGCGTGGGTTTTCTCCGACTTTCCAAAGATGTAGAGGTTGTTAGGCGAATTGGTCACCTGACTGTAATCGGGCGGCGCGGTCTTGTTGGGCCAGAAATGCCTGTGACCGTGCTGTATCTCCGAGTAAATGAATTTTAAAACATACCTTTCATCAAATCACGGATTCAACTATCAGTGCAGAGAAAAATTGTCAGGCTGCATTAAGTGACATTTCCATCCGTTTGTCAAGGTTTGATATTAATTCTGAACATTATGATATTAAACGTAAACTGAGAAGTACTGTTCATTGCAGATAAAGGTATATAAATGCTAATCTCAGCAAGGCTTGTTGCCGGAATGTTGAAGAAGTGTGAAGATTTCAATTCGAATACCAGCATCGACACAGGGGTGCAAGTAGTGTGTAAAATCTTAGGAGGTAAGAAGTTTGAATGTTGGATGTCAAACATAGGCTGCAAGGGAAATAAATGGTCAAATAAGAAGTACAGGTTTGCAGAGGAAGATAATTGTGTTTAATATATATGTAGAACGCACAAGCAGCTGAGAACTAGGACCACCAAGGCTGGAAAGTTTGATTTTGTGAAACCCATTCGAAGATATCAGTGTTTCTTATTAGTTTGTGTTGCAGAGGTACAGATGTAACGAAAAGTAAGTGGAATTGACGAAAGGTAACAACATAATTTGATTACTGACCAGAACATATCACACCGACGGTTTCTTTCTGCCCACAGTCATGACGATGCAATGTCGAAAATTGGCAATCCCACAGAAAATTCTCACTCCCTTTGCATTTGACCTCGTCCATCCAAATAGTGCCGTTTCCAAGAGGGAATAGCATCCCCCCGGAAGCCAGGACTGGATCTCCACAGTTTAGTTGGCGACAGACGACAGCAGCATCGTGTCTGTCCCATGAATCGTCACAGACCGTTCCCCACGTCCCACTGAAGAAAACTTCAATTCTTCCAGAGCAATTATCGAACCCCGCCACGAGCCGCAGGTCTGAAACAAAAGACGCCCAAGTTCATATTTGTGAACTAACCTGTACTACAAGTGTTATGTACCTACTTCTCCCTCTCAACCTATTCCGCCGAGTCACGTGTGTAATGTTTTGGGATGCTAATAGTTCCTGGATGCATTCATCAATAATGTGGATGACCAACGCGTTTGATAGAATTTTATTTATCCACTCTGACGATCTTTCATTCAGTAGATAAGTGGAATCAATCTTCTTCTTGAAAACAAATATGCATACAGGTATGCAATATCTTATATTGTCCTGTCACGCTGGATTTCAGAATTAAGCATAAAATTCAACAGCATTTGTACTGACACCATTATGCTCTTTGCATTTAACGCTGAATTATTTTATTGACAGCTGAGCCATGTCTGTCACACACATTTCGGTCCTTCTGCAATTTAACGTGTCGATAATCTCTAAATTTAGTCTATCTCGTACTTTTGATGAAAATGCCTTCAGCAAGGTTGTTCGATCACTTTGCTATAGCAGCGAATTTGACAATTGCAAGGCTTACATTTTACTTAAAAGTTCCCTGGCACTGACACGACAAAAAGGGAAGTGACAACGGATACGTGAAATTGCGTGAGGAAAAGTCTGCATACTTCTGAAAGCAGGAACAGAGAAAACGCCTTAAAACAAGAAGCGAGAAGGAGAAAAAAAAATGTATACATGTTGCCTATTCTGAATAATTAAAATATCAGTAATTACTTGAGGCTTTTGGAAATGGGTTTATTTTCTTCCCCTTCTTAAACTCCTCAATTAGCGGTTTCGATGGCCATATTTCTGTAAAATAAATTCAACTGATCATTTCAGTGAAATATTCCAAATGCTGGTCATTATGTTTATAGTAATTAATATAATTAATGACGATCTTTATACCCTAGAATGTAGAAGAATGAGGCGAGATTTGTAAAAATATTCACCAGTCTGGGTGGATTCGATAAGATACATTCAAGTAGGCTTCATCCATTGTAGCTTTGGGGGACTAGAATCCACATCATGGTTTAAGGGTAAAAGGTGAAGACTTTAAGGGAAATACGAGGGGATATTACTTCACTCAGAGTGTGGTGAGAGGGTGAAAAGACCTGCCTGTGGAACTGGTGGAAGCAGATTTATTTCAAAGTTTAAGATAAATTTGGGTAGGTCCATGGATGGGAGGGAAATCAAGAGCTGTTGTGCAGGGACGAGAAGTCCTTGGAAGAATAAGAGTTCTGCACGGGTAGGTGGACGGATAGGCCTGTTTCGCAGTATATAACGCTATGACTGTATTATTACCTGAACAAATAATCGCAACATCCTCCTCGTGTTTGCAGTTGTGTTGGCCCCATGCTGAAGATGGGCATTGCCATAAAAGTGAGTCACCCAACCGACATCTCACGTCATCCATCCAGATCGGTCCAGTCCCTTCTCCAAATGCAGCGGTGTTTTCTATTAATTTTGCCGAACCGCAGTTGAGCTGGGAGCAAACGACTTGTGCATTCTCCATACCAAAGGAGTCGGAGCAAACTGTCCCCCATGTTCCGTTAAAGAATACTTCAAGTCTTCCCTGGCAAGGATTCTTCCCATTTGCCAACCTTACCTCCCTGTGATCTGAAGAACAAAGAACAAACCTGATTCTTGATTATAGCTTCAGGTTAATAATTAATTGTGATGCGGGTATATGGTGATCAGGGACATGCAGCACCTCTGATGATGGGGATTATGGTGTCCAATCTCACCTTTGGATACTGAGCTCTAACCAAAGACTCGAAGTAGCTGTTTGCATGCGACGTCGGCAACGCAATGTGCACTGTCTTGACAGGAAAGCTGAATCAGGCGAGGGTAGCCGGCGGGACCGTATCGCAGAGAGATACTCACCTGCCTGCGCTAGCATGCAATCACAGCTCCGGCAGTGTGGACGTATAAGATCAACAGTGAGGTAATAATAAGAGAGTTGCCGTGATGGGAGACTTTAATTTCCCAAATATCGATTGGCATCTCCCTAGAGCAAAAGGTTCAGATGGGGTGGAGTTTGTTAGGTGTGTTCAGGAAACCCTGGTCAGACACCACATGGAGTACTGTACTCAGTTCTGGTAGCCTCACTACCGGAAAAAAGTAGAAGACATAGAAATTGTGCAGAGGAGATTTACAAGGATTTTTGTCCGGATTGGGGAGCATGCCTTATGAAAAAAAAGGTTGAGCGAACTCGGATGATGAGAGGCATTGATCCTATAGATATAGGATCCCCCCCCCCCCCCCCCAG
Organism: Mobula birostris; assembly: GCF_030028105.1. Lineage (NCBI taxonomy): Eukaryota > Metazoa > Chordata > Chondrichthyes > Myliobatiformes > Myliobatidae > Mobula > Mobula birostris. Next base: position 5,344,636 of record NC_092373.1, read on the forward strand.
GGCTGAAATGTTTGCCAGAAGAGGACACAGGTTTAATTTGCTGGGGAGTGGGAACAGAGGAGATCTCAGGGGTAAGTTTTTTTTTTTAACTCAGAGATTGGTGAGTGCGTGGAATGGGCCGCCGGAAACGCTGGCGCAGGCGGATGCGATATGGTCTTTTAAGAGACTTTTGGATAGGTACATGGAGCTCAGAAAATACAGGGGTATGGGTAAGCCTAGTAATTCCTAAGGTATGGATATTTCGGCACCACCTTGTGGGCCAAGCGGCTTGTATTGTGGTGTAGGGTTTCCAGGTTTCCATCCAACGGCCAGGAAGCGTGCAATAGTTCGATTTAAAACCAGTATATTATACCTGAACAATAGAATGAAGCAGGACTTGGCTCGTGTAGACTGGAAACACAGGCTATGTGGTGAGATGGTTAAGGAATAGTGAAAAACTTTCAAAGAGATTTTTCACGGAGCTCAAAAAAAGGCAAAGACAGTAATGGTGCGGACAGCTAGCCCTGGATAACTAAGGAAATAAAGAAGGTATCAAACCAGACGCTCCTGCATAAAAAGTCGTCAAGACAAATGAGAAACTGGAAGTTTGAGAAAACTTTAAAAAGCAACAAAGAATCAGGAAGTGAGCAATGAATAAAGGGAAGCCAGATTATCAAAACAAAATAGCACACAATAAAAATGGATAGCAAAATTATTTATAATAATATCAAGCGAATACGGTGGCTAAAGTGAACACAGGTCACTTTGCGGACGAGAAGGGGGAATTCATATTGAGCAATGACGAAATGGCAGAGGCTTTGAATTACTATATTGTGACAATATTCATGGTGGAAGATACGTCTAACATGCCAAAGAAAGAATGATGGATGCAATGGCAGACGTGCACATCTATATAATAGGTATAACGAAAGAGGTAGTGCTGAGTAAACATAGGGCCTGAAGATAGATAAGTCCATTTCTCCTGATGGAATGCATTCTAGCGCACTGAAAGAAAGGAACATAGAAGAGTACAGCACAGTACAGGCCCTTCGGCCAACAATGTTGTGCTGACCCTCAAACCCTGCCTCCCATCTAAGTCCCCACGTTAAATTCCTCCATATACCTGTCTAGTATTCTCTTAAACTTCACTAGCGTATCTGCCTCCACCACCGACTCAGGCAGTGCATTCCACTCACCAACCACTCTCTGAGTCAAAAACCTCCGTCTAATACACCCCCCACCCCCGAACTTCCCACCTTAAAGCCCTATCCTCTTGCATTGAGCAGTGATGCCCTGGGGAAGAGGGGCTGGCTACCCACTCTATCTATTACTCTTATTATCTTGTACTCCTCTATCATGTCTCCTATCATCCTCCTTCTCTCCAAAGAGTAAAGCCCTAGCTCCATTAATCTCTGAATATAATGCATACACTCTAAACCAGGCAGCATCCTGGTAAATCTCCTCTGTACCCTTTCCAATGCTTCCACATCCTTCCTATAGTGAGGTGACCAGAACTGGACACAGTACTCCAAAGGTGGCCTAACCAGAGTTTTATAGAGCTGCATCATTACATCGCGACTCTAAACTCTATCCCTCGACTTATAAAAGCTAACACCCTATAAGCTTTCTTAACTAGCCTATCCACCTGTGAGGCAACTTTCAGGGATCTGTGGACATGTACCCCGAGATCCCTCTGCTCCTCCACACTACCAAGTATCCTGCCATTTACTTTGTACTCTACCTTGGAGTTTGGCCTTCTAAAGTGTACCACCTCAACTTCTCTGGGTTGAACTACCACTTCTCACCCGCCTTCTGCATCTTATCAATGTTTCTCTGCAATCTTTGACAATCCTCCAAACTATCTACAACACCACCAACCTGTGTGTCGTCTGCAAACTTGCCAACCCACACTTCTACCCCCATAGCCAGGTTGTTAATAAAAATCATGGAAAGTAGAGGTCCCAGAACCTATCCTTCTGGAACACCACTCGTCACAATCGTCCAATCTGAATGTTCTCCCTCCACCACCACCCTCTGCCTTCTGCAGGCAAGCCAATTCTGAATCCACCTGGTCAAGCTTCCCTGGATCTCATGCCTTCTAACTTTCTGAATAAGCCTACCATGTGGAACCTTGTCAAATGCCTTACTAAAATCCATGTAGATCACGTCCACTGCAGTACCCTCATCTAACTGCCTGGTCACCTCCTCAAAGAACTCTATCAGGCTTGTTAGACACGATCTGCCCTTCACAAAGCCATTCTATCTGTCCCTGTGAAAACCACGATTCTCTAAATGCCCAGAGATCCTATCTGTAAGAATCTTTTCCAACAGTTTTCCCACCACAGACGAAAGGCTCACTGGTCTATAATTACCCGGACTATCCCTACTACGTTTTTTGAACAAGGGGACAACATTCGCCTCCATCCAATCCTCCGGTACCATTCCCGTGGACAACGAGGACATAAAGGTCCCAGCCAGAGCTCAGCTATCTCCACCCTCCCCTCGTGGAACAGCCTGGGGAATATTCCGTCAGGCGCCCGGGACTTATCCTTCCTTATGTATTCTAGCAGCTCCAACACCTCCTCTCCCTTAATATCTACATGCTCCAGAACATCAACCTCACACATATTATCCTCACCATCATCATCAAATGGCAGAAGTTAAAATTAAAGTAATACTTTGGGAAAAATTCTCTGGACGGTGAGTAGCTTCCGGCGGATTAGAAGAAGGCGAATATCTCGTCAGTGTTCAAAAAACAATGTAGGGAAAAGGCAGGGAACTATAGGCCAGTTAGGTTAACCTCTGTAGTTGTGAAAATGTTTAAAAATTTCATTATAAATGAAATAGCGTGTCATCTGGATAGAAATGGATCCATCAGGCAGACACAGTATCGATTCAGAAAAGGCAAGTCCTCATTGAGAATATAACGGACACAGGCGATAGAGGGGAACAGATGGACATTCTTTACCTAGATTCCCTGAAGGCATTTGATAAGTTGCCACATAAAAGACTTATCCATAAGCTACCGATGCATAGAGTTGAAGGAGTATATATTAGCATGGGTGGAGGATTGGTTAATTAATAGAAAGCAACCAGATGGGATACATGAGTGTTACCGTGGTTGGTATACAGTGGAGAGTGGAGTGCCTCAGGTGTATAGGTCATGGTATGCATTAACCATCCAGAAGAGGGGACCGAGTGCATTGTATCTAACTTTGCCTTTGATACCATATTGAGCTGAAAAGTAAATTTTGCTGAAGATACAGAGAGTCTGCAGAGAACACATGGGTAGGTAAAGTGAGTGGTCAAAGGTCTGGCAGATGGCATGCAATGTTGGTAAATGCGAGGTCATCCACTTGAAAACGGAAGAGCAGATTATTATTTAGGTGGTAAAATATGGCAGCACGCAGCAGTGCAAAGGGACTTAGGAGTGCTTGTGTATGAATCTCAAAATTTGTTTTTCAGGAACAGCGGGCTATCAAGAAGGCAAATGGAATTCGTTTCTCGAGGGATTGAATTGAAGAGCAGGGATGTTATGCTGCGTATTGATGAGGCCACACCTGGAGTACTGCGTGCAATTCTGCTCTCCTTACTTAAAGGAAGATATACTGGATGTGGAAGTGGTGCAGAGGAGGTTTACCAGGTTGAAACCAGAGATGAAGGGTTAGACAATGAGGAGAGATTGAGGAGCCTTGGACTGCACTCGCTGGAATTCAGAAGAGCAGATCTTACAGAAATGAATAAAATTATGAAAGTGATAGATAAGATAGAGGCAGAAAAGTTGTTTCCACTGGTAGGTGATACTGGAACTAGGGTACATAGTCTCAAGATTCTGGGGAGTAGATTTAGGACGGAGATCAGGAGGGACTGCTTTTCTCAGAGAGTGATCAATCTGAGGAATTGTCGGCCCACTGAAGGAGTGGAAGCGACCTCATTAAGTATATTTAAGACAGGTTGGATGGATATTTGCATAGCGGGGGAATTAAGGCCTTTAGGAAAAAGACAGGTCGATGGAGATGAATCTATGGCCTGATCAGCCATGATCTTACTAAATGTCGGAGCAGTCTCGACGGGCCAGATGGCCTACTCCTGCTCCAATTTCTTAGTTTCTTGTGCTCCTCTGTTCAAATGACACGGCGAGGCACAGAACTGGTCATTCTCTGCAACTACGGAAGACCCCAGTTTGTGCGACTACTAGTACCACTGGACACGGACTTCCGAGGTCGAGAGAATGGAACTGTCCCAGTGCAACGTCTTTTCAGTTAAAATAATACTCTCCCGCATAGGTTTCCTGTCATTGTTGGAGACGATGGGCAAGAACAACCGTAGACGATAGCGAGTTTTAATATCAGCAGCGTAGAAAGGTTTATATTTATGACTCAAATTTGCATCCCTTCCACAGTTAAGTTGTGCAGTGCAATCTTTCGCAGTAAAAAAAAATGAATCTTAACTGCATAATCTGAATTATTGCTGCGTCTTAATGGATATATTCCAATAAAGTCATAACATATACGAACAGAATTATAAATAGGAGAAATTGTGTCGAAGCTGGAAATTCAAAGCAACGCACACAAGATGCTGTAAGGACTCTGTAGATCAAGAAACTTCAATGGAACTAGTCGACATTTCAGGCCAAGATTTTTGTTCAGGGCATGTGCAATTGTCCAGACTTCTGGAACCATTCCAGAATCTACAGATTCTTGAAAGATCATCACTGATGCCTCCACGATCTCTTCAGCAACCTCTTTCAGAACACCATTTGGTCCAGGTGACATGTACCGTCAGACCTTTTAGTTACACAAGAACTTTCTCTCAAATTCTGGTAACTTCACACACTTCATGTTCCCTGACACCTGGAACTTGCAACATAGTACTTGCGTCTTTTACATCGAAGACTGATGTAAAATATTTATTCAGTTCGTCTGCTATTTCGTTGTCGTCTGTTATAACTCTGCAGCATCGTTTAACTGCGCTCTGATATCCAGTCTCACCTCTCTTTTACACTTTATGCATCCGAAGAAACGTTTCTGAGCCCATTTAATATTATTGGCCAGCTTGTGTTCTTTTTCCATGTTTACTTCCTTAATGACTTTATACTTGCCTTATGTTGGTATTTCAAACTTTGCCAATCCAACAGCTTCCGACTACTTTTTCCTCTATTTTCTGCCTTCTCTTTGGCTTTCATGTTGGCTTTGTCGTCTCCTGTTAACAACGGCCGTGTCATCTTTCCTTTAGAATACTTCTCTTTGAGATGTATATCTCCAGTGCTGTCCGAATTGCCTCCAGAAATTCTAGCCATTGCGGCTCTGACGTCATATCTGCCAAGGTTCTGTTCCAGTCAATTCTCACCAACTCCTCTCTCATGCCTCTGTAATTCGTTTTACTCCACTGTCAAACTGAGACATCAGATTTTAGCTTCCCCTTCGAAAATTGCAGGGTGAATTCGATTACATTATATTATGAACGGTTCTTTTACTTTGAGGTCTCAAATCAGCTCTGGTCCATTGCACAACGCTCAATCCGGAATACACGATCCTCTAATGGGCTCAACTACGATCGTCTGTGAAAAAGAATCTTGTTAGCGCTCTAGAAATTCTCTCTTCTAGAATGCAGCAACAACCTGATTTCTTCGAATCTACCTGCCTATTGGCATTCATTTTCTATCCCCGTTATAATTTGTAAGCCACATCCTTACTACTGTTCACAGGTCTGTATACAAACGCCATCAGTGTACTTTTACCTTTCCAGTTCATTAGCATTACCCACAATAATTCAACGCCTTCCGTCTCGATGTCACGTCTTTCCAGTGATTTGATTTCATTTCTAACCAACAGTGTTATGCCACCTTATCTGCTTTCCTGCTTGTCCTTTCGATGCAATATGTATCCTTGAATATTATGTTCCCAGCTATAATCATCCTTCAGCCATGCTTAGGTGTTACTTAAAACATCCCACCTGCCAATCTGCATTTGTGCTGCGAGTTCATCAGCGTCGGGTGATTGATAAGTTCGTGGCCTGGGGTAGTAGGAGATGAGTTTCAAGTTTTCTGCATGATCACTTTATTCTATGTAATGGATGCATTCAAATACTATATCTTCAGTGCTGTAGTCACCCTTTTTTGATTTTGTCCACCATTCACCTTGCAGCTCATCCTGTTGACTGAAATTTTGCCCTATCAACAGCCTCAGCATCTCCGGACTACACATTGCCTCTACTTGCAAACCAGTGACCACTTCTCCCGCACTATTATCCGCCTTTTCTCCGATACGTCTTGCATTGAAATACCTGGATCTCAGGACACTAGAGGCACCACGTTCAGCCTTTTGATTCCTAACTTCGTCTGAGGTCTTACCAACATTTGCCTCCACATCCTCTCCACTAATTGTTCCGGCACTATGACTCCCATCCACCAACGCCTCCAGCTTCAAGCGCACCATGAAGGATCAACATACCTTTCCACTTGTGTTTTAGTCCCCCTCCTGTTCAGGTACAAGATATCCTCTTACACACGTATTAAATTGCATGATCTTAACCAGGTATTAAATTGCATTATCTCCCTAGACTGGTCTCACCAGCATATGGGACAGTTAGCAACCCTCAGATCACAACCATGGACGTCTGCCCTTTAAATCAGAACTGTGTCACTCAATCCCTAGTGAAAACCCCATCACTCGTCCTGCTGATGTCATTGGAAATTGCATGAACCACGACCTCTGGTAGTTCATTTTCCCACTAAATAATGCTGAGATATCCTAGACCGTGGCCACCAGGAGGGAGCATACCATCCGGAAATCTTGCTCTCACACACAGTACCTCTTGTTCGATCCCCAAACTAATGAATCCCCTCTCCACACAGTGTGCTTCTACTTCTCCCTTCTCTTCTAAGTCACAGAGCCAGACTCAGTTGCAGTAACCAGAAACCGGAAACGCATATAACTTGATCTGCCGAGTCCTATAAAAAAATGAATCCAAGCACCAATACGTGCTGATGAAATCCTGCCTCGAAATCACGATCCCTGCACCTTCCTCCAGCAAAAGCAAGTATGAGGTAGAGGGAGTGGGGCCTCACTCAAACGCTGACAGACGATGTCCATGGTGCCGCTTCGTCTTCTCTTGAGAGAGGATAGATTAGTATCGTTTTCCTTTAAACTACGACAGATATCAGAATGAATTTAAAATATATATTTTATCGTAATATTTTTCGATTTATTTGTAGATAAATCATTGAATCGTTTTTGGCTTTGGTGGTAGTGTTGGTGGTTATTCGATAAGAGATTATAATACCAATTTTATCCAATATCATAGCGAAATTATTTTACACTGCTATTTCAAGTACAAATTTCATTATATAGAGATAAAATCATCCGCATGTCTGCATGCCTAAGGAAATCCTCACCCGAACAGATAACTCCAGCATCTTCTTTGTGAATGCAATCGTTCTCGCCCCATGGTCTCGCCGGACATTGCCACAAGGCCGAATTATTCGCTGCGCACTTGAGGTTGTCCATCCAGATAGGACCTGAGCCTTGGCCAAACCAACTGGACTTCGTGGCATTAACAGCATGTCCACAATTCAGTTCCTTGCAGACAATATGTGCATCTATTAGATCCCAAGCGTCATCGCACACGGTGCCCCAGATTCCGTTGTAATAAACTTCTACCCTTCCGGCACAACGACTTGCACCATTCACCAGCCTTACGGGAACATTATCTGCAGCACGAAATAATATTAATTAAATGAGTTGGCTTTCTGGAAACAACTTGACTAAGGCTTGCAATCAAACAGCCTGAACAGATAATTGTCAAGTGTAAATTCATTACTCTGCTTAACATAAATTCTCAAACCACTGGCCATTTATAAGAAAGGAGAGGGCTGCGTTATGGGTGTTTGTAATCTTTAAACTCAAGGTCAAGTGTAAGATTGTTCAATTTCGTTTCCAGTACACAATTGATTAGGGAAACATAATTTTTTCTCCAGTTAGTATGCAGCAGTAAATTAAAAAAAGTAAGATAAAGAACACAATAATAAATATAAAATAATGTATATAATGTGACGCAAGGAACAGGACTGGCTGCACATAAGGTTATTCTGACAGGAAATGATAAAGCAGTGGTGGTTGAGTGTGTCGAGGTGCGTGACGGTGATTGGAGATGTTGATCAGCCTGACTGCTTAGAAAAAGTAACAGTTTTTGTTTCTGATGTGTCTGGCGTGGATACTATGTAGCCTCCGCCTGATGGCAGTAGAGCAAACAGTCTATGAGCAACCACGTTTCGCAACTTGTTCCTTGAAGAACTGAGGATATTTGCGATGGATTGCAAATTGCTCACATCCATTCAGCATTCCTCTGCACTTTTTGAAAGTGCAATCTTTCTTAATTCCTTCCAGTCTGTGGTTCAAATGTTCACAGACTTGTTCTGGCAGGAGTTTGCGACATATATACTCATTCAGCTGTGATTACCACTGCGCATAGAATGTGATGGTGAACTTGAATTAGATCAGTTTGAGGCTCTCACTGTGGCGATGGTCAATCGTATCAAAATGTCAGCATGGACCTGTAAGTAAAGATAACTGTAGATTGTGATATACATAAGAGATTCTGCAGATGTTGCAAATGAAGTGTAACACACACAAATTGCTGGTGGATCTTAGCAGGTCAGGAATCACCTATCCCAGGAATACAGAGTGGTCGTTCTAGGTCTAGAACCTCCACCACGGCAGTATTGTGGATAGGCTAACTGTAATAGTATTAGGCAGATGTTTGCCTCCCTTGCAAATATGGAAACAGGGATCAAGAGGGCTAAAGTGTGATAAATTATCCTTCCTTATAACTCGTTCCGGAGAAAGTCGTATAGTTTGATCTTTATTTCATTGTTCATAAGGTGATAAATAAGCAAATGGGAACCATGGGAACGACATATTATCATGGAGAATACACACTCTATGACTGTACAGAGTACATACTTTATGAAGGAACAGAATGTTCTTACCAGAACAAAAGACACCAACATCACCACCGAAGGGTAAATAGTCCGCTTGTGTGAAAGTGCAGTTCCAGAGGTAGGATTCACCTCCAATACAACTGACATTGCTCATTATCACAGGCCCTTTCCCGATTCCATACTTCCCGTGGTTGTAAACATTTACTGCGGAGCCGCACTTAAGCTGTCTGCATACCACATCTGCGTCTTTGAAATCCCACAAGTCGTCAGTTACTCTGCCCCAGACGCCGCTGTGATAAACCTCCACTCGGCCATCGCATCGGCCCTCTCCAGCAGCCAGCCGCAAATGCCAGTGATCCGCTGAAAAATATAATTAGTTATGGATGTCCTCCGACATTCAGCATCAGCATATTTCAAGCAACAGTTACACATCCACATGTGTCCAAGCTGTTCAAAATTAATTAAATTAGAAACTGTTGCAAATATGCTATGCGACGGTTACTGGAAATAAATAGTATAAAATGCTTACGCTCTAACATATTGCAAGAACATGTCAGAACTGCGTTAGCAAGAGGAAACCAAGCAGACTCAAAGAATGTTGTTTTTTTTTAATTAAAAAAAATATATTTTACATAGTATATATATAATTATATATATATATATACACACACTCACTCACACACACACACACACACACACACACACACACACACACACACATATAATTAATTAAATTAAAGAAAAAACTAACTTATATATGTCAATGAAAAAAAAATACAAAAGAAAAAGAAGGAAAAAAGAGAACCCCAACTAACTACAAAAAATCCCACGAACTACAAAACAAAAAAGAGAGAAAAAAAACCATCAGGAACCAACTCCCGGAGCAATACGTCTTACAATTATTTATATATATATATAAGAAGAAAAAGAAAACAACTAACGCCAAATCACATTTATATAACATAAAATTGGAGGGAAACTATGTATATTAATTAAAATTGAATGATAACGTTCAGCAAAGGAGCCCCACCTTCTCTCAAAATCAAATTGGGGATCAAAAGTTCTACTTCTATTTTTTTTTCCAAACTAAGACATAACATTTTTTGGGAAAACCACTGAATTACTGCAGGAGCAGAGGTATCTTTCCACTTCAATAAAATAGCCCTTCTTGCCAACAATGTAACAAATGCAATTCTATGTTGGTTTGAAAATGAAATACCCTGAATAAGATGCTGAACTATTCCAAATAGAGCACTCAATGGATTAGGTTGTAAATTAATTTTCAGAGCTTTAGAAATTATATAAAATAAAGACTTCCAAACAGATTTCAATGAGGGATGTGACCAAAACATATGTGACAAAGTAGCTACTTCATCTTTCACAATAATTACCGATATTAGGAAATATTTTGGATAGCCTCTCCTTTGCTAAAGTAGAGCGGTGAACAATTTTAAACTGAATTAAACAATGATTGGCACATATCGAAGAAGAATTAACCATTTTCAAAACTCGCAACCAATCTTCATTAACAAAAGTCATATTAAGTTCTCTCTCCCCATCTTGTTTAATCTTTAGTCAGAGGCTATCTTTTTGTAGAAAAAAATAAATTATAAATTCTACTAATGCAGCCTCTCACTAAGGGATTCATATTCAAGGACTGGGATGATTCAGAACATCTTGGAGGGAAGTTTGCCTGGAGAGTCGTGAACCTCAGATGGGCATGTTACCAGAAACGTACACCAATTTACCAATTTAGGTTACTTGGCTCCATCCCTCCATCTTTCATTTCAGGAAGATATGCTCAACAGAGATGTTTACACATTTTAAACACTCCAGCTGTGCCGAAAACTCCTTGTAATAGCATTTCTATGCATAGCTTCAATTATTTAAATTAATTTATTGTATGCATTTCGTTGAATTACTGTTAATTTGTCGGCCAAAAAATCAAGTTTGTATATGAATAATGTAAATAATTATTTTCTCGCGGTTTCAGCACTGAACATTCTTAATTTATTATCAGATGTAGTTACTTAAATTTAATATTATATTTACTTGAGCTACATTCTTATTTATATATTCCTTTATTTTTTATATTTTATTTTGTTAGGTGAATATAGATTACATTAATTCATTCATTTTAAAATCTCAATATATTTATCAATATTTATAAATCATGGATGAACGAAAATGTTCGTTTTTTTATTACAAAAGCATATCAGCAGGTGCATTCTGAATCATTGCTGTATATTCGTTAGTGTATTTCAGTATTGTTTAATTGGCACAGCGTCTTTATGTAATAAATACATAGTCACGGTGTCATGATAACTTTAACGCCGTGTCAAGTGAGAACACTGCATATATGTGTTTTCTCGAACCAAGTAAAATGGAGAGGGATTGCTGGGAAATTCCATATTTGACAACTGGAAACTATTTTGTGGTATGCCACATGGCAGAATTCCGCACTACCCCATCTGTTTCCATGACAATTTTATTAAATGTAGCGGTGATGAGAGGATATTTTTCTAACATCACAGACAAAAAAAAAACCTAGCCCTCGTGTTTCAGATTGTAGAATGAAATCTTCCAATCGTTCGTTCCTTTAAGTTGCTTTTAAATTGTTTGTAAAATATGTGATACAAAGACAATTTTCCGTGGTTATTCTACGTTGTACAAATCAATTGCCCTTGGTTGCAGCTTTCATAACAAGCTAATTCCAGCACGTGACTATTATATAATTCAGTAATTGTACGGAAATCGCTTAAAATTTGCATTGCGTTGCAAGTAGGAGACGACTTGCATTTGTTCCCGCACACAACCAGAAGATGAAGCAACATTCATGAGGCTATTTTGAATTGCATTCCTCGGCTATTTCTGATATCTTAATGCCACGAACTCAGATTTTCTGGCTCTTCAGATGCTCAGTACGTCTGATGACTGTTTGAGTGTTCTATTTTGTTTAAAATCTCTAGCAAATATCGCTTTTCTATCTCGCTGTTCAACAATTTAGTCGGTATCAATTATCAAAAACTGACATCGCTCATCGGCCTCTGCATGTCGATTCAGGTTTAGATAGAGATTGATTCACTACATGGACTTCGATAAATCTAGTGAAACGCAACAACAGTCAACATAAACTAACAAAGAGCTCGGGGCAGCCTGCTAATATCTCCATACACACAGGTGCCAACGTAGCATGCCCACAATGCTGGGCAGAAACACTGGAGCAGCAACAGCAAAAACAACAGAACAATAGCAAAACACCTTCCGTTCTACGTTCAGACTACAATCTGCCGCGCAGGGCTAAATCACCATGGTTTCTGTAAAGAGGAATTTTGCCTGATAGATCTGTTAGAGTTCTTCCAGCCAGTAGCAAGCAGTGTGGAAAAGGAGAGGAAGTAGATGTCTCTCACTTGGATTTCCAGAAGTCCTTTCATAAGCTTCCATACATGAGGCTGCTTGACAAGATAGAATCCCATGTCCTTCAGGAAATATCCTGACATGGATCGATAAATAGCTGAGAGATAGGAGGTAGTGAGTGGGAATAAAAGAGGCCTTTTCTCGGTGGCTACCGGTGGCGGGTATTGTTCATCTGTGGTCTTTATTGGGAAATCTGCTTTTCAATAGGAGCATTTGATGTCACAGAAATGTACACAATATACATCCTGAAATGTTTTTCACACTGTTTTCATATTGTTTGTCAATGATTTGGATAATGGAATTGATGGCTTTGTGGCAAAGTTTGCCGATAATACGAAGAAAGGTGGAGAGGTCGTGAGTACTGATGAAGATATCCCATTGCAGCTGGACTTGGACAAACTAGAACAATGGGGAAAAACGTTGCCGATAGAAAATTGTGTCAAGAAATAGATAGTAATGCATTTTGGTAAAAGTAACAATAGCGGGGACAATTATCTAAATGAGAAGAAGGTTCAAACATCAGAGGTGCAGAGGGACTTAGAACATAGGGAGCTCGTGCAAAACTCCCAGAAGGTTAATTTCCAGGTTGTTTGTGTAGGAAAGATGTCAAATACTACGTTGGCATTTATTTCAAGCGGGATATATTGTAAAAGCAAAGAAATAATGTTCAGCCTTTATAAGACATTAGTCACACTGCACGTTGCATAATGTTGGACCCCATATCTCAGAAGGAATGTGCTGTCATTGGTGAGCGTCCAAAGGAGGTTCAGAGGATGATTCAGGGAATGAAGGGGTTAATATCTGAGAAGAGCTTGGCAGCTTTCTGCCTTTAGTCTGGGAAATTTAGAAGAATGCTGGAGGAACTAATTGAATGATATCTAATGTTGAAAGAACGAAGTAGGTGGACGTGGTTGGGTGTTTTCTAGTGTAGTGGTATAAAGAACCGGAGGGCACAGCCTCAAAATTGAGTGGTGGGGATCTTTTTGGACAAAGGTATGGAGGAATTCGTTTAGCCAGAGAGCAGCGAACCCATGGCATGCTGCGGGGTTAGACAAGTCTGCCGGCATATTTAAGGCGGAATTCGATCATTTCCTGATCGTTCAAGGCATCAAAAGATATAGCGTGAAGGCAGGTGAATCCGGAATCAGACATGGTGGAATGGTGAATCAATCCAGATGGGCAGAATGGCCTAATGCTTCTCCTTTATCTTTTGGTTTTAGTATTCTCCAGTCGTTCTCACACACACACACGGAAAGGACGCCGAGTCAGGCTGCCTTCGGGCCTACAACATCCACTCCTGGGCACTGGACACTGGGAATGGCAGATATCGGGCCTCGAATCACAAGTCCCTGGTTGGCCTATGCTCACAGTCTCTTAGACTGGTCGACAAGACAAACAACTACGAGGATGACACCATCGATCAAAGTAAATGTTCCACCTGGATAGTCAGAGCCTTCATTCGCATAGGTATTCCCTGTGTACCCTCCCACCGTTCTGCTTACTTTACCGTAACTCAAGTTATATTTGTTTTTCATGTTTCCAGAGCAGATGAACGGACATGTCCCTCAAAGCCGCACATGTTTTGAGCTTCCTCAGACGCTACCTGATGGGCTGATTATCAGCAGAATTCCTTTCTTCCATTTCAGATCTCCAGTATCTGCAGTTTTCGACTTCTTATTCGCGGCAAATCATATTGACTCAATATCCTGGAATCCTGCGTGCATAACCCAATATTATGCATATGGACTTCCAGTGTATTTAACCCCATATAATTTTCTATGAGCGCGGACCACAATTAGAAGGAATTCATTTAGCCAGATAAATTCGTGGAGTTGTGACTGACGGTTGTGGCCGGCAAAATCATTTATTTAAAGCCGAGTTTGATTGATTGTTAGTTAGTAAATGTGTCAACTGTTGTGAGGAGAAGTCATAAAAATCTAGCTTGGAGGGATAATAACTCAGCGTAGTTCTGCTCCATTGTCTTACGGTCTTATAACGCCAGCTGATTACACGCCTTGCAACTCTTACGGTATTTAATTATAAAGAGGTAAAGGCAGTTTCCATAGTCCAACAGTTATTATGATATATTTTCATTTTTTTTTTGCCTCAGCTCAAGCTGGTTAGACCTGACGTAGAGGCATAGCCAAGCAAATTCTTTTCTGATTTTCCAGTAACGTTTTGACTAATCAAGTGGTGTTTAATATTGTGACTTTCTGGAGTTTTATGTAGATTTTGCTGTGTTGTCTTTTTGGTTTAATGTTGTTAGTGAGTTTCGGATGATACCAGTTGCAGATACTACTAATATACCCTGTTAACAACAGGAATTCTGCAGATGCTGGAAATTCAAGCAACACACATCAAAGTTGCTGGTGAACGCAACAGGCCAGGCAGCATCTGTAGGAAGAGGTGCAGTCGACGTTTCAGGCCGAGACCTTTCGTCAGTCTCTGCCTGAAACGTCGACAGCACCTCTTTCTAATATACCCTGTTTATGTCTTTCGGTTTCCTCATTCAATTCGGCCGATTACTGGTGATCTTCACATTGATTTCTGTGTAGCTTTGGAATGTCTATATATATTCCGTATCTTGTTGTTGGTTGTTGATCTGTACTATCATATCTGGATCGGAATTGTCCTCTCTATAATAACTGATCTGTCGTAGCATAATTTGTGGGATGCTGACTCTAAATCCAGAGCAGGACTGTATTTATAAGGTACGACATACTCATGAGAGGATTTACAAGTTTGTTGCCTGGGGGAAGCATACCTTATGAGAATAGATTGAATGAACTCGGCCTTTTCTCCTTGAAGCGACGGAGGATGAGAGGTGACCTAATTGATGTGTTCAAGGTAGTGAGAGGCATTGATCGTATGGATAGTCAGAGGCTTTTTCTCCAGGGCTGAATTGGTTAACACAATAGGGCACAGTTTTAATGTGCTTGTAAGTAGGCACACAGGAGATGTCAGGGGTTAGTTTTTTTTTTTTTTTTTTTTTACGCAGGGAGTTGCGAGTGCGTGGAATGGGCTGCCGGCGGAGCTGGTGGAGGCGGAAACGATGGGGTCGTTTTAGGGACTCCTAGATGGCTAACTGGGGCTGAGAAAAATAGAGGGCTATGGGTAAAGCCTAGGTAGTTCTAAGGTAGGGACATGTTCGGAACAGCTTTGTGGGCCGAAGAGCCTGTATCGTACTGTAGGTGTTCCATGTCTCTATGTTTCTGTGTCTATGAGTTTTCATTTTAAAGCAAGAATTTGGTGAGTACTGTTTGCCACTTGATTTTTGCTCTCCAAGTAATCAGATTTAGTTAAACTGCGGCAGGATCCTGTAATGCGTTGGATTCGTTCTGGTTTCTCTCGGCATCTTCTGCATTTATCGTCTTTAATTTGTTGTTCTTATATTATGTATTATTGGTAATACCTTTGAGTTAACCTGTCTTGCCAGAAGCAACCACTTGTTTCTAGGAAAAAATCTCCGTATTCCTTCTTCATGTTCTATCGTCTTTCAATTCCCTCTTTTTAGTCAGCGTATTTCTCTTGTTTTACACATATAATTTATTATTATTATGATTATTTATTTTGTTCACATTTGCTCAAGCTTGCGTTCATTGTGGTATGGTCATAGCTAACCAGGCTGAATTGACAATTACGAGGCTCGGACTATTCTTGTGGTGTTGAATATTGTGGCTTTCTGAAGATGTACATAGATATTACTGTGTAGCCATGACGGTTTTATGCTATTGTGTAGTGAGTTTGGAATGACACCAGCTGTCATTACTATCGGTACGATGTGTACCTTGCCCATTTTCTAAATTCTTCCAATTTCCTCTTTTAATTCAGCATATCTCTGGTGCTTTTCTCTTTCTTATTTTTTTTTTACATTATCCCTGTTTAAATTTGTGTTATTGTTTTTTTTTTTTTTGTTTGTTTGTTTTCCCCCTGTATTGTTATATCCGGGCGGTGATTTTATATTGTCCTTCTGTAGTAAGTGATCGATCATAATATAATTTGTGATATCTGTCTGATCTGCCTCTAAAGCTAGATCAGACTTGAATGCTTACCTCGGTAGATTTTTTTCATGATTTTATATTTCAAGCAAAACTCAGATGAATGATGTTTGCCACTTAATATTGCCTGTGTAAGTAATCAGATTGTGTTGAACTGCAAGAGGATCCTATAATGTGTTGTATTACTTCTGGTTTTCATTCCCCCGGCATTTTCTCTTGAATTTCTCTCTCTTCAGGTGTGTATTTCTGATCTTTCTTGTGTTAACCTCCTGGTCTTGTATTGCCAGAAATAACCTTCTATTTCTGGGAGGAGGACTCCAGCTCTGAGCTAGGATTTCTATCCTTCATTGTCTACATCCGGTCGCTCAAATCGTGGGGATGTCTTCCCTAGAGGGTTACGCTCTAGCGTCGTCTAACATTTTCTTCAACAGTAATAATGTCTTCCCTTATCTGGGCTGTGGTCGCATTTAAGATCATTGGTGTATATTTCATAACGGAATTGCATATGCCTGACTGGAGTACTGATTCCTGGTTTAGTTGACGAAAGTATATCTTTACAAGTTTTATGTAACAGATGTGTAGATTTTTAATGTCACATATTCCTATTCCGCCTTTTGCCCTAGACAGAGTTAACCTCAGCGAATTCGATGTACATAATGTTTTCTGAAGTTGTCAACTTAGATCTTATTTTTCTTTGTAAATGTACCAGATTGGTTTCGGACCAAGATATCATGTCAAAAGGATATATTAATATAGGTAAAGCGAAGTCGTTTATTGCCTTTGTTATTTTTTTTACTGTTGGGCTCTGTCTGGTAGATTGTATTAACCCTTGGGGTAAATTCCGCCGAACAGTTTCATTTTTCCCAACGGGATCGATTTCCTTTCCTGGTTGATATCCCAGATACTTTTTTTTTAATATATATATTCATCCATCGGGGTAATTGTATCCTACTCCTCTGTTTTGTATTCTATTAGCTCTATTGCACCTATCTTTATGATTAAGGTTCTGCATTTATCCAGTCCGAAATTCATGTGTATATCTTTAGATTACTATCTTACTATTTTGAATGAATTGCTTTAGCTTAACTGATGAAAGAATACATAATTTCAAATACTCCATGTATAAGATCTGTTATAAGGTATAACTCACTTCGTTGTTTCTGAATTGATGCTATTACTATTACTTTCAAACTATTGTTGTTTCGATAAGCGCGGCTGATACTTAACGGCAATTCACCTACCTGAACAGATAACGCCGGCGTCATTTTTGTGTGTACAGGGGTGGTCTCTCCATGATGAAATGCGGCAGTCATTCAAACGCATCTCATTACCGCGACATTCAGTGACGTCTTTCCAAATTGGACCATTTCCTTCACCAAAGAATGCTCCCACGGGCGCTGAATGCACGGCTCCACAATGGAGATGATTGCAGACGACAGCCGCATCTTCTAAATCCCAGAAGACATCGCAGACTGTTCCCCATGTTTCACCCCTTAAGACTTCCACTCTACCCGAACATCTGTTCTTGCCACTAATTAACCGCAGTCCTTTTTGACCTGATGAATTAAAAGAATTGGGGAAAACTGTTATCTTTTTCCAGTACCGACCGACCCCACCACACACACCACCACCACTACTTTATCATTCCCTGTCATCTGACGTAGTCACGCGTCCAGAAACAATTTATTGACATTCAATCAATCTATGTATATAAAAAAAAGATCGTTTTTTTCTTTTATATTTGTTTGTGAACTATAATTGAGTTTATTTTCTGCCGCTATATGTCTGACGTAACATGTAACTCCTTCTTTTTCACTGGAAATTACATTAAACAGCCGCGAATTTCTCTCTCTCTTCTGGCTACCTTACAACTGCCAGAAGCCTGAATATTGCTTCCTGATCGTTAATAATGCAGTACTCTTTCTCTTGTCAAGCATAGTCCCTTCAACCGCACCTTCCGCTCTCTATTTCAATGGAACAAACGTTCTCAAGATACTACCTCCATGTTTCTCCTGTGTATTTCCATGAGAACATCTGTTCCAAATTAGCGTTACCCTCGCTCAATTAAGTATTTTCCCATCCATTCTGTGCTATGTTTATACACGATTGTACTGAAGATCAGGGAGCTGCGGTCAATACCTCCCAACTGTTCGCCCAGCGACATATCTGAGACGTAGCATGTGTCTTTGCTTGGTAATAGGTTCAGTATGGCCTGTCCTGTCGTCAGCCTGTCCACATACTGCTCCCACAATCCTTCGTGGGCAGTACTAACAAATTACGACTATAAGATATGGGAGCAGAATGAAGCCATTTGGGCAATCAATCCTGCTCTGCCATTTAATCGTGGCTGATCCAGTTCTCTCTCAGCCCCTATCCTCACGTGTAATGCCGACCGACCTCGGCGGGAATGAGTGTAATGGAATGTGACTTCATCCATGATAACAGACTGCTTCCAGGCTGTGAGGAATATGCCATTTGGTATCAGCCGAGACTCTGGCGATTCTTCCTATAGGCATGGATGATTTCACTTAGCTCAGTACTGAACTGATTACTGAACATGGACTCATAGAACATAGAACATAGGATAGTAAAGCACATTACAGGCCCTTCGACCCACAATGTTGTGCTGACCCACAAATCCTGCCTCCCATATAAACCCCACCTTAAATTCCTCCATATACCTGTCTAGTAGTCTCTTAAACTTCACTAGTGTATCTGCCTCCACCACTGACTCAGGCAGTGCATTCCATGCACCAACCACTCTCTGAGTAAAAAAAAAACTTCCTCTAATATCCCCGTTGAACTTCCCACCGCTTTCCTCAAAGCCAATCCTCTTGTATTGAGCAGTGGTGCCCCGGGGAAGAGGCGCTGGCTATCCACTCTATCTATTCCTCTTATTATCTTACATACATCTATCATGTCTCCTCTCATCCTCCTTCACTCCAAAGAGTAAAGCCCTAGCTCCCGTAATCTCTGATCATAATGTATACTCTCTAAACCAGGCAACATCCTGGTAAATCTCTTCTGTACCTTTTCCAATGCTTCCACATCCTTCCTATAGTGAGGCGACCAGAACTCGACACAGTACTCCAAGTGTGGTCTAACCAGAGTTTTATAGAACTGCATCATTACATCGCGACTCTTAAACTCGATCCCTCGACTTATGAAAGCTAACACCCTATAAGCTTTCTTAACTACCCTATCTACCTGTGAGGCAACTTACCGGAATCTGTGGACATGTACTCCGAGATCCCTCTGCTCCTCCACACGACCAAGTATCCTGTCATTTACTTTGTACTCTGCCTTGGAGTTTGTCCTTCCAAAGTGTACCACCTCACACTTCTCCGGGCTGAACTCCATCTGCCACTGCTCAGCCAAACTTTTGCATCCTATCAATATCTCGCTGCAATCTTCGACAATCCTCTACTCTACCTACAGCACCACCAAACTTTGTGTCGTCTGTAAACGTGCCAACCCAACCTTCTACCTCTAAATCATTTTCAAGGGCACTACAACTGTGCTCAGTATTGTTTATTTCTTATTACCCTTTTGTAGTTGCATAATTTGTCTGCTTTTGGAAATCAGTTGCTCATCTGTTCATGCGAGAAAATGAATCTTAGCGCAGAATATGGAAAGTTGTAAATGAAGTTACTTTCAACTTTGACCTTTGAAATGAAGAATTCTGATAGAGCCTCTCTTGTTTGATTGTTGCTTGTCTGTACAGGAGTTCGAATTAAATCGCTAAAAGTATCGCGAATAATACTTTGTTAACTCTTTGTTATCAATTCTCTCCGCGTTCTGAATCCGGCCGTCTAAACGACTGAAGCACTTACCTGAACAAATAACGCTCACAGCACTTCTGTGTGTGCAATTGTGTTCATTTCTTGACTTAGTTGCACAATCCCACAAAATAGTCTCATTGCCTTCACATTCATAGGATTCCTGCCACATGAGACCGCTGCCCTCGCCGAAGTATGCCCCTCCGATTACTGAGATCACTTCCCCACATTTCAACGATCTACACACTACGCGGGCATCCTGTAAATCCCAATTTAAATCGCACACAGAGCCCCACGTCTCTCCATGCTGTATTTCCAATCTTCCGGAACATTCGTCATATCCATCAACCAGTCTGGGCATTCTGTGTCCTGCAGTAAATTAGCAGAAAGTTAAACTCCAGATTCAAGGTATAATTCTAAGATTAACGCACGACAGTCGTTGCATTCATCTGGAGTTTGAGAAGACTTAGCATTTCAACAAATTCTCTTGCAGTTTTCTTTCCATGTACTGTGAAGAGTGTTTTGACCTTTTGTATGCAGACCTGGCATAGAGGGGCCACTGCAGAGTATCGGAAAGAGATAGAGAATTTGAAAGTTTAATACGGACTCTATCTTCTCTATCATCGAGCGCATCTTCAAAGAGCGATGCGTCAAAAAGTCTGCATCTGTCATAAAGGAAACTAACACACAGGACGTACTCTTTTCTCAGAGCCACCATTATAGAGGAGGTACAGCAGCATAAAGACACACACTGCCAGTTTTGGGAACGGCTTCTCCCCCTCTGCCAACCGCTTTCTGAATGGAGAATGATCCCATGTTCACTACCTCACTTTATTATTGTTTCACTCTTTTGCAACCATTTGTTTTGTTCATTTAAGACACATCAAAGTTGCTGGTGAACGCAGCAGGTCAGGCAGCATCTCCAGGAAGAGGTGCAGTCGACGTTTTAGGCCGAGACCCTACGTCAGGACTAACTGAAGGAAGAGTGAGTAAGAGATTTGAAAGTTGGAGGGGGAGGGGGAGATCCAAAATGATAGGAGAAGACAGGAGGGAAAGGGATGGAGCCAAGAGCTGGACAGGTGATTGGCAAAACGGATATGAGAGGATCATGGGACAGGGGAATAGGAAAGGGGGGGGGGGACCCAGAGGATGGGCAAGGGGCATTTTCAGAGGGACAGAGGGAGAAAAAGGAGAGTGAGAGAAAGAATGTGTGTATAAAAATAACTAACAGATGGGGTGCGAGGGGGAGGTGGGGCATTAGCGGAAGTTAGAGAAGTCGATGTTCATGCCATCAGGTTGGAGGCTACCCAGACGGAATATAAGGTGTTGTTCCTCCAACCTGAGTGTGGCTTCATCTTTACAGTAGAGGAGGCCGTGGGTAGACATGTCAGAATGGGAATAGGATGTGGAATTAAAATGTGTGGCCACTGGGAGATCCTGCTTTCTCTGCCGGACAGAGCGTAGGTGTACAAAGTGGTCTCCCAGTCTGCGTCGGGTCTCGCCGATATATAAAAGGCGACATCGGGAGCACCGGACGCAGTATATCACCCCAGCCGACTCACAGTGAAGTGTCGCCTCACCTGGAAGGGCTGACTGGGGCCCTGAATGGTGGTAAGGGAGGAATTGTAAGGGCATGTGATGCACTTGTTTCGCTTACACGGATAAGTGCCGGGAGGGAGATCAGTGGGGAGGGATGGGGGGGGACGAATGGACAAGGGAGTCGCGTAGGGAGCGATCCCTGCGGAAAGCAGGGGGTGGGGGGGAGGGAAAGATGTGCTTAGTTAGGGAAGTTACGGAGAATAATATGTTGGACCCGGAGGCTGGTGGGGTGGTAGGTGAGGACCAGGGGATCCCTATTCCTAGTGGGGTGGCGGAGGATGGAGTGAGAGCAGATGTACGTGAAATGGTGGAGATGCGTTTAAGAGCAGAGTTGATAGTGGAGGAAGGGAAGCCCTTTTCTGTAAAAAAGGAGGACATCTCCCTCGTCCTAGAATGAAAAGTCTCATCCTGAGAGCAGATGCGGCGGAGACGGAGGAATTGCGAGAAGGGGATGGCGTTATTGCAAGAGACAGGGTGAGAAAAAGAATAGTCCAGATAGCTGTGAGAGTCAGTAGGCTTATAGTAGACATCAGTGGATAAGCTGCCTCCAGAGACAGAGACAGAAAGATTTAGATAGGGGAGCGAGGTGTCGGAAATGGACCACGTAAACTTGAGGGCAGGGTGAAAGTTGGAGGCAAAGTTAATAAAGTCAACCAGCTCTGCATGCGTGCAGGAAGCAGCGCCAATGCCGTCGTCGATGTAGCGAAGGTAAAGTGGGGGACAGATCCCAGAATAGGCACGGAACATAGATTGTTCCATAAACTTTGCTGAACACATACGCTCTGTCCGCCAGAGAAAGCAGGATCTCCCAGTGTCCACATATTTTAATTCCACATCCCATCCCCATTCTGACATGTCTATCCACGGCCTCCTCTACTGTCAAGATGAAGCCACACTCAGGTTGGAGGAACAACTCCTTATATTCCGTCTGGGTAGCCTCTAACATGATGGCATGAACATCGACTTCTCTAACTTCCGCTAATGCCCCAACACCCCGCGTACACCATTTGTTACTTATTTTTATACACACATTCTTTCCCTCACTCTCCTTTTTCTCCCTCTGTCCCTCTGAATATACCCCTTGCCCGTCATCTGGGTTCCCCCCGCCCCCCCCCCCGCGCTTTTTCTTTCTTCCCAGACCTCCTGCCCCATGATCCTCTCGTATCCCTTTTTGCCAATCACCTGTCCAGCTCTTGGCTCCAACCCTCCACCTCCTGTCTTCTCCTATCATTTTTGATCTCCCCCTCCCCCTCCCACTTTCAAATTTCTTACTCACTCTTCCTTCAGTTAGTCCTGACGAAGGGTCTCGGCCTGAAATGTCAACTGTACCTCTTCCTAGAGATGCTGCCTGGCCTGCTGCGTTCACCAGCAACTTTGTGTGTGTTGCTTGAATTTCCAGCATCTGCAGAATTCCTGTTGTTTGCGTTTTGTTCATTTATGTATTTTTTCTTATAATTTGCTTTATTTTATTCTTATGGATTACACCACACTGCTGCCTCAAAGCAACAGCCCCGTAATTCATGACCTGCCAAATGTCAATTATATTAAATCTGATCCTGTGATAATCTACTGATACTATGGAGTATACCAGATAAGTCAAGATCAGGCTCACCAAGAGGTAGATGGTCGATCTAACCCCGTCTATACTTCGGTACATCCGACTGCCAGGTTGCGCTCCTGCTCGGTAACCACCATGACAAGCTTTAGACGCATTGTTGAGGACTGTGCACCAAGGAGGATAATCTTAGTACTCCCAAACCGGAAGTCATGAATGAAGCGGGAGGCCCACTCCTAACTAACATTTAGTCCTGCAGCATTCACAGACCTTTACCAGAAATCGATAAACGAACCCCGGAAAGTTATGGGGTAAGTCAGGAGACAACACTACTCAAATATCGACTGCCAGACCAGCCATCAGTCGTGACAGAGCTTGCATGCGACAGCAGATGACAACACAAAGTCAGACAGCATATTCAAAACAACCTTACTTACCAATGAGCTTGATACACTTTATACATTTTTAAAACGGAAAAGATTGTTATCTCACCACCCACCTGACCGCTTGTAATACATATGAATGCACAGTCATCGCTGTAGATGTGAGATCTCTTTTTTTTCGGGAGAGTGACCACACTGAACACATACAACTCGGTTGACCTCGCTGGCTTCGTAGCTATATCCTATGCAGATCAACCGTCTGGCATATTTCAAAACATTTTACTCCCTCCCAATTGCAATCCTCTTTAAGCGACACAGCAGAAATACTGTTTTTTTTTTCTCCTGTATGCATCACAGTGGTATGACATCTGGTCTGCCGCGAACACATATAATCTCTCAGAAAACCGAGAATGTGCAGCATGTCTCTTCTTACTTCCTGCATATGGCTTCACAAATATTCTGCTTTCAATACAGTGCTTTGGGATTTTTTTTCATCATCTCTCAGAGAGATTACACATTAATAAGTTTTCTGTTTTAGCCTAAATGTGTTACTTATATTGCATAATGTCTCCCTTTGACAGCGTGAGTTTGATTTATATACTCTGATTACCTCCAACTGTCCAAAGACGTATTGACTGGTAGGTTAATTTATCATCATAAAGTGTACTATGCCTCGGCAAGGGTTAATTAGGTGAGTTGTGCGATGTGCCTCATTGAACCAGAAAGGTCTGTTCCATACTGTACTTGTCAATGAATGAATGAACGAATGATCGAATATGTAAGTAAATTAGCTGTTAATACGCAAATAAACAAACATGCAAACAAACAAACAAACGCACATATAAACGCCTTCCTTAATTGTGATTAAAGCATAGTTAATCTCGCTCCTCTGTAGATCTCTGTCTTCTGTATTGAGGTTAAACATCTGCTTTCCTCTGCTTTGTTTTCTATATTTTTACATTCCATTCAAAATTAGTGACTTGTCTGGAGACTGACTTTTTAAAATTGCTTAGTTACGGTAAAAGGTTCACATGAAGCTGTGAATCATCATACTGATTGGACAAGTATGTGTTAATTTAGAAGGGTTAGTTCTTATTCAGTTATGTCCTTCTGTATTTTTGCAGGGGTGCCGCTCAAATGTAATTTTACCTACAATATCACAAACAGGAAATTACCCGCACAAACAACGCCGGCTGCTTCATTTTCCTTAGAGCAGTTAGGGTGAGCCAGTTGTCTCCTTTCACACGTCCAGGGGTTATTCTCGGTACCACTGCAACTAATTTCAGTTTGCAGAACGGGCCACTGTGAATATCCAAATTTTGAATTCCCCGATGACGATACAGCATCACCGCAGCCGGCGAATTTGCACAGGACATCAGCTTCATTCATATCCCAATTACGACCGCAGATAATGAGGAAGAAAGGTGGGTAGCTGGCTGCCTCCACTCTCCCAGCACAAGGACTGCCTCCATCTGACAGAACCACTTGTTCTTTACCTATTGTATATGTATAGAATGCATTGAGTTAGTCCTTCTCAGATGAAGTTAAATTGAAACAAGATTTAAAAAGTTCATACAAGACGCTTAATTAGCTGATAAAAATACCTGGCCTTTATAAACAGAGAATAAAATGATATGTAAACGAGACTCCACAACATAAGAACAAGATTCGCCTATACGGTACAGCAAATCTGGTCCAACAAGTCATGGCTGATTTCTTATCACTCTCATACCCTATTCTCCTGCTTTCTTCCCATAACCTTTGACGCTATACCTAATTAAGAACCTATTAATCTTCTCATTATATACTGTTTATCCAATAATACGACCTCCACATTAACCTGTGGCAACGCATTCCACAGATTTACTACAATCTGGCGAATGAAATTTCTTCAAATCTCTGTTCTAAATGGACGATCCTCTATTCTGGGGCTGCGGCCTCTGATCGTCGGCTCCCCCACTGTTGGAAACATTTTCACCAACTGTACCTATCTCGGCTCTTCATCATTTGGGAGGTTTCAATAAGATCCCCTTTCCTCACGCAACCTTCTGAATTCCAACGAGGACAGAGCTATTACACGCTCCTTACCCTTTTTACTAGCGAGGACAGAGCTATCAAGCGCACCCTACAATTTTACTTCCGGGATCATTCTCGTGAACCTGCTCTTGGCGCTCCCCGATGCCTGTGCATTCGTTATTAAACAAGCGTCACAAAAATGCTCCAAGTGAGGTTTGACTAATGCCTCACACATCCTCAGCATTGCTTCCTTGCTATCATGCTCTATTACTCTCTGGATGAATGCTAAAATTGCATATCCTTTGAGGAGATCCAGGTGACTGAAAGAGTACTGGGGAACTATGCTCCATCAAACTGTCAACACAGTTATTAATTTATATGTTTTCAGATATACTGTCGCCGTGTGCAGTAGCCTGTCATTTATTTTTTTTCTGAATATCATCCCCTTTTGTAGACCTACGTGGATGGCCATACTCGTCAGCCAGTACAATGGAAAAGCACATAGCTGACTACCTCTGGTCGGTAGTGCATGGTATTTCAACGTGTTGACTTACCAACAAACGGGAAAGCCGAATGCAACAATAAACATGAAAATATATATATTTTTTCTCTGCAGGTCATGTTTTTAGCTTCGTCATTTGTTCAAATTTCCAAAAGAAGAGGAAACAAATTTAAAAAGAAAATGTGTAAATCGACATTTTAGCGGTTGTATTTAGATTAAAAGCACATAAGATATTGGAATAGATTTAGTTCATGCGGCCCAGTGAGACTGATCCGCCATTGCTTTATGGCTAATTTATCATCACTCTCAACTCCATTCTCCTGCGTTCTCCGAATTACCATTCACACCCTGACTGATGAACAACCTAACAACCTCGTGTTTAAATAAACGCAATGACTCTGCAGCATTGCGAGGCAGCAAAATCCACAAATGCAGTACCCACTGGTTCAAGAAATTTTTATTCTAAAGAAATGCTGAACGTTTGCTGTCTACTTCTAGAGTCCCACAAATTCTTCCCAAATCTATTCGTTAACATTGAAATCTGAATACTGAATACTGACATTATACATTCTGCAAACTCAATGCTTTTTCGATATTACATGCTGAATGAATTGGATATAATGGTCGTAACTATTTGCTAGTAGATCCACAGAGGACCCGATTTCTTCTCTTAATTTAAGTACAATTGCACTGATTTATGTGTCTACCGTTTGATTCAGTGACATAAAAGATAATGGAGGAGTCAGAAAATGTATTTGACCTCATCTAACCAATCGCTCTGCGTTGTTGGGTTGCCTACACTCTCCAGCACCAGAACGCGAATGCTGGAAGCATTTTAACGCGCTCGGTGCACTCGAACTGCATGTGGAGCATATTATCATATTACTGAGGGGATGGAGCAGATGGAGCCACCAGCGAAAAGGAAAATCGAGCAGTTTGAATCTCGATGGCTCCTCCTTAATTACTGCTTTTTTTCGCATCACGGCCTTCAAATGTGGTGGAGAGTTTGGCCTAAACAGCAATATCAACGAAGGACTAACAGGCGGTAAACAAAATCTTTGAGTAACAACATTTCCACAAAATAAAATCACAAATACCTATAACATACAGCAGGTTAGGTATTATCTATGGAAAGAATACACAGTCGGCATTTCTGACCGAGGCGCGTCATCAGGATTGGAAAGCAAGTGGGGAGAAGATATGTTACAGTGTTGGGCGACATAAAGGAGGATAGCTAGAAGGTGATAGGGGAATTTAAATGGGTAAGAAATGTAAAGTGCTGGAAAGGAAAAGATCTGATAGGACAGGAGAGTGGACCATAGGAGAACGAGAAGGAGGAAGGGACGTAGCAGGAGCTGACCGGCAGTCGAGAAGAGGTAAGAGGCAAGGCAGGGGAATAGAAGAGACAAAACACACACAATGCCGGACAAACTAAGCAGGCCAGGCAACATCGGTGGAGAAAATTTTCAGGCCGAGACCTTTCTTCGTGTTTAAACTTTTCCACGGATACTGTCTGCCCTGCTGAGATCCTCCAGCATTTTACGTGCCTTGCTTGGATTTCCTCATTGATTGGAGTGAGAAAGCCACAAGCCGAGATGTTGGAATCGACTCAGAAAATAAAATATTTTAGCACCGGGAAGTTCCACATTTGCAGATCAAGCGGAAGTGCTTGACGATGCAGTCCCCCAATTTTAGATCTCTCCAATGCAGAGGAGGCCGCTTCGAGACCACCGGAAACAGCTGCTTCACAGGTGAAGTGTTACTGTTTCTAGTATGGCTATTTTTGTATGCCCACTGGTAGAGTGACTGTGGAAAGGATATTCCCTATAGCAGGGGAGTCCAAGACCAGCGAGCATACTCTCAGAAATGAAGGACGTCCGATTAAAGAAGTGCGTGGAGAAATCTCTTTTGCTAGAGGGTGATGTATCGGTGAAACATATTGCCACTGACGGCTGTTCAGACTCAGTAAGTGAGCATATTTAAAGCGGAGTGTTGTGGTTACTTGATGTGTCAAAGTTTAAGGAAGAAGGCAGCAGAATGTGATTGAGATAATTAATTAATGAGGCAGAAGAAGTTTACGCCAGCCCCAATTTGGCATTTTTCTAAACTGGTGATCTGTCTGGAACCAGAGGCAGCGGAATCCTTTTGGCTGGGTTGAGACTAGGAGGTGCCGGCATGTGCAGGCTGGGTGGTAGCAGCACGATCTGTTCCTAACACAATTTGACTCGGAACCCTGATATGCACGCCACACAGGCTACACAACCGAACACGGATTAGATTAACGTGAACTGGCCAGAAGAATGTGGACAGCAACTTCTGAAAACTGTTGGATAACGTGGTCGAAGCGTAACCCCAATCAGGGACTATCAGCTGCAAGAGAAAATGAAAACTGACGGAAATCCAATTTTCTACGCCCAAATGCCGCTTAGAGCAGGATACGTTTTGCTGTTATGAGACAAAGACTAAAATTTATCTCACAGTCTGCATCTGCCATGACCAGAACTTTGGTTTGGTTGGTTACTATGACTGCAGAGACAATGGAAGAAAGTCAGCTTGTAACAAAGTTACGAATTCTTTGGGCGATGTTAAATCCAAGGATCAAAGTCAGTGAACGAGAATATTGGACAAAATTGCAGACCGCAAATACCTTTACAGTAGATGTATACGATGGTCCCAGACTGGCATTCCTCCAGGTTTGAAACAGTGAACGAACACTCCAATAAAGAAGTCTCATTTCCCTTGCACTGAAGGTTATTCAGCAGGACAGGTCCGTCTTCGGGTGAAATAGGCCTGCCTTCTAAATTGTCGTAGGAACCGCATCCAACCTGCCGACAGAGGATATCCCCATAGACAGTATTCCACTGACTGCTACAGACGGGCAGCCACTGACCTCGGAATTTAATTTGTAAATCACCTACGCAACGTGAGAGGTCTCCCACCATTCTGACTTCTCCGAAATCTTAAAAAAAAAAGAGATAATGGTTAATTGTGTAACCTGAGCCCAAATTATGCCGTTAGATATTAAAACAACATAAAGCAGGCAGAAAGCAGACTACGTAATTAAACAGTATGAACATGTTCCACACTTCCTTGTTATCTCTTGCTCTCAGAAAATGCTGGAGGAATTCAACAGCTCAAGCTGTATTTAGAGTCATGGAATCGTAGAAATGTTCAGAGAGAAACTGGAACGTCGGCCCATCTATTCCATGCCGGAAGATTTTAAACGCTCTACTGCCATCCACATGAACACGACCAACCATTGCCCTCGATACCCCTATCATCCATATACCTGTGAAACTTCGATTAAACGCTGAAGTCAAGCTCGCATAGACCACTGGGGCTGATAACTCGTTCCATGCTCTCAGAACCTCTGAGTTAAGATGTTTCCTCTCATATTCCCCTTAAACCATTCACATTTCACGCTTAACCCATAACCTCTGTTTGCAATCCCGTCCAGCCTCAGTAGAAAAACTTAAAGGCATATACAAAATTGGTTATGTTGTTCGTCTGTTTTTTCCTTGTCCCCCATTAATAGCATAATTTTCCAGCGTTCCAATATCCACTCTTGAATCTGTTTTTTGTCTTTATAGCTCTGAAAAAAAATGTGACGTCTTTGATATTATTGGCTAACATCTTTAGTGTTCCCTTACTTATGGCTTTTTCATTCCTTCTGCTAATATTCGAAAGCTTCGAAATCTTTTAACCTCCCACTAAGTTTCGCATTGCTGTATGCCCTCTCATTTGCTTTTATGTTGGTTATGACTTCCATTGTCAGCCATTGCTCTGCCATTCTGAGGTGAGATAGGATCGGAAGGTGCAGAATCTTTATGTGTTGAACTGAGAAATCGCAGGGGTAAAAGGACCCTGATGGCAGTTATTTATAGGCCTCCTAACAGCTCTAGGGATGTGGACTACAAATTACAACTGGAAATAGAAAAGGCTTGTCAGAAGGGCAGTGTTATGATAATTGTGAGGGATTTTAATATACGAGTGGATTGAGAAAATCAGGTGGGCACTGGATCTCAAGAGATAGAACTTGTAGAATGTCTGCGAGATGGCTTTTTAAAACAGCTTGTTGTTGAGCCCACTAGGGGATCGACTGTACTGGATTGGGTATTGTGTAATGAACCGGAGGTGATCAGAGAGATTGAGGTGAAGGAACCCTTAGAAGGCAGTGATCATAACATGGTTGAGTTCATTGTGAAATTTGAAAAAGAGAAGCCGAAATCTGATATGTCGGTATTTCAGTGGAGTAAAGGAAATTACAGTGGCATGAGAGAGGGACTGGCCAAAGTTGACTGGAAAGGGACACTGGCGGGAAAGACGGGACAGCAGCGGTGGCTGGCGTTTATCCGAGAAGTGGGGAAGGTGCAAGACAGGTATATTCCAAAGAAGAAGAAATTTTCGAATGGAAAAAATATTCAACCGTGGTTGACAGGAGAAGTCAAAGCCAAAGTTAAAGCAAAAGAGAGGGCATACAAGGAAGCAAAAAATAGTGGGAAGACAGAGAATTGGGACGTTTTCAAAACATTACAAAAGGAAACCAGGAAGATTATTAAGAGGGAAAAGATTAACTATGAAAGGAAGCTAGCAAATAATATCAAAGAGGATACTCAAAGCTGTTCAAGTATCTCAAGTGTAAAAGACAGGTGAGAGTAGATAGAGGACCGATAGAAAATGATGCTGGAGAAATTGTAATTGGATATAAGGAGATGGCAGTGGAACTGAACAAGCATTTTGCATCAGTTTTCACTGAGGCAGACATCAGCAGTATGCCGGACACTCAAGGGCTGCAGGGAAGAGAAGTGGCGCAGTCACAATTACGACGGGGAAAGCTGAATAGTTTAAAGATAGATAAATCTCCCAGACCAGATGGAATGCACCCGCATGGTCTGAAGGAAGTAGCTGCGGAGATTGCGGAGGCATTAGCGATGATCTTTCAAAAGTCGATAGATTCTGGCATGGTTCTGGAGGAGGGGAAGATTGCAAATGTCACTCCGCTATTTAAGAAGGGAACAAGGAAGAAAAAGGAAATTATAGACCTGTTAGCTTGACACCGGTGTTTGGGAAGTTGTTGGATTCGATTGTCAAGGATGAGCTTACAGAGTACCTGGAGGCATATGACAAGATAGGCAGAACTCAGCATGGATTCCTTAAAGGAAAATCCTGCCTGACAAACCTATTACAATTTTTGAGGAAATTACCAGTAGGCTAGAAAAGGGAGATGCAGTGGATATTGTACATTTGGATTTTCAGAAGGCCTTTGACAAGGTGCCACACATGAGGCTACTTAACAAGATAAGAGCCCATGGAATTACGGGAAATTTACATGCGTGGATAGAGCGTTGGCTGATTGGCAGGAAACAGAGAGTGGGAATAAAGCGATCCTATTCTGGTTGGCTGCCGGTTACCAGTGGTATTCCACAGGGGTCCGTGTTGGGGCCGCTTCTTTTTACTTTGTACATCAACGATTTGGATTATGGAATAGATGGCTTTGTGGCTAAGTTTGCTGACAATACGAAGATAGGTGGAGGGGCCGTTAGTGCTGAAGAAACGGAGAGTCTGCAGAGAGACATGGATAGATTGGAAGAATGGGCAGAGAAGTGGCAAATGAAGTACAATGTTGGAAAGTGTATGGTTAAGCACTTTGGCAGAAATAGTAAACGGGCAGACTATTATTTAAAAGGAGAAAAAATGCAAAGTTCGAAGATGCAACGGGACTTGGGCGTCCTCGTACAGGATACCCTTAAGGTTAACCTCCAGGTTGAGTCGGAAGTGAAGAAGGCGAATGCAATGTTGGCATTCCTTTCTAGAGGAATAGAGTATAGGAGCAGGGATGTGATGTTGAGGCTCTATAAGGCGCTAGTGAGACCTCACTTGGAGTACTGTGGGCAGCTTTGGTCTCCTTATTTAAGGAAGGATGTGCTGACGTTGGAGAGGGTACAGAGAAGATTCACTAGAATGGTTCCGGGAATGAGAGGGTTAACCTATGAGGAACGTTTCTCCGCTCCGGGAATGTATTCCTTGGAATTTAGAAAAATGAGAGGAGGCCTCATACAAACATTTCGAATGTTGAAAGGCTTGGACAGAATGCATGTGGCAATGTTGTTTCCCATAATGGAGGAGTCTAGAACGAGAGGGCACGACTTAAAGATTGAAGGGCGCCCATTTAGAACAGAAATGCGAATTTTTTTTTTTAGTCAGAGGGTGGTGAATCTATGGAATATGTTGCCACTGGCGGCAGTGGAGACCAAGTCATTGGGTGTATTTAAGGCAGAGATTGATAGGATCTGTGTAGCCGGGGTATCAAAGGTTATGGTGAGAAGGCGGGGGAGTTCGACTAAACGGGAGAATGGATCAGCTCATGATAAAATGACGCAGCAGACTCGATGGGCCGAATGGCCGACTTCTGCTCCTTTGTCTTATGGTCTTATGGTCCTTCTGCTTTTGGAATGCATCTTCTTTGGTATATGTCTATCTCGCATCTATCTGTTCTGATGTTCTTCCAGAACTGTAGTGTTTGCTGCTTTGCCGTCATCCCTGCTCGAGTCCCCTTCATTCAACTTTGGTGATCTCCGCTCACGTGCCTCAACAATTCTCTTTCCCAACTCATTACTGAGTCTTCTCCCTTTAGCTTCTTCTACAAACTTGCAGAGCGAAATCGATCATATCAAGATCACTGTCTCCATAGGGTCTGTTGCCGAAACTGCCTATTCAAATCAGGGTCATGATACCCAATGCAGAATAGCCCTTCCCCTGGTGAGCTCAACCTCTCAGTACTCTTTAAAGCCAAACTCATAGGGATTCTACAAATCCTCTCTCGGGATACAACAGTAAACTAATTTTCGAAACTACCTGCATATTGAAATTCCCCATGACTATTGTAACATTGCCCTTTTGAGACGCCTTTTCTATCTTCCGTTGTAATTTGCAGCCCACATCATGGATACTGTTAGGAAACCTGTATTTCTCTCCCATCCGAGTCTTCTCACCCTTGCAGCTTGACAACTCTACCAGCAGGGATTCTACATCTTCCTACCCTTTTCATCATTTTCTACTGATTTACTTTTTCACTGTAGAGCTATCCAGCCACGTCTGCCTAGCCGACTGCACTTGTGATGCAATGTTTATAATTGGTTGTTAAGTTCCCATTTACGACCTTTTGGCTACGACTCATTGAAGCCCAAAACATCGTGCTCACCTATATCTAAATGATTTATAAGATTTTCTACCATACACCTCTCATCCATGTATCTGTCCAAGTTTTTCTTAAATGTTAAAAGTGAGCCCGCATTTACCATTTCAAATAGCAGCACATTCTACACTCGCACCAGTCTCTGTGTGAAGAAGTCCATCCTAAAGTTCCCTTTAAACTTTTCTCCCTTCACCCTTAACCCATGTCCTCTGTTTTTTTTTTCTCCCCCGGCTTCAGTGGCAAAGGCCTGCTTGCATTACTCTACCGACACCTATCATAATTTTATAAACATCTGTGAAATGTTCCCTCATTGTTCTGCGTTCCAGGAAATAAAGTCCTAACCTATTCATCCTTTCCCTGTAACTCCGGTTCTCAAGTCCTGGAAACATCCTTGTAAACCTTCTCTACACTTTAAACCTGTAAACCTTATTACTATCCATCATGTAATTTGTTGACCAAAACTCCACACAATACTCCAAATTCGGCCTCAACAGTGCCTTATAAACGCCAATGTACCAAAAGATATCTTTATGACCCTATCTACCTGTGACACCACTTTTAGGGAATTTTGTTTCCCAGATCTTTCTGTTCTACTGCACTCCTCAGTGGCCTACTATATACCTTGTATGTTCTGCCTTGGTTTGTTCTTCCGACGTGCAATACCTCACACTTGTCTGTATTAATCTCCATCTGCCATCTTTCAGCCCATTTTTTCAGTTGGTCCAAATCCTCCTGCAAGCTTTGCAAACCTTCTTCACTGTCCACAAAACCTCCAATCTTTGTATCATCAGCAAATTTTCTGATCCAATTTACCACATTATCATCCTGATCATTGTTCTGGATGACAAATAACAAAGGACCCTGTCATATAACAATGCCCTATCATATGTGAGAACTTCCGGAGTAGTCCCCTTCCTGTCCAGTCCTGAAGAAATGTCTCGACCCGAAAAGTCGACAATTCATTCATTCCCATGGATGGTGCCTGGCCTGCTGAGTTCATTCAACATTTTGTGTCTATTTTCTTGGATTGCCATCAGCAGCACTATTTCCTAAGTTTATGATACTGTATATCTACCCTTATTAAAAACCATACTACACACTGCATTTAGTTGTAAATTAACTGCCATGCTCAGCACTATCACTCGCGATTACCCCCCACTCCCCAGCCCATGCCAATTTAGTTTAAACCGTTTCCTGTCATAATGGGTGCGCTGAGAGCTGACCCAAATGCAAGACACAGACACTGAAGTATTCGGAACTGGACTAGAGTTAGGGACGGGACTGGATACAGACTAGGAGCTGGGTCACGAGCACAGACTTGGGCTCAGAATTGAGTAGTGAAGCGGCACCTGGACGAGGAACTTGGAACTTGGAACCTGGACACGGACTGCAAGCCAGATGCTGGACAAGGACCAGAAACCTGGGTCTTAACTAGAGCTCGGAGTTCGGATCTAGGCAAGGACATGTCGAAGCTTGGGTTTCTCGAGGCGAAGATATGACGAGGCTTGAGTTCCTCGAGGCAAGGATGCGACGAGGTTTGTGTTCCTCGAGGCGAGGACACGACGACGTCTGGGTTTCTTTCTGGCTTAGATATGGATTCCGAGCCACAGACTTGGCAAGGACCAGAAACTGGGTCTTCACTCGTGCTCGGACTCCAGAACGAGACGAAGACATGAGGTAGCTACAGGACTGGATGAGGCTTGGATTCTTCGAGGCTTTCCTGGGCAGGACGAGGTACTTCTGGGCTGGGCGAGTCACAAGGACAGGACGAGACCCCGAAGCCTTGGCTCGGTCTTGGCAGAACAGGAACACAGAGAATTTATCTTGGCAGAACAGGAACATGGAACACAGAGCCTTGGTCTTGGAGAATAGGAACATGGAACACAGAGCCTTGGTCTTGGAGAATAGGAACATGGAACACAGAGCCTTGGTCTTTCGAGAGACAGGAACACAGAGGCGTAGAACACAGAGCCTGGGCCCTTCCTTTGGAAAGGGACTTGGGGCCGGGGCTCTACACACAGTCAGTACCCCTCCTAGGGAGCAGGACGTAGGGCCGCGACTCGTACACAGAACACCGAGAGACGATTCTTAACACAAGGCAGCGGCAAATGTCTGGACCTACCAAGCGAAAGGGTGGACACACAGACAGTTCCAAAGTCAAGGTAGCGACAAAGGTGCCGGACCTACCTAGCGAAGGCGTGAACACAGAGACAGTTCCAAACAACGAAAGACAGTTCCTTATCTAGACACAGCAAGGTTCCGGTCTTGCTCCAACGGTAGAACTTGACAGCGATGCAGGCCAAGGTTTCAGGCGAGGTTTACAGGTGAAGCAAGGCTTCAAACGAGGCAAGGCTCCAGATACAGGCTGAAGGTAAGGCTCCAGACACAAAAAAAAAAATGGTGAAGGGAAGGGAAGGGAACAGTCCAGCAACTGAAGCTGAACTAAGGAGCTGTTTAATTAGTCATCCCAAAATCAGAATCATGCGCCTCAATTCAGGCACACGACAGGACAACGAAAAACCGGAAAACCGGGAATATGGATCGATGGACCGGACCGTGAACCGGAATATGGGCTTCGCGGCTGGACCATAACATTTCCAACAGATCCAGTAAAACTGCCTGCAAGTTGAACTCCAGTTTTGATGTATCTCGTCACTTTTGCACAGGTCATACCTTCCCCAGAAGACGTCCTGATGATCCAGAAATCTGAAGATCCAACCCCAGCACTATTTCTTCAGCGAGGCATTCTTCAAAGACATTATCCTACTGTTCACGCCACTACACATGGGACGGGCAGCAATTCATAATTTGCTGCCCTGGAGTTCCTGTTTTTCAGGTTTCTGCCTGACTTCCTAAATGCATCTTAAGGACCTCCTTCCTATTGCTCCCTAATGTATGGCATTTGTGCCATGTGTACCAAGATTTCTGGTTGCTCACGCTTCCGCTTTATAATGCTGTGGATCGGATCCGAGACGTCCTTGACCTGACACTGAGACGAAACAATATCCATACTACCCGCTATCTTATGGTGATGTGCATCTATGGGCTGCAGGCATGTACTACAATTTAATATGGATACCTTTAGTTCAAAACGAGCAATAACTGACTTTGGACAATAATTATTTCATCATTTTGTCTGATTATGATGAACCCGTGATAATGGGCTTACAGCTGTGAGCACCTCCAGATGCTGGAATCATGGGTATTCAAATAAATTTCACGCTAAACGTGGCGGAACACTCAAAATTGGCTTCTGTTTTGGGTTCTAATACAGCGAGTATGCTGTGTATATGCAAGAATTTACAAAAGTTCAGATATAGTCTCTGGGACATAATACTATCTTTGCCGATTATATCGAGTTTCGAATTCATGGGTGAATTTCATTAGACGCTAGCCTCACGACACTTAAGTCGTTAGTTTATTTAACAAGTTGACTCCAATAAATGGATCTATTGTCATAGAGTCTTATTTAAAATGCTACGGTGTGTGTTAAGTGCGACTGGTGTATAGCACAAGTCATGCTTATGCGACCACTGACGTCAGGCATACAATCTCTGAAGAGCATTTGCAGTGGTTGGTGTCACCCGCCCTGTAAAGACAATGCCCAGAAGAAGACAATGGACACAAGTTTTGGATGAAATTCAATGTCCACAATGAGTGCACCTCAAGTGTGAGTCTGTACAGGGGTTCTGATTGGCTTCTATTTTAAGGGCTTCACTTCCCTTTGCATTTACGAAACTGAATAAACAAACGATTAATCCAATAATTAAACATACAGTACGAAAACAGTTTCAATTTCGTAAATATTTTGGGTTGAATAAATTTATCCTATGAAGTCCCATTGTATTCATATTTTCTTCCAACCATCCAGAACTGATCAAGCTTTTCTTTTATGGAAAGCGAATGGAATAATATGTTTTCGTGATGTATTAATGGATAATTTTCTCATATCCTTTGAACAGTTGTCTAATAAATGTAATTTGCCTAGATCACAATTTTTCAAGCAACACACATCAAAGTTGCTGGTGAACGCAGCACACCAGGCAGCATCTGTAGGAAGAGGTGCAGTCGACGTTTCAGGCCGAGACCCTTCGTCAGGACTGTTGTTCACAATTTTTCAGCTATTTTACCTACTTCTGCGCTATCACATCAAACTGAAATTACAGAAAACTTTTCTTTTAGGTTTAAACCCCTATCAGAAGAGTTTAATGGCAATTGTTTATGATTTAATTACGAAAATACGTTTAGGTATGTCTGATAAAATTAAGAATGAATGTAAAAGAGAACTTGCGGTATCTTTACCCACAGAGAAATGGGAGAAAATTCTCCAACTAGTTGACACTTCTGCAAGATCTTCTAGGGACGGTTTCATACAATTTAAGGTGGTTCATAGGGGCTATATGTCCAAGGATAAGCTAGCTCGTTTATATGGCCATATAAAACCTGTCTGTGACAAACGTAATTCTGAGGTAACTTCCTTGGCACATATGTTCAGTTCTTGCCCTATTTTGGAAAATATTGGGAAGACATTTTGATATTATTTCAGTAGTATTGCGTGTTGATTTACAACCTCACCCTATTACTGCAATTTATGGATTACCTATGATAGTTTTTAGTCATTTACCCCCTTCAGTTTGTCATCTATTTGCATTTGTTACATTAATAGCCAGAAGATCCATTTTTATGGAGTTAAATGGAAAGATGCTAATATCCCTACAACATTTCAGAATAGGAGTGGTACCACTGATTCTTCGGTTAAATTTGAACAAACCTGGAGGCCACTTATTCAATATTTTATATGATGTAAGTTGACGTTTTCAGAATTCGTTTTAATAACTTTTTGTTTGCGTACAGAGGAGCGGAGTTAATGACAAATAATGAACTCAACCGATGAAATATGGCAGCCCAGTCTTTGTTTAGAATCGTTTTCTTTTTTTTTTGTTTGTTTTTTTTTGTGAAGTGGGTATTTGTTTATTTTTTTTCATGTTCAGTTATTGAGAGATTGGGAGGTTTAAATTAAATATGGCACTCGGAGTCTGTGTCTGCCTACGTTAACTGTTGTTAATATAATCCCGATCTCTTTGTATCAGTATCATTGTTATGTATATCAATTTGAAACTCATTAAAAAAGATTGAAAAAGAAAGAAAGTAAAATGGTACGGTGCGTGTCAAGTGCGGCTGCTGTATAGCACAAGTCGTGGCTATGCGACCATTGACGTCAGGCATACAACCTCTGAAGAGTATTTGCAATGGTTGGTGTCAGCAGCCTTGTAAAGACACTGCTCAGAGGAAGACAATGGCAACCACATCCCTCGAACAATTTGTCAAGAGCAATCGTGGACCATGATCCATACCGTTATACGACATGTCACATAATGATGATGATGTTAATATTACATCTTTCTATGTTCAAATCCAGAACTATATCTACCACTGATTCCATAATGATCTGTTAAAACAATATTAATCAAGTTATATGGAATAGGTCCCGATTTTCAATATCTATCATATTAATTTCAAAATCCATTTCGATGTTAACCTCTTAGATTGCGTTGTACAGCAATATTTCGCGCATTCTGTGTACCTCATAATAAAATTATGGTTCCAGCTGTGAAACATACTTAAAAGAGGATTCATCCGCAGCCTTACAAAGGGAAGTGCAGTCTATATTAAGTTTGTTGAATAATCAACTAAACCAGCTATTTACTCCCCTCCGCAGATGCTGCCTAACCTGCTAAGTTCCTACGGCACTTTGTGTGCATAAATCTGCATTTCCAGCATCTGCAAAATTGTTCCTGTTTTTTTTTTCGACGTCCAGCGACATCAAAACTCAGATAAAGCAAAAGTGAAAGTTGTTCTACGTCCTATAGGCTAACATGTCAATCGTACAATCATTTGCAATGGAGTGTACCCTATACGGAACTGCTGGATATTATTTCAAGGAACAATCAGAAGAAAACGGGTACTTGTATAACGTCCTTGCTTAATATCTCCAGAAAATAATCCACCAAATGTAACAGAACAATCCGAATAATAGGTTGCAATATCCTTATTAATCGCCGTGTCGCCATCAGAAAAAAATCAAATGATTTCCAAACATCATCATTTAA
The DNA here is from genome assembly GCF_030028105.1 of Mobula birostris. Classification (NCBI taxonomy): domain Eukaryota; kingdom Metazoa; phylum Chordata; class Chondrichthyes; order Myliobatiformes; family Myliobatidae; genus Mobula; species Mobula birostris. The sequence continues at coordinate 5,384,110 of NC_092373.1, forward strand.
TGCTTATTTTCCTATTCTACTCCTTTATTCTCCGCAGGAAATCATGAACACAAGAGATTTGGTAGATGCTGGAAATCCAGAGTAAAACACGGACATTGACGGAGGAATTCATCAACTTAGGGGACAGGTATAGAAAGGAATTAAGCGTCGTTGTCCAGTGCCGACATCATTTGTCAACTCTAAATGTTGACTTTGCAAGGATGCTGCCCAGCCAGCAGAGTTCCCCAATATTGTCTGAGGAAGCTGATTCTGTAGTTCCTTCCTTTCGTCATTTGCCATAGTATTTGTTTGATCTTTTATTAGTTCTGAATGTTTCGATATAGGATTTTTGTCATTACGGTCTCCATTCTCCAAGGCGAAAGAGAGGCATGTGAACGAGCGACCCACTGTTCTGTCTCACCAACATACCTGGTACTATACTGATAACATGTTTCGTTCTCTTCGAATTGTAATGTTAAAATGTTGGCTTCCACCAAAAAGGACTGTGGCTATACAAATACCTCGAATTCCGCAGCGGTTCAAGAGGGCAACTCGCAAACAACGTTTCAGGAGCAACAAGAGATGGGAAGTTAAATATTTAGTCACAGTGTGAAAATCATATCCTTTGTATAGATATTAAAATATTGATTGATATAATCACTGCAACGCGCACAAAATACTAGAGCATGTCAGGCAGATCCACCGAGGGAAATAAATAGTTTTGGGACGGTTCATCAGGACCCCAAAAGAATTGGCACCACCTAAACTATCCAATCTAAATTTATTTTCTTGGATCCTGTCGGGTCTCCAAAATTCTTCTAGCATTTTGCATGTGTTACTCTGGATTTTCAACATCTGTAGAATCTCTTGTGTTTCTGATTATTTCATTGGACAGTAATACAGTACTGACTCCAGTATTCAGACAAAGTAGCATCTTTCTGGAAATCCTAAGAAACAAGGTTCAGCGGACTCCTCGGCATCGAGCCATAAGACCATAAGACAATCAGACATAGGAGCAGAATTATGCCGTTTGGACTGTCGCCCGTTCCGCAATTCAAGTCTGGCTGATTCTTTTTTTTTTTTACTCAACTCAGCCCCACACTCCAACTTCTCCCCGTAACCTTTGATACTGTGTCCAATCAAAAGCCAATTAAACTCTGCCTTAAATACACCCACAGACCTGGCTCCACAGCTGCCTGTGGTATCAAATTCCACAAAGTCACCACCATAAGGCTAAATAGATTTTCGGCATCTCCGTTTTTAATGGACACACTTCTATTACAGGAGGGTGTGCCTTCTTGTCGTAGCCTACCTCACCATGGGAAACATACTTTCAACATATACCCTGAGTAGGCCTTTCAACATTCAAAAGTTTTCCATAACAACCCTCTTCATCATTCAATATTCCAGCGATACAGATCCAGAGCCATGAAACTTTCCTCGGATGATATTCCTTTCATTCCTCGAATCATCCTTATAAAACTCCTCTAAACCCTCTCCAATGCCAGCACATCTTTTCTTAGATAAAGAGCCCAAAACTGTTCACAGTACTTAACGTCATTATGAGTGCCTCCACTATCAGCCACGATTAGGCAATGGCCACATCATACCTGACAAACTGTCATACTGCAACAAGATTATTCATCTTATTTCTTGTACTCCGTGCATTTACATATAGAATTTTGAGTTTTGAGTTTTGTATTTGCTGACCTTTTTGTCACCATCACTAATGCTCTGAGACTCACCCAGCAGTGGGTATCCTTGTCCGTTTATCTGCATGCCTTCCCGAAAGTCTGAGTGAATGTTATATTTTCTTTTCTTTTCTTTTTCTTTTATTTACCATTCGTGCTACCCTCAATCCCTAGACTCCGGTTCCCAGCCCCTTGCAAAATTACTTTAAACTCTCTCCAACAACTCTAACAATCCTGCCCGCGGGAATATTTGTACCTCTCGGGTTCAGCACAACCCTTCACTCGTGTACAGGCCCTACTTCCCTCAGAAGAGATTCCGATGATCCAAGAACCTAGATCCCTGCCCCCTGCACCAGTTTCTCTGTAACTTATTAATCTGCCAAATCATCCAGTTTCGACCAGCAGCAATCCAGAAATTACTACCCTGGAGTTCCTGCTTCACAGCTTTCTCCCTCGCTCTCTAAGTCTTCTGTCCATCACCTCTTTGCTTCCCCTTCCTATGACAGTGTTACCGACACGTGCCAAGGCATCTGGCTGCTTCCCCTCCCCCGTGGAAGTTTTGTGCAGGGGAACCATAACGTCCCTGACCTTGACAGCTGGGAGGCAGCATAACAATCGTGTGCTCCGTTGACGTCGGCGGCATCTCCTCCCTGTTACTGTGACTATTGAGTATCCCATCACTACCGTTCCCCTCTTCTCCCTATGTCTCTTTTCCACTGTGCTCAGTGTCAGAAACCTCTCTGACATTCTCCAAGAAGGTCACTGGACATTTCCATTCCTCCTGACAGTCATCCAACTACTCGCCTCCTGCAACTTAGGGGTGACTATTCCCTGTAACTCTGATCGGTTATCTCCTCACTCACCCGTACAAGCCGAAGGGCGTCGAGTGCTGTTCCAGATCCCTAACACGGTTTCAAAGATCTGTTGCTGGATGCACCATGCAGATGTAGTTCCCTAGGAGACTGTGGATCTCCCTGGATTCCAACATCCGGCAGGAGGAACACGCAACGGCCATGTGCTACGCTCACAGATAAAAAGGAACCTGACATAAAGTTAGCCAGGCCAACGCCCATGTTGAGCTAAAGCCTTCTTTGAACCAAAGTCTGACCCTCCGACTCCATGCAATGGCCGCCCTAACAATAACAGGCTTGTTTCTCCTTTCTGTACTTTAAAACAAGCGACGCCGACCTGCAAGAAACCGGTCTCCGTCGGCTGCGCCTACTGCTTAACGGTCCGCCTGAATGCGTGCGTAAACCAGCGAAGCTATCCTTTTGAACAAGCGTTGCCAACCTCCGAGAAACCTCGTCGCTGTGGCCGGCTCTTGCCGCTGACTGGGCAGCCTAAAGCAAATTAGTTTCGAACGGGACTATTCTGGGTTAATACGGAGCAGTTTGTATAATGTACTGTGGAAATATAATTGGCAAAATAATATTTGCTCTTTCGAAATGAAATACGTCGCAAACAATAGAATGTAAAGGGCATATTCACGAAGTGTCAGTCTGTATCTCGACACAGATGTAGCAGGGAATATCAGGACCTTGTGTTAATATTTCAATATTCCAACAACTACATTTCTTTATTTGTCAACGGACCACGCAGTTTCCCAGCGGAATGGAACTGCTTCTCCCAATAATATTGGGGAAATTTCCATTTCGAATCTGATGTTGGATCCCGTTAAATGGGGCGGTGTTTTTCTCATTAAGGCAGTTTAGAGTCGGTGAAGTGCGTTTTCCGGCTACCACCCACGCTAAAGACGTTGCGGAATCCGTCTGTCTGTTTTAGAAAATAGTGCAGTCAGCTCTGTATAGGGTAAAGGTGGCGATTGCAGAAATTATGGCAATTTCACGAAATATTACCAAGAAGGACGGAAGCTTTGGATTGATCCTATAGTTGGTTAAAAGTTAGGCGCCACATTGTTGTCCAAAGGACCCGTGCAATGTTATGCTGCGGTATGTTCCGTGTTCTATCAAACGCGAAAAAATGCGTTTTATTGTCGGGGAAACAATGTGGAGACACCAGAGAATAGAAACGCCAAACCCCGAGGAAAGAAAAATATGCTACAGGAACTCATTTGCCTGAAAAAGCTGCCCGATTCCCCCCAGCATCTTGTTATGATTGTATCTGCAGCAGGACACAAAGAAAAATAAAATTAACTCTTTTACAGCAAGTGTTCTGGACTGCGCTCAAATGCAGAAATTTCTCCAAGGGGAATGAGGTCGAAACGGTGATTAAATCCCAACCAGATGGAAGCTAGAGTACAGCACTAAAACTGGCTCCCTTCCATTGAAGATTCGTTTGCTTCCTTGCGAACTTCCCAGTCACTACCCGAGAAGCAAATTACTTCACTGAAAGGTCTGTTGTGAATCTTTCGGAGTCGTTCCAGAGGAAGATGGAGGAGCACTGCACAGGATGGAAATAAAGCTGCAAAATGTTGTTTTTAATCTAACTATTTAATATACATGTATATGCTTATTGTAATTGATTTACTTATTTATGTCTTCCTCAGTACTACGTATTGCAATATACTGCTGCAGCGTTAACAACTCTGATGACCTATGCCTGTGATAATAAATTTGATGCTAATTTTGATTGTGATTATGAACTCTGCAAGCTCCTTCATGGACACTGGTCTGTTCAGCATCAAATACACCTTCAAAACTTGATGCCTTAGATGTGACATACATCGTTGATAACCCTCATCACCCAGGACAGGTCCTCTTCTCATTTCTACGAGGTGTGATTGATATGTTGGTGGCCTAAGGTAGAAGGCGATTATTTTAGAAAAAACTGGCACATTTATCTTTCAACATTGTCACCTCCTACATTTAAAAGCTTAGTCCAGCGGTCGTGAAGTATACGGATCCCTTCTTTGTAGAAGTCAGCGTCTTGGACCACCAGAAAGTGGTCCACAGCAGGGGTGGTTGATAACTTCGTGGCCTACGGTAGAAGGGGATGAGTTATACAGCTCTTATTACATGCACATGCCGGGCAACACTTTGAGTGGCTATGCTGAAAGTTTAAAGTTAATAACCCATCTTCTTCTACCTTAGGCTGTGAACCTATCAATCACCCCTGCTGTGGACCACTGACTGGAGGTCCAAGACGCAGACTTCTACAAAGAAGTAATCCGTATGCTCCACCACGGCTGGAATACGTGTGTAAATGTAGGAGGGGATTATGTTGAAAAAATGAATGTGCTAGGTTTTGTAAAGTCGCCGCCTTCTTCCTTAGGCCACGAACTTATCACTCACCCCTTGTGTATGAGTGTGTGTGTGTGTGTGTGTGTGTGTGTATCTGTCTGTCTGCCTGTCTGTCTGTGTCTTTGTGGATATGTATAGTAATTTATCAACTTTTCATTCTTATGTTTTGCAATACAGTAAGGTTATAGTTAACGGAAAACACCAAATTTCATGACAGATGCCGGTAATGTTAAGCCTCATTCCGAAATTAAAGAGAAGATTTGAACAACTGAACAACATTCATTTAAAACAGGTCACGGAATTTCTTTGGAGCAGGGTTTACCAACGTATTTTTAGGAATGGATCAATAGCATTAAGCAAGAGGTCGCTGTAACTCAGGTTCAAAATCCGTGCTCTAGACAGAGAGACCAGCTGCGTTGTTAGTGGAGAGATGCAGCATTTAGACGATATGCGATTGCTCCACTATTCAATCACGTCTAATTTATTTTCACTCTCAACCCCATTCGTCTGCATTCTCCCCATCGTCTTTGACGCCGTTATTATCCTAAATTAGACTCTATGCAAATAGTAAACAAATTCCTGGGAAATGATATGCAAATTGCAGAGAACAATGTAAAAATATAGCAATACATTCAACTTCCCAATACCGATTAAATCTACCCGTTCCATAAATTTATATCCGTTCGTCATGGTGGAAAACTTGGAAGAACTCGGACCAGTATTGAAACAATAATTATTCTCAAAGGGAAAGTCTTTTCTCATCGTTGTGGTAATACAATCTATCACTCCTGAGCCTTCAGTTACAACCGATGCAAAAAAAAAAAAAAACGAACAATGGATAACTGATTTTCTGTCTTCGGCGCCTATTCCATTTGATCTGTATGTTAATTTTCAAGAAATTTGAGCTTCGGTTTTCTTTTATCTATCTCAGAACAGAATCTGTGAAATAGATCAGATTTAGAAATTACGTTTAGATTACCTCCGAGAATCTGAAAAGATACCTCGATGGTCGTGTATCAGAGATATAAATCCGCTGATTTGTAGTTCCAATATTTTCTACTCTATCTTTGTTTCATTGATTGAACTGACGTCCATGAAAGAACATCAACATTAATATGAATAAACATGTCGAATGAAAGACAGCACAGGCTGCTGAATGTGATCAATGCTTGAAAACGGCATGACCTTTCGAATGGATCAGCCTTAAGCCTCCTGAGCCGGCAGATACATGGAGTAATATCCATGTATCCATGATCAACTCACAGAATGAGGAAAGGACCTTTATGGATATCTATTAACAGATCGGTCTGTCGTATCTTTGGTTTAAATACCTGCTGCTGCAAAAAATAAATAAATAAATAAATAAAATAATAATAATAAAATAAAAAAAAAACAGTGCGTATGCTACTTTCCTTCACGCTGCATCCTAATACACCCTCTTTACATCGTCCGCATTAGAATGACACCTTTCCTATCGAGGCGCCCAGAAACAAATCAGCAGTGGTGTAACTTACGAAACAGCTCGAAGCCGTTCAGAATTTTTAATATCTTGAGTTGTGAGTAGTTCAAGGAAAGTGGAAAATAATGTTACTTACAGCTTGGAATGTGCAGGAGCAACACAAGAATCCACAAAATCTGCATTTCACTTTCTTGCACATAGATCAAAACTAATTTCACTGATAGTTTTCTGGTTTTCTGGAAGAATAGCTGTTCAGTTTATGGCTCGATTCAACATAGAGCATATGTATTAAATAACCAGAAAGAAATACTCTTAAATAGGTGACAATGAGAGCAGGAAGCGTTACTGCACAGTACCAGAATCGACACACCAATAGCAAACAGTATTGCCATTTTAGGCAGAAAAACTTGCAACAGGAATCTTTGAAGGGGTGGCTATGGCGTTTGCTCTTATTACCACAGACCTAAAAATGTCCCGATTCTTCACGTTTAACAGAAAACTTCCTTCACCTAATTAAGTTCCCAGGAGAGAGACCCCTCATCTTTGCCATTCCAAAACACGATCTATAGCTCATGGAATTGTGGTCATTGTATTTGAAAAGTTGTTCACTTGAGTCTGCATTCCCATTTCCATTTAGGTATAACTGCACAGCAAAACCTGGACATTTTTCCAGTATTCTCCTTACTGAGCCGACTTCACAATGTTTTGAGAAGCAATCGGGCCACGATGTGGAAGCATTGGAAAGGGTACAGAGGAGATTTACCAGGATGCTGCCTGGTCTAGATAGTATGCGCTATGATCAGCGATTAAAGGAGCTAGGGCTTTACTCTTTGCAGAGAAGCAGGATGAGTGGAGACATGATAGAGGTGTACAAGATAATAAGAGGAATAGATAGAGTGGATAGCCAGCGCCTCTTCCCCAGGGTACCACTGCTCAATACAAGAGGACATGGCTTTAAGGTAAGGGGTGGGAAGTTCAAGGGGGATATTAGAAGAAGGTTTTTTACTCAGAGAGTGGTTGGTGCGTGGAATGCATTGCCTGAGTCAGTGGTGGAGGCAGATACACTAGTGAAGTTTAAGAGACTACTAGACACGTATATGGAGGAATTTAAGTTGGGGGCTAATATGGGAGGCAGGTTTTGAGAGTCGGCACAACATTGTGGGTCGAAGGGACTGTACTGTGCTGTACTATTCTATGTTCTATGTTCTATTCCGACACTCTTAGACTTGAAGCTAGAATTTTGCAAGTTTTATCAATAACTGCACCTGCCTTCCTTTCCTGTTGTGTCCTGACGAAGGGTCTCGGCCTGAAACGTCGACTGTACCTCTTCCTAGAGATGCTGCCTGGCCTGCTGCGTTCACCAGCAACTTTGATTTGTGTTTCCTAAATTTCCGGCGTCTGCAGAATTCCTCGTACCTGCCTTTCTTTTCTGGAATTTGAAGCCCAGCCGTAAGCATCCACAGGTACAACAATCACCGAAAGCTTCGAGTTATTTTAAAATCAATACTTTAGACCTTTGGATCTAAAGTTGCGTAGCACAAAAGCAGACCCTTCAGAAAGTTATAATCAGTATGATTATCAATTAACTATTCACAAAATCCATAACTGAAGCATTTGCTACGTGGACTTTAATTCATGACAATTCAACCGTTCTTCTAAGAAATACAGTGAGTACACGCCTTCAGTACCATTCAGGATCTGCGTTTCAAATTGCAAATACACACACAGTTAAAGGTACAAAGTTGCAAGTAAATTTATTATCAAAGTATATATCTGTCAGGATAGATTTGAGGACTCGTCTAGGGAGGCTATTTGGGTGGAACTGAGGAATGAGAACGGTGTAGTAACTCTTATGGGTGTGTATTATAGACCACCAAATGGGGAGCGAGAATTGGAGGAACAGTTTTGTTTGGAAATATCTGTACTAAGCACAAGGTTGTTATTGTGGGAGATTTTAATTTTCCACACGTAGACTGGGAAGTCCATATTGTAAAAGGGCTGAATGGTTTGGAGTTTATAAAATGTGTGGAGGATAGTTTTTTTTTGCAGCAATGCATAGAGGTACCAACTAGAGAAGGGGCAGTGTTGGATCTCCTGTTAGGGAATGAGATAAGACAGGTGACGGAGGTATGTTTTGGGGAGCACTTCGGTTCCAGTGATCACAATGCCATTATTTTCAATATAATTATGGAGAAGGGTAGGTCTGGACCCAGGGTTGAGATTTTTGATTGGAGAAAGGCTAACTGTGAGGAGATGCGAAAAGATTTAGAAGGAGTGGATTCGGACAATTTCTTTTATGGGATTGATGAAATGGAGAAATTGAGGTCATTTAAAGGTGAAATGTTGAGGGTACAGAATTAGATTATTAGATTAGATAATGAGGACACTCAGTCCTCGTTTATTGTCATTTAGAAATGCATGCACTAAAAAATGAAGCAACGTTCCTCCAGAATGATATCACAGAAACACAAGACAAATCTAGTTTTATAGTCCCCTACCGCAAGAAACAACCTCTCCACATCCACTCATCATGGCCTTTCACCATTCAATGGTTTTAATAATGTCACCGCTCATTTATATGAATTCTAGCCAACACAGTCCCAAAGCCATCTTATCTGACAAGCGATATAATCCAAGAAGCATTTTTTCTGAACATCCGTTGAGCCTTTTACAGTCTCTGCATTTTTTTTCTAAGGAGCACAAACCTGCTCAGGATACTCCAAGTCAGGACACTCCAATTCTTCATGAAATTACAACATTACGTCCTTGCTTCTTCTATATTCTAGTCCTCTTGACATAAATGCTAACATTGCATATGTCTTCCTCACCACAGACTGAACCTACAAATTAATCTTTAGGGAATCCTGCGTCAGGACTCCAAAGTCTCTTTGCGGCTCAGTTTGTTTTGTATATTCTCTCTACTTTGAAATCAGTCAACCCTTTAATTTCCTCTATCAAAGTGCATTTCCATACTCTACACTTCACAATACTGCGTTTATTCTGCCATTTCATTGCCTATTCTCCTAATATGTCTGAGTCCTTTTGTAGCATTTCTACTTCCGCAAAATTACATAACTCTCCACCTATTGTCATACCGTCTGCAATATTTGTAACAATGGCACCAATTCCATTATCGAAATCATTTACATATTACGTAAGAAGAATCGGTCCCAACGTAGAACCCCTGTGGCACACTAGCTGTCACTGGCATCCACTCAGAAAGGTTCCATTAATTCCCAGTTTCCACTCTGTGCCTGCTGCCAATCAGTAAGTGTTTCATCCATGCTAGAACCTTTCTAGTAATGCAATGAGGTCATAGCTTGTTAAGCAGCCTCATGCGTGGCACCTTGTCAAAAGATCTTCTGGAAATCCAAATACACACCGTAAAGAGGTTCTCCTTTGTCTATTCGGCTTGTTATTTCTTCAAAGAATTCCAACGGATTTTTTTTTTTTCTTTAATCAGGCAAACATTTCCCCTCAGGAAACTATACTGACTATGGTCTGTTTTTTCATGTGCCTCCAAGTAGACTGAGACATCATCCTGAGTAATAGACTCCAACATCTTTCCAGTCACAGTGGTTAGACTAACTGGTCGATAGTTTCCTTTGTTCTGCTTCTCTACCTTCTTCGAGTGCGGGGAGACATGGGCTAGTTTGCAGTATTCCGGCGCCATTCCAGAATCTCGTGATTCATGAAAGATCATTACTAATGCCTCTACAATCTCTTTCAGAATTCTGGGGTGTAGACCATCTGGTTGAGGTGGCTTATCAACCGTCAACCCTTCCAGCTTCCCAAGATCCTTCGGTCTAGTTGTGGTAACTTCCAGCACTGCATGCCCCCTGAAACCGGGAACATCCACCGTATGGTGGTGCCTTCTACACTGCAGACTGTTGGGAAATACTTATTCACTTCTTTCACTATTTCGCTGTTCCCCGTTACCACTCCTCCAGCATCGTTTTCCAGCGGGCCGATATCCACTCCCACCTCGCTTTTACACTTTGTGTAGCTGAAGAAACGTTTTAAGCTTTTATATCCTGTAACACTCTTCCTGGTTCATGAATGTACGTACTGTTAATGGATGTTTTTATTTGCTATATCATCTGAACTTGCAGAGCAGCCGTTGTCAGAGTAGATGGTGGTTATCTGTGAATCTTTCAGCTTTTCCGGCATTATCTGCAGAATAACATTGGCAACACATGCGCTTGTAGTTTAATCATTGGTTGGTATTGATGCGATTTTCTTCAGTCGAAACTTTTTGAAGAAATTATGACGCTGGCCTGTGCTTTGGATTCAGGTTGCTGTCTGATTTCTGATATGGATGCAACAATAACGCAATTCGAATACGTGTGCCCAATCATCTCAGGCATCTTCAAACAAAATTTTGTAAAGGAATTAATCTTTCCGGACATCCTGTACTTTTTTCGACCTTTGGTCTTACACCCACTGGTGTCCCCGACTGTATAACGTCGTCTCGTATTTGTCCACGTTTCTGAACCTGGGAGACGTACAAGGAAATCCGTTGATCGTTTTCGGGAAGGCGGAATTGCGTTTTAAAATGGAAACTTTCATCTCTAATCCAACACAACCTAGGGGACAGGCGCGTCCATTTCGGACAGAGAAAACGGTGAATAAATTTATCCTGTCAGTTCGGTCTTCCTCTCTGCCGCTACAATGATCGATTCCCAGTAGCTATGTTCTGCGTTGGCGCCAGCGCTGCTGCTCAACGCTCCAATGCGAAATAGAACAACCTGAAAGAAACAAGTCAATTAAAACCATTGAGAATCCCGAATTTCTAAATTCCCACCAGGAAATATTTGCATTCAGGCACAGAATCTGAGGGATGACGGATAAATATGACAAAGGACTTTGCAGTGTAGATATGTAATAAATACTCATCAGAAATACAGACGTCATAATGGACAACTAAATCCGGGTGAACTAAAGCGATATCTTAACATTATCTGCCGACATAAGACCATCAGACCATAATACATAGGAGCAGAATTAGGTCACTTGGCTATTGAGACTGCTGTGCTATTCAATCATGGCTGATCCTCTATTTTCGCCTCCTCAGGCCCAGTCCCAGGACTTAGCACCGAAACCTTTCATGCCGTGGCCAGCCAAGAACATCAATTTCCGCATTAATAGCACCCAGCGACCTACCCTCCACTGTTTCCTGTGGTAACACCTTCCACAAATTCACCACCCTCTGGCGGAAGAAAGTTTTTCGCAACTCTGTTGTAAATAGGCGCTCCTACATCCAGAGGTCCTAAATCTCCGACCAGCTGAATCGTCCTTTCCGCGTCTGATCTGTATAGGACATACAACTTTCCAAAGATTTCAAAGAGATCTCCCCTCTTTCTTCTAAATTCCAGCGAGTACATGCCCAGAGCCATGAGGCGTTCCGCACGTAGTAACCCTTTTATTCCCGGAATGGTGCTTGTAAATCTCCTCTGAAACTCTCCACTGCCAGCACACGAGTTCTTAATACTCAAAGGAAGTCTTATCCAGTGTCTTATAAAGCCTCGAAATCACATCCCTGCCCTTATATTCTCGACCTCTTGAAATGAGCGGTAAAATTCCATTTGCTTGCCTCACCACCAACTCACGTTGTAAGTTAAACCTTTACAGCTTTCGGGTGTTTTTCACCAGTCCCCACATTCCCTTTGCTTCTCAGATTTTTGGATTTTCTCCCCGCTTAGAAAAGAGCCTGCACATCTACTTCTTCTACCAAAGAGCACAATCATGCATTTTGTAACATTGTGTTTCATTTGACACTTTTACCTATCCTCCTAATTTGCCTAAGTACTTCTTCATCCTACTTGCTTTCTCAACACTACTTGCCCCTCCACCAAACTTCGTACCATCTGCAAAATTGGCAACAAAGCCATTCTATTAAATCATCTAAATAATCGTAAACAAAAGCGTTCCGAACATCACAACTCATAGCAACCAACGAGAAAAGGATTCGTTGATTCCCTCTGCCGGCCTACTCCCAGTCAGCCAGTGCTTAACGTATTTTACAACAGTCTTCACAGTGGAAGACATCTGCAGTATACAGGACATTGAAGAGTGTCAGGGAAATGAAGTATGTTCAATGAAAATTACGACTGGGAAGGTACTCAGGAAGCTTAATGATCTGCGGGTAGATAAATCTGGGCCTGATGGAATGTACCCTTAGGTTCTGAACGAAGTGAGCTGGAGAGATTGCGAAGGCATTAGCAATGATCTTTAAAGAATCGACAGGGTCTAGCATTGGACCGGATGACGAGATGACTTAAATACGCCGCTATTTAAGAAGTGTAGGAGACACAGATAGGAAAATACAGGCCTGTTATCCTGACATCAGAGATTGGGAAGTTTTTTTTGGAATCGAATGTTAAGCATGAGGTAACTGAGTACTTGGAGGCAATTGACAAGATAGGCCAAAGCCAGCATGGTTTCCTGAAAGGAAAATCCTGCCTCACTAAACTACCGTAAACTTTTGAGGACATTACAAGCAGGGTAGACAAAGGAGATGCTGTAGATATGGTGTACTTGGATTTTCAGAAGGCATTTGACAAGATGCCGCACATGAGGCTGCTTAGCCAGACAAGAACCCATGGAATTATAGGGAAGCTACTAGCATGGATGGAGCATTGGCTGATAGTTTATGGGAATAGGCAAAGAAGTGGCAAATGAAATACAATTTTGGAAAGTGTAGGGCCAGACACATTAGTGGAAGAAATAAACGGGCAGACTATTATTTAAATGGTGAGAGAATTCAAAATGCAGAGGTACAAAGGGACTTGGGGGTCCTTGTTCAGGACCCCCTAAAGGTTAACCTCCAGGTTGAGTCGGTGGTGAAGAAGGCTATGAAAAGTTGGCATTCATCTCTAGAGATGTAGTATATTCGAGCATTGACAATGGAAAGAGTTAGGGGAAGATTCCAGGAATGAAAGCTTGACCATGTGAGAAACGTCTGGCAACTCTTGCGCTGTTTTCCCTGGTGTTCAGGAGTATGAGGGGTATCTCATAGAAGCATTGACTTCGGGATTGAAGGACGTCCATTTATAACAGAGATGCGGAGAAACTACTTTAGTCAGAGGGTGGTAAATCTGTGGAATCTGTTGCCACGAGCGACTGTAGAACCGAAGTCATTGGGTGCATTTAAGGCAGAGATAGATAGGTTCTTGTTTAGCCAGGGCATCATAGGGTATATCTGGGGGAATTGGATCAACAAATAATTGAATAGCAGAGCAGGCTTGATGGGCTGAATGACCTGCTTCTACTCCTATGTTCTCTGGTTTTATCGTCTTAACTATTACTTTCCTGCAATAGCATGGGCTCTTGAACCTTGCCAGTGGTCAAAGACTCTTCAAAGAGCATTACTAATGTCCCCAAAATGTCTATCGCTATTTCTTTCAGAACTCTGGGGTTTAGTTAATCTGTTGCAGAGATTTGGAAGGATGTTGACTGGATTGGTGAGCATGACTTATGAGAATAGTTTGAGTGAACTCGACCTTTTCTCGTTGGAGCGACGGAGGATGAGACGTGACCGGATGGAGATGTACAAGATAATGAGAGGCATTGATCGTGTGGATAGTCAGAGGCTTTTTCCAAGACCTGAAATGGCTAGCACGAGAAGGCATAGTTTTAAGGTGCTTAGAAGTAGGTACAGAGCAGATGTCAGGAGTAAGCATTTTACGCAGAGAGTGGTGAGTGCATGGCTGCCGAAGGTGATTTTCGAGGTGGAAACGATACGGTCTTTTCTGAAACTCCTGAATAGCTACATGGAGCTTAATAAAATAGAGTGCTAAGGGAAAGCTCAGGTAGTGCTATGGTAAGGACATGTTAGGCTCAGCTTTGTGGACCGAAGGGCCTGTATTTTGCTGTAGGCTATCTATGTTACCATGTTTCTATGTTCTAGATGAACAATACTCAGAAGATGCAGCAAAGTATTGTACAGAACAATTTGCTTTTGCAAGGTGCAATCATGTGTTCTTAGAAGGTCGAGACCCCAAACCACAAAAGCAATATGGGTTTCCCAAATAAAATAGCAAGATGTAGTAATGCAGAGTTTGGTAGATGGGGTACTGAGGTCAGTGCCCCCCACTAATAACTCAACCATATGGCCAGTGAGGAAACAAGATGGTAGTTCGAGGTTGACAAAGACCATCGAGAGCTGAATGAAGTAACTCCGTTAACAGTCCCTACTGTAGCAACTAACACGGCGACAGAATGAAAAAGCGCAATGATTCACATCTTTAGACATAAATCATGGAGTTCAGTCGATTCCACTGGAACGAGAGTGTCATTAAAAGTTTGTATTTACCTTTCAGAGATTGCATCATGAATTCACTGCCCCACTGCAGCGGTTCCATAATCTCCATCTATATTTCACCAATGCTTAGAGGAAGGGTTAAAACGGTTGGCAAACTCCGAGTGTTTGGCACAATATGCAGATAATCTACTCCTGCAGACAGAAACTAAACAGGAACATGATCAGCTATTGACAGAACTGCTGCAATTAATACTTGAATTGAGTCTAAAGGTAAACCCTAAAAAAGCAGAGATGACGAAACAAGAAGTCAGTTATTTGGGAATGGTCTTCACTAGGGAAAAGAAAAATGATAAGCGAAGAGTAGATTCTTTCTGAAAATCCCTATTCCCCGGGACCTGAAAGGGCTGCCGTCTATTCTGGGGCTAGTAGGCAACTGATGGGATCACATTGATGGATTGTTCACTAAAGCAGCTCCTTTAATGGTGGTGCGACCATGGGCTGTCCATGCTGTTAGGAGAGAGAGGAAAGAGTGGTCTGACTCGGAGATACTGCCTGCGAATAAATGTTCCAGCTTTGGTAGGCTCCGGCTGGCTTTTGGGATATTCTCCATCCCTAACGGGGCGGAGGCGTACGAGACGTGAGCAGAGCGGATCTCTCAGTTGTTAGATGAGTGGCAGTGCTCGGTTGAGGGAGAGCGACAGGGATTGGTTGAAAATTTGAGTAGGCGGGCTGTTGACGGTAACAGAACTGTCAGGTTCAATTACCCCGCAGTGACAGCTGCCAATTATCTTGAAGAGGGGGAAAGCTTTCAGTGCATCTTCTCCGGTCAGGAGGGCAGCTAAATTGCTTAAAGTGCCAGGGGGATCATTTCAGGGTATCAGCCCCTCACTCAGTTGTACAGCTGATCAGAGATGTGTCGGGAAACCTAGTGGAGGCCCAGTGAGGGAACGACTTGGGGTCTCTAGTGGAGCACGTTCCCAGCAATGTACCGAGGAATATCCGAAAGGAAAATGCTCTACTTCTGAAGGCTTAGAGGAACCACGCCCAGTGTGTCGTTACGGATAGATGGAAGCTATGCTAAAGCCATCCTCGACACCGAGGCGCAGGTCAAGTTGCGGTACAGTTCGTTTTACAACCAGTGTCTGAATCATTTACCATTGACAACATTAAGGGCACTGGAGATTTGGGGTACCAGTGCCAGTGATTATCCAGAAGACGATGATTGGTTAGTGAAACTGGAGCTCATGGGGGCATTGTCTGTGCACCCAGCGTTTCAAGCTGCTTGTGAGGACGTGTGTAGCAGCCTTGGGCCGGTACCGACTTTAAAAGAGACCCGATTGTGGTACGGCCTGGGGGAAGTATCTGAGGGTGAGACCATCTTAGTAGACGCTCCTAAATACCGCGAGAGAGGGGAGTTAACCGCTGAAGAAACCTCGGTGACAGAGAGGTCGCGGTGACTGGCCCTTGTAGCCGTGGAAGATGTAGGCAGTGTCTGTGTGGATTGTAGGTCTCTGAAAAGGCGCATTGTCATTGACCAGTATACGGTCCTGAGGGCCGAAGACGCTGCGGTCTGTTTGTATGGTGCGACGTGGTTTAATGTGCTGGATCTGAAGAGTGGATGTTGCCAGATCCCGATGAGTGAGGCCAATGAAGAGAAGACGGCTGTTATAGCTTCGCCAGGATTCTTTCGATCCGAAAAATGCCCCAGGGCATATCCGGAGCCCCCACAACCTTCCCGCGGGGCACGAGGAAGACCATGGGGGATGTGGAGGTGTTTGGAGTTTTGGCGTATGTGCAGGATCGCCTAGGGTTTGGATTCGCCTTGGGGGATGATGATACTCCTGCACCTATTTTCTATGTTTCCATGTTTCTATAAGATGTAAACTGAGGTGTTAGAAAGTATTGATCAGAACACACGCAGTATTTTGAGTTGCTTTGGCCACTTTATCTGGAAAAGTTGTGTTGTCCTTAGGGAATATGTAGAGGACATTCACCCATTCGGATCTGAGAAAGAAAGGGTTACATGCGACGAAAGTTTGATAGTCCTGGGTCTGTAATGAGAATGCTTCCTGTAGTGAGTGAATGTAGAACCAGAAGGCCCAGCCGCAGCCGCAGGCTTGAGGGAAGTGCATTTATATGAGAGATGAGAAATAAACTTTCGCCAACAAGTAGTGGATCTGTGCCACGGGCGCCCGAGGAGGCCAAGTAAGTGTTTATATTTAAAGCGGAAATTGATAGGTGCTCAATTAGTCACGGCGTTACAGAAAGGAGGCAGGAGAATACGACTGAGGGGTATAATAAATTAGCAATAATAGAATGGCACAGATTCGATGTTCCGAATGGCTCCTATGCCCTATGGTCATGATAGTGTTAAGAAATGACAAGTGTGTGTGCGCGCATTTCCAATCGAGAGACAGCAAACGGTGGACTTTCTCGGAAACCCACTTGCTGTTCTGCAGCTTCCAAAAACACCTAAAATACTTAATACCCTAAAGTCCTCGCATTCTCTGATATGATGAGAACTTCACTTTTGTTGGATTACTCAGAAATAGAAATATGTAATTTGCTCACTGCTCTCTTTCATAATTTTGATTACAAGTCCTATCCTCCCTGGTCGTCTCTCGCTACTGCTCTGATAATTACTCGCACAGACTCTTACTCTTCCCTCTCTGGCTTCCTCACAGCCTCTCCGCCTCGTTCTGTACGTTTATATTCCTCCCACATCTGTAAGGAGTTTAAATCTCTCCTCTGACCACGAAGGTTTCCTCTGTGAGCGTCGTTTTCGCTTCTCATCCCAAAGACATATGGCTTCATAGTTTAATTGATCACATTCGTGTAAAATTGGGTGGCGTGCGTTTGTTGGTCTGGACGGTCTGTTACCAAGCAGTTTCTGTAAAGTTATCTAACTCTTTCTCTCATTCATTGTCATGGAAAAAAACATACAATCCACGAGAGGACGTATAGACTCCTTACAGATGATATCGGACCCCAACTCCAAGCTCTGACGCTCTTGGTATTTGAGAGTTTCTTTTATCTTTCAGGTTACATTAGGTATGGTTCGATTCAACGTTATTGTCATTATGCCGAGTACAGATAAAATGCCAATGAAATGCAGTTAACATCTGATCAGAAATGCAAAGAATAGTGTTATTTACAAAATAATGGCGAATAAAAAGTAAGAACTACAGCACACAAATATAAAAGTACTGACACAGTACAATATGGATGCAATACTGTTTAGCGCTGTGCTGTGAGGTTCAACAGTGTCACAGCCTCAGTGAAGAAGCTCTTTCTGTGCCTGCTGGTGCGGGAACGGATGCACCTGTGGCGTAGTTGTTCCCACAAGCTTCAAGATCGCCACCATCGTGCGAGTGCCGAAGCATTCCACTGCCACGAGCCTGAATGACCTTTTGCCCTGATCCACCTGGACAGCCCCAACACTTACGTCAGAATGATGTTCATTGACATTAGTTCGGCATTTCCTCGAAACTGATCGCCAAACTTTGCCATCTTGGTATCAGCTCATCCCACTACAATTGATCTTGGACTTTCTGACTAACAGACCCCAATCAGTTAAGTTAGATAACCTCTCCTCCTCCACGGACGCCCTGAACACCGGGCTATCTCAAGGCTGTGTGTTGAGACCTTTTATGTACTCCCTTTTCAACTATGACTGCTTTCCTTTACGTGGTTCTATCTCCATAATCAAGTTCGCAGAGGACACAATGGTGGTTGGGCTGATCAGAGGGGATGACGAAACGGCCTACAGGGACGAGGTTCAGCTCCTGGCTGCGTGGTGTCCCGACAAATATCTGGCCCTTAACTCCCAGAAGACCAAGGAGATCATTGTGGACTTCAGACATGCTAGGAGCTGGACTCAAGTCCCGATCTACATCAACGGAACTGTAGTAGAGCGTGCATCAAGCTTCAAGTTCCTTGGTGTCTACATTTCCGAGGATCTCACCTGGTCCCTGAACTGCTCCATCCTGATCAAAAAGGTGCAACAGTGCCTTTATTTCCTGCCAAGCATCAAGAAAGCTCACCTCTGTGTTAAGATACTGACGGATTTTTACCGCTGTACCGTTCAGAGCATACTTACCAACCGCATCTCAGTGTGGTATGGCAATTGTACCGTATCGGACCGCAAAACACTTCCGGTGTGACGTGAAAATTGCCCAGCGGATGATTGGCCCCCAATTGCCCACCACTGAGAACATCTACCATAAACGCTGTCTGGGCAGGGCGAAAAGCATTATCAAGGATACATCTTACCCTAACCGTGGACTTTTTACTCTCCTCCCATCTGATGTTTTCTTTTCGGCAGAATTAAAAACGGCGACAAAATGTAGGACTGAAGTTGCTGTATCTAAAATCTGTGCAGGATTCGGAATAAAATCGTGGAACTCACAGTGTCACACCACGGATTCGGCAGCGCAATAGATATGGCAATTCCCTTTGTGTATTTTCACGTGTCAGCTAATTATTATTGAATAGTGATAGTATTCAACAACGTACTTGTCGTCGTAGTGCTTGTCAAGACTTGGACAGAGCACAGCAACGCTTCACTGCCTGTTTGCTTTCAGCCTTCCCTGAGTAATTGGACTTATGATTCAACTGACTTTGAAGACCAGCGGTATTCGTTTAATGTTTAGATTTTCTTTTCGCATTTGAGCGTTTTAGTTAACGGCCCCATTTGGGTAGCGTTTATTGTTTATTTTCCCTTTAACATTGTTCGCTATCAAGTTTGTGAACTATCGACTTGCTTCAGTGTCTCTCACTCCGCATTTGGGCCATATCAGAACCTGGTAACAGATGGTACATTGGAGATTCGTCTACATGGCGTTGTGGGCAACACTGAGTAGTGACTGAAAGAAAACATAGTTGGGAGCTTAGCATTAAAGTATATACATGGTATCGAAAGGACTGACAGGAGGCACAGTCGGTAGTGTGTATCCGTTGCGAAGAGATGGAATAACATCTTCAGAAAAAGGTGACGTAGAGTAAGAAAAGGTTGAATCTTTGTGGATGGAGTTAAAAAACTGCAAGAGTAAAAAAATCAATTATGGGACATATACAGGCCGGCAAATAGTAGTCAAGATTGAGATTGCAAAGGGAGCTGCAAAAGGTATGTAATAAGGGAATGTCACAATTGTGACTTGTGCCTTCACTATAAAAGGGGATAGGGAAAAATTCAGGTTGGCATCGGAATGCAAGAGAGGGAATTTATTGAATGCCGACAAAATGGCTTTTTAGAGCAGCTTGTGCTTCAGTCCACCAGAGATATTAACCATCTGAGATATTAACGTACAGGAACCCTTAGGATGCAGTGATCACAATATTATTGAATTCAAACTGCAATTTGAGAGGGAGAGCATAAGTCGCACGTATCAATATCACAATTGAATAAAGAGAATTACAGCGGCATGAGCGAGGAGCTTGCCCAGGAAAGGGTATATAATCGAGCAAAACTCAGTGGGAAATCGGATGATTAGGAAGTTTTTAAAATTGAACAAAAGGCAGATAAAGCTACGACGGGAAAGGATAAAACATGAGGGCAAGCTAGCCAATAATATAAAGATGATAGTAAAAGTTTTATCAGTTATATAAAGATATAAAGAGAGAAGAGAGTTGATATTGGATCACTGGAAAATAAAAACATAGAAACATAGAAATCTACAGCACATTACAGGACCTTCGGCCCACAAAGCTGTGCCGAACATGTTCCTACCTTAGAAATTATCCAGGGCTACACAAAACCCTTCTGAGCTCCATGTACCTATCCAGGGGTCTCTTAAAAGACCCTTTCGTATCCGCCTCCACCACCGTCGCCGTCAGCCCACTCCACGCAGTAAACACTCGCTGCATAAAAAATCTACCACTGACATCACCTCTGTACCTACTTCCAAGCAACTTGAAACTGTGCCCTCTCGCGCTAGCTATCTCAGCACTGGTGAAAAGACGCTGACTATCCACATCATCAATACCTCTTAGCATCTTGTACACCCCTATCAGGTCACCTCTCATCCTCCGCCTCTGAAAGGAGAAAAGACAGAGATCACTCAACCTATACTCATAAGGCATGCTCTCCAATCCGGGCAACATCCTTGTAAATCTCCTTTACACACGTTATATGGTTTCCACATCCTTCCTGTACTGAGGCGACGAGAACTGAGCTGAGTACTCCAAGTGGAGTCTGACCAGGTTCTTATATAGCTGCAACATTACCCCGCGGCTCTTAAGTTGAATCCCAAGATAGATGAAGGTCAATGGACCGTATCGCTTTTCAACCACAGAATCAAACTGCGCAGCAGCTTTGAGTGTCCTATGGACTCAGACCTCATGGTCCTTTTGATGCTCCACACTGCCAAGGGTCATACCATTAATATTATATTCTGCTATGATATTTCACCGACCAAAAAGATCCACTTCACACTTACCTGGGTTAAACTCTATCTGCCACTTCTTATTCCAGTTTTACACCCTTTCAATGCCCAGCTGTAACCTCTGACAGCCGTCCACTCTATCCACAACACCCTCAATCACTGTGTGATCAGCAAATTTACTAAACAATCCCTCCAATTGCTCATCCAGGACATTTATAAAAATCATGAAGAGTAGGGCTCGCAGAACAGATTACTGAGGCACAACACTGTGCAGTGACCCCCTTGCAGAATATGACGCGTCTACAGTAATTTGTTGCCTTCTGTGGGCAAGCCAGTTTTGGATCCACAAAGCAAGCTCCCCGAGAATCCCATGCCTCCTAACTTTTCAATAAGCCTTATCAAATGCTTTGCTGAAATCCATATGCACTACATCTACTGCTCTACCTTCATGAATGTATTTAGTCACATCCTCAAAAAATTCAATCAGGGTCCTAAGGCACGACCTGCCTTTGACAAAGCCATGCTTACTATTTCTAAACATACTAAGCCTCTACAATTTTAAATCCTGCCCCCCAGGATCTTCTCCGTCGACTTATCAACCACTGAAGTAAGACACACTGGTCTGTAATTTCCTGGGCTATCTCTACACTTATTTCTTGAATAAGGGAACATCATCCGCAACCCTCCAATCTTCCAGCACCTCTCCCGTCCTCATTGATGATGCAAAGATCATCGCCAGAAGCTCGGCAATATCTTCCCTCGCCAGTCATAATAGCCTGGGGTACATTTCGTTTGGTGTCGGTGATTTATCAAAATTTATGCTTTCCAAAAGCTCCAGCATGTCAACTTTCTTAATATCTACATGCTCAAGCTTTTCAGTCCGCTGTAAGGCATTTTTTATAATCGCCATGATCCTTCTCCGGAGTGAATACTGAAGCAAAGTATTCATTAAGCACTTCTGCTATATCCTCAGGGTCGGTTTTCCACTGTCTCACTTGATTGGTCCTATTCTCTCACATCCTATCCTCTTGCTCTTCAGGTACTTGTAGAATGCCTTGGGGTTTTCTTTAACCCTGTCCGCCAAGGCCTTCTCATGGCCCCTTCTGGCTCTGTTACGGTCCGGGTCGTCCCTCACTTTTCCCCGTGTCTCCCGGGCTCCTTGATAGCGGCGCACCTGAATCTCATTTAACCAGCAGCATAAATATAGATAGAACATAGAACATACAGCAACTAAAACTTGTATAGCTCAGCACAGGCCCTTCGGCCCACAAGCCCTGCCTCACATATAAGCCCCCAACAAATTCCTCCATATACCTGTCCAGTAGTCTCGTAAACTTCACTAGTTTATCTGCCTCCACCACTGACTCAGGCAGTGCATTCCACGCACCAACCACTCTCTGAGTAAAAATCCTCCCTCTAACATCTCCCTTGAACTTCCCACCCCCTACCTTAAAGCCATGTCCTCTTGTATTGAGCAGTGGTGCCCTGGGGAAGAGGCGTTGGCTATCCACTCTCTCTATTCCTCTTATTATCTTGTGCACCTCTATCATGTCTCCTCTCATCTTCTTCTCTCCAAAGAGTAAAGCCCTAGCTCCTTTAATCTCTGATCATAATGCATACTTTCTAAACCAGGCACCATCCTGGTAACACACATCAAAGTTGCTGGTGAACGCAGCAGGCCAGGCAGCATCTGTAGGAAGAGGTGCAGTCGACGTTTCAGGCCAAGACCCTTCGTCAGGACTGGTAAATCTCTTCTGTACCCTTTCCAATGCTTCCACATCCTTCCTATAGTGAGGTGACCAGCTTTTCATCCACTGATCGCGAGACCGTTGCTTCAGCCAGTGTGGTTGTTCACGTTCAAGGCCGCATGGAATTGTTTATTATAAATTTTGTTTCCGCGCTGTTGTTTGCCTGTGTTATCTCTGTCTCTCCGTGTTAATAAAAACATCTGCCGTCACGTTCTTTCTCCTGTCTGCCGTTCTCGTCAAGCCTCGCTCACTGCCTTGGCTTCCCTGCAACCATTAATAAAAACTCTCCAGATTACTCTACTTCCGCGTTAGCGTTCTGCGTTGGGGTTCACCCGCTCTTCGCAGCAGGCTCTGCTAATTTCATTAATAAGCTCCTTCCTGCTAGCCTATTCTAGATCTCTATCACTGGATAGCTCTCTGAACCTTTCGTAAGCTTTTCTTCTTGACTAGATTCACAACAGACTCTGTACACCATGGTTCCTGTACCTTACCATCGTTTCCCTGTTTCATTGGAACGTACCTATGCAGAACTCTACGCAACTATCCCCTGAATATTTGCCACATTACTGCCGTGCATTTCCCTGAGAACATCTGCTTCCAATTTATGATTCCAATGTTTTGCCTGATACCTCATATTTCTTCTAACTCAAATGAAACTATTTCCTAACTTGTCTATTCCTATCTCTGTCCAAAGCTATGGTAAAGGAAATAGAATTGTGATCACTATCTCTGATGTGCTCTCCCATGAGAGATCTGACACCTGACCAGGTTCATTTCCTAATACTACATCAACTATAGCCTCTCCTTTTGTCTGCTTATCTATATATACTGTGTCGAGAAACCTTCCTGAAAGCACCTAACAAATTATACCCTATCCAAACCCCTCGCTCTAGGAAGATGCCAATCGATATTTGGGAAAATAAAGTCTCCCACCAGAGCAAACCTGTTATTATTATACCTTTCCAAAATCTGTCTCCCAATCTGCTCCTCGATGACCTGTTACTGTTGGGTCGTCAATAAAAAGCACCCAGTGGAATTATTCACCCCTACCCGTTCCTAACTTCCATCCACACATACTCGGTAGACAATCCCTCCATGGCTTCCTCCTTTTCAGCAGCCAAGACACTATCTCTGATCAACAGTGGCACGCCTCACATCTTTTGCCTCTCTCCCTGTCCTTTGTGAAACATATAAATGATGCTGATGAGGTAGTAATGGGGGATAAAACAAATGGAAGTTGAACGTACTTTGCATCATTTTTCAATGTGGAAGACACTAGCATGCGCCAGAGGTCCCGGAGTGTCAGTGGCAGGGTTGAGTGCCATTGCAAATACGAAGGAGAAAGTCCTTGACAAAATAAACGGTCTGAAGGTGAATCGGTCACCTGGGCCAGATTGATAGCAGTTAGTCCTGACGAAGGGTCTCGGCCTGAAACGTCGACTGCACCTCTTCCTACAGATGCTGCCTGGCCTGTTGCGTTCACCAGCAACTTTGAAGTGTGTTGCTTGAATTTCCAGCATCTTCAGAATTCCCGTTGTTTACTGGATTCTGGTATGGTCGCGGAGGACTGGACAAATGGAAATATCAATCAAGTCCTTAAGATGTGAGCAATATAAAAGACATTAAACACGGTTGGGGACCTGTTTGAGTCTTTGATTAATGATGAGGTTGCGGGATACTTGGAATCTAATGATAAACTACGTCAAAGTCAGCATGGCTTCTGTAACGGGAAATATGACCTGAACAATCTGATAGAGTTCTTTGAGGAAGTAACGAACAAGGTGGATAAAGGAGAGGCAATGGATGTCTTTTGCTTGGATTTTCAGACGGCATTTGATAAGGTGCCTCAGATGAGGCTACGTAACAAGATAAAAGCCTATGGAGTTACAGGAAAGATATTGGCATGGATAGAGAAATGGCTGACAGCCGGAGGCAGCGAGTAGGAACAAATGGCGACTTTTCTATTTGGGTGTCAGTGACTATTTCTGTTCCTTGGGTGTCAGTATTGGGACCGCTATTGTTTACATTGTTTGTCAAAGATTTCTATAGTGCAATTGGTGTCTTAGTGGAAAAGTTTGCGGATATACGAAGATAGGTGGAGAGATGGTTAGTGCTGAGGATGTAATGTGTTTAGGGATGTAATATAATGTGTATACTTATGCTCTAATCACTGCCTATACATCCTCACTGTCGTTCTGCACTTTGAGTAGACCTTTACATCCAAATTCCATAATCGGCTTGCCATTCTGGTCCCTAATCCCCTGCCAACATGATTTATACAGCCCAAGTCGGCTCACACGGATGTCAGACCATCGAGCTCAGATGTAACTCGTCCGTTTTGTACAGATCATACATTCCCCATTGTATATATTCAATACTCCACATATATAATGCATTGTTCCTTTCTTTCAAGATTGTCACCCTGTCGTGGTGGAGAAGCTTGTGTGGTCCTGAGATCCCGGGAGTGATGCCGTTTGGAGCTATGTTCCTGGTATGGTTACCAATGGTAGCAAGGTCGAGGGCAAGGTCCATGAAAAAGAACAATCCAACCAAGCCCTCAACGGTGGAAAAGGCTGAAGAAGTGACTTCGAACTCAACGGCTATGAAGGCGGATGAAGGCTGCAGCAAATCCATCAGCTCCAATCTTCGTGGTTTCCGTGCCACTGGAATCAGTTGTTTGATTTGTGGAGTATCCTGTGCGTCTTGGAGTGCAACATCAAGTTCACGTTAAACAAACAGAGGCACAGGCGTCTTCGCTCTGTTCGGAGCGAAATCCATCATCCTCGACCGCGAGGGATAGCCACGACTATGACGGATTGCAAATGACATTCCAAGAAGACAGAAAATTATAGACCAGTTATTTTGACCTAAGTGGTTGGGATGGTATTGTATTTGATTCTCAGGGATGTGTGTTCGGGGTATTTGGAGGCCGTTTCCTTAAGGGAAAATCTTTCCTGACAAACCTATTGGAATTCGTTGCAGAAATAACAAGCAGGGTAAACATACGAAAATCGTACTTGCGTTCCAAAAGACCTTTGACAAGATGCCGCACATCAGGTTGCAAATAGATTAAGAGCCCATGGTATTACAAGAAATATATTAGCATGGATAAAATATTGACTGGATGGCAAGAGGCAAATATTGGGAATAAAAAGTTGGTCGTCGGCGAGTAATTGTGTTTCACAGAGGTCTATGTTGGGACTGTCCCCCCCCCCCCGCATTATATTCAATAACTTGCATGAAGGATTTGATGGCGTTGTGGCCAAGCTTGCGGATCATACGAAGATATGTCGAGAGGCAGCTGGTTTTCAGGAAGCAGAAAGGCTACAGAAGGACTTAGACGTGTTGGAAGAATGACCTATGAATTTGCAAATGGGATACTGCTTAGACCGTGGTGAGGAACGCAATTGATATGTTAATTTCAAGATAAATAGAATATACACTCAATTATGACAAGTCAAGCTTTTTAAAGCACAGGTGAGGCATCTTGGACAATTATGAGCAGTTCTGTGTTTCTATCTAATAACACCATTTGAGGTTTCAAAGGAGTTTCCTGAGAGCGATTCCGCGGACTGAAAAGATTGTCATATAAAGAGGCTTCTACTAATTGGAAATCAGAGGAATGACGAATGACCTCATTGAAACCTGTCGAATGTTGAAAGGCCTAGATAGCAGGGATGTGGAGGGATGTCTCTAATGGTGAGGAGTCTACGACCAGCCACGAACTGAAGATAGAGAGTCCTCATTTTAGAACAGAGGTGAGGAATAATTTCGTCAACAGTGAGTAGTGAATCTATGGAATTCGTTGCTACAAGCGTCTGTGGAGGTCATGTCACTGGGTATATTTAAGGTGGAGGGTGATAAATTCTCGATTCGACAGGAAGAGGCGGAGCTGAGTGAAGATGGCGCCTAACGGCGACCCCTTTGCTTCCACCTTCGGAAACAACTTTATTTCTATTTTTGATATTTTTTTTTCCCTTTCAAGGTTCTTCTGCAGACCCTGACTTGGAGTTATATTCTGACTTCTGTTCTTTGCGGGCTCCCAGGGCCTCATGACCAGCTGATTTTTTCGATATGCCAACGACGCGGTCTAGAAGACCAGCGCACCTTCAGCGTGCCTGATGTGCGTGGCTCTGGAGGCGGACGGATTCAAGACTGGTGCTGCCGACTGATGGTTCATGGGAGAACCAGGAAGACCAGAAGCAGCAGGTTTACTGTTGGCTGTGTGCCCAAGGCAGACAGTTCGGGACATAACAGACTATTAACACCACAAATCAGCTAGTTGTTTTGTTATGTCTCCACTCTCGCTGTGAAACGGGGGCACCTCCTTTTCCCTTATTAGGGACGGAGAGAGCCTGTGGTATGTCGAATATTGAGTGAACGTGTCGTCTTTGAGGTACTGCAAGCTTGTGTCTTTATTAAGGCTTGCTGCGCGTTTGAGAGCTCGGTGTGGGCGCCAATGTTTTTTTTTTTTCCTCTTGTGGGAGAGGGGTCGTTGCCTTGCTACTTCTTGTGCGTGGGTAGCGGAGTTGGTGAGTAGGGGAGTTAAGGGATTCTAACCTTTAACTGCCATTCATTTTTTGGGGCAGTTCTCTGCTTTCGTAGATGTTTGAGAAGAAAAAGAATTTCACAATGTAAACTGTATAGATTTCTGTGACATTAAATGTACCTATTGAACCCAATTGAAATCTATTGCATGAAGGGATAAGGGGAGAAGGAAAGAGATGGGAGCTGAGAAGGAATATATATCAACAACGAAGAAAATCCGTTGCAGACTCAATGTGGCACATGCCACATATTGATCAAATATATGCTAGCATTCTTACCCTCATGGCGGGAGGCACCGGTGACAATATAAAGATTACGACTATAGTTCCTTGTATTTATCGATAGGGGAAAGTTTTAAAGTCCTCGCACTGGGAAAATGCTCTATTCTCTGCAAAGGAACTCGACGAGTGAATTACTGCAATGACCCTCCTGATAGGTCCAAAGTGTCATTTACCTCCACTTCAGGACATTAGTACGTGAATCGTTTCTATCCTTCAGCATAACCATTTTAAAGGTAACAGAATTATTTTCCCTCGACGCAAAGTGCTTGACGACAGATACCTCCACCATTTGTCCAACTTTATTGCTTTGGAAAACGTTAAATGTTATTGATTAATAAAGGAAGCTTTCGTGCTCGCATTTCACAAATTCTCCACAATCAAAACTCTTGTTTTTCAAAAACACTATTATGAAATTTACTGAAGTTAACGATTTGAATTCAGTTTGACGTCCATAGTTAACTGTCATTCAGCCATACACTCGAATACTGCCAAGAGAAACAGCATTCCACCGGGGCCAGGGTGCAAAACACAGTTCCAATAGTTACATCCAGCTCAAAGCACATATAACACATCAAATAACGTAAGCGCTAAATTCAATTTAAAGCCGTTTTACATTTTGCGTCACTGGTATCTGCCAAACTGTTGAGAAGTTTTCCTTTGTTTTCCACTTCCGGAAGGATCTCACTTCAAATCACAGAGGGGATTGAATTCCATGTACAATTTTACATTAAATGAATTACAAAACATATAGGGAAATTGCACGGTGGTTGCAAAAGACCATAAAATGTTTAATCTGAATGATGGTAATTAGCATTTCTGCAAGCGCATTAGTCAATACAGTTATGTTCTTCTCCGAATTTTTCGTCAAGCGGCAAAGGGTTTTCTGAAAATGAAAGACAATTCCTCAGTGTATTGCAGAAAATGCTGCCACAGCACATTAAATAAAGTGAAGTTAACTGCGAATAATCCACATTAAGTCCCCATTCGGCTCATTCTCAACAAAGTATTTCTCACTATCTCCAGAGATCTGAACAGTACACATGTTGCAAATAGGAAACAAACACAGAGAAAACTTCTAATCGTGAGCAGGTTAGGTAGCAAGGCCGACACAGGAACCAAGTTAGCGTTACCATAAGACCATAAGGCATAAGAGCAGAATTAAACCATTCGGCCAATCAAGTCTGCTCCGCCTGTCCAATACCGATAAAACACCACCATTATACACCATTATATCTTTGTTCTAATATTCATGTCCTCTCACGAATGTTCACATTGCATTTGTCTTCCTCACCACCGACTCAACCCTGTAGATTAACCTTTACGGAATCCCACACCAGGCCTGTAAAATCCCTTTGCAATTCTGAATTGTTGAATTTTATTTCTGTTAGATAACAGTTGCGCATGTACTTCTTCGAGTAAGTTATTTAATCGCTCAGTAGACACTAGGCACTAGAATACGACAGTACAGTACAGGCCCTTCGGCCCTCGATGTTGCGCAGACCCATATATTCCTTTAAAAATGTACTAAACCCACACTACCCCGTAACCCTCTATTTTTCTTTCAATCATGTGATTATCCAAGAGGCTCTTAAATACCCCTAATGTTTTAGCCTCAGCCACCAGCCCTGACAAGTGATTCCAGGCATCGACAACTCTCTGTGTAAAAAAAAACCTTAAAACTGTAAACTTTAACAATTTTCCATCCCATTTTCAGCATCAGGACGTTACTCTCAAGCCCATTCTGAATTACGTTTTACAACGTAAAGCTCAGCCTTGGCCTTGTATCTCCCTCGTCCTGTTGTGAAATCATGAACAAACTTCTGCTCTCAAACCGCTGCAATGGAAGTTCCCAGGCCCGGCTGCGAAAGAAGGAGGGTTGGGCATTGGTTTAGCAAACCCATCCTGAAAATTCCCAGAGCTAGAGAAACGTCAACAGAAACTACAAAATCCTTACACCTGGGAGAGAACGGATCTATATCGAGAGGGGATACGCCTGGGAATTACCTGAAAGACTGGCCCAGGACTGAGATCTCGCAAACTTTATCAGCAGCCTATGTCCCAGCAGAGTTGATGGGCTTAATTAAATAAACTGTTCCCAAGAATGTTCCCCAGTCATTTCAAAACAGGATTGCACAACAACTGGAGGGAAACTATAGTGGTGACAGTACGCTTCATCAGTAGCTTTAATAATTGGTGATATGATTGTTGTCTCAGAGATTTTCTGCCGGAATAACCTTGGCAAGAGAAATAAATTGTTTTGTCAGCAATCGTTGCATAATATCCTGAAAGATATCACTGTTGAGTGTGGAGTTATTCAAACAAAGGAACTCCTGTTATACCGATGGTGTCCACAGTCTACACCATTGCTAGGGTAGCTCATATCCAGGCAAATAGAATGTATCCATTTTACTCATGACTCATAAATTGTGGATTACCCTCGGGGTCTCTTGATCGCAGATTTGTCAGTCTTCTTACTACTCATGTAGTCAAATTGCATATGGGTAAATCAGTATGTAGAGTCTCACTAAAGCAGAGACAATGCTGAACCTATTTTGGAAATGAGGACAATCAGTTGAGTAACCATTCAGTAGGAGAGAATACATGGAGAAATGACCAACATAAAGTTTAAGGTAGCCATGGAAAAGGTCGCCAAGGACCTTCCCTGAGATCATTAAACGAGACCTAGCAAACTACAAAAGGATTAAGCAAGAACTGGAAAGAGTTAATTCAGAGAAGCCGTTTTAGGGCAAGTCCATATCGCAGATGTGGAGGGTGTTTAAAGGCAAACTGCACTGACAGCAGTGAGAGGGAACGACAGGATGACAAGGTAAAGGAACCTCGGATAGCGAGAGAGCTGTTATGTTAAGACAATCACAGAAAGGAAACTAAATTAAAATCTATCCCTCAAGATAATAAAGAAGATGGGTTCCATGGTTTTATATATTACTTCTCCGTCTTTCTGTATTTTATCGCTATCTAGTGAAGACAACTCTTAGAGTTGTGTTTACTTACATTCTTTGATAATGAACTGAACCATGGATTCTTTGAAGATTGGAAATAACTAATGAAAAGGATTCTGAGATCCATCAAGAATCATGAAATGACATTGAGAAGCAGAATTGAAGAAAGACTTAAGACATTTTATGTATAAAGCAAGAACATAATGGGGGCGAGAATTGGAGCAGCAAATTTATAAAGAGTTAGCAGATATTTTTAGTAAGCACAAGGTTGTGATTGTGGGAGATTTTAATTTTCCATACATAGACTGCGAAGCCCATTCTACAAAAAGGGCTGGATGGTTTGGAGTTTATAAAATGTGCGCAGGATCGTTTTTATTTGCAGCAATACATAGAGGTACCAACGAAAGAAGGGGCAGTGTTGGATCTCCTGTCGGGGAATGAGATAGGTCAGGTGATGGAGACATGTACTGGGGAGCACTTCGGGTCCAGTGATCACAATGATATTAGTTTCAATATAATTATGGAGAAGGATAGGACTGGACCCAGGTTGATAATTTTGATTGGTGAAAGTCTAACTTTGAGGAGATGTGAAAGGATTTGGAGGGAGTGGATTGGGACAATTTATTTTATGGGATGGATGTAATAGAGAAATGGAGGTCATTTGAAGGTGAAATTTTGAGGGTACAGAATCTTTATGTTTTTTGTTAGGGTCGAAAGGAAAGATTAAAAGTTTGAAAGAGCCATGGTTTTCACGGGATATTCGAAAATTTGTTCGGAAAAAGAGAGAAATCTACAATAAATATAGGCAGCATGGAGTAAATGAGGTGATCGAGGAATATAAAGAATAGAAAATAATCTTAAGAAAGAGAGGAGAAAAGTAAAAGGAGATATGAGGTTGCTTTGGCAAGTAAGATGAACATAAATCCCAAGGGTTTCTACAGTTATATTAATATCAAAAGGACAGTGAGAGATAA
This sequence comes from Mobula birostris, assembly GCF_030028105.1. Taxonomy (NCBI): domain Eukaryota; kingdom Metazoa; phylum Chordata; class Chondrichthyes; order Myliobatiformes; family Myliobatidae; genus Mobula; species Mobula birostris. The sequence goes on from NC_092373.1 coordinate 5,415,596, forward strand.
AATTGGTCCCTTAAAGAATCAGAGTGGACAGCTATGTGCGGAGCCAAAGGAGATGTGTGTGTCGGGGGGGGAGATTTTGAACAATTTTTTTTCTTCGGTATTCACTGAGAAGAAGGATATTGAATTGTGTAAGGTAAGGGAAACAAGTAGAGTAATAATGGAAACTATGACGATTAAAGAAGAAAAGGTACTGGCTCTATTAAGGAATATAAAATTGGATAAGTCTCCGGGTCCTGACAGGGCATTCGCTAGGACCTTGGGGGTATTTAGTATAGAACTAGAAGGGGCTCTGACAGAAATATTTCAAATACCGTTTTAAACAGGGATGGTGCCGGAGGATTGATGTATTGCTCATGTGGTTCCATTCTTTAAAAAGGGTTTTAAGAGTAAACCTTGCAATTATCGGCTTGTGAGTTTGACGTCAGTGGTGGGTAAATTAATGGAAAGTATTCTTACAGATGGTATATGTAATTTTCTGGACAGACAGGGTCTGATTAGGAACAATCAACATGGATTTGTACGTGGAATATCATGTTTGACAAATCTTATTGAATTGTTTGAAGAGGTTACTCGGAAAGTTGACGGGGGTAAAGCGGTGAATGTTGTCTCTATGCACTTTAGTAAGGCCTTTGACAAGGTTCCACATGGAAGGTTAGTTAGGAAGGTTCAATCGTTAGGTATTATATATTGAAGTAGTAAAATGGATTCAACAGTGGCTGGATGGGAGACGCCAGAGAGTAGTAGTGGATAACTGCAACAGACATCAAAGTTACTGGTGAACGCAACAGGCAAGGCAGCACCTATAGGAAGAGGTACAGTCGATGTTTCGGGCATAGACTCCCCGTGCTTGAATTTCCAGCATCTGCAGAATTCCTCGTGTCGTGGTGGATAACTGTTTGTCAGATTGGAGGCCGGTGACTAGTAGTCTGCCTCAGGGATATGTACTGGGTTCAATGTTGTTTGTCATATACATTATGATCTGAATGATGGAGTGGTAAATTGGATTAGCAACTATGCAGATGACACTACGATAGTTGGCATTGTGGATAATGACGTAGAATTTCAAAGCTTGCAGACAGATTTAGACAGTTAGAAGAGTGGGCGGACAGATGGCAGATGGAGTTTAATGTTGATAAGTGTGAGACGCTACATTTTGGAAGGAAAATGAAAAGTAGGACATACATGGTAAATGGTAGGGCATTGAGTGATGCAGTAGAACAGAGGGATCTCGGAATAATGGTGCAGTTTCCTGAAGATGGAATCTCATCTGGATAGGGTGGTAAAAAAGCTTTTGTTGTGCTGGGTTTTCGAAATGAGAACATTGAGTATAGGAGTTGGGATGTAATGTTAAAATTGTACAAGGCTTTGGTGAGTCCAAATTTGGAGTACTGTGTACAGATCTGTTCACCAAATTGTAGGAAAGATGTCGACAAAATTGAGAGAGTACAGAGGAGATTTACTAGAATGTTACCTGGTTTCAGCACATAAGTTACAGAGAAATGTTGAACAAGTTAGGTCTTTATTCTTTGAAGCGTAGAAGATTGAGGGGGGTGGGGGCTTGATAGAGGTATTTAAACTTATGATGGGGATAGATATAGTTGATGTGGATAGGCTCTTTCCATTGAGAGTGGGGGAGATTCAAACAAGAGGAAATGAGTTGCGAGTTAAGATGCAAAAGTTTAGAAGTAACACGAGAGGGAACTTCTTTACTGTGAGAGTGGTAGCTGTGTGGAACGAGCTGCCAGTAAAAGTGGTAGAGGCAAGTTCGATTTTGTCACTTAAATCAAAAATTGGATAGGGATATGGCCAGGAAAGGAATGGAGGGTTATGGGCTGAGTGCAGGTAGATGGGACTAGGTGAGATTAAACGTTCGGCACGGACTTGAATGGCCGAGATAGCCTGTTCAATGCTGTTATTGTTATATGATTATATATAGCAAAAGGATTACCAGGGAAATGTTTTAACCTCTTCAAGGATACAGGAGAAATTATGTACTTGGAGGTGGAGGATGTGTAATTGACTGTGCGTTGGTATCTACAAAGGAGAAGGACGTGAAGGATAGATAGCATTTACATAAAAAGGGAGACGTATTGTTGGATGTACTGAAGAAGATGAAGGTAGATAAGTTCGACCAAGCACGGTGGGAGATATACCACATATTAAGAGAGTTACGATGTCCAACGTTCTCATGTCCTATCTGGAGCAAATAATGTCGCAGCAAACTGAAATTAGTTAATGTTCTGTTACTCAATAGAGGACAAATGAATAACCTTAGAAACCATAGACCTGTTACTTTCACGTTAGTTGCAGGGAGGATATTGGAAAGCATTCATAGGGATAGGATTTATCAACACATACTAACTAGGAAGAGTGATCATGACTTACTGCTAGAGAAGCTGTGTGTCATTTGACTGAGATTTTAGGGTAGGCAAAGGTAATAGAGGAAGACAGATATGAGGAAGATGTCTGTATTGGATTTATTGTGAGGTTTTGAATTGGTCTCACAACTTGTGCTCAACCGGAAGAATAAAATGTTCAGGATCAATAGTGACTTGTCTATTTGGAATCGTAGAGGTTTGCCCACAGACGTAGAGAAAAAGAGTATAGTGCTCTTTGGGACATTTAAGCTGGAGGTCTAATCACTACTTTAATTACTTTAACATAGCATTGTGAACCAGAAGTTCGACTGTTGCAATGTTCCATGTTCTATGGCCCGTTCAGTTGACTCCGGCTAATGTTAATGGGATATGCAAAGATTATGCTGCCGTTGAACGTGCACGTTTTATTTTTACAGGTTTTCTTCCAAGACTAGGTTAATATCACAAGACATTTCTAGAAGCCTCTTTATTATGCATCCTCCAAAGAAGGCAGGGATAGTTTCTTCTGTCATATCTTTAAATCAATCAGCCACTATAATGAGTTATTTTTGTGATTGAGGAAGGTAATTGGATTTCAAAGTTTACGGTAAAGCATCGGAGATAGAAGCCTCAATAACAGTAATAGTTAATACGTACATCTTTGAAAGGAAACGTGACCGAATTGTGTGCATGCTAACGAGATTTGCGTGCAGAAACGTCAGTATGTCGATTGAGATATTCCTGATGAAACTGTTTCGATCTGAAATATTTTCTCAGCCTTTTTGTTGTCCCTGTTGTTCATTGTTTTTGTAGGCATTGCCAAATGGTTAGATTTCCCGATATTTTCCATACTTCTCTTGGTAGTAGACTCGATGGGCAGAAAGGCTAAAATCTGCTCCAATGCGTTATGGTATTCTCATTCAAATTTCCTCAATCTACATTTGATTGATTCCATTTTAATTATTTTCGTTGCTGTGTGTTGTACTGTGGTTGCGTCTGGTTCTAAGACCATGACTTATTTCGCTCTCTTCTGATGAGACTATAGTGGGTTAAAATTTTATCGAACTTACCTTCCATGTCTTCATTTTGGTAGACATGCAAATCACCGACCAGACAATATTCTAATATATCTGCTGAGCTGATGGATTGCGAATCTCCTGATGAAAGACAAACCTGGACTTAATATAAAATAATTCACTCACATTGAAAGATAACTGATGCATACTGTTTAAATACAATTACCGACTCCAGGCCCTGTCTCCTGAATGGCGATCTCCTCATAAAACGGCTCAGCATGCTTGTGTGCAGAACGCCGTGACTTCTTATCGCCTGGAATATCAAAAGCGAAATTTATCCAGTGTAGTAAACGGAAGCGGGGGGTGGGGGGAGAGAAAGAGAGAGAGAGAGAGAGAGAGAGAGGCCAAACGCGTACTCGTGCATGCATGCATAGTTACCTATCTATCAAGTATACGTGACTTATAACATACTTATAAGGTAGTGGGTAGTGCCTCCATATGTCACTTCTACAGAGCTGGCTTACACGAGTCCCGGGCTCAGCAGGCTCCGGCTGACAGTACCTGACAGACGGAGCCATTACATTATTACATATGTTACTTAATTAACATTCTCCTATTTTATCAATTCATTAAAATATCCCAGAAACATTATTCGCAACCTTCCTTCGTGTGATAGAGTTAAAAATAGAACCAGCATCATCGTCTGTGCCTTCATCAAATTCATCTGCATAAGTTCCAAAGTCCAGCGAACCAACAATGTTTACATCATCTCACCCACACTGAAATATTTGTGTATACCAACTGCTCTCTGTTAATCAGACGATCTTCAACATCCAGCAGTACTCAGAATTGTCTGCTAAACATTGTGTAAGCGGACTAGTGTTTTCTCTCTGCAGTGAAGGACGATAAGAAATGGCTGTTGGAGGTATGGAAAATGATTGGAGGTATAGAACAAGTGGATAGAATGAGTATTTATTCGAGGGCGGAAGTGGAAAATACGAGAGAGCATCATTTTAAGGTGATTGGAGGGCAGTATAGGGCAGAACCCTTTTTTTACACAGGGCGGGGAGTGATACATCTTGATACGGGTGGTGTTGGAGGCAGATACATGATGGACACTTACAAAACATTAAGTTAAACGTACAGGTGATAGAAAAAAATAGAGGGTGATGTGGCGGGATGGGGTATATCGAAATTAGGGTAAGTTAAATTGTCGGTGCATCATCAGAGGTAGAAGGGCCTGTACTGCGCCGTAATGCTATGAGTTCAGTAATAATGTCATCCCAATTCCCAGAATGTGTTTCTTTCGGCAACAACCTCCGCGTTACTTCCACGTGCTGTTTCTTCCGTCCATTCAGCGAGCAGATGAGCCTGACAGTATCATTTCGCCTTACATACGCTGCATTCAGCAGTACCCTTCAAGCTGCGTTGTGGCGCCAGCTTGTATTTTCTAGCTCATCTTACCAAGGAAAAAATACATTTGCTATCCACGTGTAAATAGTCGACACCTGAGTATTCTTGACAGCCAGTTAGAGTCTATTTATGCGTTTATGGACTCTCAATTCATGGAACATACCATATAGCAAAGATTCAAGATGATGAATGTTAAATTAGTTCATAGTAATTCATGAACGCTTATGAGAATAGATTTACCAACCATTCAGGAACTGTCTTCGCTGGCTTTTGATCAAGTAGAGAGAAACGATGACCAGAAGAGAACCAAGAACGAAAGGGATGGCGTAAATGAAGGCTCTCAGATTACTAAAAGGAGGAGTATGTGGCTGGTGATCTGAAAGAAAGACGTTAAACAAATTTAAATATATTTTGTCAGGAGCAACACGGAAGCGCATAGCGTCAGAAACCTCTGTTGAATTACACTGCTGTCTGAAAGTAGATTGTACATATACCCCCGACAGCGTGGGTTTTCTCCGACTTTCCAAAGATGTAGGGGTTATTAGGTGAATTGGTCACCTGACTGTAATCGGCGGCGCGGTCTTCTTGAGCCAGAAATGCATGTCACCGTGCTGCATCTCCAAGTAAATGACTATTAAAATATGTCTTTCATTAATTCACGGATTCAGCTATCACAGCAGACAGAAATTGTCAGATTGCTTTAAATAACATTTCCATGCGTGTGTCAAGATTTGATTTTCATTCTGAACATTATAATGTTAAACGTAAACTTAAAAGTACTGCTCAGTGAAGATAAAGGTATATAAATACCAATCTCAACCAGGCTTTTTCCGGGAAGTTCGAAGTCGTGTGAAGATTTCAATTCGAACACCAGCGACGTCACAGGGGTGCAAATAGAGCGAGAAATTTTAAGAGGTAAGGAGATGGAAAGCTGGATTTAAAACAAGGGCTTCAGGGGAAATAAATGCTCTAAGAAAATTACAGATATGCATTGGAAGAAAATTGTGTTGAACATAGATGTAGAACAGCACCATCAGCTGAGGACTAGGACGACCAAAGACGGAAAGGTTAATTTTGTGATACCCATTCGAAGATATCAAGGTTTCTTCTAGGGTTGTGTTAAGAAATTGAGATATGACGAGAAAATACGTGGAATTGACGAAAAGTCGCAGCATAATTCGATTACTGACCAGAACATATCACACCGACGGTTTCTTTGTGCCCACAGTCATGACGATGCAATGTAGAAATTTGGCAATCTGACAGAAAATTCTCACTCCCTTTGCATTTGACCTCGTCCATCCAAATAGTGCCATTTCCAAGGGGGAATAGCATACCCCCGGAAGCCAGGACTGGATCCCCACAGTTTAATTGGCGACAGACGACAGCAGCATCGTGTCTGTCCCATGAATCGTCACAGACCGTTCCCCACGTCCCACTGAAGAAAACTTCAATTCTTCCGGAGCAATTATCGAAACCCGCCACGAGTCGCAGGTCTGAAAGAAAAGACGCACGAGTTCTTATTTAAGAATTAACTTGTATTGGAATTCCTATGTACCCACTTCTCCCTCTCAACTTCTGGAGATCAGTCATGTGTTTCATGTTTTGCGTAGCAAATGGTTCGTGGATGAAATCGGGCAATAAAGTTGAAGAACAAAATGTTCGATAGAATATGTTGATCCACTCTGATGTTGTCAATAGTTTCGTTGAAAACAAATATTCATACAGGTATGTAATATCCTATATTGCCCTGTCACGCTGGAATTCAGAATTTAGCAAACAATGTATCAGGATTTGTAATGGCGTCATTATACTTTTTTGTATTGAACGATGACGTTTTTTTTTGACATCCGAGCCATACGCCGGTAATGTCTGGCAAACAATTTACTGTCCTTTTGTAGTTAAACGTTCCGATACTCTCCAAATTTAGTCTGTCTCGAACTTTCGATTACAACGCGTTCAGCAAGAATGTTCTATCGTTTTTTTAAAGCAGCGAATTGGTCTACATTGGTCTACATTGTACTTAAATATTCTCTTGAACTGACGGGACAAGAAATCAAGTGAGAGAGGAAAAGTTAAATTGAGGGAGGAAAAGTCTGCATTCTTCTGAGACCAGGATCAGAGAAAACGCCTTAAAATAAGAAGCATGAAAAAAAAACAATGTATAGATGTCGCATATTTTGAATAATGAAAATATCAGTAATTACTGGAGGTTTTTGGAAATGGGTTCATTATCTTCTCCTTCTTGACCTTCTTAATTAGCGGTTTCGTTGGCCATGTTTCTGTAAAACATTCAACTCCTCATTTCAGTGAAATATTCTAAATGCAGGTCCTTACGTTTATAGATAAGTAATATAATAAAGATATCAATAACATTGTCAGAGTGCAGAGAACATTGCCAATTATGCCTCCAAGAATTGTGGCTATGAGTTATCGGGTAAGGGTGAATAATGTAACACTCAGAACACGCTGGAGGAACTCAGCAGGTCGGGTAGCATCCGTGGAAAAGATCGGTCGACGTTTCGGCCCGACCTGCTGAGTTCCTCCAGAGTGTTGCTTTGACCCCAGCATCTGCAGGTTATTTCGGGTGAATAAGGTAGGACGTTATACCCTAGAACGTAGAAGAATGAGGTGAGAGTTGTTAGAGATAACCGCCATTATGAGTCGCTTAGATAGGATCCATTCAAAAACGCTTTTTCCTGTCAGGGTCAGGTAGTCTAGAACTACAGCTCATAGTTTAAGGGTAAATGGTGAAGTCTTTAAGGGAAACATGAGGGGATATTTCTTCACTCAGAGTGTGGAACGACTAGTCTGTGGATCTGTGGGAACGGGTTTATTTCAACGTTTAAGAGAAATTTGGACAGGTCCGTGGATGGGAGGGAAATGAAGAGCTATGATCCGGGTACGTGCGGATGGGGCTACGGAGATTACTAGTTGGGCACGGGAAGGTGGGCCGAAAGGCCTGTTTCGCAGTTTACAACGCTATGACGATATAATTACCTGAACAAATGATCCCAACATCCTCCTCATGTTTACAGTTGTGCTGGCCCCATGATGAAGATGGGCATTGCCATAAAAGTGAGTCACCCAACCGACATCTCACGTCATCCAGCCAGATCGGTCCAGTCCCCTCTCCAAATGCTGCGCTGTTTTCTAATAATTTTGCCGAGCCGCAGTTGAGCTGGGAGCAAACGACTTGTGCATTCTCCATGCCAAAAGAATCAGAGCAAACTGTTCCCCATGTTCCGTTAAATAAAACCTCAAGTCTGCCCTGGCAGGGATTCTCCCCATTTGACAACCTTATTTCCCTGTGATCTGAAGAACAAAGAACAAACCTTATTCTTGATTATGGCTTCATGCTAATAATTACTTGTGATGTGGGCATATGGTGATCAGGGATGTGCAGCACCTCTGATGATGGGGCTTATGGTGTCCAAGCTCCCCTTTGGACACTCAGCTTTCACCAATAACTCGAGGTAGCTGTTTGCATGCGACACGGGCCACACATTGGTGCACCGCTTCGACAGGCAAGCTAAAACAGGCGAGGAGGACGGCGGGACCCGCATCGCAGAGAGATGTTGACATGCCTGCGCTAGCATGAGAAGACAGCTCCGGCAGAGTGGACGTAAAAGATCTACAGTGAGATCCAACGGAGAGGAAGGGTGCAATAGTTCGATTCAAAACTAGTGTATTATGCCGGAACAATGGGATGAGGGAGGTTTTGGCTCGTGTAGACTGGGAACACAGAAATGGTTAAGGAACAGTGGAAAACTTTCAAAGAGGTTTTTCACGGTACTCAACAAAAGTATATTCCACTTAAAAGCAAGGACAGTAAAGGTGGGGAGATAAGAAAAGGAATGGTACATTGCGTCCGGAGTTTCTCCGGTTAGCGGACTATGGTTGGACACACGAATAATTGCCCAACGGTCACACCATTTTCACACTGCGACAGCCACTGATCGATCCTCCAAGAACCCACCTTTTCTGTGGGCATAACAAAGCTCATTCAGTGTCCAACGCCATGTGTCTGTCAGTCTATCAGCTGACCTTCTATTTATCTCACCGTGCTGAACACCAGCTGTCCATCAAGCAGCTCATCCGTTCTCTCTCTGTAAGAACACAAGAGCTGCCAGTGTCCTTGCAAAGTGTAAACATGCTGCAAAGGAACCATAACACCATTTGAAAGCAGTTTTCGCCTCTCTCTCTCTCTTAATAACAAGGTGTCTGGTGTTGAACAACTCTCTCTCTGTCTCTCATTTCAAAAGGACAGTTCACTGGGGTAATTCAGGACCCCGTCACATTGATGATACCATATTGAGTGGAAAAGCAAATTGTGCAGAAGATGCAGAGAGTCCGCAAAGACCCATAGATAGCTGTAGTGAGTGGGCAAGGCCGTGGCAGATGGCATGGAATGTTGGTAAATGCGAGGACATCCACTTGAAAAACGGAAGAGCAGATTATTATTGAAATGGTAAAATATTGCAGCACGCTGTTGTGCAGAGGGACTTATGAGGACTTGTGCATGAATCTCAAAAGGTTGCTCTGCAGGTACAGCTGGTTATGTAAAATAATGTATTGTTGGCCTTCATTGCTAGAGGGATTGAATTTAAGAGCACGGAGGTTATGGTGCAAATGCACAGCGTATTGGTGAGGTCACACCTGGAGTACTGCGTGCAGTTCTGGTCTCTTTACTTGAGGAAGAATATACTGGATGCGGAGGCGATAAAGAGGAGGTTAAGCAGGATGATTCCAGAGATGAGAGAGTTAGACAATGAAGAGGGAATGAGGCGCGTTGGACTGTACTGTCTGGAATTCAGAGAGCATATCTTATAGAAATATGTGAAGTTATGAAAGCGATAGAGGCAGGAAAGTTGTTTCCACTGGTAGGTGATACTAAAACTAAGGGATATAGTCTAAAAACTCTGGGGAGTAGATTTAGGACGGAAATGAGGAGGGACTGCTTTTCTCAGAGAGTGATGAATCTGTGCATTTATTGGCCCACTGAAGCAATGGAGGCTATCTCATTAAGTGTATTTAAGACAGGTTGCATAGATTTTGCATAGCAGGGAAACTAAGGCTTTGGAAAAAATGCAGATAGGTGGAGATAAATCCATTGCTTAGCGGCATAGAAACGTAGAGAACGTACAGCACCATACAGGCTCTTTGGCCCACAAGGTTGTGCCGAAAATGTCCCTACCCTAGAAATTAATAGGGTCAACCTTATCCCTCTATTTTCTAAGCTCCATGTACCTATCCAGAAATCTCTTAAAAGACCCTATCGAATCCGCCTCCACCACCGTTGCCGACAGCCCATTCCACGCACACACCACTCTCTGGCTTAAAAAAACTTACCCCTGAAATCTCCTCTTTACCTACTTCCAAGCATCTTAAACCTCTGTGCTCCTGTGGCAACCATTTCAATACTAGGAAAAAGGCTGTGACTATCCACCCGATCAATGCCTCTCATCATCTTGTACACCTTTCTCTGGTCACCTCTCATCCTCCGTCGCTGCAAGGAGAAAAGGCCAAGTTTACTCAACCTGTCCTCATAAGGCATGCTCCCCAGTGCAGGCAACATCCTTGTAAATCTGCTGTGCACCCATTCTATGGTTTCCACATTCTTCTTGTCTTGTGGCGACCAGAACTGAGCACAGTACTCCAAATGGGGTATGGCTAGCGTACTATATAGCTCTGGGTTCTTAAAATCAGTCCCACAGTTGATGAAGGCCAATACACCGTATGCTTTCTTAACCACTGAGTCAAACTGTGCAGCTGCTTTGAGTGTACTATGGACTCGGACCCGAAGACCCTCTGATCCTCCACACTGCCAAGAGTTTTACTATTGATTCTATATTCTGCCATCATATTTGAGCTACCAAAACGAACCAGTTCACGCTTTTCTGTGTTGAACTGCATCTGCCACTTCTCAGCCCAGTTTTGCACTTATCAATATCCCGCTGTAATCTCTGACGGCCCTTCACGCTATGCACAACACCTCCAACATTTGCCTCATGATCAGCCATGATCTTACTGAATGTCGGAGCAGGCTCGACTTGCCAGATGTCCTACTCCTGCTCCAATTTATTATGTATTTGTGCTCCTATCTTCAAAGGATAACACGTGGCACAGAATTGGTCCTTCACAGCAGCTACGGAAGACCCCAGTTTGTGCGACTACTGGTACCACTGGACACGTACTTTCGAGGTCGAGAGAATGGAACTGTCCCAGCGCAACGTGTTTTAATTAAAATTCTACTCTCCCTACAGGTTTCCTGTCATTGTTGGAGACAACTAACAAAGAACAGCCTTAGACTATAGCGTGCTGTGAACTCAGAAATGAAGAAAGCTTTATATCTGTGTCTCAAATTCGCAGTCCTTACACCGCCAAGATGTGCAGTGCGATCTTTCGGAACCAATGAATATTACTGCATAATCAGATTTAGTGTGTGTTTTACTGGATATATTTCTATAAGGTCATAACCTATAGTTACAGAATTATAAATACGAGAAATTCTGTCGAAACCGGAAATCCAAAGCGACACACACAAGCTGTTGGAAGAACGCAGCAGATCAGGAAGCTTCAATGGAACAAGTCGACATTTCAGATCGAGACATTTCTTCTGGACATTCGCAATTTTCCATTCTACCGGAGCCATTCCAGAATCTACAGATTCTTGACAGATCATCACTAATGCCTCCACGATCTCTTTAGCAACCTCTTTCAGAGTACTAGGGTGTACACAAATTGGAACACGTGATATGTACCTTCACAACTTTTAGTTACAGAAGAACCTTCTCTCAATTTCTGGTAACTTCACACACTTCATGCCTCCGACACCTGGAACTTCCACCATAGTACTTGCGTCTTCCATAGAGAAAACTCATGGAAAATATTTATTCAGTTCGCCTGCTGTTTTGTTGTCGCCTGTTGCAACTCTACAGCTTCGTTAACCCGTGGTCTGATATCCATTCTCACATCTCTTTTACACTTTATGCATCTGAAGAAACGCTTCCGAGCCTCTTTAATATTATTGGCTAGCTTGTGTTCTTATTCCATGTTTACCTTCTTAACGACTTTTTACTTGCCTTATGTTGGTATTTGAAAGCTTGCCAATCCAATAGCTTCCGACAACTTTTTGCTCTATTATATGCCCTCTTTTTGGCTTTTATGGTATTTTTGACATCTCTTGCTAGCCACGGTCGTGTCATCTTTCCTTTCGATTACTTTTCCACTTTGAGATGTATATATCGAGTGCCTTCATATTTTCTTCCAGAAATTCCAGCCATTGCTGCTCTGCCGTCATACCTGCCAGTGTTCTTTTCCAGGCAGTTCAAAAAAAATTGTCTCTCATATCTCTGTAATTCCTTTTTCTCCACTGAAATACTGATACATTTCACTTTAGCTTCCCCTTCGAAAATTTCAGGATGAATTCGATTGTATTCTGATCACTTGCCCCGGACGGTTCTTTTACCATGAGGTCTCAAATCAGCTATGGTTCATTGCACAACACTCAATCCAGTATGCACGATCCTCTAATAGGCTCAACAACGATCTGCTGTAAAAAGCTATCTCGTAAGCGCTCTAGAAATTCCACCTCTCAGAATGACGCACCAACCTGATTTTCCGAATATTCCTGCATATTGTAGGGTATATGGATTTCAGCAAGGCATTTGATAATATACCCTATGCAAAGCTTACTGAGAAAGTAAGGAGACAAGGTATCCAAGGGGACATTGCTTTGTGGATCAAAAACTTACTTGCCCACAGAAGGCAAAGAGTGGTTGTAGACGGGTCATATTCTGCGTGGAGGTCGGTGACCAGTGGTGTGCCTCAGGGATCCGTTCTGGGACCCTTACTCTTCGTGATTTTTATAAGTGACCTGGATGCGGAAGTGGAGGGATAGGTTAGTAAGTTTGCTGATGACAGGAAGGTTGGGGGTGTTGTCAAGGGTGTAGAGGGCTGTCATCGGTTACAACGGGACATTAATAGGATGCAAAACTGGTCTGAGAAGTGGCAGATGGAGTTCAACGCAGTTAAGTGTAAAGTGTTAAATTTTGTTAGGTCCAATATGACGGCAGAATATAGTATTAATGGTAACGCTCTTGGCAGTGTGGAAGATCAGAGGGATATTGGGGTACGAGTCCACAGGACGCTAAAAACAGCTGCGCAGGTTGAGTCTTTGGTTAAGAAGAGATACCGTGCAATGACCTTCATCAACTGAAGGATTGAGTTTAAGAGCCGAGAGGTAATGTTCCAGCTATATAGGACCCTGGTCAGACTCCACTTGGAGTACTGTGTTCAGTTCTGGTCGCCTCACTACAGGAAGGACGTGGAAACCATAGAAAGAGTGAAGAGGAGACTTACAAGGATATTGCCTGGATTGGGGAGAATGCGTTATGAAAAAAGTTTGAGAGATCTCGGTCTTTTCTCGTTGGAGCGACGGAGGATGAAAGGTGACCTGATAGAGTTGTATAAGATGATGAGAAGCATTGACCGTCTGGACAGACATTGGCTTTTTCTCAGGGCTGAAATGGCTGTCATAAAAGGGCACAGGTTTAAGGTGCTTGGGAGATGCCAGGGATAAGTTTGTTTTTGTTTATGCAGGGAGTGGTGTGTGCGTGGAATGGGCTGCCAGCAACGCTAGTGGAGGCGGATCAGATAGAGTCTTTTAAGAGACTTTTGGATAGGTATATGGAGCTTATACAAATAGAGGGCTATAAGTGACCCTAGTAATTGCTAAGGTGGGAACATGTTTGGAACAGCTTTTTGGGCCGAAGGGCCTGTATTGTCCTGTAGGTTTTCTATGTTTCTATGATTCTATATTGAACATAGAATATAGAAAACTGAATAGTACAGCACAGTACAGGCCCTTCGGCCCTCAATTATCTGCCGACCCTTAATCCCTGCCTCCCATAAACCCCCCACCTTAAATTCCTCCATATACCTGTCTAGTAGTCTCTTAAATTTCACTAGTGAATCTGCCTCCACCACTGACTCAGGCAGTGCATATCACGCACCAACCACTCTCTGTGTAAATAAACCTTCACTAATATCCCCCTTGAACTTCCCACCCCTTACCTTAAAGCCATGTCCACTTGTCTTGAGCAGTTGTGCCCTGCAGTTGAGGCGCTGGCTGTCCGCTCTATCTATTCCTCTTAATATCTTCTATACATCTATCATGTCACCTCTCATCTTCCTTCATTCCAAGGAGTGAAGCCCCAGCTCCTTTAATCTTTGATCATAATGCATACTCTCTAAACCAGGTAGCATCCTGGTAGATCTCATCTGTACCCTTTCCAATGTTTCCACATCCTTCCTATAGTGAGGCGACCAGAAATGGACACGGTACTCAAAGTATGGCCTAACCAGAGTTTTGCAGAGCTGCTTTATTCTACAGCTACAGATTGACAGGTATGATATTGTGACTATCACTGAGTCGCGGTTAAAGAAAGCATGTCTCTGGGAGCTGAACGTCCAAGGATACGGTGTATCGGAAGGATAGCCAGGTACGCAGAGGGGGTGGCATGCTTTTATTGGTAAGAAATTATACTAAATCATCAGAAGGAGGTGACATAGGATCGGAAGGTGCAGAATCTTTATGGATTGAGCTAAGAAATCGCAGGGGTTAAAGGACCCTGATGGCAGTTATATGCAGGCCTCCTAACAGCGGCAGTGAAGTGGACTGCAAATTACATGAGGTAATAGAAAAGGCTTATCAGAAGGGCAGTCTTATGATAATTGTGGAGGATTTTAACATGCAAGTGGATTGGGAAAAATCAGGTCGGCACTGGATCTCAAGAGAGAGAATTTGTAGAATGTCTGCTAGAAGGCTTTTTAGAACAGCTTGTTGTTGAGCCACTAGGGGATCTGCTGTACTGGATTGGGTATTGTGTAATGAACCGGAGGCGATTTGTGAGATCGAGATGAAGGAACCTGATCATAATATGACTGAGCTCACTGTGAAATTTGAGAGATATAAGCCGAAATCGACGTGTCGGTGTTTCAGTGGAGTAAAGGAAATTACAGTGGCATGAGAGAGGAACTGGCCAAATTTGACTGGAAAGGGAGACTGGCGGGAAAGACGGCAGAGCAGCAGTGGCTGGAGTTTATGCGAGAAGTGAGGAAGGTGCAAGACAGATATATTCAAGAAAGGAAGAAATTGTCGAATGGAAGACGAATGCAACCGTGGCTGACAAGAGAAGTCGAAGCCAAAGTTAAAGCAAAGGAGAGGGCATAAAAGGAAGCAAAAATTAGTGGGAAGACAGAGGATTGGGAAGTTTTAAAAAGCTCACAGAAGGAAACTAAGAAGTCATTGAGAGGGAAAAGATGAACTATGAAAGGAAGCTAGCAAATAATATCAAAGAGGATACTAAAAGCATTTTCAAGTATATAAAAAGTAAAGGACAGGTGAGAGCAGATATAGAACAGATAGAAAATGATTCTGGAGAAATTGTAATGGGAGATAAAGAGATGGCGGAGGAACTGAACGAGTATATTGCATCAATCTTCACTGAGGAAGACATCAGCAGTATATCGGCTATTCAACGACGTCAGGGAAGAGAAGTGAGCGCAGTCACAATTACGACAGAGAAAGTACTCAGGAAGCTGAATAATCTAAGGGTAGATAAACCTCCCAGACCAGGTAGAATACACTCCCGTGTTCTGAAGGAAGTAGCTGTGGAGATTGCGGAGGAATTAGCAATGGTCTTTCAAAAGTCAATAGATTCTGGCATTGTTCCGAAAAACTGGAAGATTACGAATGTCACTCCGCTATTTAAGAAGCGGGCAAGGAAGCAAAATGGAAAATATAGACCTGGTAGCTTGACATCTGAGGTTGGAAGTTGTTCGAGTGGATTGTCAAAGATGCGGTAATGGAGTACCTGGAGGCATATGACAAGATGGGCAGAACTCAGCATGGTTTCTTTAAAGGACAATCCTGCCTGAAAAACTCACTGCAATTTTTTGAGAAAATTACAAGTAGGCTAGACAGTGGAGATGCAGTGGATGTTGTATATTTGGATTTTCAGAAGGCCTTTGACAAGGTGCCACACATGAGGCTGCTTATCAAGTAAGACCCATGCAGTTTCGGGAAAGTTACATACGTGGATAGAGTATTGGCTGAGTGGGAATAAGGGATCATCCTCTGGTTGGCAGCCGGTTACCATTGGTGTTCCACAGAGGTCTGTGTTGGGGCCGCTTCTTTATACGTTGTACATCAACGATTTGGATTAGGAAATAGATGGCTTTGTTGCTAACTTTGTTGATGATACAAAGATAAGTGGAGGGGCCGGTAGTGCTGAGGAAACAGAGAGTCTGCCGAGTGACTTGGATAGATTGGAAGCATGGGCAAAGAAGTGGCAAAAGAAATACAATGTTGTAAAGTGTATAGTTATGCACTTTGGCAGAAGAAATAAACAGGCATACTATTGTTTAAATAGGGAGAGAATTCAAAGTTCTGACATGCAACGAGACTTGGGAGTCCTCGTGCAGGATATCCTTAATGTTAACCTCAAAGCTGAGTCCGGAGTGAAGAAGGCGAATGCAATGTTGGCATTCATTTCTAGAGGAATAGAGTATAGGAGCAGGGATGTGATGTTGAGGCTCTATAAGCACTGGTAAGAACTCACTTGGAGTACTCTGGCAATTTTTGGCTCCTTATTTAAGAAAGGATGTGCTGACGTTGGAGAGGTTTCAGAGAAGATTCACCAGAATGATTCCGGGAATGAAAGATTTAACATATGAGGAACATTTGTCCGCTCTTGGGCTGTATTCCTTGGAGTTTAGAAGAATGAACGGGGACCTCATAGAAACATCTCGAATGTTGAAAGGCGTGGACAGAGTGAATGTTGCAAAATTGTTTCCCATGATGGGGGAAGTCGAGTACGACAGGGAAAGAATAAAGGATTGAAGGGCACCCATTCAGTAGAGAGATGCGAAGATTTTTTTTTTTTTTTTTAGCCAGAGGGTGGTGAACCTATGGAATTTGTTGCCACGGGCGGCAGAAGAGGTCAAGTCATTGGGTGTATTTAAGGCAGAGATTGATAGGTACCGGTGTAGCCAGGGTATCAAAGGTTATGGTGAGAAGGTGGGGAGTGGGACTAAATGGGAGAATGGACTAGCTCATGATAAAATGGCGGAGCAGACTCAATGGGCCGATTGATCGACTTTAGCTCCTTTGTCCTATGGTCTTATAGTTTTAAATACCCTATCTACCTGTGAGGCAACTTTCAGGGATTTGTGGACTTGTACCCCCAGAACCCTCTGCTCCTCCACACTACCATGTATCCCACCATTTACTTTGCACACTGCTTTGGAGTTTGTCCTCCAAAGTGTACCACCTCAGGCTTCCCCGGGTTGAGCCCCATCTTCCGCATCTCAGCCCACTTCTGCATCCTATCAATGTCTCTCTGCAACCTTCGACAATCCTCAACACTCTAAAGAACACTACCAACATTTGTGTCATCTGCAAACTTTCCAACCAGCTCTTCTACCCTCACATCCAGGTCTTCAATAAAAATCACGAAAGCTAGAGGTCCCAGAACAGATCCTTGTCGGACACCACCAGACCCGACTCTCCAATCCGAATGTAGTCCCTCCATCACGACCCTCTGCTTTCTGCAGGCAAGCCAATTCTGAATCAACCTGGCCAAACCTCCCTGGATACCATGCCTCCTGACTTTCTGAATAAGCATACCGTGTGGAACCTTGTCACATGCCTTACTACAATCCATGTGGATCACATACACTGCACTATCCTCATCTGTATGCCTGGTCACCTCCTTGAAGAACTCTATGAGGCTTGTTAGACACGATCTGTCCTTCAAAAAGCAATGCTCACTGTCCGTGATCAGACCATGATTCTCTCATAGATCATAGATCCAATCTCTATGAATCTTTTCTAACAGCTTTCCCACCACAAACGTAAGGCTCACTGGTCTATAATTACAAGGACTACCTCTACTATATTTGTTGATCAGGAGGATAACATTTGCCTCCCTCCATTCCTCCGGCACCATTCCCGTGGACAACGAGGACATAAGGATCCTAGCCAGAAGTTCACCAAACTCTTCCCTCGCCTCGTGGAGCAGCCTAGATAATATTCCGTCAGGCCCCGTGGATTTAATGTATTTTAACTTCTCCAACAGTTCCTCCCTCCTTAATATCAACATGTTTCAGAACATCAACCTCACTCATACTGTCCCCGCGATCATTAAGTTCCCTCTCATTGGTGAATACCGAAGAGAAGTATTGATAGAGGACTTCGCTCACTTCCACATCCTCCAGGCACATCTTCCAACCCTTTTCTCCAATCGGTCCTACCTCACTCCTGTCATCCTTTTTTTCTTCACATAATTGAAGAATGCCTTGGGGTTTTCCTTTACCCTACTCGCCAAGGTCTTCTCATGCTCCATTCTTGCTCTCCTCAATCCCTTCTTAAGCTCCTTTCTTGCTACCCTGTATTCCACAATAGACACATCTCATCCTTGCGTCCTAAACCACATGAATGCTGCCTTCTTCCACCTGACTAGAATTTCCACCTCACTTGTCACTCATTTTTCCTTCACCCTACCATTCTTTATCTTCTTCACCGGGACAAATTTATCCCTAACATCCTGCAAGAGATACCTAAACATCGACCACATATCCATAGTACATTTTCCTGCAAAAACATTATCACAATTCGCACCCGTTAGTTCTAGCCTTATAGTCTCATAATTTGCCCTTCTCCAATTAAAAATGTTCCTGTCCTCTCTGATTCTATCCTTTTCCATGATAATGCTAATGTCTTGGTCTGGTCCGTGAATCCCGTTTTCCGGTTCATGGTCCGGTCCATCGACCCTTGATCCAAGTTTTCCTGCCTACCCTGTTTCTGTTCCTGTTAAGCACTAAATAAGGCAGCTGATGCTCATTGGGGCTGGCTGCATAAATACCTCCAGAGACCAGGGCGTGGCTGCTGGATTGTACTTGTCCCTGCTCCTTGTATCCCTTGATCTGCCTTCTGTTTCTTCGCATGAAGCCCTGCCTTGTCTTGCCGGTAACTCTTGCCTCGCCTGAATTTCTCGTCTCGCCTTGCTTTCCCAGAAGCCATGCCTTGTCTTATCGGTAACTCTCTCCTCGTCTCGCCTGCAGTCTTGTCCTGGATCCACCCCGTACGTAGCTCCCTTCCTATCCCTTGCCTCCACCCAGGCAAGCCAGGCCGTCTTGCCGTTACCTGGGGTTGGTTCTGTTCCTTCCTGTCCCTTGCCTCTGTCGGGTGGTGATCCGCGCCCTGCCCAGGAGCACCGCACCCCACCCAGGAGTACCGCGCCCTGCCCAGGTGATCCGCGCCCTGCCCAGGAGGAGCCTGCCAAGCCTCGTGTCAAGTCTCCTGCCTCCAGTCTCCAGCCTCACCTCTCCTCAAGTCTCCTGCCTCCAGCCTCGCCTTGCCTCGTCTCAAGCCTCCAGCCTCCTGCCAAGCCTTGCCTCTAGCCTCACGCCTGAAGATTCCAACCTCGCCCTTGCCTAGTTCTGGGGTCCGAGCCAGAAGCAAGACCCAGGTACTGTGTCCTATTCCAGTCTCTGGCTCGGAGTCCATCCTACCTCCTGCCAATCCTCGCCTCTAGCCTCAAGCATCAAGCCTGAAGACTCCAGCCTCCAGCCTCCTGCCAGGCCTCTCCTCTAGTCTCAAGCGTGAAGACTCCAGCCTCGTCCTGCCTGCCTACCAAGCCTCCTCCTCGCCGGGTTCTGGAGTCCGAGCCAGAGGCAAGACCCAGGTACTGGGTCCTTGTCCAGTCTCTGGCTCGGTGTCCCAGACCGGGCTCCTAGCTCTCATGTCCAGTCCTGTTCCAGGTTCCTGGTTTTCCTGTCCATGTCCTTGCCATCGCCCTGTATCCTAGTCCTGTCCCTAGTACTTCAGTGTCTGTGTCTTGCAATTGTGTCCGTGCCCAGCCACCAACTTATGACAGCTAAAGGCCAGGGAGCGGAGGTCACTGTCCCCCAGATACTCACCCACTGAGAGATCTGTGACCTGACCCGGTTCGTTACTTAATACTAGATCTAGTATGGGATTCCCGGAAGTCGGCCTGTCAACACACTGTGACAGGAATCTGTCCTGGACATACTTAACAAACGCTGCCCCGTCTAAATCATTGGAACTAATCAGGTGTCGATCAATATTAGGGAAGTTGAAGTCACCCATGATAACAACTCTGTTATTTTTGCACCTTTCCAAAACCTTCCTCCCAAACCTCCCAAACTACTCCTTTGTATCTCTCCTGCTACCAGGGGGCATATAGAATTGAATTCACCCATTACCCTTTTAATACGGTCCTTTTGACATTCATTTTGTATCTTCCGTTATAATTTGTAGGTCACATCCTTACTACTGTTCGCCGGTCTGTGTACAAATCCCATCAGTATATTTTTACCTTTGCTGTTCCTTAGCTTTATCCACAATGATTGAACACCTTCCGACTCGGTGTCACCTCTTTCCATGATTTGATTTCATTTTCACCCAACAGGGTTATGCCGCCCGCTCTGCCTTCCTGCTTGTCCTTTCGATGCAATGTGTATCGTTGGACATTATCTTCCAAGCTATAATCGTCTTTCAGCCATGATTTAGTGATACCTAAAACATCCTACCTGCCAATCTGCACTTGTGCTGCAAGTTCATCTATCTTATTTTGTGTACTGTGTGCATTCAAATACTGTATCTTTAGTGCTGTATTCACCCTTTTTCGATTTTGTCCACTATTAATGTTGCAACTCATCCTAGTGACTTCAATTTTGCCCGATCAACAGCCTCAGCCTCTCCTGACTACCCATTGCCTCTATTTCCAAACCAGTGACCACTTCTCCCGCACTATTATCGGCCTTTCTCCGATACGTCTTTTATTGAAATATATGCAGCTCAGCCTTTTCATTCCTAAGTTTGTTTGAGGTCACACCAACATATGCCTCCACAAACTCTCCACTAACTATTCTGGCATTGTAGCTCCCATCCACCGACAGCTCTAGTTTCAATCACACCATGCAGGATCAAACAAACCTTTCCTCTAGGTTATTAGTCCCCCTCTAGTTCAGGTGCAAGCTAACCCTTCTGTGCATTCCCTATCTTCCCAGAACCCAATAATCCAGAAACCTTATGTCCCCCTGTTACACAAACTCCTTGGCCACGTATTAAATTGCATGGCATTCTTAGTTCTGCCCTTACCTGCACTTGACACGAGTAGCATCCTGAGATCAAACCGCGGGAGGTTCCGCCCTTTAACTTAGCACCAATCTCTCTGTCATCCATTTTCAAAATGTCGTCACTCATGCTACGCACGTCATCGGAACCTACGTCGACCACGTCCTCTGGCAGTTCACCTTCTCACTAAATAATGCTGATATATCTTAGATCCTGGCACCTGGGAGGGAACATACCATCCGGGAATCTTGTTCTCGCTCACAGTACCTCCTGATTGTTGCCCTGACGAATCCACTGTCACCACAGCGTGCGTCTGCTCCCCACTTCTCTTCATCATCACAGGGCCAGACTCAATGGCAGTAACCAGAGACGCATATAACTTGATCTGTAGAGTTCTATAAAAAAAAAGTTTCCAAGCACCAATACGTGCCGATGAAACCTTGTCCCGAAACCTCGATTGCTGCAACTTCCTCCAACAAAAGCAAGTGAGAGGGAGAGGGGCATCGCTCAAACGCAGACGGACGATGTCGAACATGCCGCTGTCGTCTTCTTTCGAGAAAGGATAGATCAGTATCGTTTCCCTTTAGACTACCACAGGAATCAAAACTGAACTTAAAATATATAGCACTATTTTCGATTTATTTGTAGTTAATCATTGAACATTTGTGGGTTTTGTGGTAGTGTTGGTGGACTTTCAATAAGAGAAATGATGACAATTTTATTGATTACCATTACGAAATATTCTTACACGGGTATACCAAAGATAGACTTCATCACAGTGAGAGAAAAGCATTCTTATGCCTGCATGCCTTGAAAAACTACTCACCTGAACAGATAACTCCAGCATCTTCTTTGTGAACGCAATCGTTCTCGCCCCATGGTCTCGCCGGACATTGCCACAAGGCCGAATTATTCGCTGAACACTTGAGGTTGTCCAACCAGACAGGACCTGAGCCTTGGCCAAACCAGCTGGACTTCGTGATATTAACAGCATGTCCACAATTCAGTTCGTTGCAGACAACATGTGCATCTATGAAATCCCAAGCATCATCACACACGGTGCCCCAGATTCCGTCATAATAAACTTCTACCCTTCCGGCACAACGACTTGCACCATTCACCAGCCTTACGGGAACATTATCTGCAGCACGAAATAATATTAATTAAATGAGTTGGCTTTCTGGAAACAACTTGACTAAGGCTTGCAAAC
Organism: Mobula birostris; assembly: GCF_030028105.1. NCBI lineage: Eukaryota > Metazoa > Chordata > Chondrichthyes > Myliobatiformes > Myliobatidae > Mobula > Mobula birostris. The sequence goes on from NC_092373.1 coordinate 5,437,760, forward strand.
AAGCAGGCTGAACGGATAATTGTCAAGTGTAACTTCATTACTCTGCTTAATATAAATTCGCAAAACATTGGCCATTTATAAGAAAGGAGAGGGATTCTTTATGGGTGCTTTCAATCTTTAAGTTCAAGGTCAAATTCAAGATTGTTTAATTTTGTTTCCAGCACACAATTGAATATGAGAACGTAATATTTTTCCTCCGGTTTCGATGCAGCGGTAAAAAAAAAAAGCCCAATCAGATAAATAACCCAACAATTAACCTACGTAATAAATATAAAACAATGTTTACAATGTGACACAATGCACAGGACTGCTTGTACAGAAGGTCACTCTGGTGACTGGAATATTTGATTAGTCTGACTGCGTGGGAAAAGTAACTGTTTTTGTGTCTGGTTTGCCTGGCGTGGATACTATGCAGCCTCCTCCTAAATGGGAGTGGAGCAAACAGTCTATGAGCAACCACGTTCTGCAGATGTTGCAAATGCAGACTAACACACGCAAATTGCTGGTGGAACTTAGCAGGTTCGGAATCATCTTTCCAGGAATGCAGAGTGGTCATTTTGGGTCAAGACCCTTCACCACGACAGTATTGTGGAAAGGCTAACAGTAACAGTATTAGGTGGATATTTGCCTTCCGTATGTAAGTGGAAACAGGGAATCTAGAGGGCTAAAGTTGTGATAGATTATCCTTTGTTATCATGGTGCGGAAGCCGTGTCTTTTAAATTTAACTGAATTGTTCATTAGGTAAAAATGATCACAATTGTAGTTTGATCCAGAAGACCACAGCAAATCAGATCCATTTGAATGGCATATTAGCACAGAGAATACACACTCTATGACTGTACAGAGTTCATACGTCATGAAGGAACGGAATGTTCTTACCAGAACAAAAGACACCAACATCACCACCGAGAAGTAAATGGTCCGCTTGTGTGAAAGTGCAGTTCCAGAGGTAGGATTCACTTCCAATACAACTGACGTTGCTCATTATCACAGGTCCTTTCCCAATTCCATACTTCCGGTGGTTGTAAGCATTTACTGCGGAGCCGCACTTCAGCTGTCTGCATACCACATCTGCGTCTTTGAAATCCCACAAATCGTCAGTCACTCTGCCCCAGACACCGCTGTGATAAACCTCCACTCGGCCATCGCATCGGCCCTCTCCAGCAGCCAGCCGCAAATGCCAGCGATCCGCTGAAAAATATAATGTGTTATCGATGTCCTTCGACATTCAGCATCGTCATATTGTAACCCACAGTTACACATCCACATGTGTCCAAGCTGGTTAAAATTAATTAAATTAGACTCTTTGCAAATATGCTATGCGACTGTTGTTGGGAAGAAACAGAATAAAATGCATACGCTCCACCATACTTTAACAACATGTCCGAACCGCGGTGGGCAGAGGACACCTGGCAGACTCAAGGAATGTGATGATTCAGATCATCTTGGAGGGAAGGTTGGCCGGAGATTCGTGAACCTTAGATGTGAATGTTACCAGAAATATGCAGCAAGATAGCAAATTAGGTTACTTTGCTCCGTCCCTCAGAAAATAACTTCTGAAGACAAAGCTGGATTTTAATAGTATCTGCTGTAGTCTTCCTACAATAACTTTATCCGTCAAGGATAACCTACTGCTGATGTTACCTGATTGGATGAATAGCTCATCTGTCATTTTAGGCACGTATGCTCAACAGAGATTTGTACGAATTTTAAACACTGCAGCTTTGCCAAAAACTCCTTGAAATGGTACAGGTATGCATGGGCTTCAATTATTTAAATTAATATGTACATTAAGCTGAAAATATTGCTAACTATCGGCCAAAAATGTAAGTTTGTATATGAACCACCGTGGATTATAGATAATTGGTATTCAATAATTATTTTCTCACGAAGTTTCAGCACTGAGAATTCTTCATTTATTATCATATGTAGTTACTTAACATTAATATGATATTTACTTGAGCTACATACTTATTTATATATTTCTTCATTTAGTATATATTTTATTTAGTCAGGTTAACGTAGATTATATCCATCCATTAATTAATAGTGAATAACTGGTTATCAATATTTGTAAATCATGCATGAACCACCAAGATATTCGATTTTATTATAAAAGCATATCAGCAGGTGCATCTTAATCATTGCTGCGGATTGGTTAGTGAATTTCAGTATTGTTTCCATGGCGCAGCGTCTTTGTTGTAGTGAATACACAGTCACAGTGTCACAATAAACAATAAAACAGTGAAACAGTTGAGGCCAGTTCATTGGCTATATTTAAGAGGGAGTTAGATATGGCCCTGTGGCTACGGGGGTCAGGGGGTATGGAGGGAAGGTTGGGGCGGGGTTCTGAGTTGGATGATCAGCCATGATCATAATAAATGGCGGTGCAGGCTCGAAGGGCCGAATGGCCTACTCCTGCACCTATTTTCTATGTTTCTATGCAATAACTTTAACGCCGTGTCAGGTGAGAACACTGCAGCGATGTGTTCAGAGATGTGTTGTAAGCTCCATCCTTGTAAATATATAAAACCAAGAAAATGGAGAGGGATTGCTGGGAATTTGCATGTTTCACAATTAGAAACTCGTTTGAGGTATTCCAAATGGCAGAGTTGCACACTGCTATATCTGTTTCTGTGAATATTTTATGTAATGTACCAGTGATGATAGGATATTTTCTGACCAATACAGAAATAAACTAGCCCTCATGATTTCGGATTGTAGAATGAAATCTTTCAATTGCCCGTCTCTTTAAGTCGCTTTTAAATTGTTTGTAAGACATATCATGCAAAGATAATTTTGCATGGTAATTCTACGTTGTACAAATCGATTGGCCTTGGTTGCAGCTTACACAGCAAGCCGATTCCAGAGCACGACTATTATATAGTGCTATAATTACGGGTTTTTTTTATTTCCATTGCCTTGCAAGTTGCAGACGAGTTGCATTTATTCCCGTGCACAACCAGAAGCTGTTTCCACAATCAAGAGGTTATTTTGAATTGCATTCCTCGGCTATTTCTGATAACTTCATGCCACGAACTCAGCTTCTCTGGCTCTTCAGATGCTCAGTACGTCTGATGACAGTTTCAATATTCACTGATGTTTAAAAACAGCCAACATGAACTAACAAAAGAACTAGGAGCAGCCCCCTAATGTCTCCATGCATACCCGCGCCAGCCCAGCATTCCCACAACGCTGGGCAGAACCACTGAAGCAGTAACAGCAAAAACAACAAAACAATAGCAAAGCACCGCCCCTTCTTACGTTCAGACTACACTCTGCCACGCAGGGAGAAATCACCAAGATTTCTGTAAAGATAGATCTTGCCTGACAAACCTGTTAGAGTTATTCGAGGAAGGAACAATCAGGGTGGACAAAGGTGCGGAAGTAAGTGCCTTCTAATTGGAGTTCCAGAAGGTCTTTGATAAGGTGCCATAAACAACTTTGCCATATCTAATCTGTTCAGGCCTCTTAGCATTCAGATTTTTTTTCTATGAGATCCCCACCACAATTCTCCCGAACTCCAAGGAATACAGCCCAATTTCCTCTTAAGGTAACTCTTTCATTCCTGGAATCATTCTCGTGAAACTTCTCTGAACGCTCTTCAATGTCAGTACTTCATTTCTAAAAAAAGGAGAACAAAACTGAACACAATACTCCAAGTGTGGGCTTACGACTGCCTTACTGAGCCTCAACATCACATCTTTCCTCTTATATTCTGTACCTCTAGAAATGAATGGCAACATTGCCTTCTCCTTCTTCACCACCAGCTCAACCTGGAGGTTAACCTTTAGGGTATCCTGCACAAGGACTCCCAAGTCCCACTACATCTCTGCATTTTGAATGCTCTCCCCATCTAAATAATAGTCTGCCCGTTTATTTCTTCCACCAAAGTTCATGGCCATACACTTTCCAAACATTGCATTTCATTTGACACTTCTTTGCCCGTTTCCCTAAACTATCTATGTCTCTCTGCTGGCTCACTGTTTCCTCAACACTACACGATCCCCCACCTATCTTTGTATCATCGGCAAAATTAGCCGCAAATGCATTAATTCCATAGTCCAAATCTTTTACATACATCGTAAAAAGTACCGGTTACAAAATGCTCCACCCATGTTTGTAACTTCCCTGTAATTCCATGGACTCTTATCTTGCTAAGCAGCCTCGTGTGTGGCACATTGTCAAAGGCCTTCTGAAAGTCGAAGTACACCACATCTACTGCATTTCCTTTGCCTATCCTGCGTGTAATCTCAAAAAATGTCAGTAGATTAGCCAGGCAGGATTTTCCTTTCAGAAAACCATGCTGGTTTTGGCCTATCTTGTAATCTGGTTTTAGGTACTCCGTAATCTCATCCCCAACAATCGATTCCAACCACTTCCCAACCACCGATGTCAGGCTAACAGGTCTAGAATTTCCATTATGTTGCTCCCCACCCTTCTTAAATAGCGGAGTAACCTTTGTAATTTTCCAGTCATACGGTACAATGCCAGTCTCTATCAATTAGCAGGTATTCATTTAGCCAACTGAATTCTTGTACTAATTGTCACATATCCAAGTACATTCATTTCTTAATGGCTGGCAACGTACGGACTATTCAAGTGGTGTTTAATATTGTCTCTTTCCGAAGATTTATGTAGATTTTACTGTGTAGTCCTAATTGTTTAATGTCATTGTGGAGTGCGTTTGGGATGATGCTAGTTGCAGATATTACTAGTGGAGCAATGTAATTCCATTAAATCGACAGATTTCTGGTGATTTAAAATAATTGATTTTTGTATGTCATGTGTGTTGGGAAAGACTATACCTATTGATCTTGTTTGTTTATCTGTATTATCATATCTTGATGGTGATTATGAATTGTCCTATCTATAATAACGGATCTGCCGTGATATAATTTCTGGGAAGCTGACTGTAAAACCAGATCAAGATTGTATTTATAATAGGTCTGACATATTTCATCAGTTCGTATTTTAAAGCAAGAATTTGGTGAAAGATATTTGCCTTTGATTGTGCCTGTGCAAGTAATCAGATTGAGTTAAACTGCTGCATGACCTTGTAATGTGTTGGATTGTTTCTGGCTTCACTTGGCATGTTCTGCATTTATCATATTTAATTTGTTGTTCTTTTATTATGGATTATTGATAATACTTTTGGGTTAACCTGTCTTGCCAGAAGCAAACCTCTGTTTCTGGAAACATCTCTTTATTCCTTGTTCCTGTTCTATTGTGTTTCAATTTCCTCTTTTTAGTCAGCACTTTTCATAGATGATTGATTATTATTATGATTATTATCTTTTTTTTTAAATCTGCTGAAGCTTGTAATCCCTGTGGCACGGTCATAGCCAGCCAGCTCAATTGACAATTACGAGGCACTTTCGGACTATTCTTGTGGTGTTAAGTGTTGTGGCTTTTTGAAGATTCACATAAATAATACTGTGCAGCCATAACGGTTTTATGCTATTGTGTAGTGACAACAGTTGTTATTACTGTCGGTACAATGTGTATCTTGTCATGTTCCAAAGTCTTCCAATTGCCTCTTTTAATTCAGCAAATTTCTGGTGCTTTTCACTTACTGATTTCTTTAAGATTTCTGTGTTTATATTTGTGTTCTTCCTTGTTTATCCTGTTCTATTATATCTGGACGGTAATTTTATATTGTCCTATCTGTAATTAGTGACCGATCATAATATAACTTGTGGTGTTCTGACTCTAAAAATAGATCACTGTTTTTTTTTACTGAGGTGAGATTACCTTTATGAATTTGTGTTTTAAAACAAGATTCTGATGAATGATGTTTGCCACTTGATTGTCCCTGTATAAGTAATCAAATTGTGTTAAACTGCAACAGGATCCTCTAATGCGTTGGATTGTTTCTGGTTTTGCCCGGCATTTTCTACATTTATCACCTTTAATTTGTTGTTCTTCAGCTGTGTATTTCTGATCTTTTTTTGGGTTAACCATCTGGTCCTGTATTTGTACAAGGAACCCCTCTGTTTCAGGGAGGAGGTCTACAGCTCTGAGTCAGGCGTGGAACACTTCCCTGTCGACACCTGGTCTCTTAGATTGTGGGCATGTCTTCCCTACAGGGTCCTGCTCTAGCGTCGGTTAACGTTTTCATTTTCCTGTGCTGTGGTATCATTTAAGTTTAGTGGTGTATATTTCTTTTTGCAATTGCAAATGCTTGCCTGGATAACTGATAACAGAGATTCTGCAGATGCTATAAATTCAGGCAACACACATCAAAGTTCCTGGTGAACGCAGCAGGCCAGGCAGCATCTCTAGGAAGAGGTGCAGTCGACATTTCAGGCCGAGACCCTTCGTCAGGACTAACTGAAGGAAGAGTTAGTAAGAGATTTGAAAGTTGGAAGTGGAGGGGGAGATCCAAAATGGGAGGGATGGAGCCAAGAGCTGGACGGGTGATTGGCAAAACGGATACGAGAGGATCATGGGACAGGAGGTCCGGGAAGAAAGACAACGGGGGGGGGGGGATTATTATTATTACTTTCTAACTATTATTATTATGATAAGCGTGGCCGATTCTTATTGTCAAATCACCTACCGGAACAGATAACGCCGGCGTCATTTTGGTGTGTACAGGGTTGGTCTCCCCATGATGAAATGTGGCAATCATTCAAACGCATTTCATTACCGCGACATTCAGTGACGTCTTTCCAAATCGATCCATTTCCCTCACCAAAGAATGCTCCCGCTTTCGCTGATAAAACCGGTCCACAATGGAGATGATTGCAGACGACAGAGGCATCCTTTAAATCCCAGAAAACATCGCAGACCGTTCCCCATGTTTCGCCGCGTAATACTTCCACTCTCCCCGAACAATTGTCCCTGCCGCCAGTTAACCGCAGTCCCTTTTGACCTTTTGAGCAAAAACATCGGGGGAAAGCTGTTTACTGTTGAACACATCCATCTATCCATCGACCTCAGCAAACACCCCACAACCACGATATTATGATTTGAGTACGACTGTAAGGCGGTAAGTTATAGAAGCAGAATTACACTATGTGGCCCATCGATTATGCTCTATTATTTCATCATGGCTGATACATTTCTCTTCTCAGCACCAATCCCTTGCCTTCTCTCCGTTTCCCTTCCTGCCCTGGAAAACCAATAATCTCTGAACCTCTGTCTTAAATGTACAGACTAGCTTGGGCTCCACAGCCGCCTGTGGCAAAGAATTCCACAAATTCTCTGGCTGAAGAAATTCCTCCTCATCGCCTTTCGAAAGACACGGCTCTTTCAGTCACCAGACCTCATCTCCCACCCGCTTGGTAGATAGTTCCCTGGTCGATACTGTGCGGTTCATCTTGAGAAAGTCCAGAACCGTGTGTAATTGGAGGGATCTGTGGCGCCTCAGGAGCTGCGCCTAGGGTGGGCTGCACTATCACAACTGGAGACTCGGCAAAGCAGCAGATTCGACAATTACATTCGTGAATATGGACATGTCAGCTAGTTATTATTTATTACTGCGGTATTTAACTGTTTTCTTTTCGTTGTTGTAGCGCGTGTGGGGACTTGAACAAAGTACAGCAACACTACACTGCCTGATTGCATTCGGCCTTGACTGAGAGAGTGGACAATCGAATGGGCTGCCTTTGAAGACGAGCGGCATTCGTTTTATATTTAGATATTCGCTTTCACGTGGTATTGGCATATAGTTCTCCGTTTGAGAGTTCCAGTTAACGGCCCTGTTTTTCCCAGCGTTCTCAGATCCGTCGACCTGCTGGTAAACAGCGTCGGTCTTTGTATTCTGCTGCCCATACGATTAATGAGGATAAAATTAACCGGGTGAAGAAGAGAGCCCACCTGGATTAACGAGCGTTGAATGTCTTTGCGCCTTGAATGTAGGACAGTTGCTTGTGATCTGCACAGATCAAGAATGACGCTCTTCCCCCTCCAACTATTGCTGCCATCCCCCCCCCCCCCCCCCCCCGGGCCTCACCGACAGTTAAATTGTCGCGATTCGCAATATCTTCGTTGCTATCGGCAGGAGTCAAGCGACAGGAAGAAAAGCACAGGAGTGTAACCGGCTATCCGTTGCAAAGCCGACATCGACCATGCATGGCAGTGATGTGTCAGGGTGCTGCAGCACAGAAGCTGCTGTGAAACTTCGCTACAGCTCCGAAAATGCTTGGTCAACACCGTCTGTCGAATGGAATCCTGCCAAGTTCTTTCTGGTGAGGATACTTACGGGAGCCGAAATTCCCGATCTATTAGAGTAAAAGTCCGCAAGCGCTATGAAGTGCCGTAACTGTTTGACTGTGGATAGTTTGAGCTACTTTGTACCTGCCTGAACTTTACTACCTCCTCCACTTGAACACTAAATGGGGTACGACATAGCCCCAAAACGCATTTCTCCTGTTTAGAGTACGGGTTATTTTTGAGGAGCCGTCTGTGAACCTTCCGGGAATGCTGGACGTGTTCCTGATGAGAACGGAAATAGATAAGGGTGTAGACTAAATACAGAAAAGCAAACTGTTTCAGCATGTCTTTGAGCACATCGTGAATTGAGGCCTGGAAGACAGAGGGGCATTAGCCAGAAAAAAAAGGCAGCTAAAGGTACTCATAGTGGCCATGAGAGGTGTTGAAAGCTGTCTTCCACCCATCTCTTCCTCTCATAGGGACCAGATTACAAGCATGGAGTGGATCAATTTCGGAAATCATAGTACTCTGTTGAGAAGTTCGAATGTAGACACCAGCAGAAGAGGGTAATGACTCTTCACAGTGATGTTATTCAAGGGCCGAAAATCGATGTTGGGACGGAGCGTGCTCCTGCCGGAGATGATGATGGACCAATAAACCCCATGGCCGTTGCCTCCTTGAAGCACTCCTCCATACCACCGTTTCAGGACGAGAGAGAGGAAAAAGTGCCGGTCCTGCAGAGGGTCACTGCCAGGTAGGAGGTCTAAGGTGAAGTCGTCTGTCTTGTTTGAAGCAGGGAGATGCTTTTACTCAAGGCCTCAAGAAGGTTCCTATATTCAGATAGAATCAGAGGCAGGTCCATATCCTAGGGCACAGGACACGATTTAGCTGGAGCTGGATACAGACTGGTAGACAACCACGCCGGTGTCCATTCTGAGTGCTTTAACAGACCAATTATTCCGTGGGTTACGTCGGGATATCCAGGGAATTCCAAGCACAATTAGCAGTTCAAGCGAATCGACCAGATAGAAGAATTCTTCCCTATGGTTGTATTCGAGCACAACTTTGACAGGTTCGGTGGAAAGCTGGATCTGGCCAGTGCTCTGAGGTCGCCCCCCCACCCCCCCCCCCCATGGTTTTTTCTCTCAGTTCCTGAGTTGGGAATTCCCATCTTTGAGCTACAGAGATGTCCATGACATTCCCGGCTGCAACAAAGTCGATAAATGTCGTAGTTTCATGGGCTCGAGACCCCCACGACCAGGAAGCTGCGAATATAACACAATTAGGGGAAACTTATTGCAGGGAGAAGCGACCCAATAGGAGTCTCCTCATTGCTGACGTGCATCCTTTTACCGGACGCTTGGGAAATGCCGCCAGGAATTGTCCTGTATCACCACAATAGAGACCGGAAGCTGTCCTGTGCCCCTCTCAGTTCGCCTGAAACATGCATATGCGTCCCACTCCCATTGACTTTCCCTGGACTGGGTGCTGGGTGATCAGGGTGAGAGAGAGGATTGACGGCGATTAGGTGGCATGTGGCATGCTTGAGATATTCTTACTCTGCGCCAAAGTTTCCCGGTCTTCAACGCGAAAAGCCACATTAATTAGATCATCCAGACAATCTTGCTCTTCAAGATAGCGACTGAATGATTCCTCGTTCAGTCCACCTGGAAAGCATTGAGGAGAGATCACGCATTCCATCCCGGATCGACTGCAAATATGCGGAATTTGACTGCTGAGGCCCTCCCCATGCCTCGCCTTGCCGCAGCTCCTGAAGTTAGTGGACAGGCTGACCACGTAATGAAAGGGCAGTAATCCTCCTTAACTCTGCAACGAAATGCCGGAATGACTGGGCTGCAGTGTATCTTTGTTCCCGTAAGGCGTTGAACTGGTTGAGTGGAGGTGCATCTAGGAGATTGACCATGTACGTCCATTTCTGTGCATCATGACCAAAATGTACAGGCAGGTCTTGGGATATCAGCTCGCATTCGGTAATGAAATTTCGGCAGCCACCGAGATTCCCCGGTGATGGAATACTCGGTCCTTTCACAGTCACGTGATTCCGTGATGCTCCGTAAGCAGCAGGCATTTCTGGACCAGACGCGAATGTGGGAGCAGTAGTGTCAGAGGTTGTCGGGCAGCAGTAAACGAGAACCTGGTCGATGCTCGGCGAGGGACTGAGACGGCCTGAGGCTGCTGAATTGCTTTGACAAGAACGCTAATTGCTGTCAGCTGAAGCTGGCTGTCCGCAGTGACCTCGGGGACGGCGTTTGTAAGAAGGAAAATTGCAGGCACATCAAATCGATTGTTTGCGGTGAGTTGCTAAACGATTGCTGCGAGGGATGATTGCTGTTCCTCTGCGTGGCACCGGCTTGTCGACACGAGTCTATCTGTCTCATTGCTGCAGTAACAGATTGCTTCATTCAGAACAGATTTAATTCCCTGTAGCTATTCTCCTACCTGACCAATGAATCACTGGGCCAAGATCAACTGCTCTCCCTCTCCTGTGTCTGTCTTGTGTGTGCTTCGAGATTTGCTGTCACTACTTTCAGATATGGCCCAAGTGCGGAGAGAGAGAGACACTGAAGCAGGTTGATAGTTCATGCATTTTAATGCCAATAGTGTTTAAAGGGAAAAGAGAACAACAAACGCGAGGCCAAACTGGGCAGTTATTTAAAACTCTCAGACTAGATGCCAACACCGCGGCTGAAAGGAAATATCTAAATTTAAAACGAATACCGGAGGTCTTCAGCGTCAGTTGACTCGATAGACCACTTTCTCAGACAAGGTCGAGTGCAAGCATGCGGGTTAACGTTGTTTTGCTTTGATCAAGACTCGGCAAGCGCTACAAGAAGTGAATTAAGTACTGTGCCGCAGGAATGAAATAATGACTACCTGCTACTTCCATATCAACGAGAACAGTTGCCGAATTCTATTGCAACATTTTTTTTTTCTATTTGCTGTGAATACATGCAAGAACATGAATCTTAGTGTCTGGAAAATAAATTTACCTTTGAACTTTGAAATCCAGTATTCTGATATACCCTTTGTCCTCTGATATTTATTTCTCTGTTGAAGAGTTAGCATTTACCAACCAAATCATCTGGACTAATGCACTGTTTAATCCTGCAGTCAGTTCTCACCGCTATGTAAATCCAGCTATATAAACGACTGAAACACTCACCTGAACAAATGACGCTCACAGCACTTCCACCCGAACAGTTGTGTCCATATCTTGGTTTGGTTGCGCAATCCCAGATAATGGTCTCATTGCCTTGGCATTCATAGGAATCCTGCCACATGGGACCACTGCCCTCTCCAAAGTATGCCCCTCCTAATACTGATATCACTTCCCCACATTTCAACGATCTACACACCACGCGTGCGTCCTGTAAATCCCAATTCGAATCGCACACGGTGCCCCACGTCTCTCCATGCTGTATCTCCAATCTTCCAGAGCATTCGTCGTATCCATCAATCAGTCTGGGCTTCCTATGTCCTGCGGTACATTAGATGAAAATAAAATTCCAGATTTAAAAGATAATACGCAGATTAAAGCATGACAATAACTAAATTCATTAGGAGTTTCGGGAGACTTAGTATGTCACTAAAGACTCTCACATATTTCTACAGATGCACCGTGGAGAACATTTTGACTGGTTACATCAAAGTCTGTTGTGGAGGCTCTGCTGCACAGTATCTGGAAAAACTGCATAATAGTGCAAACACGGACAGCACCACCTTTGACTTTCCATCACAGAGAGCATCTTCAGCGACGCCCCAAAGAAGTAGAATCTGTCGTTAAGGAAACCAACACTCAGGACCTCTTCGGATTACTACTATCAAGGAGGAGATGCAGGAGCCCAAAGAAACACACTCAATATTTTGGGAACAGTTTCTTCTCAAAATTAGATTACCGAATGGACGGGGAACCCATGTATACTACCTTGCTCTTTGTAATGTTTTATTTTCTTTTTAATTCATTTTTATATTTGTTCTTATTATAATTTGCGTACTTTTTATTGTTGTGTATTGCACCAGACTGCTGACAGAAAACAACAACAACAACAAAAACCTGGACATTCCATATGCCATAAGATCAGAGCACCATAAGGCAGAGGAGCAGAATTAGACCAGTTGGTCCATCGAGTCTGCTCCGCCATTTAGACATGGCGGATCCTTGACAGTGAGATTAACCAGGATCCTGTGATCATCTGCCGACTCAAATAGGGACTCATTTGGAATCTCGCAGCGAAGCCAACAGAACTAACCGTGTTTACTTTGGAAATCATACCACCTGAGACTGTTTCTTGCCCGTACATAGAAGCAGAAGCTGAGATGAGAGGATATATTACAGAATTTAATTAAGTAGTGATTCAAGGAAACAGATGACCTTCTTTGTGCCTGAGAGCGTACACTAGCCCATGTTTATTTGTGCAACTACCTATCTAGATGTGTTTGTCACTACAATCACTGGTTTAATCTGTAAGTGTGTTGAAGACTCTGTACTAAACTGAAAAATCTTGCTCAGAAGCCGGAAATCAATGTTGGCATTCATTTCTAGAGGAATAGAGTATAGGAGCAGGGATGTGATGTTGAAACACTATAAGGTGCTGGTGAGACCTCACTTGGAGTATTGTCGGCAGTTTTGGCCTCCTTATTTAAGAAAGGATGTGCTGACGTTGGAGAGGGTACAGAGAAGATTCACTAGAATGATTCCGGGAATGAGAGGGTTAACATATGGGGAACGTTTGTCCGCTCTTGGACTGTATTCTTTGGAGTTGGAAAGGATGAGAGGAGACCTCATAGAAACATTTCGAATGTTGAAAGGCATGGACAGAGTGGATGTGGCAAAGTTGTTTCCCATGATGGGGGAGCCTAGTACGAGAGGGCATGACTTAAGGATTGAAGGGCGCCCATTCAGAACAGAAATGAGAAGAATTTTTTTTAGTCCGAGGGTGGTGAATCTATGGAATTTTTTTTGCCACGGGCAGCAGTGGAGGCCAAGTCATTGGGTGTATTTAAGGCAGAGATTGATAGGTATCTGAGTAGCTAGGGTTTCAAAGGTTATGGTGAGAATGCAGGGGAGTGGGACTAAATGGGAGAATGGATCAGCTCATGATAAAATGGCGGAGCAGACTCGATGGGCCAAATGGCTGACTTCTGCTCCTTTGTCTTATGGTCTTATTGTCTTCTCATGTTTAAACTGACTGATAACGTTGAGGTCTGCAACATTCAAATCAACCGACTCTGATCTTTACAAGCAATCGAGAAATGGCCTCCGGAGGTGTCTCATGGATGCCAAAGAGACTATAGTATACTCGACAAACCACGAGTGTCATTCCAGCCGTCAGTCGTGGCAGGGCTTGCATGCTATACCGGACCATAAAACGAGGTCTGGCAGCGCTACTGGCAACAGCATCCTTACCCAAAGAGGTTAACGCATTCTTTACCCATTGAAAACGGGGAAGGATTGCAATGCCACCACGCACCCCGCGGCCTGATTTGTAGCTGAATGCAGAGTCATCGTTGCAGATGTAAGACCTGTCGTCCGGAGGATGATAACACGGATAACTTATGGGCCGAATATTCTCCCAGGCCGTGAATTTAACTCCTGTGCAGATCAGCAGCTCGGCGCATTTCCAAATATTTTGCTACCTCCCTGTTTCAGTCCCGTTTAAGCGACGCAGTGTAAAAGGTATACATTTTGCATGCATCGCGGTTTATAAGGCAACGGGTTTGTCCGTAACCAGTATTGTCTCTGAGAATTGCTAAACAAATACAGTCAGCCTCTTCTTACTTGCTGTATATGTCCTCACAACTGTTGCCAAAATAGTAATTTGGAGAAATTTTGTTATAATTTTTCACAGAGTTCACACATTAAATATTGCGTTTACACATAAGTGCGTTATTTATATTACAAAATGTTCCTCAATAGCAGCTGGGGTTTGCTTCGGGTGCTCCGATTTCCTACCGTAATCCAAAGACGGACTAACCAACTAATTGATTAATTTCAAATTGTAAACTATTCTGTGATTAGGCTTGGGCTGAATACGTCGGTTACTGGGCGACCAGGCCCATTGGCCAAAAGGGCGCTGTAACGCTAAATAAGCAAATAAATAAATGCCCACTCCGTTCTTTATATTTACTACTTGATAAATCCAGTTGATACGTGGAACTTTGCTTCTGCATTCAGATTAAATATCTACCTTTTCTCTGCTTCATTTTTCGATATTTTTACATTCGATTCTACATTAGAATTTTGTCTAGACATTGAATTGTCTAATCGGTTAGTTGCAATAAAATGGCCACATAAAGATTTCAGCCATCATTCTGATCGGTAGTATGTGTGATAAACGATTAGTTCTTGCCCAGTTATGTCCGTCGGTGCTTTTGGTGGCCTGTTCCGATATCCCAATTTTATGGAGAATACAAAAAAATAGGAGATTACCCGAACAAATAACACCGGCTGTTTCGGTTTCCTTAGAGCAGTTACTGTGAGCTAACAGTCTCCTCTCACACCTCCATGGGTCGCCCTCTGTACCATTACATTGAAGTTCTGCTTGGAAAACGGGCCATTGTCCATGTCCAAATTGTGAATTCCTTGATGCAGATACGGCGTCACCACAGCCGGCGAAATTGCACACAGCCTGGGCTTCATTCATACCCCAATTACGACCACAGAGGATCATGAAAGAAGGTAACATGCTGCTTGCCTCCACTCTCCCTGCACAAGGGCTGCCTCCACCTGACAGCTTTAAGTATTGCCCCTCTGTAGTATAAAAACAAGAATGCATAGAGTTAGTCCTCCACAGACACTGCGAAATTGAAACATGTTTCAAGGCATTCATAGAAGAAGTTCAGTTCGCTGACAGAAATATATGACCTTTATAAATAACACGTAACAATAAAAGATGAAAAGGCGGCAAAACATTTGAACAGAATTTACCCATTCGGCAAAACGAGTGGGCTCCACCAAAACGTGGCTGATCCATGGCCCCTCCTAAATACAGTCTCCTGCCTTGTCCCGTAATCACAGACACCCTAGCTAACATAAGACCTACAAACTTCTGCTTTAAGTACATACAATTACATGACCTCCGCAGTCACCTGTGGCAATCAATTCCACAGATTCATCACACTTCCGCTAAAAAGAAATCCTCTTCATCACTGAACTAAATCGACGCCCCTCTATTCTGAGGTTGTGCCCTCTGGTCCAGGTTCCCTCATGAGAGGAAACATCCTCTACCTATCCACTCTGGTTGTGTCTTTCATAATTCAATCGTATTCAATGAGATCCCTCCGCATTATTCTAAATTCTAGCGAGTAGAGACCCAGAGCCAACAAGCATTTCTCGTGATTGTTTGTCAACCTACTCTGGGCGCTCTCGAACGTCAGCACATTCAGCATTAGATTAGTGGCACAAAACTGCTCTAAACCCCTCATGTAAGATCTGGCAGATACTTTATAAAATCTCAGCATTGAACTCTTGTTTCTATAATTTAGCCGTCATGAAATTAATGCCAACATTGCATTTGCCTTCAGAGATCCAAGAGATCAAAAGAGGATGGCAGAACTACAGTTCCTCAGAGTGTAATCGGTTTCCAATATCTATGGCTTATTACTGATTTCCTTAAGATCATAGACATAGGATAATAATTGGCCCCTTTGGTCCATCGAGTCTGCACCGCAATTTCATCATGGCTGATCCAATTGTTCTCTCAGTCTTAATCTCGTGCCTCCTCCCTGCACAGACTAATTAGGAATCATCAACCCCTGCCTTAAATAAACCATTTGACCTTGCTTCCACAGCCGCCGTGGCAGCACATTCCACAAACGTACCACTTTCTGGCTAAAATAAAATCTCCTCATGTTCGTTCAATAAATGACGTCCCTCGAAACCATGGCTGTGTGTTCTGGTCTTGTACTTGCCCACCATAGAAAATATACGCTCCACATCCATTGTTTACAGGCTTTAAGACTTAATTATGTCTCCCGTTCTTGTGAATTCCAGCAAGAAAAGGCCCAGAGCCATTGAACGCTCGTCATATGACTGTCATTTCAAACCGGGATTTTTTTTTTTTTGAGAGCCTCCTTTGAACCCTCACCAATGTCAGCATACCTTTCCTTAAATATCTGTCCCAGGACTACTCACAATACTCCAAGTGAGACGTCTCCAGTGTCTTATTGTCACGTACCCCATGACAGGTTAAAGAACCAGCCGAAATGAAAAACACTCTGGAGTCTGCTATTGCTATTAACTAATGGTATTTATTAGTAACTACACAATACAGTAAAATAAAATCAGATATATAAAACAAGTTAGATATGATTAGATATGTATAAGTGTGGAAGTATATGAAAACCAAGCTTCTTCAGGCCTAGGGGCAAATAGATAGCTGTACGATGATGAGTAAACTTCAGTGAAGTTCGTGGTATGGAGTTGAGTGGTGATACAGAGGGAGAGAGGGCTAAGTCTTCAGGTGAGCTGACGTTTTCATTCTTCCCGTTGTCCTCCGAAATCCGTTAGAAGCCACCGACTGTGGCCACCACAAAGGGGACCGTTCTTCTGTGGTGGAATTATAGCCCAGGCGAGGGTTGCACACACGAATAACCCCTCATCGTTCACACCCTTTTCACACTGCGAGAGCCACTGATCGATCCGCCTGATCGATCCTCCAAAAACTCACCTTTTCTGTGGGCACAACAACGCTCATTCAGTGTCCAAAATAATGTGTCTGTAAGTCTGTCGGTTGACCTTCTATTTATCTCACTGTGCTGAACACCAGATGTCCATCAAGTAGCTCCTCCCTTCCCTCTCTCTCTGTAAGAACACAGTAGCTGCCAGTGTCCTTGCAAAGTAGAAACCTGCTGCAGAGAAAGCATAACACCATCTCAAAGCAGTCTTTGCCTCTCTCTCTCTGTCTTAATAACAAGGTGTCTGGTGTTGAACAACTCTCTCTCTCTCTCTCTCTCTCTCTTCAAAAGCACAGTTCATAGGGATAATTCAGGACACGTCACACTTACCAATTCTCAACATTACATCCTTGCTTTAACATAATGGTCCTCTAGAAAGGAATGCCAAATCGCATGTGTCTACCTCATCTCGAATCAACCTGCAAATTAACCTTCATGGAATCCCGCGCAGGCACTCCTAAATTCATTTGCGCCTCGGTATCTTTGTACTTGTCTCCATGTTAAAATGAGTTAATCATGTAAATTCTTCTATCAAGGTCCATGATAATACAATTCATTACACCTGCCATTTCTTTACAGTTTCTCTCCATATGTCTAAGTCCTTCTGTAGCTATTGTACTTCCTAAAAGCTACCTTCCCCTCCACCAGAGAAGACTCCATTTATCCCAGGTGTTGCCTCTTGCCAATCAGCCACTATTTTATCCGCGCTGGTATCTTTCCTGTAACACTATGGGTTAATTAATTGTTAGGCAACCCGATGTGTGACAATTTGTCAAAGCCCTTCTGAAGATTCAAACAGTTACTGATCCACTGTGTGTATGACGTCGTCGACTGATTCTCCTTTCTCTACCTTGCTTGGCATTTTCTCGAAGAATACCAACAGATTTGCCAGGCAGGGTTTTCTCTGAAGGAGACCATGTTGACTGCAGTCAATTTAATTATGTGCCCTCAAGTACAGATTGCGGCGGAAATTCAAGCCAACTCGCTGGAACTTTGGAGCATTGTTCTATCCACCACACTACCGTCCTGTTCAAATTACTTATTTTAGTTGTCTTCTGTTGGTTCTTAAATGCTAATATTCTTCTAACTTCTCAGTAATTTTATTCTGGTATATTTGCCGTCTATTTGTTTACCACCCCTAAAGGTCCATTTGCCGTGAGATGTTTAATAAAATGCGCTTTATTGTACAACGCCCAGTCCGGGAGAAATGCCCCGTCTGTGGCATCAAAAGCGAGCTGCTCTAAACAGTCACCTTTTCTAATGGTTGTCTCTAAACGATTCTGCTCCTCCCTAATATTCACAAGCTACCTGCATCTTAAAATCCCCCATGACTATCGGAACATTGCCCTTTTGATATGCATTTTCTATCTCCCGCAGTAATGTGTAGCCCACATCCTGACTACTGTTCAGGGTATTTTTATCGTTGCAATTCCTAAGCTCCACCCGCAACTATTCAACACATTCCAACACTATGCCATCACTTTCTCATGATCTGATTTCTGCTTTGACCAACAGAGCCAAACAAACACCTCTGCCTACCTGCCTGTCGCTTAGATACAATGTGTACAATTAGACGCTAAGCTCTTTGCTGTGATCTTCTGTCAGCCAGGATGCAGTGATGCCCACAACGTCATACATGCCAGTCTGTCGCTGTTCTATTAGTTTATCTACCTTATTCCACATAGAACGCCCATTAAGATATAACACCTTCAGACCTATATTCATCTTTTTCTCTTTTGCCTGCCATTTAAATTGTAACTCATCCTTTTTTCTGCAATTTGCCCTACGATCAGCCCCTCCTTGCTTGCAGACTCATTACGCACCGTCGCTGTTTCTTACCCAGTTCCCGATCCTCAGCGCTATCACAGGAAACATTAGTTTAAACCCTCCGGAAAAAGACGTTCAGTCTTAACCCGCCTCTCTTGTACAGATCGTCCGTCCTCAAGAAAAAATCCCAATGATTCATCACTGAGCCTCTGTTCGCCTCCACCATTTCCGCAGCCACGCATTCTCTTGCGAAATTGTGCTCTTCTTACTTTATTGGAGCGTTTTTACATAGTCACAGTCATAGTCATAGTCATAGTCATATTTTATTGATCCCGGGGGAAATTGGCTTTCGTTACAGTTGCACCATAAATAATAAATAGTAATAGAACCATAAATAGTTAAATAGTAATATGTAAATTATGCCAGTAAATTATGAAATAAGTCCAGGACCAGCCTATTGGCTCAAGGTGTCTGGCACTCCAAGGGAGGAGTTGTAAAGTTTGATGGCCACAGGCAGGAATGACTTTTTCTGACGCTCTGTGCTGCATCTCGGTGGAATGAGTCTCTGGCTGAATGTACTCCTGTGCCCACCAGTACATTATGTAGTGGATGGGAGACATTGACCAAGGAATGCAACTTAGGCAGTATTCTCTTTACAGACACCACCGTGAGAGAGTCCAGTTCCAACTCCACAACATCACTGGCCTTACGAATGAGTTTGTTGATCCTGTTGGTGTCTGCTACCCTCAGCCTGCTGCCCCAGCGCACAACAGCAAACATGATAGCATTGGCCACCACAGACTCTTAGAACATCCTCAGCATTGTCCGACAGATGTTAAAGGATCTCAGTCTCCTCAGGAAATCGAGACGGCTCTGACCATTCTTGTAGACAGCCTCGTGTTCTTTAACCAGTCCAGCTTCTTGTCAATTCGTATCCCCATGTATTTGTAATCCTCCACCATGTCCACTCTGACCCCCCAGGATGGGAACAGAGGTCACCGGTAACTTAGATCTCCTCATGTCTACCGCCAGCTCCTTAGTCTTTTTTCAGAGTAAGCTGCAGATAATTTTGCTCACACCATGTGACAAAGTTTCATACCGTAGCCCTGTACTCAGCCTCATCTCCCTTGCTGATGCATTCAACTATGGCAGAGTCATCCGAAAACTTCTGAAGATGACAAGACTCTGTGCAGCAGTTGAAGTCCGAGGTGTAAATGGTGAAGAGAAAGGGAGACAAGAAGGTCCCCTGTGGAGCCCCAGTGCTGCTGATCACTCTGTCGGACACACAGTGTTGTAAGCATACGTGTACTGTGGTCTGCCAGTCAGGTAATCAAGAATCCATGACACCAAGGAAGCATCCACCTGCATCGCTGTCAGCTTCTCCCCCAGCAGGGCAGGGCGGGTGGTGTTGAACGCACTGGAGAAGTCAAAAAACATGACCCTCACAGTGCTCGCTGGCTTGTCCAGGATGGCATCCTCAACTCCTAGTCGGAGCTGGTAGGCGAACTGGAGGAGATCTAAGTGTGGCCTGACCATTGGCCGGAGCAGCTCCAGAACAATTCTCTCCAGGGTCTTCATGTTGCGGGAGGTCAATGCCACCGGTCTGTAGTCATTGAGGCCGCTGGGGCGCGACGTCTTCGGCACAGGGACGAGGCAGGACGTCTTCCACAGTATAGGAACCCTCCGGAGCCTTAGGCTCAGGTTGAATACATGGCGAAGTACTCCACATAGCTGAGGGGCACAGGCTTTGAGCACCCTGGTACTGACGCCATCCGGTCCTGCAGCCTTGCTTGGGTTGAGACGTTTCAGCTGTCTTCCCACCTTTTCAGCTGTGAAGCCCATCCTGGTGGTTTCGTATGGGGAAGGAGTATAGTCATGAGAGCAGGGTGCCGGACTGTGAGGAGGTGTAAGAGGGGAGAGTGGATTTTGTGTTGGTTGAGGGCCGACAACAGATGGCTCATGTGTGGGATGGGCAGGGGCCACAACGTCAAATCTGTTAAAGAGCAGTTTATGTTCATTGACCCTGTGCACACTGCCTTGCGCTCCTCTGTTGCTAGTTTGCCGGAACCCAGTGATGATCCTCATCCCCCTCCGGACTTTTCTCATCTTGTTCTGTGGGAGTTTCCACTCAAGTTTCCTCCTGTACCTGTCTTTAGCCTCCCTGATCCTGGCTTTCAGGTTCCTACGTATTGCCCTCAGCTCCTCCCTATTTCCATCTCTAAAAGCCCTCCTTTTAGCGTTCAGGATGTCCTTAATGTCCTTTGTCACCCATGGCTTGTTATTTGATTAACAAAGGACAGTTCTTGTAGGAACATTGCAGTCCACACAGAAGCTGATGTAATCAGTGATGCACTCTGTGAGCCCATCAATATCCTCTCCATATGGCTCACAGAGTGCCTGCCAGTCTGTCACCTGAAAACAACCCTAGAGCGCCTCATAAGCCTCCGCCGACCATCACGATCATACAAATGATCCTAAACGAGCATTTGTGGCCAGCAACCTGGAAATTACTACCCTGGAAGTACTGTTTTTCAGCTTACTATCAAGGTTCCCTAAAATTTCTCCTTTAAACTAGAATGGTTGGGGGGTGGGAATCAAATTAAAGAGGCTAGGCGTGAGGAGGTTAGTTCACTACAGGGGGATGGGAACCAGTGCAGAGAGGCAGAGGGGTGTAAAGTGAGGGTAGAAACAAAAAGTACTATGGAGAAAAGTAAAAGTGGTAGGCCGACAAATCCAGGGCAAGCATTAAAAAGGGCCACTTTTCAGCATAATTGTATAAGGGCTAAGAGAGTTGTAAAAGAGCGCCTGAAGGCTTTGTGTGTCAATGCAAGGAGCATTCGTAATAAGGTGGATGAATTGAAAGTGCAGATTGTTATTAATGATTATGATATAGTTGGGATCACAGAGACATGGCTCCAGGGTGACCAGGGATGGGAGCTCAACGTTCAGGGATATTCAATATTCAGGAGGGATAGACATGAAGGAAGGGGAGGTGGGGTGGCGTTGCTGGTCAAAGAAGAGACTAACACAATAGAAAGGAAGAACATAAGCCGGGAAGATGTGGAATCGATATGGGTAGAGCTGCGTAACACTAAGGGGCAGAAGACGCTGGTGGGAGTTGTGTACAGGCCACCTAACAGTAGTAGTGAGGTCGGAGATGGTATTAAACAGGAAATTAGAAATGTGTGCAATAAAGGAACAGCAGTTATAATGGGTGACTTCAATCTACATGTAGATTGGGTGAACCAAATTGGTAAAGGTGCTGAGGAAGAGGATTTCTTGGAATGTATGCGGGATAGTTTTTTGAACCAACATGTCGAAGAACCGACTAGAAAGCAGGCTATTCTGGACTGGGTTTTGAGCAATGAGGAAGGGTTAATTAGCAATCTTGTCGTGAGAGGCCCCTTGGGTAAGAGTGACCATAATATGGTGGAATTCTTCATTAAGATGGAGAGTGACATAGCTAATTCAGAAACAAAGGTTCTAAACTTAAAGAGGGGTAACTTTGAAGGTATGAGACGTGAATTAGCTAAGATAGACTGGCAAATGACATTTAAAGGATTGACGGTGGATATGCAATGGCAAGCATTTAAAGGTTGCATGGATGAACTACAACAAATGTTCATCCCAGTTTGGCAAAAGAATAAATCAAGGAAGGTAGTGCACCCGTGGCTGACAAGAGAAATTAGGGATAGTATCAATTCCAAAGAAGAAGCATACAAATTAGCCAGAGAAAGTGGCTCACCTGAGGACTGGGAGAAATTCAGAGTTCAGCAGAGGAGGACAACGGGCTTAATTAGGAAGGGGAAAAAAGATTATGAGAGAAAACTGGCAGGCAACATAAAAACGGACTGTAAAAGCTTTTATAGATATGTAAAAAGGAAAAGACTGGTAAAAACAAATGTAGGTCCCCTGCAGACAGAAACAGGTGAATTGATTATGGGGAGCAAGGACATGGCAGACCAATTGAATAATTACTTCGGTTCTGCCTTCACAAAGGAGGACATAAATAATCTTCCAGAAATAGTAGGAGACAAAGGGTCCAGTGAGATGGAGGAACTGAGCGAAATACATGTTAGTAGGGAAGTGGTGTTAGGTAAATTGAAGGGATTGAAGGCAGATAAATCCCCAGGGCCAGATAGTCTGCATCCCAGGGTGCTTAAGGAAGTAGCCCAAGAAATAGTGGATGCATTAGTGATAATTTTTCAAAACTCGTTAGATTCTGGACTAGTTCCTGAGGATTGGAGGATGGCTAATGTAACTCCACTTTTTAAAAAAGGAGGGAGAGAGAAACCGGGGAATTATAGACCGGTTAGCCTAACGTCGGTGGTGGGGAAACTGCTGGAGTCAGTTATCAAGGATGTGATAACAGCCCATTTGGAAAGCGGTGAAATGATCGGGCAAAGTCAGCATGGATTTGTGAAAGGAAAATCATGTCTGACGAATCTCATAGAATTTTTTGAGGATATAACTAGTAGAGTGGATAGGGAAGAACCAGTGGATGTGGTATATTTGGATTTTCAGAAGGCTTTTGACAAGGTCCCACACAGGAGATTAGTGTGCAAACTTAAAGCACACGGTATTGGGGGTAAGGTATTGGTGTGGGTGGAGAATTGGTTAGCAGACAGGAAGCAAAGAGTGGGAATAAATGGGACCTTTTCAGAATGGCAGGCGGTGACTAGTGGGGTACCGCAAGGCTCAGTGCTGGGACCCCAGTTGTTTACAATATATATTAATGACTTGGATGAGGGAATTAAATGCAGCATCTCCAAGTTTGCGGATGACACGAAGCTGGGTGGCAGTGTTAGCTGTGAGGAGGATGTTAAGAGGATGCAGGGTGACTTGGATAGGTTGGGTGAGTGGGCAAATTCATGGCAGATGCAATTTAATGTGGATAAATGTGAAGTTATCCACTTTGGTGGCAAAAATAGGAAAACAGATTATTATCTGAATGGTGGCCGATTAGGAAAAGGGGAGGTGCAACGAGACCTGGGTGTCATTATACACCAGTCATTGAAAGTGGGCATGCAGGTACAGCAGGCGGTGAAAAAGGCGAATGGTATGCTGGCATTTATAGCGAGAGGATTTGAGTACAGGAGCAGGGAGGTACTACTGCAGTTGTACAAGGCCCTGGTGAGACCACACCTGGAGTATTGTGCGCAGTTTTGGTCCCCTAATCTGAGGAAAGACATCCTTGCCATAGAGGGAGTACAGAGAAGGTTCACCAGGTTGATTCCTGGGATGGCAGGACTTTCATATGAAGAAAGACTGGATGAACTGGGCTTGTACTCTTTGGAATTTAGAAAATTGAAGCGGGATCTGATTGAAACGTATAAGATCCTAAAGGGATTAGACAGGCTAGATGCAGGAGGATTGTTCCCGATGTTGGGGAAGTCCAGAACGAGGGGTCACAGTTTGAGGATAGAGGGGAAGCCTTTTAGGACCGAGATTAGGAAAAACTTCTTCACGCAGAAGGTGGTAAATCTGTGGAATTCTCTGCCACAGGAAACAGTTGAGGCCAGTTCATTGGCTATATTTAAGAGGGAGTTAGATATGGCCCTTGTGGCTACGGGGGTCAAGGGGTATGGAGGGAAGGCTGGGGCGGTGTTCTGAGTTGGATGATCAGCCATGATCATAATAAATGGCGGTGCAGGCTCGAAGGGCCGAATGGCCTACTCCTGCACCTATTTTCTATGTTTCTATGTTTCTAAACCCTCTCCTTGTTTCTATATTTGTTTCATTAAGAAGCAGGACATCTGGATGCTCATCCATACTTTTGAGAACGCCTGAAACCCATCTATGACATCCCAGATCCTGACTCTTGGGAACATCCGAGTGTCCCTACCGAGCCCAAAGCATCTCGTTTATATTCTTCTCTCTCTGGAATCTCCTCTCTCCATTGCACTCCTCCTCATCTGTCTTCGCTTCTGAACCACAGCACCGCACTCATTGCCAGGGACCCGGTACTGCGGCTCTCTCCTCGTAGGTGTTCTCCCGTACAGTATCTGAACTGTTATAGTTGTCGTTGAGGGGAATGGTCACAGCGTTACTCTGCAGCGGCTGCGCTTTTCCCTTCCTGCAACTGAGAGTCACCCAGTTAACTGTCTCCTGCTACCTGGGAGCGATGACCTCCCTGTATCTCCTGTCAGTCACCTCTTCATTCTCCCGTATGAACCGGTCTTCGAGCTGCAGCTCCTGTTCCCCGATCCGACCTCTGAGAGCTTCAGCCTGCATCACCTGGTGCAGATGTGTTTATCCGGAAGACTGGAGGTCACCCAGAATTCCCACCTCTAAAACACAGTACAAAACACAGATCATGTTGCCATTCACAGCTCTGTCCTCAAAGACCAGGAATGAAGAGTTAAGAACAAAAATTGAAACTTACATTGATTTCTTACATTGTCAAATAATTCATTGAGGTTGGTAAGGCATGACCTGTCCTAGACAAAGCCATGCTGACTACCCCTAATCAGATTATGACACTCCAAGTGTTCATGAAGCCTCTTTCTCAAGACATTCTCAACAACTTGCCTAACACTGAAGTAAGACTCACTGGTATATAATTTGCAGGGTTAACTCTACTCCCTTTTTTGAACAATGGAAGAACATTTGCAGCCGTCCAGTCCTCTGATAATTCTACCGTCCCTACTGATGATGTAAAGAGCATCGCCAGAGGCTCAGCACTCTCTTCCCTCGCTTCCATCCCCACAGTAGCCTGGGGTATATCTCGTCCGGCACCGGCGACTTATCCATCTTAATATCTTTCAGAAGCTCCAGCACATCCTGTTTCGTTATTTCGATACACTAAAGCGTTTCAGTCCAAAGTAAGTCATCTCCATAATTGCCAAGATCATTTTCAGTGATGAATACTGAAACAAAACATTCAATAAGTACCTCCGCTATCTCCTCCGGCTCCACGCACTTGCTTCCACTAGCACTCATAACTGATCCTACTCTCACACGGCTCATCCTCTTGCTCTTCACATACTTGTAGAATACCTCGTACTTTTCTGTAGTCCTGCTCACCAGTGTATTTTCATGGCTCCTTCTATCTCCCCGTAAGTGTATTATTGTGTTCGTTCCCGCCCCCTTTGTAATGTTGTAGAGTTCTAATAGTACGTAGTTTTTTGAGCCTTTTGGAAGCTTTTCATTTTCCCTCAACTAGATTTTCTAAATCCTTTGAACACCCAGGTTCTTTCCCCCACCATTCAACGCCTGCCTCAATGGAACTCACCTATGCCGATTGCCATGCAAACCTTACCTGAAAATCTGCTGCATTTCTGCTGTGCATTTCCTTGAGAATGTTTGCTCCCAATTTATAATACCAAGTTCCTGCCCAATGGCATCATATTTCCCTCTGCCCCAGTTAATGTTTTCCCAGATTTTCTGTCCATAACCTCTCCAGGGCTATGGTAAACGAGATAGAGTTGTGATCACTACTTGCAAATGCTCTCTCACTGAGAGATCTAACAACAGACCAGGTTCATTTCCCAATATCAGATCAATTAGCACCTGTCCCCCAGTTGACATATCTATCTATTGCGTCAAGAAAGCTTCCTGAAAACGCCTGACATACTATACACCATCTAAACTCCTTGCTCTAAAGAGTTGCCAGTCAATTTTAGCAAAGTGAAAATCACCCATCGCAACAAGAGTATAACACAAATTGTTAGAGGAGCTCAGCAAGTCCGATAGCATTCTATGGAAATGAATAAACAGTTGACATTTCGCACCGAGAGAATTCATCAGGACTAGAAACGAACTGGGAGACGACAGAATATAAAATTTGCGTGAGGGGAAGAAGGATATCTAGAAACTGACAACTGCACAGAAAAGATAAACAGCTGCAGAAGAAGAAATCTGGCAGGACCATAGGAGAACAGAAAAGAGGAGGGGACCTAAGAGAAAATGATAGGCAGTTCAATATAGGTTGGAAAACAAAGAGAAGCGTAGTGTTTCTGATATTCTGATATTGGGCATTTTTCTACCGGAAGGAGAAATACGCATTCATGTCATCAGGATGGTGGCTAACCAAACGGAATATAAGGTGTTGCTCATCCAGCTCTGCACCCTGAGGTTGGTCTCATCGTCGAACGAGAGGAGGCCATGAAGCTACATATCGGAAAGGGAATTGGAATCAGAATTTAAAAACTTGGCGATAGAGAAGTTTCGGTTTCGACGGATCGAGCGGAGGTGCTCGACGATTGGGTCCCCCAATTTTCGACGGGTTTCACCAATGTAGAGGACGCCGCACCAGGAGGGCTGACCACAAGAGACTACCACAGCAGATTCGCAGAAGTGCTATCTCTGGTATGGTTATTTGCATGCCAAATGATAAAGTGGAAAACGTTTCCTCTATGCATCAGATGGCATACCCTCAGATTGAGCTACATCTATTTCTGAAAGAGATGAGGATGAATGTTTTAGCCAAAGAAGACTATAAAGGCCAAGTCAGTGAATATATTTAAAGTAAAAGGTGATGTGTTCTTGATTAATCAAGGCATCTATGTTTATGGAAGATGGGAGGAAAAGGGGATTAAGAGGGATAATAAATCGGTCATATTCGAATAGTGATGCAGACGGGTTGTACTGATTGAACTAACACTGTTCATTGTGCCCTAGCCAGCAGAATGAAGGCAGAGACTTCTGAAAGGTGGTGTAGAGGTTAGCCTAAGTACCAGCACCAACCACGGGGTAAACAAAGACAAATATTAACAAAATTCCGGTTAAATGTCAAAGATCCACTCCCAAAAGACAATTCTAGCAGCTTTAATTTGCTGTTTTCTATGAGATGAAGAATAAAATTTATCTCATAGTCTGCATCATTCATTTCGTGAACTTCGATTTGGTTGATTCCCATAACTACATAGCCTTTAAATTCAAGGATCAAATTTAGTTAACGATAATATTAAAGAAAAATGCAGAGCCCAAATACCTTTACAAACGATGAATCCGATCGCTCCAGATTGGCAGTCCTCCTGTTTCAAAACAGTGAACGAACACTCCGACAGTGATGTCTCTGTCCCATTGCACTGAAGCTTACTCAGCAGGGCGGCTCCGTCTTCGGACCCAATAGGTCTGATTGCTAAAGTGTCGTAAGACCCGCATCCATTCTGTCGACAGTGCATTTCTCCATAGGCTGCTTTCCATTGACTGCTGCAGACGGGCAACCACTGACTTCCATATTTAACTTGTAGATCTCCTCCGCAAGGTGAGCCCGGGCCCACAACTCTGACTTCTCCGAAATCTTAAAGAAAAAGATAATGATTAACGGTGTAGTCTCAGCCCAAGTGATAAATTAGTTATTGAAACAACCTAAGTATACTGAAATTAAGCAAACTAATTAAATAGTATTATTATGTTCCGAACATCCCCCTTACTGCTCGCTCGCAGAAAATTCTGGAAGAGCTGAGCAGGTAAGGCAGCCTTTAGAGTCATGCTCCTAGACAAGGACCTTAGGCCCCTTCCAACCCATGGTGAAATCATTTAAATTGCATACTCCCATTGACTTGGCAAGGGATCATTGCCCTCCGTATCCTTACTATTCATGTACCTATCAAACTTTGCATACATCAGTTGCGCTTCTGGCCAGTTCCATACTCTCAGGACGCTCTGAGTGAATAGGTTTCCATTTATATTCCCTTTAAATTTTTAACCTTTCACCCTTAACGCATGACCTCTGGTTGTAGTCCCACACAACCGAATAAGTTGTCTCGGACGATGTCTGCCTGCATTTACCCTTCAGATTTAGTATATTTCATAATTTAGTATATTTCAATCTAATCTCCACTCAATTTTCCACATTCCAAGCAGTAAAGTCCTAAGCGATTCAATCCTTTCTTTTAACTTAGGTCCCTCAGAGGCGATAACATCCTTGTAAATGTTCTCTGTACTTCTGAAATTCATGGAACTGGATAAACAGTCGACATTTCAGGCCAGTACATTCATCGAGGTCCGTTCTGGACAGACCTAATAAGTACTGTGCGTCAGACTTCACGTGGAATACACAAGCATTATGAAGAAGTTGGAGAGTGTCAGTAGGCAGAATTGAGTGAATTTGCTATTAATAAGAGAAAGTTCTTGACAAGCTGAAAGATCTGATGCAGACAAGTCTCCTCGACAAGAAAGAATACATCGTAGGGTTCTGAAGGTGCTAGCTGGAACACATGACAGAGTTGTGAAAGGGAAAAAAAAACGTTGACTAGCAGAAAACAAAGAGTGGAAATAAAAGGGACTATTCTGGCTTGCTCTCTGTAACTAGTGATGTGCTGTAGGTCTCCGTGTTGGGACCACTTCTGTCATTTTATCTATCAATGAATTAGATAAGGATTTGATGCATTTGTGGCCCAGTCCGCCGTTCGTACGATGGGGGTGGGGTGGCAAGGTGGTGCTGAGTAAGCAGGGACTTTGAGGAAAGATTTTAATGAATTAAGAGATTTGGCAAAGAAGTGGCAGTTGAAATATAGTGTATTTTATAGTGTAATTATAGAGTATAGTCTTTATTGTTTTTCTCCCAAAGACATGCTCTTTTGGAGAAGGAATAAATGCATAAACTATTTTATAAAAAAGAAGCACATTCTGGTCTGAGTTTAAAAAAAAAGCGACTTGAGAGTCCACGTGAAGCGTTTTCAAAAGTGTACCCTACAGGTTGAATTGGTACTAGGGAAGGCAAATGGAATATTAGCATTCATTTCCAGAGCTTGAACGCTAAATTAAAACGGCAATACTTTATATGGTATTGGTAGAAACACACGTGGAGTACTGTGAGCTGCTCAGATCGTGAAAAATGACGAAGAACATGCTACAAATGGAGAATACCCGGAGAAGTTTCGCTTTTAGGATCTCGGGACCGAAAGGGTTAACACACGACATGAGTTTGATAGCTCCCCGCCTGGACTAGTTGAAGTTAAGACGAATGAAGGGATAACAAACTGGATATTGAAAGGGCTAGATAGAATGCAGCATATAAACATAGAAACATAGGAAAACTGCAGCACGATACAGGTCATTCGGCCCATAATGCAATGCTGAACATGTACTTACTTTAGAAATTACCTCGGGTTGTCCATAGCCTTCTATTTTCCTAAGCTTGATACACCTATCCAGGAGTCTCTTAAAAGACCCTATCGTAAATGCCTCTGCCACCATCGCAGGCAACCAATGCCATGCACTGAACACTCTCTGCGTGAAAAGCTTAACCCTGATATCCTCTCTGTACCTACTTCAAGCACCTTAAAACTGTGCCCGCTCATTACATCGTTTTCAGCCCTGGGAAAAAGAATTTAACTATCCAGACGATCAGTGCCTCTCATCACCTGATATACTTCTATCAAGTCACTTCTCATTCTCCGTCGCTCCAAGGAGTAATGGCCAAGTTCATTCATCTAATCTGGTAAGGCAGCGGACCCACCACCGAGCCGCGGACCGGTACCGGGCCGCAAAGCATGCGCTACCGGGCAGCGAGGAAACGATATGATTTGGCGATAGGAGTCAGCTGCACCTTTCCTCATTCCCTGTCAGATAATCAGATTACGAAAGAGCCATTTGGGTATTGTATTAAAGATGGAGTGTTAATGAGGAAGAGGAGACCACGTGATGTTCCTGCAAGTGAGAAATGGGCAATTGTTCACTAGGTTTTAGTTCCTAAAGTTTATAGGAATGATTGTCTAACTTTGGCCTATATTATGCCCTTGGATGGTCATCCAGGTGTGAATAAAACTATAAAGAACGTTATAAAACAATTCTTCTGGTCTAGTTTGAGGAAAGATGTTGCAACATTTTGCAGGACTTGTCACACTTGTCAGGTTGCGGGCAAACGTAATCAGGTCACCCCGGTGGCCCCATTGCAGCCTATTCCTGCATTTGGTGAACCCTTTTCAAAAGTTATTGTGGATTGTCTGGCCCCATTGTCGAAGACTAAAGTGGGGGGGGGGGGCATCAGTATTTGCGAACTATCATGTGCACCACATCAAGATTTTCCAAGGCAATACCTCTCCGAAATTTCAAAACCAAAACTGTGTCGAAATATCTCACAAGTTTTTTTTTTTGGCTTTATTTGGTTTCCCTAAAGAAATTCAGTCTGATGAAACAAGTAATTTTACATTTGGAATATTCCAGCAAATAGTTTATCAATTGGGAGCCAAACAGATTACGTCGTCTGCGTACCACCCAGAAACATTTCGGGCTTTAGAAAGATTCCATTCTGCCCTCAAAAGAATCATTTAGACCTACTGTATTGAAAATGAAAATGATTGGGAACAGGGAGTTTATTTGCTTTTATTTATTAATGGAGTCAATACAGGAATCACTTGGCTTTAGTCCATTTGAACTTGTATTTGTTCATAGGGTTCGAGGACGTGGCTGAGGACGAACACAAGTGCAGGACACAGGCACGGAGACTGGGTCCGGAGGCACAAGCACGGTCGCAAACATGGAACAGGTATCCAGAAGAGTCTTTACGGAGACAAGGTTGACGTAGATTTTCCGGGGAATGGTGCGGAACTTAGAACTGAGAAGTGTGGGGCGAGTTTCTTAGGAGGAAGGGGAAAACAGAAGTAAATCTAAGATAGTGAGCACTAAAGATGTCAGGAAAGAAAGGAAGGTGATGGGGCAAATTTGTAGCCAATGGGATGAGTTGCAGTGCAATAAAGTTGCAATGAAATCAAAGCAAAAAGTATCAAAAACTGGTCTTAAGGTGTTGTACTTAAATGCACGCAGCATAAGGAATAAGGTGGATGATCTTGTTGTACAGCTACAGATTGGGCAGCTATGATATTGTGGCCATCACTGAGACCTGGCTAAAGGATGCATGTCTCTGGGAGCTGAACGTCCAAGGATACACGGTATATCGGAAGGACAGGAAGGTAGGCAGAGGGGGAGGGGTGGCTTTATTGGTTAGAAATGATATAAAATCATTAGAAAGAGGTGATATAGGATCGGAAGGTGCAGAATCTTTATGGGTTGAGCTAAGAAATAGCAGGGGTAAAAGGACCCTGATGGCAGTTATTTATAGGCCTCCAAACAGCTGCAGGGATGTGGACTACAAACTACAACTGGAAATAGAAAAGGCTTGTCAGAAGGGCAGTGTTATGATAATTGTGTGGGATTTTAACATGCGAGTAGATTGGGGAAATCAGGTCAGCACTGGATCTCAAGAAAGCACTGAAAACGTTTCTTCCATTTCAAACGTATCTCTGCAATGAATGCAACAAAAACTAAATTGCGGAATAGACTGGACATAAGGAACCTCCTTCGAGTATCGTTGTCTCCCATCACCCCTTGATAGGACCGTCTTGTTGCAGGAAAACAAGCCCAGGACTCCCACTGATTCAGTGATATTGGTGTGTTGCAATGATTTAATATGTTCATGTGGGGAAAATATGTGTTGTGTGTTTAATATCCAAATATTACTTAAAATGTTATGATGCTATTGACTTATAAGTGACTTATATAACCATATAACAATTACAGCACGGAAACAGGCCATCTCTGTCCTTCTAGTCCTTGCCGAACGCTACTCTCATCTAGTACCACCGACCTGCACTCAGCCCGTAGCCCTCCATTCCTTTCCGGTCCATACACCTATACAATTTTTCTTTAATCGAACCTGCCTTTACCACTCCTACTGGAAGTTCGTTCAACACTTGCTTCAAGCTCCCATCTCCTCTCCTGATAATTGACTTATCACTATATTCATGGGAAGAAAATATGCGCTCTGTGGTTAATATTAAATTCATTAGACAAACCCTTTTAGAAGCGAAATTGAGAAATTGAGTTTATTAGCCGTTTATAGCCTATATCCCCCTCGTGATTAACACCGCCCCCCCGCGAACAGAATCGTCAGAAAGGATGTGTAGTGGGGGAAAAAATTGCCACGTACAGGCATGCGCGTTCATTGTGGTCTTTTTTTTTTCGGGGCAAACGAAACGTATTGAAAGTCGTTGAAATTGGGCATGCAGGTACAGCAGGCGGTGAAAAAGGCGAATGGTATGCTGGCATTTATAGCGAGAGGATTCGAGTACAGGAGCAGGGAGGTACTACTGCAGTTGTACAAGGCCTTGGTGAGACCACACCTGGAGTATTGTGTGCAGTTTTGGTCCCCTAATCTGAGGAAAGACATCCTTGCCATAGAGGGAGTACAAAGAAGGTTCACCAGATTGATTCCTGGGATGGCAGGACTTTCATATGAAGAAAGACTGTATGAACTGGGCTTGTACTCGTTGGAATTTAGAAGATTGAGGGGGGATCTGATTGAAACGTATAAGATCCTAAAGGGATTGGACAGGTTAGATGCAGGAAGATTGTTCCCGATGTTGGGGAAATCCAGAACGAGGGACCACAGTTTGAGGATAGAGGGGAAGCCTTTTAGGACCGAGATTAGGAAGAACTTCTTCACACAGAGAGTGGTGAATCTGTGGAATTCTTTGCCACAAGGAAGCAGTTGAGGCCAGTTTATTGGCTATATTTAAGAGGGAGTTAGATATGGCCCTTGTGGCTACGGGGGTCAGGGGGTATGGAGGGAAGGCTGGGGCGGGGTTCTGAGTTGGTTGATCAGCCATGATCATAATAAATGGCGTTGCAGGCTCGAAGGGCCGAATGGCCTACTCCTGCACTATTTTCTATGTTTCTATGTTTCTATGTATTTGACTGCTCTTCTTGTCCGCTGGCAACCCTGCAACACCACAGTCCCCACCCCCCACAAGAATATTGTCAATAATAAACGTCCGCATTGCAAAAACGTTTCGGGAACCCTGTGGTAAGGCATGCTTCCCAATCCGGGCAACATCTTTGTAAATCTACTCTGCTCCCTTTTTATAGTTTTCACATTCAAGTGGGCTTTGACCATGATCTATATAGCTGTAACATTACCTCTCGGATCTTAAACTCAATCCCACGGTTGATGCAGGTCAATACAATCTCTCTTAACTACAGATTCAATCTGCGCAGCAGCTTTGAGTGTCCTATGGACTCGGTCTCCAAGATCCCTCTGAACCTCCACATTGCCAATAGTCTACCATCACTATTATATTCTGCCATCATATTTGACCTACGAAAACGAAACACATTACACTTATCTGGGTTGAACTCAATCTGACACTTCGCAGCCCAGTTTTCCATCCGATCGATGTCACGCTGTAACTACTGACACCCCTCCACACTATCCATACCACCACCACCCGTTGTGTCATTAACAACTTTACTGACTCTTCCACATCCAGGTCATTTATAAATAAAATCAGAAAGAGAATGGGTCCCAGAACAGATTCCTGAGTCACACCAATGGTTACCGATTTCCACGCAGAATATGACCCGTCTACAACCACTCTTTTTCTTCTTTCTGCAGGCCAAATTTGGGGATCCACAAAGTAATGCGAATCCCTTTTCATCCCATGCATCCTTACTTTCTCAATAAGTCTTGCATGGGGTGTCTTATCAACTGCCCTGCTGAAATCCATATATACTCTATCTACTAATCTACCTTCATAAACGTGTATAGTCACATCCTCTGAAAAAAATCATTAAGGCTCGTAAGGCATGACCTGCTTTTGACAAAGCTATGCTGACTATTCCTCATCGTATTATGTCTCTTCAAAAGTTCTGAAATCCTGCTTCTCAGGATCGTTTCCATGTACATACCAGCCACTGAGGTAAGGCTCACTGGTCTATAATTTCCTCGGCTATCTCTACTCCCTTTCTTGAATAAGGGACCAATATCTGCCATCCAATCCTCTGGAACTTCCCCCGTGGATGTAAAGCGGAGGTTTCCTATCGTGGATGTCTCTATGACTACAGGACCCTCCCTCAGAATAGCGTGATGTTCCTTGTATAAAAAAAAAGTTTGAGAAGGAATTCGTTTCGCCAGAGTATAGAGACATTCTAAAATGCTTTGCACACGGCTGTGGAGGCCAGGTCTTTGGTTATATTCCGTATGCAGGTTGATAGATTCTTGATTAGCAAAAACGTCAACGTTACAGGCAGAATGCGGGTGAATGGACATCAGGGGGCCATTTTTTAAAATGCCAGAGCAGACTTAAAAGGCTGCATAGGCATTTATCTGCATTTTATTGTGGGCTTCTATGTGACACCACTTGTAACGATAGCGATGTCCTCTATTGCATTACCCTAATAGTTTGTTTTGAAAAAAACTGTGACAGTTTAATATATATGGTTAGCAAGACGAATCATCAGATTCGCAGTTGAAAAATGTGGAAGGGACAGTTGGAGAAAGTCATATGGTATTACATCAGATAAAATGGCTATAATTCAGTTATATATTCAGAGGTAAAGCACCGAACTGACACTCCCCAACGAACAGAGCAACCCACCAATTTACTCATTTGATTCCCGTTACTTTTCTAGCGTTTAGGGCAGGTATGAAGGCCTTTCATTTTGACGGTATTCAGGGCTTCCTTGCTCATGTCAATAACACACTTTCAGATTTCACTATTGTCAGTCACGCAAGTCCCAGGTGGTCACAGGAATGAGTTGTTTCAGATGTAGAATGGTTCTTGATTGTTTTCCCATAACATTTTAATTTTACCAGTGTGGGTTGCTAACCCTGAGATGAAAACCCGAAACTGGAGTACCTGAACCTCCGGACTGCAAAAATAGAACTATTGTAGGAAAGTCCTACTGACAAAAAAAAAAACGTAATGTACGTGTTAGGTGCATGGGTGGCAGATGTTTTTATTTAATTAAGCACGTAAAGCCGTTGCGCTTTCATCTTTGTGAAATTGCACAAAACATAAAAAACAACAAAATCTGCATGAAAGCGATAAAATTGAAATTCAAAGTATGTCTAGAAAACAATAAGCAGTTGATACATTAAATGTGCAAAAGTAATTATGAACATTTCAGCAGTACAAAATCTGCTTCAACATCCGTGAATGTTTTCGCTTGTAGTGACAGTTCCAGGCCTTATACTGTATATAGGGCAATATATACCTTCAGTTCACCGTTTAGCGAGGAGTGACATCTGCGTATCATTCAGGATCAGGATCTCCTGAAGCTATGGCAGAAGGTGGTGAATGATCGTATGCGTAGCTTGTGCATATCACAAATCCTGGTTGTACGAACGCTCGACCACCGACGCCAGGTATGAAATATCTGAGGATCATTAACACATGCTGAGGTTACCGTCTTGTAAAGACACGCCCAAAGGAAGACAATAGAAAATCCCTTCTGTAGAAACATTTGTCAAGAACATTTATGGTCATTAATAAGACCATAATCGCCCACGTCATACAACATGGTCCATAATGATGATGCTGATAATTTATGTGTGTGTGCTCGAATGCAGAAAACTGGATTCTGTGTGCATACATTTTCTGATGCTTCTGGACACATCTTCAGTGATGTTCCTGGAATCATTGGGTGTTTCGGGTCTTTCAACATCATACACCTTCCTCCAGGTGACCCAGCCGCGGCTGATCAGACCCCAGCTTGTGTCCAGATGGCTAGCTACTTATGACGCCATAGCTCCCCTCTTTTGAGCCACAGCCATCTCGAGAATCTCTGCCGCATTGGTGGTACCTCGGAAGGCTCTCTTCTTCCTCTCCCCCTCGATGCCCAAACGTGCCAAAAGTGTTTTGTTTTATGCCCCTCTCTACCTGTGACGCCACCTTCAACGACCTTTGGACCTATAGCTCCAGATGCCTTTGGGCTACGGCACTCCTCAGTGCCCAATCGCTCAGCGTAAAGCACCGATCCTGGTTGGACCTACCACAGAGCAAAACTGCAGACTTGCTGCACTGATTGAGCTCCAGTTATGACCCAACCACCATCTCTCATTTCGATTGCAAAATTATCTTCTGAAGTTAGCTCGTTAGACTGTCTTATTCCGCAATATTTCACCCTTTCTGTGTCCCTCAAAAAATAATCTAATAGTTCCAGCTGTACAAAATATTTGAAAGTGGATATTTCCGCAGCTTTACACAGGAGAATGAAGTCGGTATTGAAGGCTTGTTTTGTGAATGGAATTCAGCCCCTGCAACAGATTATTTATTCTGCCCTTCGAGGAAAGTCATGATTATTCTTTGAAGTAATAAGCAGAAGAACGCAGTGCTTGTGAAACGCCCAGGAAAATATCACCAGAAAATTGTTAACAAATATACTACTTATTTCACGTCGTAGACGCTTTCTGATCTGTGGAACTGCTGCAACATTTTATATGTTGCATTCGGCATTTCTACACCGGCAGAATCTCTTGTGTCTGTTGGATTGCTGGTACCATCAATAGGAATATAAGGCAATAAAGATAATTTTTCTATATTCTGAAACCGTAGCAAGATCTTCTGCAGCGGATTGTATCCTAATCGGGGAACGGGAGGACAATCTTTAAAGTAACAATCAAAAATAATCAGATACTTGCTTAAGTTCCTTTTCAAAATTTCCAGAAATAATTGACAAAATATCACAGAACAGACCCAAGAAATCGGTTGCAATGTCCTTATTAATCCGCAGAGTTTCCATCAGAAAAAACAATCTGATTTCCAAGCATCATCGTTTAAAGTTTATTTTCTACTCGTATTTTCTCTGCAAACACGAGAGATTCCAGAATACTAGACCCACATTCATGAAGGAATTCAGACGGGCAGGCGGCATCATCCAAAAAGAAAGGAATCGACGTTTCCAGTCGATCCCCTTCATCAGTCCAAAGACATCGACTGTTTATTCAGTCCATCGAAGCCGCCTCATTCCGGATTCTCTACAGTAATCTGTTTTTGTAGTGTGCTTATTCGAACTCGGACATGGTGTTTTTGCTTTATTGTTCCCTCGTGGTGAAATTTTCGATATAGATTTTTTTTTTGTTTGCAACATCTATGTCCATTCTCAAAGAGACAACAGAAGCATGCTGACGCCAGCAGATCGAGGTTGCCCTCCAATCCACTCACCATTTCTACTCGCCAGCATACTTGATAATAAACTGACAACATTCTTCCTTCTCTTCCCTATTGCAACGTTAAAATGCTGGCCTCTTGCAAACAGCACTGTGGGTAAGAAAATAACTCAAGAAGGCAGCTTGCATACACGTTCTTGGAGCAACAGACTATAGGATTTTAAATGTTTACTGATCATACGAAGGCCACTTCCGCTGAATGCATATTAAAACATTCATTTGTTCATTCACCGCAACACGCACAAAAAGCTGGAAGGGCTCAGTAGGATATTTTAAGGGATTAAACAATTTTTAATTCGGCCTGAATCCTTCATCAGCACTGCCAATGAAGTGTCCTGGCCAAAAATGTCCACTGTGTATTATTTTCGATGGATCCTGTCTGACCTGCTGAACTGTTCTAGTACTTGGTGTGTTACAGTGGATTTTCAGGATCGGCAGAATCTCATGTTTATGATTCTTTCATTCGCCGGATAGATAGTATGAACCACAGTCCTCCGATAAAGTACCATTTTTCTGGAAACTCTGCGAAATAAGCTTCAATGGGCTCATCGCCATCGAACGTAAAGTCAATCAGCTTCGAATGAAACCATTCTGGGTTAATGGGGAACAGTCTGTTTAATATAATCTGGAACAATCGCTGGAAAAAATACTCTTTGTGCGCTCGAATGAAATACGTAAGGAAACAATAGAATGAAAACACATAATCATGGAGCCCGTCTTTTTCTCTCTCCACAAATGCACCAGAGAATTTTAGTTTTGTGCGTGTTATTATTTCAGAATTCCATTAAATACTCCGCCTTTCTTATTACTGAAACCGATTCGCACAGAAAAGCAATTGCTTCTACCAATAATATTGAGATTTTTTTTTTAATTTTCATTTGGGAAACTTTTGAATAGCGCCTTGCTTTGCTAATTAGAGCAGCCTAGAGTCGGTGAAGTGCGTTTTCCGGTTTCTACCCGTGCTGAAGGTGGTGAAGGAATCGTCTGTCTGTTCTGAAAAAAGAATAACATGTTTTGCTTCTCTATAGGTTAATTATGGGGATTACAGAAATTATGGCAAGTACGATATATTCCCAAGAAGGGTTTGATTGATTTTATAGATGGTTAAAAGTTCCGTATCACATCGTGGGCTAAAAAGCCCGTGCGCTGCTATACTGTTTTGGTTTCTCTGTTTTATAACAGGGAAAGCACGCTACATTCCATGGGAATCCATATGAAGACACTAAAGAATTCAGATGCTAAAACCTGCAGAAGAAACACGATGCTGAAGGAACTCATATGCCTGAAGAATCTCTCTGATTTCCTACAGTAATTTGCTTTTATATTTATTCGCGGCAGGAGACAAATTTCATCTAATTCACACAGACAGACAGACACACACACACACACACACACACACACACACACACATACATATTTGATGACTTGATGTCCCATTTACAAGTATGGACAGCTTCGTTTGTATTCATACAGCGAAGAACAGGATCAGAAAAAACGAATTAGATCTCAAAATGGCGTTTGAAATGCCCGCCGAAAATCAGAAAAGATATTTGGATATCTCATTATTACAGAATAATTCCTCGGATTTGTGATTCCAACATTCTCTACTAAATCCTTATCCAATCTGGTTGGAAGGGCAAACTGTTAAATTCGTGAATTGCAATGAAATGATTTTTCACTTTGATTAATATTATGTTCAAGAGACTGGAATGCAGATTTATACAATTCACTGCGGAAGAAAATTGCAAACTAACTTCCACGATAGAACATCAACATAAATATAAAATGCCCCGTGAGGTATCAAAGAGAGCAATAGCTGCTGATTTCGACCAATGTTTGCAAACGGTCTGTTCTTTGTTGCTGTTCCGCCAAATATAAGTTTTAATCCTCGTCAGCAGAAAGGTGCATGGGGAAAAATCCCGGATCACCGCACAGAACATTAAAAGTGCAATAACTTTTATGTACGTAGACTCCCGA
This sequence comes from Mobula birostris, assembly GCF_030028105.1. NCBI lineage: Eukaryota > Metazoa > Chordata > Chondrichthyes > Myliobatiformes > Myliobatidae > Mobula > Mobula birostris. The sequence continues at coordinate 5,477,260 of NC_092373.1, forward strand.
TTTTTTTTGATTGAACAATGAACAACGACTCATTAACCCGAAAGTGAGAGACAAAAATAAGATTTCAAAGTCACTGAACAATGCTGATGAATTATGTGACTGATTCCTGCAGACAAAGTCAAATGGTAACACATCGATCCATTGTGTCTCTGTTGTTACAATCCACTCCAAAGAAAATTAAACTGAGGCAATATTCTTTATCGTTATGCTCTGCACTGCTGAATATTTCTGCATCCTAACCAGTATAACGGCAACCTTTCTGTCGGGAAGAGTAGAAGCAATTCAGCGGTAGTCAAACCTCTGAAACGGTTCAGATATTTTAACATATTGAATTTTGAACAGTTGGTGGAAAGCAGAAAATAAAGTTACTTACACCTTGGAATGTGTAGGATTAATACGAGTATCCACAGAATCTTCATTTCACTTTCTTGCACATAGATGAAGAAGAACCTGACCAATAGTTCTTTGGAAGAAGGGCCGTTCAGTTTGCTACTTGATTCAACAGAGAATGTCTCTATTAAGTCGTTTGAAGAACACTCTTAAATAGGTGGAAATGAGAGGTGGAAGCGTTTCTGCAGATTACCATAATCGACACACCAATAGCAAACATTGTTGCCATTTCAGGCAGTAAAACTTGCAACAGGAATCTTTGATGGGGTGTGGCTGCGACCGTTCTGAAAGTCCCGGTTCTCAAAATGTTCCTAATCGTTCACGTTTATATGCAAAACTTCTTTCATCAGCTTAATTTCAACTGATGACGATGTCCTCAATTTTATCGATTTCAAAGCTAGGCATTCCTGATGGTATTATGGTCATCATATTTGAAAAGTTGCTTAGTTAACTCCAGACCTCCAGTTCTGTACAGCAAATGCCTGGAACTGTTTTTTTTCTGGAATTCAGCGTCCTGGCTGGAATGTCCTCTCTGTGTTTTGGGAAGCAAACGTCTCCATGATTGCAGAACTCAGGCACCTGCAACTAGATATTTGCAAGTTTTGTTAATAACTGTCCCTGCCTTTTTTTCCCAGAATTTTAAATTGCAGCAGTGAGCATCTAGAGACGTAAAACGCCCTAATGCTTCAAGGTAATTTAATTAAAAAAAAATATATATATACATATATTTTCTGTCTTTGGACGTAAAATCGCATAGCACGAAAAAAGGCCCTTCAGAATATCGTAACCGTTAATGAACCATTCACAAAATCCAACATTTTCGCACTGCTCCATGGTCTTCAGTCATTGACAATTCAAGGGCTCATTATACTGTGAGCACACGCTTTCAACAAGATTCTGATCTTCTTTTCAGATTCCAACTATAATCACAGTTCGAAGTACAAAGGTCTGAGTAAATTAATAATCAAAGTGTATATCTGGCATCATATCCAACTAAGAGGTTGATTTTCCTGCAGACATTCATCGGAGATGTAGTACAATAGCATGGAGTCAATAAAAATCGCACAAAGAAAACAATCAACACGGCGAACCCTGCGAAAGCAATTAATTCAAATATTCGAACTATAATCTAAATACATCAGAAATGTATAATTGCTCAGATAGTGGTAGAACATTAAACATAATGAAAAGTGCATTAGGGTTAAAGGAGTTTTGAACAGGACAGCAATATACAATGCACCGATGGATGAAAATGAAAGATATAAGCATGTAAGATATCAACAAACAAAATCGATCATTGTGCGATGAAGGAAAAAACTTTTGACCGAAGTTGCTTCTAGGTTTGTAACGATCTGCCAAGAGGGATCAATAGTAAATGAAAATAACAAAGTGAATAAGCATGTTGGTTATCCACATATTGACGTATTCTCTTGATCAGTCTGAAACTGATCAAGAAAGTTTACAAAGCAAAGTAAGATCTGAAATGACATTTCTTTAGAAAACACTCTGTACATTGTAACACGCTTAGATTAACACTACACAAAATAGAAGGAAGAAAATGAATAACATACATAAAAATACACAATAATCAGTTCAAACTTCAAAGGATATATTTTCAGGATTTGACACTCCGTCCAAGTATATAATTGTATTGAAATACATACCACTAAACATAAATGAAAGCAAAACACAAATGAAAAAAACAAATAGCTAATCACCATAGAAGAGAATGTTGACCAATGGAAGACGATGACCCTCTATGGAAGACATCCAAATGGATAATCAGCCCTTGGCTGTGCAAATACTTGTATATCCGATCTCTCAGAACACCTTCCATTAATTTACCTACTACTGATGTCAGGCGCACCGGCCTGCAATTACTTTTGCTGCGTTTTTTAAACAACGGAACAACATGAACCACTCTCCAATCCTATGACACCATACCCTTGGCTAAATACATTTGAAATATTTCTGCCAGGGCTACTGAAATTTTTGCACTAGTCTCTCTCAGGATGCGAAGAAATATCATGTCAGGCTATAATCTCAAAGGCAGTACTAAATAGTAAGAAATTTGGCCAGCACAGTAATATTTATTTAAATATCCAGAAAACCGCAAATATAAACGCTACTCGGATATTCCGAAGGACCTCTTCCTTCTAGCATATAGATGCTTCAGACATGACAGGGAGGGAGGAAAAAGAGGCGGGGGCGTGGCAATGCTGATCAGAGATAGGGTTCCGGCTACAGAAATGGAGGAAGTCATTGAGGAATTGTCCACGGAGTCTCTATGGGTGAAAGTTAGGAACAGGAAGAGGTCAATAACTCCACTGGTATTTTTATTGACCCCAATAGGAACAGAGACATAAAGGAGCAGATAGGGAGACAGATTCTGGAATGGTTCGATAACAGGAGGGCCGTCGTGGTGGGAGATCTGAATTTCCTAAATGTTTAATGGCATCACCGCAGAGCAATGAGGTTAGGTGGGGTGGGATGTTTTAAGTCTGTTCAAGAGGGTTTCATCATACAATATGTAGATAAACCGACCAGAGGGGCAGTTACCCTTGATCTGGTATTGGGAAATGAACCCGGACAGGTGTCAGATATCTCAGTGGGAGAGCATTTTGGAGACAGTGCAGACATTTCTATTGTTTTACCATATCACTGGAGAGGGATAGGAACAGACAAGTTAGAAAGACATTTAATGGCAGTAAAGGGAACTGTAAGGCTATCAATGGGAACGCCGAATCATAAATTGAGAACAGAAGTTTTCAAGGAAATATGCGGCAGAAATGTGGTAGATGTTCAGAGGATATTTACGTGGAGTTCTGCATGGGTACATTCCAATGAGAGAGGGAAAGGATGGAAGGGTACAGGAATGTGGTGTACAAAGGCTGTTGTAAATCCAGTCAAGAAGAAAAGAAAACCTGGTAAAAAGATAAAAGAACGAGGTAATAACAGACATCTTAAAGATTATAAGGCCAACAGGAAGGAGCTTAAGAATGAAATTATGAGAGCGAGAAGGGGCCATAAGAAGACCTTGACGACGGACAGGATTAAGGAAAACCCGAAGGCTTGGAAGTAGGTGCACATGAGATGTCAGGGGCATTTTTTTCTTTTTTTTTTTGCGCAGAGTGTTGTGTGGTGGAATGGGCTGCTGGCAACGATGGTGGAGGCAAATACGATAGGGTATTTTAAGAGACTCCGGGATAGGTACATAGACTTAGAAAAATAGAGAATTATGGGTAACGCTAGGTAATTTCTAGCGTAAGGGCATGTTTTGCACAGTTTTGTGGGCCGAGAGGCCTTATTCTGCTGTAGGCGTTCTATGTTCTATGTCCTATGTTCCTAACAATTGAGCGATGTGTGTGCCTGGCTATACCTCTACCTCAGGGTTAACAAATTTGGATGAGAAAAAAATATGTATAATAATAATGCACAGTAAATATCGACCTCATCAGTTCAATCAATTGATAGTGTGATCAATGTTGGGGTTATGAAGATGAGTGAAATTCTGCGCCCGTATCCAGACTGATGGTTGAGAGGCAATCGCTCTTCGTGCACTCTGTGTTGTGGTTCTTGAGTTTCCTGGAAACCTTCCTGATAGACTTCCATTTTGTTCGTCCTTATGTCTGCATTGCTTTACACACACTGTTCATGAGTAGTTATCTTGCACAGTCATCTTAACTTACAGAGCAGCCGGTCTCAACAGTAGTCGGTTATCTGCATATCTCCTTGCTTCTCAGGAAGTATCGCAGAAAACAGTTTGCAGCACATGCTGTTGTATTTTTATCCATAAAGTCGGTGAGCTTTGCTCAATCTAACTCTGCTCTGGGATGTATAGCGCCAGCGTGTGCGTTGGATTCAAGTTACTTACTGATTTTGTTATGGATTGGAAGAGTAATCTAACAATAATGTGTATCGAACCTGCGGTCGTTTACTGAGAATGTTTCTGTAAGAGCGCCTGAGTGAGGCGGGACTGTGACGTCAGTCATAGGCTGACACTGCTGACTGCGGACTTAAACAGAGAGAGAGAGAGAGAGAGAGAGACAGAGACAGAGAGAGACAGAGGGTACAGTTACTCTCACAGTCTTCACAAGACTTGCAACTACGAACTGCCGGAGCAAGTTTGCTCTAAAATGGGGGAAGTCTCAAGCTTACCCATTACCCTAGAGATTGGGTTAATCCAGGATACCAGGCATACTGAAAGTGTGACTGTCACTTCATATAATCCATAGGAGTGGATTTTGGGGATATCCTGTGGGACCACTTGTGTGTTACACTAGCCTGGGTATGTTGTTTGGTAACCACTTCAAATCGATATTCCTGTGACCGGTTGCTTTTGGTGATAATTCGTATGTGGATTTCGAACGACTCGACGGACAAGATCTTGGGCGACTATTATTTTGTTTTACATGAGTGGAACCTGTGGAATGCGACGTGACACGCTGTCTTTCTTTAATCCACTCTGAATTACAATTTGAAATATAGGGGTTAAGGCTCCAGAGCCAAACTTCTGGTTCTAGGGAATCGGTTATACTGTTTGCTGCCAGTCAAGAGGTCCCTCCATTTGATGAGGCTGTGGTAGATAAATACTTCCAGCAATTTCAGAAAGTTGCTCAGAGTTTACATTGGCAAAAAAGGGGTTGGCCTTTTCCTTCATAAAGTGTAATTAAAGGACAGGGTAGATAGGATAGTTAATAAAGCTTATGGGGTGTTAGTGTTCATAGGTCGAGAAGTAGAGTTGAAGAGTCGCGAGGTAATGATGCAGCTCTATAAAACACTGGTTAGGCCACACTTGGAGTACTGTGTACCGTTCTCGTCGCCCCACTATAGGAAGGATGTGGAAGCATTGGAAATGGTACAGAGGGGATTTATCAGGATGCTGCCTGGTCTAGAGTGTATGCATTATGATGAGAGATTAAGGGAGCTAGGGCTTTACTCTTTGGAGAAAAGGACGATGAGAGGAGAAATGATAGAGGTGTGCAAGCTATTAAGAAGAATAGATAGTGTGGATAGCCAGCGCCTCTTCCCCAGAGCACCACTGCTCAATACAAGAGGACATGGCTTTAAGGTAAGGGGTGGGATGTTCAAGGGGGATATTAGAGGAAGGTTTTTTACTCAGAGAGTGGTTGGTGCGTGGAATGCACTGCCTGAGTCAGTAGTGGAGGCAGATACACGAGTAAAGTTTAAGAGACTACTAATCAGGTATATGGAGCAATTTAAGGTGGGAGGTTATATGGGAGGCAGGGCTTGAGGGTCGGCACAACATTCTGGGCCGAAGAACCTGTAATGTGCTGTATTATTCTACGTTCTATGTTCTATGTTCTATGGAAAGCTCAACAGGCTTGTTCCGTCCTATCAATTGAAGATGCAGCTAATTATGAGGCCGTGAAGCAGGCTGTGCTTAAAACCAATCAGTTGGTTCCAGATTCCTACAGGCAAAGGTTTAGAAACTTGAAGAAATCTGTAAACCAGACTTATGTGGAATTTGCTTAAGAGAAGTCTGAATGCTTTGAGCGATGATCCAAAAATGTGGATGGTAATTTTAACAACTTGAAAGAGTTGGTTTTAACTGAAGAATTTAAAAAAGTGCGTCCTTAATGATATAGAGGCAGAGTTAGATGATAAGGCTGCTGCCACGTTTACCCCAGGTAAGTCCTTCCAAAAGAGTAGCATGGACAGTCAGGGTAAAGCAGAAATTAAATCTAGGTCTAGTGACAAAGGTAAGGATGAAGAGAAGCAAGTGAAGGAGAAATATTCTGGTCTTACTTGTTACTATTGTAGGAAAGCTGGTCTTATTATGGCTAACTGTTTCCTTCTGGAGAATAAAAAGGATAGTGAGACAGTTCCAGATGCATGTGTTCAGCGTGTTGAAATGGCCATAAACCCACAGTGGTCTGAACATGCTGATGAAGCTCTGTCACAGACTAAGATGTCGGACCAGATTAGGGAAGAATTCGATCATGTGTCAGTGTAGGAAGGGGTAACCCCAGTACCAGTGAAAATTCCTCGGGTTACTGGGGCTTCTTAGTCACTCCTGTTAGACAGCGTTTTAGAGTTTAGTGCTGAGATTGCCAGAAGTGACGTAAATCTTATTCAAGGCATTGAGGATGGCATTGTTTCTGTACCTCTTCACGAAGTAATTTTGAGTTCAGAGTTAGTTTCAGGACCGGTTAAGATAGGACTACGGCCCAGTTTACAGCTGGAAGTTTTTTCTTTGTTGTCAGGAAATGACCTAACAGGTGGTGACGTTGTTCCTGCTGTGCAGCTGACAACTAAGCCAATGACTGATGATTCAAAAATGGATTCTAACATTTATCCCTCCTGCGCAGCAACTCGAAGTATGACGAAGAAGTCATCAAATACAGATAGCTCTTTGCAGCATGGTTCTGTTGTCCATTATAGCCCAAATCGGGATTCAGGTTTTGATGACGTGTCAGGGACTTTTCTGCCTTCATTGTTTCACCAGGATCCAGTTATAAAACCTGATGAGAAAGATGTATCTCTGTCTAGAAAGGAGTTTAAAGCAGATCAGAGCACAGACCCTGAGATTGAAGCTTTAAAACAACAAGCTCTCTCAGATAATCAGATTACGAAGGAGCCATTTGGGTATTGTATTAAAGATGGAGTGTTAATGAGGAAGAGGAGACCACATGATGTTCCTGCAAGTGAGAAATGGGCAATTGTTCACTAGGTTTTAGTTCCTAAAGTTTATAGGAATGATTGTCTAACTTTGGCCTATATTATGCCCTTGGATGGTCATCCAGGTGTGAATAAAACTATAAAGAACGTTATAAAACAATTCTTCTGGTCTAGTTTGAGGAAAGATGTTGCAATATTTTGCAGGACTTGTCACAATTGTCAGGTTGCGGGCAAACCTAATCAGGTCACCCCAATGGCCCCATTGCAGCCTATTCCTGCATTTGGTGAACCCTTTTCAAAAGTTATTGTGGATTGTCTGGCCCCATTGTCGAAGACTAAAGTGGGGGGGGGGCATCAGTATTTGCGAACTATCATGTGCACCACATCAAGATTTTCCAAGGCAACACCTCTCCGAAATATCAAAACCAAAACTGTGTCGAAATATCTCACAAGTTTTTTTTTTGGCTTTATTTGGTTTCCCTAAAGAAATTCAGTCTGATGAAACAAGTAATTTTACATTTGGAATATTCCAGCAAATAGTTTATCAATTGGGAGCCAAACAGATTACGTCGTCTGCGTACCACCCAGAAACATTTCGGGCTTTAGAAAGATTCCATTCTGCCCTCAAAAGAATCATTTAGACCTACTGTATTGAAAATGAAAATGATTGGGAACAGGGAGTTTATTTGCTTTTATTTATTAATGGAGTCAATACAGGAATCACTTGGCTTTAGTCCATTTGAACTTGTATTTGTTCATAGGGTTCGAGGACGTGGCTGAGGACGAACACAAGTGCAGGACACAGGCACGGAGACTGGGTCCGGAGGCGCAGGCACGGTCGGAAACATGGAACAGGTATCCAGGAGAGTCTTTACGGAGACAAGGTTGACGTAGATTTTCCGGGGAATGGTACGGAACTTAGAACTGACAGTCCTAAGGAATGGGTAAACGAGGTTTACACACACTAGAATTGACCACCGAACTGGCGAAGAATGGCTGTAACGCCAAAGTTCTTATCCTGTGTTCGCTAATGGGAGCCAGGTGTGCTGAAATTAATGGAACTAGCAATAATTGGGAATCAGCCGAAAGGAATTAAGGCAAAATCAATGATATAATAGCAGGGATTCGGAATTGCCCGACGGTACATCATAGTATACCCCCCACCCCCTAACGGGTGCCTACAGGCGAACCCACAGGCTTGTCCAGATGGTCCCGATGGAAGTCCTAGATGAGGGAAGGATCCAGGATGAAGTAGTGGGTAAACCAGGAACGCTCGTCTGGGCCGTACCCTTCCCAGTCGAACAGGTATTGTAGTTCCCTGCCGGACGGCGTACATCCAGTAGCCGCCGGACGGTGTATGCCGGCTGGTGGTCGGTCAGAGGACACAAGGGAGAATGGAAACTGGTTTTAATTGGGAAACGTGAAATGTAGGCCGGATGTGCATAGATTTAGGTAGCTTAAGTGGGACTGCTGTGGCTTGATGTTATTCCGATTTCAAATTTCCCAGGAAGTGTGGGGCGAGTTTCTTAGGAGGAAGGGGAAAACAGAAATAAATCTAAGATAGTGAGCACTAAAGATGTCAGGAAAGACAGGCAGGTGATGGGGCAAATTTGTAGCCAATGGGATGAGTTGCAGTGCAATAAAGTTGCAATGAAATCAAAGCAAAAAGTATCAAAAACTGGTCTTAAGGTGTTGTACTTAAATGCACGCAGCATAAGGAATAAGGTGGATGATCTTGTTGTACAGCTACAGATTGGGCAGCTATGATATTGTGGCCATCACTGAGACCTGGCTAAAGGATGCATGTCTTTGGGAGCTGAACGTCCAAGGATACACGGTATATCGGAAGGATAGGAAGGTAGGCAGAGGGGGAGGGGTGGCTTTATTGGTTAGAAATGATATAAAATCATTAGAAAGAGGTGATATAGGATCGGAAGGTGCAGAATCTTTATGAGTTGAGCTAAGAAATAGCAGGGGTAAAAGGATCCTGATGGCAGTTATTTATAGGCCTCCAAACAGCTGCAGGGATGTGGACTACAAACTACAACTGGAAATAGAAAAGGCTTGTCAGAAGGGCAGTGTTATGATAATTGTGTGGGATTTTTAACATGCGAGTAGATTGGGGAAATCAGGTCAGCACTGGATCTCAAGAGAGAGAATTTGTAGAATGTCTGCGAGATGGCTTTTTGGAACAGCTTGTTGTTGAGCCTAATAGGGGATCGGCTGTACTGGATTGGGTTTTGTGTAATGAACAGGAGGTGATTGAAGAGATTGAGATGAAGGAACCCTTAGGAGGCAGTGATCATAACATGATTGAGTTCACTGTGAAATTAGAAAAAGAGAAGCCGAAATCTGATGTGTCGCTATTTCAGTGGAATAAGGAAATTACAGTGGCATAGAGAGGAACTGGCCAAAGTTGACTGGAATGAGACACTGGCGGGAAAGACAGCAGAGCAGCAGTGGCTGGAGTTTATGCGAGAAATGAGGAATGTGCAAGACAGGTATGTTCCAAAAAAGAAGAAATTTTCGAGTGGAATAAGGATGCAACCGTGGTTGACAAGAGAAGTCAAAGCCAAAGTTAAAGCAAAAGAGAGGGCATACAAGGAAGCAAAAAATAGTGGGAAGAGAGAGGATTGGGAAGTTTTTAAAACCTTACAAAAGGAAACCAAGAAGGTCATTAAGAGAGAAAAGATTAACTCTGAAAGGAAGTTAGCAAATAATATCGAAGAGGATACTAAAAGATTTTTCAAGTATATAAAGAGTAAAAGACAGCTGAGAGTAGATATAGAACCGATAGAAAATGATGCTGGAGAAATTGTAATGGGAGATGAGGAGATGGCAGAGGAACTGAACAAGTATTTTGCATCTGTCTTCACTGAGGAAGACAGCAGTATACCGGACACTCAAGGGTGGCAGGAAAGAGAAGTGTGCGCAGTCACAATTACGACAGAGAAAGTACTGAGGAAGCTTAACAGGCTAAAGGTAGATAAATCTCCTGGACCAGATGGAATGCACCCTCGTGTTCTGAAGGAGGTAGCTGTGGAGATTGCGGAGGCATTGGCGATGATCTTTCAAAAGTCGATAGATTCTGGCATGGTTCCGGAGGACTGGAAGATTGCAAATGTCTCTCCCCTATTTAAGAAGGGAGCAAGGAATCCAAAAGGAAATTATAGACCTGTTAGCTTGACATCCGTGGTTGGGAAGTTGTTAGAGTCGATTGTCAAGGTTGAGGTTACAGAGTACCTGGGAGGATATGACAAGATAGGCAGAACTCAGAATGGATTCCTTAAAGGAAAATCCTGCCTGACAAACCTATTACATTTTTTTGAGGAAATTACCAGTAGGCTAGACAAGGGAGATGCAGTGGATGTTATATATTTAGATTTTCAGAAGGCCTTTGACAAGGTGCCACACATGAGGCTACTTAACAAGATAAGAGCCCATGGAATTACGCGGAAGTTACATACGTGGATAGAGCGTTGGCTGATTGGCAGGAAACAGAGAATGGGAATAAAGGGATCCTATTCCGGTTGGCTGCCGGTTACTAGTGGTTTTCCGCAGGGATCAGTGTTGGGGCCGCTTCTTTTTACATTGTACATCAATGATTTAGATTATGGAATAGATGGCTTTGTGGCTAAGTTTTCTGACGATACGAAGATAGGTGGAGGGGCCGGTAGTACTGAGGAAACGGAGAGTCTGCGGAGAGACTTGGATAGATTGGAAGAATGGGCAGAGAAGTGGCAAATGAAGTACAATGTTGGAAAGTGTATGGTTATGCACTATGGCAGAAAAAAACAAACGGGCAGACTATATTTAAATGGGGAAAGAATTCAAAGTTCTGAGATGCAACGGGACTTGGGAGTCCTCGTACAGGATACTCTTAAAGTTAACCTCCAGGTTGAGTCAGTAGTGCAGAAGGCTAATGCAAAGTTGGTATTCATTTCTAGAGGAATAGAGTATAGGAGCAGGGATGTGATGTTGATGCTCTATAAGGCGCTGGTGAGACCTCACTTGGAGTACTGTGGGCAGTTTTAGTCTCCTTATTTAAGAAAGGATATGCTGACGTTGGAGAGGGTACAGAGAAGATTCACTAGAATTATTCCGGGAATGAGAGGGTTAACATATGAGGAACGTTTGTCCGCTCTTGGACTGTATTCCTTGGAGTTTAGAAGAATGAGGGGAGACCTCATAGAAACATTTCGAATGTTAAAAGGCATGGACAGAGTGGATGTGGCAAAGTTGTTTCCCATGATGGGGGAGTCTAGTACGAGAGGGCATGACTTAAGGATTGAAGGGCGCCCTTTCAGAACAGAAATGCAAAGAATTTTTTTTTTAGTCAGAGGGTGGTGGATCTATGGAATTTGTTGCCACGGGCAGCAGTGGAGGCCTTGTCATTGGGTGTATTTAAGACAGAGATTGATAGGTATGTGAGTAGCCAGGGCATCAAAGTTATGGTAAGAAGGCAGGGGAGTGGGACTAAATAGGAGAAAATGGATCAGCTCATGATAAAATGGCGGATCAGACTCGATGGGCCGAATGGCCTACTTCTTTTCCTTTGTCTTGTGGTCTTATGGTTTCTGAGAAGATTGTCCCTGGACGAGAGACACGCCTTCTGCCCAGATGGAACCCCAGGCGCCCGAGTCGGATGTCGAACGGCAATCCTCCTGTTGCGATCAGCTGATCGGAGCAGGGCTGTGCGTGTGTCCTCCCAAACATTGCGGCACTGACCAATGTGGGCCTGAGCAGACGGCACCGCAATCTCCTCTTCTTGAACGGGGAGCAGCGGGGGTTGGGACCCAAAGGAGCATTCGAAAGGAGACCTTCCGGTGGCACTACTAACCAGAGAAGCTTAGGTGTACTCTACCCACGCGAAGTGGTCACTCCAGGTGGACGGGTTGTTGGTTTTTATGAAAGGTAGCGCCGCCTCCAAATCCTGGTTGACCCCTTCCGTTTGCCTGTTTGTCTGCTGATGGAAGACGGATGACAGACTAACAGAGGCACCAGGGCTTGAGGGAGGAATTTAATACCTGCGAGACAAATTGGGGACCCCCACGGGAGATGATGTCCGCGGGAATTCCGTGGAGGCGTAAGAGCTGGCGGACGAGAAGGTCTGCGGTCTCCTGAGCAAAAGGGAATTTAGGGAGGGCTACAAAGTACATCGTCTTGGAGAACCCGTCTGCCACGGTGAGTACGGTGGTGTTTCCATGTGAATGGGGTCGACCAGTGACGAAATCTAGGGCAAGGTGCGGCCAAGCACTACCAGGGACAGGTAGGGGACGAAGTAATCCAGCATGTGGCCGGTAGGAGGCTTTTACGCGGGCACAGACGGAACATGCAGAGACATAGTAAAGGGTATCTGCATCCATGGAAGGCCACCAAAAGTGTCTTTTCAGGGGAGGCAGTGTCCGATCACTCCCGGGGTGGCAGGCGGAACAAGATGTGTTCCCCCACTGCAGAAGCTGAACACTGACGGAATTAGGCACAAAAAGGCGATCGGCAGGTCCATTGCCGGGGTCAGTGTCATCCCGTTGGGCCTCTTTTACTATGGAATCAATCTCCCAATTGCGAGTTGGCACCACACAGGACGGTGGGAAGCTGGTCTCTGGGCTGCAATTGTCCTCCTTGGAATTGTATTGGCGGGACGGCGCGTTAAAAAGACACAGTTTTGGCTTTGACACAGTTTTGGCTTTGATATTTCGGAGAGGTATTGTCTTGGAAAATCTTGATGCGGTGCACAGGATAGTTCGCAAATACTGATGCCCCCCTCCCCCCCCCGTTTAGTGTTCGGCAATGGGCCGAAACAATCTACAATAACTTTTGAAAAGGGTTCACCAAATGCAGGAATAGGCTGCAATGGGGCCACCGGGGTGACCTGATTATGTTTACCCGCAACCTGACAATTGTGACAAGTCCTGCAAAACATTGCAACATCTTTCCTCAAACTAGGCCAGAAGAATTGTTTCATAACCTTATTTATAGTTTTATGGTAAGGGGTGGGAAGTTTCTCCATAACGGACATCGCTATCGTTACTAGTGGTGTCACATAGAAGACTACAATAAAATGCAGATATATGTCTGTACGACCTTTTAAGAGCTGCAATGTCTCTCCTGAGAGTCCAAAGTGTCATTAACCTCACTTCGGGACATTAGTAGTGAATCGTCTCTATCCTTCTCCGTAACAATTTTAAAGGTAACTGAATTATTTTCTCTCGAACCAAAGTGCTTGACGACAGATGCCTCCACCATTTGTCCAACTCTATGATTTTGGTTAACTTTCATTCAGCCATAGACTCGAATACGCCCGAATAAAATAGCGTTCCGCCGGGGCCAGGGTGCAAAACACAATGCCAAAGTAGTCACATCCAGCTCAAATCACATATAGCACATCAAATAACGTAAGCAGTAAAAGATACAATCATATAAAAGGCCCAAATCCCTGACGATCATGGCCTGCAATCAATGGTGCATGGGATATTACTCTTAGGTCACGCTCTACAAGAACAAAAGCGCAGATTATCGTTTCTATTTCACCTGGGATGAGTTATAGTATTGTTCATTTAATTATGTGGTAGGAGAGATCATCCCTCGTGACTATATTGTGTATTGATGCAAGGTACTCTGTCAGTTGACACATGCTGGAATTTTCGGGAAGAAATAAAATAGAGATAACAGGAAGTCCGGCTTTGATTCATAAAGTCCGGTTTGAAATGTCAGGATCTTTATTTACCTCAACTGTAAACTAGTTCCTGTTTAAAAAATAATAATAATAGTAGATCAGTATCTGATTACCAAACACAAATGTGACAGCAATCTTCAAAACTGGGTTATTTTAATACAGTTCACAAGGAATAGAAAACTCCTGAGGCTTACAAGTGGAGACACTATGAACAAATAAATAACGACAGAATGACATACCAATCATCTGGCAATTAGAAAAGATATTTCACAATGTTACCCATCTATGCATACTATTGGTTTGTCGAACTTATTTCAATTATACGTCATTAGAACGTGGAGAGTCCCAAGCCCGGCTCCCAAAGCAGGAGGGTTGGACATGATGTTAGAAAACCCATTTCGTAAACAAACTCAGAGCTAAAGTACACTAACAAAAGCTCCAAAGATCCCATCCCTGGGAGAGGAAGTATCTTCGCCTAGAAGATGGTCTATTCTGTGAACTACTTGAAATCATGGCCCAACAGAACTCTGGCGAGAGACTGTCGGCAGCCTATGCCCCAGTATTTGTGTTGGGTTTAGGAAGGTCGCCCATTCAAAAAAAAAAAATCAAGAGTCGAGAAACATATTTCAGCAAATATATTTCAAGGACGGATGCATACATTGAAAGAACAATTGAAAAACTGCATCGTTTGTTGAATAAACCATAAGCAAGTATAACGTGCTAGAAGTTTAGCTGTGTCAAATAGCGTGACATTTACGGACAGCGCTAAATTCAATTTAAAGCCATTTTACATTGTGCATCACTGGCACCTGCCAAACTGTTCAGAAGTTTTGTTTTGTTTTCCACTCACGGAAGACTCTCACTTCAAATCACAGAGGGGGTTGAATTCCACTTACAACATTCCATTAAATGAATTACAGAACATACGGGGAAATAGCACGGTGGTTGCAACAGCCCATAAAATGTTTAATCTAAATGATTGTAATTCTCATTTATTCAAGCGCAGTTATTCAATATCGTCATATTCTTCTCCGAATTTTTCACCAAGCGGCAAAGGGGATTCTGTAAAGTTAGAGACAATTCCTGAGTGTATTGCAGAAAATTCTGTCACAACACAATAAATAATGTCAAGTCAACTGCCAATAATCAATCTTTTATGTATCCATTCGGATCATTATCAACGAAATATTTATATCTCCAGAGATCTTAATAGCTCACATATTGCAAATAGGAAACAAGGGTAGAGAAAGCTTCTAATCACCAGCAGGTAAGGTAGCAATAGCCGACACAGGAACAAAGTTACCGTTGCCATAAGACCAAAGGACCTATGAGCAGAATTAAATAATTCTATAAAACCCCACCATTATATTTTTGTTCCTATATTCGTGTTTTCTCACGAATATTCACGTTACATTTGTCTTCTTCTCCACCGTCTCAACCCGCAGGTTACCCTTTCTAGAATCCCATACAAGGCCGGTAAAATCCCTTTGCCACTCTGATTTTCTTTTTTTTTTTTTTTTTTTTTTTGTTACAATACAGTCCATCCATGTATTCCCTCAGGTAAGTTATTTCATCGATCACTATAAAAAATTCCTCATCACATTCTCAGCATCAAGACGTTACTCTCAACCCATTCCGAACTATAGCGGCAGACGCTAGTGACGAAGTTGCTGGGGCAGTATTGTTACAGAAAGGTGTGGATGACATTGTACACCTGGTAGCTTATTTTTCAAAGAAATTTAATGTGCGTCGGAAAAAAATTATTCCACTGTTGAAAAAGAGTTGCTATCACTTATTCTGGTTTTACAACATTCTGAAGTCTATGTTTGTCCTGCCCAGAAACCACTTGTGGTTTACACAGACCGCAATCCGTTAGTGTTTCTAACTAAAATAAAGGATGAGAATAGAAGGTTATTAAACTGGAGTCTGATATTTCAATAATATGACCTGAAAATAAAACACGTGAAAGGTACTGACAACATTATAGCTGATTGTTAATCCAGATGTCAAGTTAGAAATTGTACACGTTTTTGCCCTGTTATCTGAAAGGTATGGCCACATTAGTGGGAATGTATTACAGAACACCCAATAGTCAACGAGACTTGGAAGAGCAAATCTGCAGAGAGATAGCAGGCAACTGCAGGAAACATAAAGTTGTGGTGGTAGGGGATTTTGATTTTCCATACATTGATTGGGACTTCCATACTGTTAGGGGTCTCGATGGTTTAGAGTTTGTAAAATGTGTTCAGTAAAGCTTTCTAAATCAATATATAGAGGGACCAACTAGAGGGGATGCAATATTGGATCTCCTGTTAGGAAACGAATTAGGGCAAGTGACAGAAGTCTGTGTAGGGAAGCACTTTGGTTCCAGGGATCATAACACCATTAGTTTCAATTTGATCATGGACAGGGATAGATCTGGTCCTAGGGTTAAGGTTCTGAACTGGAAGAAGGCCAAATTTGAAGAAATGAGAAAGAATCTAAAAAGCGTGGATTGGGACAGGTTGTTCTCTGGCAAAGATGTGATTGGTAGGTGGGAAGCCTTCAAAGGGGAAATTTTGAGAGTGCAGAGTTTGTATGTTCCTGTCAGGATTAAAGGCAAGTTGCATAGGAATAAGAAACCTTGGTTCTCAAGGGATACTGCAACTCTGATAAAGAAGAAGAGAGAATTTTATGAAATGTATAGGAAACGGGGGGTAAATCAGGTGCTTGAGGAGTATAAGAAGTGCAAGAAAATACTTAAGAAAGAAATCAGGAGGGCTAAAAGAAGACATGAGGTTGCCTTGGCAGTCAAAGTGAAGGATAATCCGAAGAGCTTTTACAAGTATATTAGGAGCAAAAGGATTGTAAGGGATAAAATTGGTCCTCTTGAAGATCAGAGTGGTCGGTTTTGTGCGGAACCAAAGGAAATGGGGGAGATCTTAAATAGGTTTTTTGCGTCTGTATTTACTAAGGAAGCTGGAATGAAATCTATGGAATTGAGGGAATCAAGTAGTGAGACCATGGAAACTGTACAGATTGAAAAGGAGGAGGTGCTTGCTGCCTTGAGGAAAATTAAAGTGGATAAATCCTCGGAACCTGACAGAGTGTTCCCTCGGACCTTGAAGGAGACTAGTGTTGAAATTGCGGGGGCCCTGGCAGAAATATTTAAAATGTCGCTGTCTACGGGTGAAGTGCCGAGGATTGGAGAGTGGCTCATGTTGTTCCGTTGATTAAAAACGGATCGAAAAGTAATCCGGGAAATTATAGGCCGGTGAGTTTAACGTCAGTAGTAGGTAAGTTATTGGAGGGAGTACTAAGAAAGAATCTACAAACATTTGGATAGACAGGGGCTTATTAGGGAGAGTCAACATCGCTTTGTGCGTGGTAGGTCATGTTTGACCAATCTGTTAGAGTTTTTCGAGGAGGTTAGCAGGAAAGTGGATGAAGGGAAGGCAGTGGATATTGTCTACATGGACTTCAGTAAGGCCTTTGACAAGGTCTCGCATGGGAAATTAGTTAAGAAAATTCAGTCGCTAGGTATACATGGAGAGGTGGTAAATTGGATTATGCATTGGCTCGATGGAAGAAGCCAGAGAGTGGTGGTAGAGAATTGCTTCTCTGAGTGGAGGCCTGTGACTAGTGGTGTGCCACAGGGATCAGTGCTGGGTCCACTGTTATTTGTCATCTATATCAATGATCTGGATGATAATGTGGTAAATTGGATCAGCAAGTTTGCTGATGATACAAATATTGGAGGTGTAGTAGACAGTGAGGAAGGATTTCAGAGCCTGCAGAGGGACTTGGACCAGCTGGAAAATGGGCTGAAAAATGGCAGATGGAGTTTAATACTGACAAGTGTGAGGTATTGCACGTTGGAAGGACAAATCAACGTAGAACATACAGGGTTAATGGTAAGGCACTGAGGAGTGCAGTGGAACAGAGGGATCTTGGAATACAGATACAAAATTCCCTAAAAGTGTCGTCACAGGTAGATAGGGTCGTAAAGAGAACTTTTGGTACATTGGCCTTTATTAATCGAAGTATTGAGTATAAGAGCTGGAATGTTATGATGAGGTTGTATAAGGCATTGGTGAGGCCGAATCTGGAGTATTGTGTTCAGTTTTGGTCACCAAATTACAGGAAGGATATAAATAAGGTTGAAAGAGTGCAGAGAAGGTTTACAAGGATGTTGCCGGGACTTGAGAAACTCAGTTACAGTGAAAGGTTGAATAGGTTAGGACTTTATTCCCTGGAGCGTAGAAGAATGGGGGAGATTTGATAGAGGTATATAAAATTATGATGGCAATAGATAGAGTGAATGCAAGCAGGCTTTTTCCACTGAGGCAATGGGAGAAAAAAAAACAGTGGACATGGGCTAAGGGTGAGGCGGGGAAAGTTTAAAGGGAACATTAGGTGGGGCTTCTTCACACAGAGAGTGGTGGGAGTATGGAATGAGCTGCCAGACGAGGTGGTAAATGCGGATTCTTTTTTAACATTTAAGAATAAATTGGACAGATACATGCATGGGAGGTTTATGGAGCGATATGGTCCGTGTGCAGGTCAGTGGGACTAGGCAGAAAATGGTTCGGCACAGCCAAGAAGGGCCAAAAGGCCTGCTTCTGCACTGTAGTTTCTATGGTTTCTATGGTTTCTATCTGATGATTATACGTGTATTGATTTAAACGTTGTAATCTACAGTTAAACTAAAAATGTTTCCTTCGTCAAATTTCTTTTTCGAAAAGGAAGGGCGTGTGATGGGATCTTGAATTATCCCTGTGAACTGTGCTTTTAAAAAAGAGAGAGAGAGAGAGGTGTCCACACAGACACTTTGTTATGAAGGGAGAGAGGCGAAGACTGCATTGAGATGGTGTTATGGTTTCTCTGCGGCATGTTTACACTTCTGCAAGGACACTGGCGGCTTCTAACTTCTTACAGAGAGAGAAGGGAGGAGCTACTTGATAGACAACTGGTGTACAGCATGGTGAGGTAAATAGAAGGTCAGATAAGGGACACACAGACACGTGGTTTTGGACACTGAGTGAGCTTTGTTGTGCCCACAGAAAAGGTGGGTTTTTGAGGATCGATCAGGCGGATTGATCAGTGGCTCTTCCAGAATGAAAAGGGTGTGACCGGTGGAGAGTTATTTGTGTGTCCTCCCTCGCATGGGTTGATAATTCGACCACAGAAGAACGGTCCACTTTGTTATGGTCACTATCGGTGACTTCTAAAGGAACTCGGAGGACAACGGGAAGATCGACGGTATCAGCTCAATTGAAGAACCAGACACTTCTCTCTCTCCATCACTACTCAACTCAATACCACGAACTGAACTGAACTTTACTCATCACCGTAAGACTGTATCCATTTACACCTGGGCTTGAGGAAGCTTACTGTCTATATTTCCAGACGCATAGCTATATATACTATTTCTAACCTGTTTGATATATCTGCATTTATATCACGCTATTACGTTGTTATTAAATAAATCGCATTAGTGAATAGGAATACCGGACTCCAAAGTGTTTTCTATTTCTGCTGGTCTTTTAACGTGTCACGGGGTAAGTGACTAGTGTTCTTTGGGACATTTATGCTGGAAGCCGAATCAGTAATTTAACTAGTTTGGCATAGCATCGTGAGCCAGAAGTTCGTCTATTGCACTGATCCGTGTTCTATGGCCCGTTCAGTTGACTACGGCTAAAGTTAACGGGATATGTAGCGAGTATACCGCCGTTGAACGAACACATTTTGTTCTTACAGTCCTTCTTACCAAACTCGGTTAATATCACGATGCATTCCTGGCAGCCTCTTTATTATGCATCCTCCAAAGGAGGCAGGGATAGTTTCCTCGGTCATATCATTAAATATATTATCTATTGTAATGAGTTTTTTTTTGTGTGTTTGAGGAAAGTAATAGCATTTCAAAGTCTACGATAAAGCATCAGAGATAAAAGCCTCAATAAAAAAAATAGTTAATACGTACATCTTTGAAAGAAAACGTGATCGCATTGTGTGCGTGCTGATAAGATTTGTGTGCAAAAACGTCTGTATTTCGATTGAGATATTCCTGATGAAGCTGTTTCGATCTGAAATATTGCCTCAGCTTTATTGTTGTTCCTTGTTGTTCTTTGTTTGTGTACGTATTGTCAAAATAATTAGATTTCCCGTTATTTTCAATACTTCTTTTGGTAGTATACTGGAAGAGAAGAAAGGCTAAAATCTGCCCCAATGTGTTATGGTATTCTCGTTCAAATTTCCTCTGTCTGCAGTTGATTGATTTCATTCTAATTATTCTCGTTGCTGTGTGTTGTAACGTCTTTACGTCTGATTCGGAGACCATGACTTATTTCGCTATCTTCTGATCAGACTATTGTGGGGTAAAATTTTAGCGAACTAACCTTCCATGTTTTCATTTTGGTAGCCATGCAAATCACCGTCCAGATAATATTCTAATTTATCTGCTGAGCTAATGGATTGCGACTCTCCTGATGAAAGAAAAACCTGTATTTAATGAAACAAAATAATTCACTCACACTAAGAGAGAACAGATGCATACTGTTTCAATATAATTACCAACTGCAGGCCCAGTCTCCTGAAAGGCGATCTCCTCATAAAAAGGCTCAGCAAACCTGTGTGTAGAAGGCCGTGACTTCTTATCGTCTGAAATACCAGAAAAGGGAAATTTATCCGGTGAACAGGACGGACAGAAATTTAAACTGCTATTGTCCTCTTTTTCTTTATATCCAGCAGAGTGGGGGTGGGGGGGGGGAAGAGGGGACATACTTCGCAATCCTCCTTTGAGTTATAGAATTAGTAATAAATCCAGCTACATCGTCTGTGCCTTCATCAAATTCATCTGCAGAAGTTCCAAAGTCCAGGATCCTTTCTCAGTGAACCAACAATGCTTACATCATCTCAACCATAATGAAATATTTGTCTGTACTAACTGATCTCTGTTAAGCAGACAATCTGCAACATGCAACAGTATTCAGAATTGTCTGCTAAACATTGGGTAAGCGAACAAGTGTTTTCTCTCTGTAGTGAAGGACGATAAGAAGTGGCTTGTTGGAGGTATGCAAAATAGTAAGAGGTATAGATCAATTCGATAAAATAGGTATTTATCCCAGACCAGAAATGGGAAATACGAGAGAACATAATTTGAAGGTGACTGGAAGGAAGTATAGGGCGCATTTTTTTTACACACAAAGTGGCAAGTGATACGTCTTGCTACGTGTGGTGGTGGAGGCAGATACATGAGGGACACCCACGAACCAATTAAATAAACATACAGGTGATAGAAAAAAGTGGAGGGCTTGGTGGGCGAGCTGGGGTATACCGAAATTGGAGTGTGTTAAATTGTCTGCACAACATCGGACGCAGAAGGGCCTCTACTGGCCGTAATGCTGTGAGTTCAATAATAATGTCATCCCAATTCCCAGAATGTGTTTATTTCTGCAACAACCTCCACGTTACTTCCGTGATCTGTTTCTTCCGTCAATCTAGCGAGCAGATAAGCCTGACAGCATCATTTCGCCTTACATACGCAGCATGCAACCGTACCCTCCAAGCTGCGTTGTAGCGCCAATTTGTATTTTCTGGCTCATCTTACCAAGGAAAAGTACATTTACAATCCACGCCGAAGTAGTTGAGTCCTGAGTATTCTAGACAGCCACTTAGAGTCTATTTGTGTTTATGAACTCTCATTTCTTGGTGAACATACCATATTGCAAGGAATCAACATGATGCATTTTAAATTAGCTTACAGTTATTCATCACGGTTTATGATAGTAGATTTACCAACCATACTGGAACTGTCTTCGTCGGCTTTTGATCAGGTAGAGAGAAACGATGACCAGAAGAGAACCAAGAATGAAAGGGATGGCGTAAATGAAGGCTTTCAGATTACGAAAAGTAGGAGTATGTGGCTGATGATCTGAAAGAAGGACGTTAAACAATTTTAAATATATTTTGTCAAGAGCAGCACGGAAGCGCATAGCATCGGAAACCTCGGTTCAATTCCAATGCAGTCTGAAAGTGAATTGTACCTACTCCCCCTGACAGCGTGGGTTTCCTTCGACTTTCCAAAGATGTAAGGGTTATTAGGCGAATTGGTCACCTGACTGTAATTGGGTGGCGCGGTCTTCTTGGGCCATTAATGATTCTGAGCGTGCTGTATCTCCCAGGAAATCAATATTACAAAACATGCTTTTCATTAAATCACGGATTCAGCTATCAGAGCAGACAAAAATTGGCAGTCTGCATTGTGACATGTCCATGCTTTTGTCAGGATTTGATGTAAATTCTGAACATTATGATATGAAACGTAAACTTATAAGTACTGCTCAGTGCAGATAAAGGTATATAAATGCTTATCTCACCCAGGCTTGTTGCCGGGAGTTCGAAATCATGTGAAGATTTCAATTCGAATACCACCATTAACACAGGGGCGCGAATAGTGTGTAACATTTTAAGATGTAAGAAGATTGAAAGTTGGATGTAAAACATCGGGTCCAAGGGAAATTAATGCTCAAATAAGTAAAGCAGATATGCAGAGAAAGGTAGTTGTGCTGAACATAGATGTAGAACGGCACAAGCAGCTGAGGACTAGGACAAACAATGCTGGAAAGGTTAATTTTGTGATACCCATTCGAAGATATCGGGGTTTCTTGTTGGTTTGTTTAACAGAGGTAGAGATATAACGAGAAAATAAGTGGAATTGACGAAAAGTAACAACATTATTTGTTCACTGACCAGAACATATCACTCCAACGGTCTCTTTGTGCCCACAGTCATGACGATGCAATGCAGAAAACTGGCAATCCGACAGAAAATGCTCACTCCCTTTGCATTTGACCTCGTCCATCCAAATAGTGCGGTTTCCAAGAGGGAATAATATCCCCCCGGAAGCCAGGACTGGATCCCCACAGTTTAGTTGGCGACAGACGACAGCAGCATCGTGTCTGTCCCATGAATCGTCACAGACAGTTCCCCATGTCCCACTGAAGAAAACTTCAATTCTTCCAGAGCAATTATCGAACCCCGCCACGAGCCGCAGGTCTGAAACAAAAGACGCACAAGTTCATACTTGTGAACTAACTTGTACTGCAAGTGTTACGTACCCACTTCTCCCCCTCAACCGATTCCGCTGAGTCACGTGTTTAATACTTTGGGGTACTAATTGTTCCTGGATGAATTCGTCAATAATGTGGATGATCAAAGCGTTTGATAGAATTATGTTTATCCGCTCTGACAATCTTTCATTCGGTATGTAAGTGGAATCAATCTTCCTCTTGAAAACAAATATGCATAAAGGTATGCAATATCTTATATTGTCCACTTACGCTGGAATTCAGAATTAAGCATAAAATTCAACAGGATTTGTAATGACACCTTTATGGCCTTTGCATTTAACGCTGAATTGCTTTATTGACAACTGAGCCATACGCCGGTAATGTCTGGCACGCACATTTCGGTCCTTCTGCAATTTAACGTGCCGATAATCTCTAAATTTAGTCTATCTCGTACTTTTGATGAAAAAGCCTTCAGCAAGTTTGTTCCATTGCTTTGCTATAGCAGCGAATTTGACCATCGCAAGGCTTGCATTTCACTTAAATGTTCCCTGGCACTGACACGACAAAAAGGGTGTTGACAACGGAAAAGTGAAATTGAGGGAGGAAAAGTCTGCGTCCTTCTGAAACCAGGAACAGAGAAAACGCCTTAAAACAAGAAGCGAGGGAAAGAAAATGTATACATGTTGCCTATTTTGAATAATTAAAACATCAGTGATTACTTGAGGCTTTTGGAAATGGCTTTATTGTCTTCTCCTTCTGAAACTCCTCAATTAGCGGTTTCGATGGCCATATTTCTGTAAAATAAATTCAACTCATCATTTCAGTGAAATATTCCAAATGCTGGTCATTATGTTTATAGTAATTAATACAATTAAGGTCGATCTTTATACGCTAGAATGTAGAAGAATGAGGCGAGATTTGTTAAAATATTCACCAGTCTGGGTGGATTCGATAAGATACATTCAAGTAGGCTTCTTCCATTGTAGCTTTGGGGGACTAGAAATCCATATCGTGGTTTAAGGGTAAAAGGTGAAGACTTTAAGGGAAATAAGAGGGGATATTACTTCACTCAGAGTGTGGTAAGAGGGTGGAAAGACCTGCCTGCGGAACTGGTGGAAGCAGATTTGTTTCAAAGTTTAAGATAGATTTGGGTAGGTCCGTGGATGAGATCGAAATGAAGATCTGTGGTGCAGGGACAAGAAGCCCTTGGAAGAATAAGAGTTCTGCACGGGTAGGTGGACCGATAGGCCTGTTTCGCAGTATATAACGCTATGACTGTATAATTACCTGAACAAATAATCGCAACATCCTCCTCGTGTTTGCAGTTGTGTTGGCCCCACGCTGAAGATGGGCATTGCCATAAAAGTGAGTCACCCAACCGACATCTCACGTCATCCAGCCAGATCGGTCCTTTCCCTTCTCCAAATGCAGCGGTGTTTTCTATTAATTTTGCCGAGCCGCAGTTGAGCTGGGAGCAAACCACTTGTGCATTCTCCAAGCCAAAGGAGTCAGAGCAAACTGTTCCCCATGTTCCGTTAAAGAAAACCTCAAGTCTTCCCTGGCAAGGATTCTTCCCATTTGCCAACCTTATTTCCCTGTGATCTGAAGAACAAAGAACAAACCTGAATATTGATTATAGATTCAGGTTAATAATTAATTGTGATGTGCGTATATGGAGATCAGGGACATGCAGCGCCTCTGATGATGGGGATTATGGTGTCCAATCTCACCTTTGGACACTCAGCTCTAACCAAAGACTCGAAGTGGCTGTTTGCATGCAACGTCAACAACACAATGGTGCACCGCCTCGACAGGAAATCTGAATCAGGCGAGGGTAGCGGGCGGGACCGTATCGTAGAGGGATACTCACCTGCTTGCGCTAGCATGCAAAGACAGCTCCGACAGTGTGGACGTATAAGATCAAGAGTGAGGTAATAATAACAGAGTTGCCGTGATGGGAGATTTTAATTTCCCAAATATCGATTGGCATCTCCCTAGAGCAAGGGGTTTAGATGGGGTGGAGTTTGTTAGGTGTGTTCAGGAAAGTTTCTTGACACAAAATGTAGATAAGCCTACAAGAGGAGAGAGTGTACATGATTGTATGGGGAAATGAACCTGGTCAGGTGTCAGATCTCACAGTGGGACAAGATTTGGAGATAGTGATCATAATTCTACCTCCTTTACAATAGCATTGGAGAGGGATAGCAACAGACACGTTAGAAAAGCGTTTAATTAGAGTAAGGGGAATTATGAGGGTATCGGGCAGGAAAATGGAAGCTTAAACTGGACAACTGTTCTCAGGGAAAAGTACGGAAGAAATATTGCAAATGTTCAGCGTATATTTGTCTGCAGTTCTGCATAGGGACGTTCCAATGAGACAGGGAAGTTACGGTAGCGTACAGGAACCACGGAGTACAAAGGCTGCAATAAATCTAGTCAAGAAAAAAAGAAAAACTTCCGAAAGTTTCATAGAGCTAGGTAATGTTAGAGATCTGGAAGATTATAAGGCTAACAGGTAGCAGCTTAAATGAAACTAGGAGAGCCAGGAAGGGCCACGAGAAGGCCTTATCTGACAGGATTAAGGAAAACCGCAAAGCATTCCACAAGTATGTGAAGAGCAGGAGGATACAACATGAAAGAAAGGGACCTATCAAGTGCGACAGTGGGAAAGTGTGCATGGAACAAGAGGAAATAGCAGAGCAACTTAATGCATACTTTACTTAAGTATTCAATATGGAAAATGATTTTGGTGCTGAAAAGCTTGCGCATGTTCTAGATATTAAGAAAGAGGATTGGCTGGAGATTTAGGAAAGTATCAAGTTAGATAAGTCGCCGGTACCGGATGAAATGTAGGCCAGGCTACTATGAGAGGCAAGGAAGTAAATTGCTAGGGCTCTAACGACGGTCTTTCAATCATCAATGGGGACGGGTCAGGTTCCACAGGACAGGAGGGTTGCGGATTTTTTTCCTTTAGACAAAAAGGGGAGTAGGTATAGCCCAGAAAATTATAATTCAGGGTGTCTTACTTCAGTTGTTTGTACGTTGATGGAGAACATCCTGAGAGGCAGCATTCATGAATATTTGGAAAGGCGTAATACGATTAGGAATAGTCAGCATGGCTTTGTCAAGGATGAGTCGTGTCTTGCTGAATATACAAAGATTGGAGGTGTTGTGGATAATGTGGAGGGCGGTCGGAGGTTAAAGTGGGACATTGCAAAACCGGGCTGACAAGTGGCAGATGGTGTTCAACCCAGATAATTGTGAAGTGGAGCTTAGGGGTAATGTTGCAACTATATAGGGCCCTGCTCAGACACCACATGGAGTACTGTACCGAGTTCTGGTAGCCTCACTACAGGAAGAATGTGGAAGACATAGAAATAGTGCTGAGGAGATTTGCAAGGATTTTGTCTGGATTGGGGAGCATGCCTTATGAAAAAAAAAGGTTGAGTGAACTCGGATGATGAGAGGTATTGATCCTATGGATAGTCAGAGGTTTTTTTTTGTTTTTTTTCCCCAGGGCCGAAATGGTTGCCACAAGAGGACACAGGTTTAATTTGCTGGGGACTAGGAACAGAGGAGATATTAGGGGTAAGTTTTTTTTTTACTCAGAGAGTGGTGAGTGCGTGGAATGGGCTGCCGGAAACAGTGGTGCAGGCGGATACGGTATGGTCTTTTAAGAGACTTTTGAATAGGAACATGGAACTCAGAAAAATACAGGGCTATGGGTAAGCCTAGTAATTTCTAAGGTATGGACATTTCGGCACAACTTTGTGGGCCAAACGGCTTGTATTGTGGTATAGGGTTTCCATGTTTCCATCCAATGGCCAGGAAAGGTGCAATAGTTCGATTTAAAACCAGTATATTATCCCTGAACAATGGGATGAAGCAGGTCGTGGCTCGTGTAGACTGGGAACACAGGCTATGTGGTGAGATGATTAAGGAATAGTGGGAAACTTTCAAAGAGATTTTTCACGGAGCTCAACAAAGTATATCCCACTGAAAGGCAAGGAGAGTAATGGTGGTGAGAGCTAGCCCTGGATAACTAAGGAAATAAAGAAGGTATCAAACTAGTTGTTCCTGCATACAAAGTCGTCAAGACAAATGAGAAACTGGAAGTTTGAGAAAACTTTAAAAAGCAACAAAGAATCAGGAAGTGAGCAATGAATAAAGGGAAGCCAGATTATCAAAATAGAACAGCATAAAAAAAGATGGATAGTAAAATATTTATAATAATATCAACCGAATACAGTAGCTAAAGTGAACACACGTCCCTTTGCGGACGAGAAGGGGAATTCATATTGACCAATGTCGAAATGGCAGAGGCTTTGAATTACTATATTGTGTCAGTATTCATGGTGGAAGATAAGTCTAAAATTCCAAAGAGAGATGTGATAGATGCAATGGCAGATGAGGACATCGATACAATAGTTATCACTAAAGAGGTAGTGCTGAGTAAACTTTTGGGCCTGAGGATAGAAAAGTCCCTTTCTCCTGATGGAATGCATTCTAGCGCACTGAAAGAAACGAACATAGAATAGTACAGCACAGTACAGACCCTTCGGCCAACAATGTCGTGCCGACCCTCAAACCCTGCCTCTCATATAAGCCCCCACATTAAATTCCTCCATTTACCTGCCTAATATTCTCTTAAACTTCACTAGTGTATCTGCCTCCACCACCGACTCCGGCAGTGCATTCCACGCACCAACCACTCTCTGAGTAAAAACCCTTCTTCTAATATCCCTTTTGAACTTCCCAGCCCTTACTTTAAAACCCTGTTCTCTTGTATTGAGCAGTGGTGCCCTGGGGAAGAGGTGCTGGCTGTCCACTCTATCTATTCCTCTTATTATCTTGTACTCCTCAATCATGTCTCCTCTCATCCTTCTTCTGTCCAAAGAGTAAAGCCCTAGCTCCATTAATCTCTGAATATAATGCATACTCTCTAACCCAGGCAGCATCCTGGTAAATCTCCTCTGTACCCTTTCCAATGCTTCCACATCCTTCTTATAGTGAGGCGACCAGAACTGGACACAGTACTCCAAGTGTGGTCGAACCAGAGTTTTATAGAGCTGCATCATTGCGTCGCGACTCTTAAACCCTATCCCTCGACTTATGAAAGCTAACACGCCATTAGCTTTCTTAACTACCATATCCACCTGTGAGGCAACTGTCAGGAATCTGTGGACATGTAGCCCAGAACCCTCTGCTCCTCCACACTACCAAATGTCCATAAGACCATAAGACCATAAGACCATAAGACCATAAGACAAAGGAGCAGAAGTAGGCCATTCGGCCCATCGAGTCTGCTCCGCCATTTTATCATGAGCTGATCCATTTTCTCCTATTTAGTCCCTCTCCCCCGCCTTCTCACCATTACCTTTGATGCCCTGGCTACTCAGATACCTATCAATCTCTGCCTTAAATACACCCAATGACTGGCCACCACTGCTGCCCGTGGCAACAAATTCCATAGATTCACCACCCTCTGACTAAAAAAATTTCTTTGCATTTCTGTTCTGAAAGGGCGCCTTCAATCCTTAAGTCATGCCCTCTCGTACTAGACTACCCCATCATTGAAACAACTTTGCCACATCCACTCTGTCCATGCCTTTTAACATTCGAAATGTTTCTATGAGGTTTCCCCTCATTCTTCTAAACTCCAAGGAATACAGTCCAAGAGCGGACAAACGTTCCTCATATGTTAATCCTCTCATTCCCGGAATCATTATAGTGAATCTTCTCTGTACCCTCTCCAACGCCAGCACATCCTTTCTTAAATAAGGAGACCAAAACTGCCCACAGTACTCCAAGTGAGGTCTCACCAGCGCCTTATAGAGCCTCAACATCACATCCCTTCTCCTATACTCTATTCCTCTAGAAATGAATTCCAACATTGCATTCGCCTTCTTCACTACTGACTCAACCTGGTGGTTAACTTTAAGGGTATCCTGTACGAGGACTCCCAAGTCCCGTTGCATCTCAGAACTTTGAATTCTTTCCTCATTTAAATAATAGTCTGCCCGTTTATTTTTTCTGCCAAAGTGCATAACCATACACTTTCCAACATTGTACTTCATTTGCCACTTCCCTGCCCATTCTTCCAATCTATCCAAGTCTCTCTGCAGACTCTCCGTTTCCTCAGCACTACCGGCCCCTCCACCTATCTTCGTATCGTCAGCAAACTTAGCCACAAAGCCATCTATTCCATAATCTAAATCGTTGATGTACAATGTAAAAAGAAGCGGCCCCAACACTGATCCCTGCGGAACACCACTGGTAACCGGCAGCCAACCAGAATAGGATCCCTTTATTCCCACTCTCTGTTTCCTGCCAATCAGCCAACGCTCTATCCACGTATGTAACCTTCCCGTAATTCCATGAGCTCTCATCTTGTTAAGTACCCTCATGTGTGGCACCTTGTCAAAGGCCTTCTGAAAATCTAAATATACAACATTCACTGCATCTCCCTTGTCTAGCCTACTGGTAATTTCCTCAAAAAAATTGTAATAGGTTTGTTAGGCAGGATTTTCCTTTAAGGAATCCATGCTGAGTTCTGCCAATCTTGTCATATGCCTCCAGGTACTCTGTAACCTCATCCTTGACAATCAACTCCAACAACTTCCCAAACATGGATGTCAAGCTAACAGGTCTATAATTTCCGTTTTGCTTCATTGCCCCCTTCTTAAATAGCTGAGTGACATTTGCAATCTTCGAGTCCTCCGGAACCATCCCAGAATCTATAGACTTTTGAAAGATCATCGTTAATGCCTCCGCAAATTCCCACAGCTACTTACTTCAGAACAGGAGGGTGCATTCCATCTGGTCCAGGAGATTTATCTACCTATAGCCTGTTCAGCTTCCACAGTACTTTCTCTGTCGTAATTGTGACTGCGCACACTTCTCTTCCCTGCCACCCTTGAGTGTCCGGTATACTGCTGTCTTCCTTAGTGAAGACTGATGCAAAATACTTGTTCAGTTCCTCTGCCATCTCCTCATCTCCCTTTACAACTTCTCCAGCATCATTTTCTATCGGGCCTATATCTACTCTCACCTGTCTTTTACTCTTTATATACTCGAAAAAGCTTTTAGTGTTCTCTTCGATATTATTTGCTAGCTTCCTTTCATAGTTAATCTTTTCTCTCTTAATGACCTTCTTGGTTTCCTTTTGTAAGGTTTTAAAAACTTCCCAATCCTCCCTCTTCCCACTAATTTTTGCTTCCTTGTATGCCCTCTCTTTTGCTTTAACTTTGGCTTTGACTTCTCTTGTCAACCACGGTTGCATCCTTTTTCCACTCGAAAATTTCTTCTCTTTTTAAATAGACCTGTCTTGCACATTCCTCATTTCTCACATAAACTCCAGCCACTGCTGCTCTGCTGTCTTTTCCGCCAGGGTCTCTTTCCAGTCAACTTTGGACAGTTCCTCTCTCATGCCACTGTAATTTCCTTTACTCCACTGAAATACCGACACATCAGATTTCGGCTTCTCTTTTTCAAATTTCACAGTGAACTCAATTATGTTATGATCACTGCCTCCTAAGGGTTCTTTCACCTCAATCTCTCCAATCACCTCCGGTTCATTACACAATACCCAATCCAGTACAGCCGATCCCCTAGTAGGCTCAACAACAAGCTGTTCTAAAAAGCCATCTCGCAGACATTCTACAAATTCGTTCTCTTGAGATCCAGTGCTGACCTGATTTTCCCAATCTACTCGCATGTTAAAATCTCCCACAATTATCATAACACTGCCCTTCTGACAAGCCTTTTCTATTTCCAGTTGTAATTTGTAGTCCACATCCCTGCAGCTGTTTGGAGGCCTATAAATAACTGCCATCAGGGTCCTTTTACCCCTGCTATTTCTTAGCTCAACCCATAAAGATTCTGCACCTTCCGATCCTATATCACCTCTTTCTAATTATTTAATATCATTTCTTACCAATAAAGCCACGCCTCCCCCTCTGCCTACTTTCCTATCCTTCGGATACACCGTGTATCCTTGGACGTT
Organism: Mobula birostris; assembly: GCF_030028105.1. Taxonomy (NCBI): domain Eukaryota; kingdom Metazoa; phylum Chordata; class Chondrichthyes; order Myliobatiformes; family Myliobatidae; genus Mobula; species Mobula birostris. The sequence continues at coordinate 5,508,023 of NC_092373.1, forward strand.
CAGCTCCCAGAGACATGCATCCTTTAGCCAGGTCTCAGTGATGGCCACAACATCATACCTGCCAATCTGTAGCTGTACAACAAGATCATCCACCTTATTCCTTATGCTGCGTGCATTTAAGTACAACACCTTAAGACCAGTATTTGATACTTTTTGCTTTGTCCTGCCATTTCCTTTGTACTCTGCCTTGGAGTTTGTCCTTCCAAAGTGTACCACCTCACACTTCTCCGGGTTGTACTCCATATGCCACTTCTCACCCCACTTCTGCATCCTATCAATGTCTCTCTGCAATCTTTTTACAATCCTCTACACTATCTGCAACACCACCAACCTTTGTGTCATCTGCAAACTTGCCAACCTACACTTCTACCCCCACATCCAGTTTGTGAATAACAATCACGAAAAGTAGAGGTCGCAGAACAGATCCTTGTTGGACACCACTAGTCACAATCCTCCAATCTAAATGTTCTCCCTCCAGCACGACCCTCTGCCTTCTGCAGGCAAGTCAATCCTGGCCAAACATCCTACCGTGTGGAACCTTGTCAAATGCCTTACTAAAATCAATATAGATCACATCCACTGCAGTACCCTCATCTATATGCCTGGTCACCTCCTCAAAGAACTGTATCAGGCTTGTTAGACACGATCTGCCCTTCACAAAGCCATTCTGACTGTCCCTGATCAGACCATGATTCTCTAAATGCCCAGAGATCCTATCTCTGAGAATCTTTTCCAACAGCTTTTCCACCACAGACGGAAGGCTCACTGGTCTATAATTACCCGGACTATCCCTACTACGTGTTTTGAACAAGGGGATAACATTCGCCTCCATCCAATTCTCCGGTACCATTCCCGTGGACAACGAGGACATAAAGATCCCTACCAGAGGCTCAGCAATCTCCGCCCTCGCCTCGTGGAGCAGCCTTGGGAATATTCCGTCAGGCGCCCGGAACTTATCCTTCCTAATATATTTTAACAACTCCAACACTACCGCTCCAATAATATCAACATGCTCCAGAACATCAACCTCACTCATAGTCTCCTCACCATCATCAACAATTGGCAGAAGTTAAAGTCAAAGTAAAACTTTGAGGAAAATTCTCTGGACGCTGAGTAGCTCCCGGCGGATTAGAAGATGGCGAATATCTCGTCAGTGTTTAAAAAAGAATCTAGGCAAAAGCAGGTAACTATAGGCCAGTTAGATTAACATCTGCAGTTGTGATTATCATTTCAAAAGAAATAGTGTGGCATCTGGATAGAAATGGATGTATCAGGCAGACACAGTATCGATTCAGAAAAGGCAAGTCCTCGTTGAGAATATAACGAACACAGGCGATAGAGGGGAACAGATGGACATTATTTACCTAGACTTCCTGAAGGCGTCTGATAAGTTGCCACATAAAAGGCTTATCCATAAGATACAGATGCATAGAGTTGAAGCTGATACATATTAGCATGGGTGAAGGATTGGTTAATTAATAGAAAGCAACCAGATGGGATACATGAGTGTTACCGTGGTTGGTATACAGTGGAGAGTGGAGTGCCTCAGGCGTATAGGTCATGGTATGCATTAACCATCCGGAAGAGGGGACCGAGTGCATTGTATCTAAGTTTGCTGATGATTCTATATTGAGCAGAAAAGTAAATTTTGCAGAAGATACAGAGAATCTGCAGAGAACACATGGATAGGTAAAGTGAGTGGTCAAAGGTCTGGCAGATGGCATACAATGTTGGTAAATGCGAGGTCATCCACTTGAAAACAGAAGAGCAGATTATTATCTCGGTGGTAAAATATTGCAGCACGCAGCAGTGCAGAGGGACTTAGAATCTCAAAATTTGATTTTCAGGAACAGCGGGCTATCAAGAAGGCAAATGGAATTCATTGCTTGAGGGATTGAATTGAAGAGCAGGGATGTTATGCTGCGTATTGATGAGGCCACACCTGGAGTACTGCATGCAATTCTGCTCTCCTTACTTAAAGGAGGATATACTGGATGTGGAGGTGGTGCAGAGGAGGTTTACCAGGTTGAAACCAGAGATGAAGGGTTAGACAATGAGAAGAGATTGAGGATCCTTGGACTGTACTCGCTGGAATTCAGAAGAGCAGATCTTACAGAAATATATAAAATTATGAAAGGGATATATAAGATAGAGGGAGGAAAGTTGTTTCCACTGGTAGGTGATACTAGAACTAGGATATATTGGCTCAAGATTCGGCGGAGTAGATTTAGGACGGAGATGAGGAGGGACTGCTTTTCTCAGAGAGTGATCAATCTGTGGAATTATCGGCCCACTGAGGGAGTGGAGGCGACCTCATTAAGTATATTTAAGACAAGTTGGATAGATATTTGCATAGCAGGGGAATTAAGGCCTTTGGGAAAAATACAGGTCGATGGAGATGAATCTATGGCATGATCAGCAATGATCTTACTAAATGTCGGAGCAGTCTCGACGGGCCAGATGGCCTACTCCTGCTCCTATTTCTTATTTTCTAGTGCTCCTATGTTGAAGTGGCATGGCGAGACACAGAACTGGTCATTCTCTGCAACTACCGAAGACCCCAGTTTGTGCGACTACTAGTACCACTGGACACGGACTTCCAAGGTCGAGAGAATGGAACTATCCCAATGCAACAGCTTTTCAGTTAAAATAATACTCTCCGGCACAGGTTTTCTGTCATTGCTGGAGACGACGGGCAAAGAACAACCGTAGACCATAACGAGCTTTTACATCAGCAGCGTAGAAAGGTTTATATTTGTGTCTCAAATTTGCATTCCTTGCACAGTCAAGTAGTGCAGTGCAATCTTTCGGGGAAAAAAATGAATCTTAACTGCATAATCTGAATTATTGCAGCGTCTTACTGGGTATATTTCCATAAAGTCATAACATACATGAACGGAATTGTAAATAGGACAAATTGTGTCCAAGCTGGAAATCCAAAGCAACGCACACAAGATGCTGTAAGGACTCAGTAGATCAAGAAACTTCAATGGAACTAGTCGACTTTTCAGGCCAAGACCTTTCTTCAGGAGATGTACAATTTTCCAGACTTCTGGAACCATTCCAGAATCTACAGATTCTTGAAAGATCATCACTGATGCCTCCACGATCTCTTCGTCAACCTCTTTCAGAACACTGGGGTGTACACCATTTGGTCCAGGAGACATGTACCTTCAGACCTTTTAGTTACACAAGAACCATCTCTCAAATCATGGTAACTTCACACACTTCATGTCCCCTGACATCTGGAACTTCCACCATAGTGCTTGCGTATTCTACAGTGAAGACTGATGCAAAATATTTATTCAGTTCGTCTGCTATTTTGTTGTCGTCTGTTACAACTCTGCAGCATCGTTTGACTGCGCTCTGATATCCAGTCTCACCTCTCTTTTACACTTTATGCATCTGAAGAAACGTTTCTGAGCCTATTTAATATTATCGGCAAGCTTGTGTTCTTATCCCATGTATACCTCCTTAATGACTTTACTTGCCTTATGTTGGTATTTCAAAGTTTGCCAATCCAATAGCTTCCGACTACTTTTTCCTCTATTTTATGCCCTCTCCTTGGCTTTCATGTTGGCTTTGTCGTCTCCTGTTAGCCACGGTCGTGTCATCGTTCCTATCCAATAATTCTCTTTGAGATGTATATCTCCAGTGCTGTCCGAATTGCTTCCAGAAATTCCAGCCATTGTGGCTCGGACGTCATACCTGCCAAGGTTCCGTTCCAGTAAATTCTCACCAACTCCTCTCTCATGCCTCTGTAATTCGTTTTACTCCACTGTAAAACTAATACATCTGATTTTAGCTTCCCCTTCGAAAATTGCAGGGTGAATTCGATAACATTATATTATGAACGGTTCTTTTACTTTGAGGTCTGAAATCAGCTCTGGCTCATTGCAGAACCCTCACTCCTGAATACACGATCCTCTCATGTGCTCAACTACGATCTTCTGTGAAAAGGAATCTTGTTAGCGCTCCAGAAATTCCCCTTCCTAGAATGCAGCAACAACCTGATTTTTTGAATCTAACTGCCTATTGGCATTCATTTTCTATCACCGTTATAATTTGTAAGCCACATCCTAACTACTGTCTACAGGTCTGTATACAAACCCCATCAGTGTATTTTTTATCTTTACAGTTCATTAGCTTATCCACAATAATTCAACGCCTTCCGTCTCGATGTCACGTCTTTCCAATGATTTGATTTCATTTCTAACCAACAGAGTAATGCCGCCTCTTCTGCTTTCCTGGTTGTCCTTTCGATGCAATATGTATCCTTGGACATTATGTTCCCAGCTGTAATCGTCCTTCAGCCATGCTTAGGTGTAACTTAAAACATCCCACCTGCCAATCTGCATTTATGCTGCAAGTTCATCAACGTGGGGTGATTGATAAGTTCGTGTCACGGGGTAGAAGGAGATGAGTTTCAAATTTGTTCCATGATCACTCAAAGCGCTGAACTGCATGTGCATGCAACGAGAGCTCTATATCTCATCTGCTTCTACCTCAGGCCACGAATGTATCAATCAGCCCTGCTGGAGGCCCAAGACGCCGACTTCTACAAAGAAGGGATTCGTATGCTCCACGCTGGACTAAGTGTGTAAATGTATTAGGGGACTATGTTGAAAAATAAATATGCTAGGTTTTCTCAAATTGACGATCTGCCTTAGGCTGCGAACATATCAATCAGCCCTCGTACTTTATTCTGTGTACTTTGTGCATTCAAATAGTATATCTTCAGTGCTGTACTCACCCTTTTTTGATTTTGTCCACCATTCACGTTGCAGCACATCCTGTTGACTGAAATTTTGCCCTATCAACAGCCTCAGCATCTCCTGACTACACATGGTCTCTATTTGCAAACCAGTGACCACTTCTCCCGCACTATTATCCGTCTTTGCTCCGATACGTCTTGCATTGAAATACCTGGATCTCAGGACACTAGTGGCACCATGTTCAGCCTTTTGATTCCTAACTTCGTCTGAGGTCTTACCAACATTTGTCTCCACATTCTCTCCACTAAATGTTCTGGCACTATGACTCCCATCCACCGACACCTCTAGTTTCAAGCGCACCATGCAGGATTAACATACCTTTCCGCTAGGATTTTAGTCCCCCTCAAGTTCAGGTGCAAGATATCCTCTTACACACGTATTAAATTGCATGATCTTAACCAGGTATTAAATTGCATTATCTCCCTAGACTGGTCTCACCAGCATATGGGACAGTTAGCAATCCTCAGATCACAACCATGGACGTCTGCCCTTTAACTCACAACTACGTCACTCAATCCCTCGTGAAAACCTCATCACTCGTCCTGCTCATGTCATTGGAACCTACATGATCCACGATCTCTCGATGTTCATTTTCCCACTAAATAATGCTGAGATATCCTAGACTGTGACCACCAGGAGGGAGCATACCATCAGGAAAACTTGCTCTCACACACAGTACCTCTTGTCCGCTCCCCAAACTAATGAACCCCCTCTCACCACAGCGTGCGTCTACTCGTCCCTTCTCTTCTAACTTACAGAGCCAGTCTCAGTTGCAGTAACCAGAAACCGGAAACGCATATAACTTGATCTGCCGAGACCTATTAAAAAAAATGAATCCAAGCACCAATACGTGCTGATAAAATCCTGCCCCGAAACCACGATCCCTGCACCTTCCTCCAGCAAGAGCAAGTGTGAGGTAGAGGGAGAGGGGCCTCGCTCAAACGCTGACAGACGAGGTCGAAGGTGCCGCTTTCGTCTTCTCTCGAGAGAGGATAGATTAGTATCGTTTCCCTTTAAACTGCGACAGATATCAGAATGAATTTTAAAAATATATTTTACCGTAATATTTCTCAATTTATTTGTAGATAACTCGTTGGATTTTTTTTGGCTTTGGTGGTAGTGTTGGTGGTTATTCGATAAGAGATAATAATGCCAATTTTATCCAATATCATAGCGAAATTATTTTACACTGGTATGTCAAGTACAAATTTCATTATAGAGAGATAAAATCATCCGCATATCTGCATGCCTTAAGTAATTCCTCACCCGAACAGATAATTCCAGCATCTTCTTTGTGAATGCAATCGTTCTCGCCCCATGGTCTCGCCGGACATTGCCACAAGGCCGAATTATTCGCTGAGCACTTGAGCTTGTCCATCCAGATAGGACCTGAGCCTTGGCCAAACCAACTGGACTTTGTGGCATTAACAGCATGTCCACAATTCAGTTCCTTGCAGACGACATGTGCATCTATTAAATCCCAAGCGTCATCGCACACGGTGCCCCAGATTCCGTTGTAATAAACTTCTACCCTTCCGGCACAACGACTTGCACCATTCACCAGCCTTACGGGAATATTATCTGCAGCACGAAATAATATTAATTAAATGAATTGGCTTTCTGGAAACAACTTGACTAAGGCTTGCAATCAAGCAGCCTGAACAGATAATTGTCAAGTGTAAATTCATTACCTTGCTTAATATAAATTCTCAAACCACTGGCCATTTATAAGAAAGGAGAGCGCTGCCTTATGGGTATTTTCAATCTGTAAACTCAAGGTCAAGTGCAAGATTGTTTAATTTCGTTTCCAGTACACAATTGAATAGGGGAACGTAATACTTTTTTCTCCGTTTAGAATGCAGCGGTAAATAAAAAAAAAAACAGTAAGATAAAGAACACAATAATAAACCTACAGAATAAATGTAAAATAATGTCTATAATGTGACACAAGGAACAGGACTGTCTGTACATAAGGTTATTCTGACAGGAAATGATAAAGCAGTGGGGTTTGAGTGTGTCGAGGTGTGTGATGGTTATTGGAGTTGTTGAACAGCCTGACTGCTTGGGAAAAGTAACAGTTTTTGTTTCTGATGTGTCTGGCGTGGATACTATGTAGCCTCCGCCTGATGGCAGCAGAGCAAACAGTCTATGAACAACCATGCTTCGCAACTTGTTCCTTGAAGAACTGAGGATATTTGGGATGGATTGCAAATTGCTCACATCCATTCAATATTCCTCTGCACTTTTTGAAAGTGCAATCTTTCTTAATTCCTTCCAGTCTGTGGTTCAAATTTTCACAGACTTGTTCTGGCAGGAGTTTGCGACATATATACTTATTTAGCTGTGATTAACACTGCGCTTAGAATGTGATTGTGACCTTGAATTAGATCAGTTTGGGGCTCTCACTGTGGCGATGAACAATCGTATCAAAATGTCAACATGGACCTGTAAATAAAGATAACTGTAGATTGTGATATACGTAAGAGGTTCTGCAGATGTTGCAAATGAAGTGTAACACACACAAATTGCTGGTGGATCTTAGCAGGGCAGGAGTCATCTTTCCCAGGAATACAGAGTGGTCGTTCTGGGTCTAGACCCTCCACCACGACAGTATTGTGGATAAGCTAACTGTAACAGTATTAGGCAGATGTTTGCCTCCCTTGCAAATATGGAAACTGGGAATCAAGAGGGCTAAAGTGGTGATAAATTATCCTTTCTTATAACTCGTTCCTGAGAAAGTCGTATCGTTTGATCTTTACTTCATTGTTCATAAGGTGATAAATAAGCAAATGGGATCCATGTGAATGGCATATTAGCACAGAGAATACACACTCTATGACGGTACAGAATACATAGTTTATGAAGGAACAGAATGTTCTTACCAGAACAAAAGACACCAACATCACCACCGAGAGGTAAATGGTCCACTTGTGTGAAAGTGCAGTTCCAGAAGTAGATTTCACCTCCAATACAACTGACGTTGCTCATTATCACAGGCCCTTTCCCGATTCCATACTTCCCGTGGTTGTAAACATTTACTGCGGAGCCGCACTTCAGCTGTCTGCATACCACATCTGCGTCTTTAAAATCCCACAAATCGTCAGTCACTCTGCCCCAGACACCGCTGTGATAAACCTCCACTCGGCCATCGCATCGGCCCTCTCCAGCAGCTAGCCGCAAATGCCAGTGATCCGCTGAAAAATATAATTGGTTATTGATGTCCTTCGACATTCAGCACCAGCATATTGCAAACAACAGTGCACATCCGTAAGTGACCAAGCTGTTCAAAATGAATTAAATTAGAAACTGTTGCAAATATGCTATGCGACGGTTACCTGAAATAAATAGTATGAAACGCTTGCGCTCTAACGTATTGTAAGAACATGTCAGAACTGCGTTGGCAAGAGGAAACTTGGCAGACTCAAGGAATGCTTTTTTTTAATTAAAAAAAAATATAGTATATGTATATAACTGTATATATCTAGTGTGTGTGTGTGTATATATATATATATATATATATATATATATATATATATATATAATTAATAAAGCTAAAGAAAAAAACTTACTCATATTTTAATGAAAAAAAAATTAAAGATAAAAAGGAAAAAAGAGAACCCCAACTAACTAAAAAAAATCCCACGATCTACAAAACAAAAGAGAGGGAAAATACCCATCAGGAACCAACTCCCAGAGCAATACGTCTTACAATATATATATATATATCGACACACACACACACACACACACACACACACACACTATATATATATATATATATAAAGAAAAATAAAACAACAAACACCAAATCACATTTATATAACATGAAATTGGCGGGAAACAATGTATATTAATTAAAATTAAATGATAATATTGAGCAAAAGAGCCCCACCTTCTCTCAAAATCAAATTGGGGATCAAAAGTTCTATTCCTAATTTTTTTTTCCAAACTAAGACATAATATTTCTTGGGAAAACCACTGAATTACTGCAGGAGCAGAGGTGTCTTTCCACTTCAATAAAATAGCCCTTCTTGCCAATAATGTAACAAATGCAATTCCATATTGGTTTGAAAATGAAATTCCCTGAATATGATGTTGAACTATTCCAAACAGATCACTCAATGTATTAGGTTGTAAATTAATTTTCAGAGCTTTATAAATTGTATAATATAAAGATTTGCAAACAGATTTCAATGAGGGACATGGCCAAAACATATGTGACAAAGTAGCTACTTCATCTTTGCACCTTTCACAATAATTATCGATATTAGGAAATATTTTGGATAGCCTGTCCTTTGCTAAAGTGGAACGGTGAACAATTTTAAACTGAATTAGACAATGATTGGCACATATCGAAGAAGAATTAACCATTTTCAAAGCTCGCAACCAATCTTCATTGACAAAAGTCATATTAAGTTCCCTCTCCCCATCTTGTTTAATCTTTAGTGAGAGGCTATCTTTTTGTAGAAAAAAAATATAAATTCGACCAATGGAGCCTCTCACTAAGTGATTCCTATTCAAGGAATGGGATAATTTAGGACATCTTGGAGGGAAGTTTGGCCGGAGTTTCGTGAACCTCAGATGGGCATGTTACCAGAAACATACACTAAGATACCAATTTAGGTTACTTGGCTCCATCCCTCCATCTTTCATTTCAGGCACATATGTTCAACAGAGAAGTTTACAAATTTTAAACACTGCAGCTGAGCCGAAAACTCCTTGTAATACCGTTTCTATGCATGGGCTTCAATTATTTAAATTAATTTATTGTATGCATTTCTTTGAAATTACCGTTAATTTGTCGGCCAAAAATTCAAATTTGTATATGAATAATGTGGATTATAGATAATTAAAATTCAATAATTATTTTCCCGCGAAGTTTCAGCACTGCACATTTTTCATTTATTATCATATGTAGTTACTTAACTTTAATATTATATTTAGTTGAGCTACATTCTTACTTATATATTCCTTTATTTTTTATATTTTATTTTGTTAGGTTAACATAGATTACACCAATTCATTCATATTAAAATCTCAATATTTTTATCAATATTTATAAATCTTGGATGAACGAAAATGTTCGTTTTTTTCATTATAAAAGCATATCAGCAGGTGCATTCTGAATCATTGCTGTATATTGGTTAATGTATTTCAGTATTGTTTTCTTGGCACAGCATCTTTATGTAGTAAATACACAGTCACGGTGTCATGATAACTTTAATGCCGTGTGACGCGAGAACACTGCAGAGATGTGTTTTATCGAAACATGTAAAATGGAGAGGGATTGCTGGGAAATTCAATATTTGACAACTGGAAACTATTTTGTGGTATGCCACAAAATTCCGCACTCCCCTATCTGTTTCCGTGACAATTTTATTAAATGTAGCAGTGATGAGAGGATATTTTTCTAACATCACAGAGAGAAAAACAACTAGCCCTCATATTTCACATTGTAGAATGAAATCTCCCAATTGTTCGTTACTTTAAGTCGCTTTTAAATTGTTTGTAAAATATATCACTCAAAGACAATTTCCGTGGTATTTCTACGTTGTACAAATCAATTGCCCTTGGTTGCAGCTTTTATAAAAAGCTGATTCCAGCGCGTGACTATTATATAATTCAATAATTGTACGGAAATCGTTTTAAAATTTGCATTGCGTTGCAAGTAGCAGATGACTTGCATTTGTTCCCGCAAACAACCAGAAGATGAAGCCACAATCACGAGGCCATTTTGAATTGCATTCCTCGGCTACTGCTGATATCTTAATGCCACGAACTCAGATTTTTTGGCTCTTCAGATGCTCAGTACGTCTAATGACACTGCGAATATTCTATTTTGTTTAAATTTTCTAGCAAACATCACTTTTCTATCTCCCTGTTCAAGAATTTAGTCGGTGACTATTCACACCAACTGACATCGCTCATTGGCCTCTGCATGTCGAATCAGGTTTAGATAGAGATTGATTCACTAGATGAACTTTGAAATATCTAGTGAAACGCATCAACAGCTAACATATACTAGCAAAGAGCTAGGGGCCGCCCGCTACTATCTCCATACACACCGACGTCAACCCAGCATTCCCACAATGCTGGGCAGAAACACTGAAGTAGCAACAGCAAAAACAAGAAAACAATAGCAAAGCAACTTCCATTCTACGTTCAGAGTACACTCTGCCGTGCAGGGCTAAATCACCATGGTCTCCGGAAAGAGGAATCTTGCCTGACAGATCTATTAGAGTTCTTCCAGCCAGTAACAAGCAATGTGGAAAAGGAGAGGAAGTAGATGTCTTTCACTTGGATTTCCAGAAGACCTTTGATAAGGTGCCATACATGAGGCTGCTTGACCAGATAGAATCCCATATCGTTCCGGAAATAGTGTGACATGAACCGATAAATGGCTGAGAGGTAGGAGGTAGTGAGTGGGAATAGAAGAGGCCTTTTCTGGGTGGCTACCGGTGACGAGTGATGTGAATCTGTGGTCTTTATTGGGAAAACTGCTTTTCAATAGGAACATTTGATGTCAGGGAAATGTATACAATATCATCTTGAAATGCTTTTTCACACTGTTTTCACATTGTTTGTCAATGATTTGGATAATGGAATTGATGGCTTTGTGGCAAAGTTTACTGATGATACGAAGAAAGATGGAGAGGTGGTGAGTACTGATGCAGATATCCCATTGCAGCTGGACTTGGGCAAACTAGAACAATGGGCAAAAAAGTTGCCGACAGAAACCGTGTTAAGAAATGTATAATGATGCATTTTGGTAAAAGAAACAATAGCGTGGACAATTATCTAAATGAGAAGAAGGTTCAAACTTCAGAGGTGCAGAGGGATTTAGAACTTAGGGACCTCGTGCAAAACTCCCAGAAGGTTAATTTGCAAGTTGAGTCTGTAGTAAAGAAGTCAAATACTAAGTTGGCATTTATTTCAAGAGGGATATATAGTAACAGCAAAGAAATAATGCACAGCCTTTATAAGACATTAGTCACACTGCATGTTGCATAATGTTGGACCCCATACCTCAGAAGGAATGTGCTGTCATTGGTGAGTGTCCAAAGGAGGTTCCGAGGTTAATTCAGAGAATGAAGGGGATAATGTCTGAGAAGAGCTTGGAAGCTTTGTGCCTTTAGTCTCTGAAATTTAGAGGAATGCGGGAGGATCTAATTGAATTATATCTAATGTTGAAAGAACAAAGTAGGTGGGCGTGGAGTGGATGTTGCCTAGGGTGTTGTATAAAGAAGCACAGGGCACAGCCTCAAAACTGAGTGGTAGAGATCTTTTTGGACAGAGGTATGGAGGAATTCGTTTAGCCAGAGAGCAATGGACCCATGGAATGCTGTGCCTCATACTGCGGGGTTGGCCAAGTCTGTCGGCATATTTAAGGCGGAATTCGATCACTTCCTGATCCTTTAAGGCATCAAAAGATATGGCATGAAGGCAGGTGAATCCGGAATCAGCCATATTGGAATGGCGAAGCTATCTAGATGGGCAGAATGGTCTAATGCTTCTCCTGTATCTTATGGTTTTATTATTCTCCAGTCGTTCTCACACACACACGGAAAGGACGCCGGGTCAGGCTGCCTTCGGACCGGCAACATCCATTCCTGGGTACTGGACACTAGGTCTCGCAGATGTTCGGGCCTCGAGTCACAAGTCCCTTGTTGGCCTATGCTCACAGTCTCTTAGACTGCTCGCCATGACAAACAGCTACGATGGTGACAGCGTCTATCAAAGTAAATGTTCCACCTGGATAGTCAGAACCTTCATTCGCATAGGTATTCCCTGTGTACCCTCCCACCGTTCTTCTTACTTTACCGTAACTCAAGTTATATTTTTCATGTTTCCAGAGCAGATGAACGGACATGTCCCTCAAAGCCGCACATGTTTTGAGCTTCCTCAGATGCTACCTGATGGGCTGATTATCAGCAGAATTCCTTTCTTCCATTTCAGATCTCCAGTATCTGCAGTTTTCTACTTCTTATTCGCGGCAAAATATATTGACTCAATATCCTGGAATCCTGCGTGCATAACCCAATATTATGCATATGGAGTTCCAGAATATTTAACCCCATATAATTATCTATCAGTGCGGACCACAATTAGAAGGATTTCATTTAGCCAGATGAATTCGTAGCGTTGTCACCGACGGTCGTGGCGGCAAAATCATTGGGTAAATTTAAAGCCGAGTTTGATTGATTGTTAGTTAGTAAGTGTGTCAACTGTTGTGAGGAGAAGTCAGGAATATCTAGATTGGAGGGATAATAACTCAGCCATGAGGGAATGGAGGATCGAACTTGATGGGTCGAATGCTGTAGTTCTGCTCCATTGTCTCACGGTCTTATAACGCCAGCTGTTTACACGCCTTGCAACTCTCACAGTATTTAAGTATAAAGAGGTAAAGGCAGTTTCCATAGTCCAACAGTTATTATGATAAATTTACATTATTTTTCTCTGCTCAAGCTGGTTAGAGCTGACGTAGAGGCATACCCAAACAAACTAATTTCTGAATTTCTAGTAACGTTTTGACTATTCAAGTGGTGTTTAATATTGTGTCTTTCTGGAGATTTATGTAGATTTTGCTGTGTAGTCCTTTTGTTTAATGTTATTGTGTAGTGAGTTTTAGATGATACCAGTTGTAGATACTACTAATATACCCTGTTTATGTCTTTCGGTTTCCTCATTTAATTCGGCAGATTTCTGGTGATTTTCACATTGATTTCTGTATGTCATGTGTGTTTGGAATGGCTATATCAATTTCGTATCTTGTTGTCGGTTGTTGAACTCAGTTTCCTGAGGAGACTGAGATCTTTTAAAATCTGTCGGACGAAGCTGAGGATGTTCTACGAGTCTATGGTGGCCAGTGCGATAACGTTTGCTGTTGTGTGCTGGGGCAGAAGGCTGAGGGTAGCAGACACCAACAGAATCAACAAACTCATTCGTAAGGCCAGTGATGTTGTGGGGATGGAACTGGAATCTCTGACGGTGGTATCTGAAAAGAGGATGCTGTCCAAGTTGCATGCCATCTTAGACAATGTCTCCCATCCACGACATAGTGTATTGGTTGGGCACAGTACATTCAGCCAGCGACTCATTCCACCAAGATGCAACACAGATGGTAATATGAAGTCATTCCGGCCTGTGGCCATCAAAGTTTACAACTCCTCCCTTGGAGAGTCAGACACCCTGAGCCAATAGGCTGGTCCTGAACTTATTCCCTGGCATAAGTTACATATTACTATTTAATTATTTATGGTTTTAATACTATTTAATTATTTATGGTGCAACTGTAACGAAAACCAATTTCCCCCGGGATCAATAAAGTATGACTATGACTATGACTATTATCATATCTTGATCGTTATTGTCCTCTCTGTAATAACTGTTCTGTCGTAGCATAATTTGTGGGACGCTGACTCGAAATCCAGAGCAGGGCTGCATTTATAATAAGGTACGACATACATCATGAGAGGATTTACAAGGATGTTCCCTGAGGGAAGCATACCTTATGAGAATAGATTGAGTGAACTCGGCTTTTTCTCCTTGGAACGACGGAGGATGAGAGGTGACCTGACTGATGTGTTCAAGATAATGAGAGGCATTGATCGTGTGGGTAGTCAGAGGCTTTTCTCCAGTGCTGAATTGCCTAGCTCGAGAGACCATAGTTTTGAAGTGCTTGGAATTAGGTACAGAGGAGATGTCAGGGGTTAGTTTTTTTTTACGCAGAGAGTTGGGAGTGCGTGGAATGGGCTGCCGGTGGCGGTGCTGGAGGCGGAAACGATAGGGTACTTTTAGTGTCTCCTGGATAGCTAAATGGAGCTGAGAAAAATAGAGGGCTGTGGGTAAAGCCTAGGTAGTTCTGAGATAGGGTTATGTTCGGCACAGCTTTGTGGGTCAAAGAGCACGTATTGTGCTGTAGGTGTTCCATGTTTCTATGTTTCTATGTCTATGAGTTTGTATTTTAAAGCAAGAATTTGGTGAATGCTGTTTGCCACTTGATTTTTGCTCTCCAAGTAATCAGATGGAGTTAAACTGCTGCAGAATCTTGTAATGTGTTGGATTCTTTCTGGTTTCTCTCGGCATGTTCTGCATTTATCGTCTTTTATTTTTTGATCTTATATTATGTATTATTCATAATACCTTTGAGTTAACCTGTCTTGCCAGAAGCAACTCCTTGTTTCTGGGAAAAATCTCTGTATTCCTTGTTCAAGTTCTATCGTCTTTCAATTCCCTCATTTTAGTCAGCGTACTTCTCCTGTTTTACACATTTTTTTTACTATTATTATGATTATTATTTATTTTGTTCTCATTTGCTCAAGCTTGCGTTCACTGTGGTATGTTTATAGCTAACCAGGCTCAATTGACAATTACGAGGCACTTTCGGACTATTCTTGTGGTGTTGAATATTGTGGCTTTCTGAAGATGTATGTAGACATTACTGTGTAGCCATAACGGTTTTATGTTATTGCGTAGTGAGTTTGGAATGACACCAGCTGTTATTACTATCGGTGCGATGTGTACCTTGCTCATATTCCAAATTCTTCCAATTTCCTCTTTTAATTCAGCATATTTCTGGTGCTTTTCACTTACTCATTTTTTTACGTTATCTGTGTTAAAACTTGTGTTATTGCTTTTTATCCTGTATTGTTATATCCTGACGGTAATTTTATATTCTACTTCTGTAATAAGTGTTTGATCATAATATAATTTGTGGTATCTGTCTGATCTGACTCTAAAGCTAGATCAGACTTGAATGTTTACTTCGGTAGATTTTATTTATGATAATATATTTCCAGTAAAATTCAGATGAATGATGTTTGCCACTTAATATTGCCTGCATAAGTAATCAGATTGTGTTGAACAGCAAGAGGATCCTATAATTTGTTGTATTACTTCTGTTTCTTCACACCCCCACCCCCGGCATTTTCTCCGTTTATCACTTTGAATTTCTTTCTCTTCAGGTGTGTATTTCTGATCTTACTTGTGTTAACCTCCTGATCCTGTATTGCCAGAAATAACCCTCTATTTCTGGGAGGAAGACTCCAGCTCTGAGCCAGGATTTCTATGCTTCATTGTCTACACCTGGTCGCTCAAATCGTGGGGATGTCTTCCCTAGAGGGTCATGCTCTAGCGTCGGCTAACATTTTCTTCAACAGTGATAAGTCTTCCCTTATTTGGGCTGTGGTCGCATTTAGGTTTATTGGTGTATATTTCATAAGGGAATTGCATATGCGTGACTGGAGTACTGATTCCTGGTTTAGTTGATGAAAGTATATTTTTACAAGTTTTATGTGACAGATGTGTAGATTTTTCATGTCACATATTCCTATTCCCCCTTTTGCCCTGGACAGAGTTAACCTCAGCGTATTCGATGTACATACTGTTTTCTGAAGTTGTCAATTCAGATCTTATTTTTTCTTTGTAAATGTACCAGATTAGTTTCGGGCCAAAATATCATGTCAAAAGGATATATTAATATAGGTAAAGCGAAATGATTTTTTGCTTTTGTTATATTTTTTACTGTTGGGCTCTGTCTGGTAGATTGTATTAACCCTTGGGGTAAATTCCGCCGAACAGTTTCATTTTTCCCAACGGGATCTACTTCCTTTCCTGATTGATATCCCAGATACTTAATTTTTTTATATTCATGCATCAGTGTAATTGTATCCTACTCCTCTGTTTTGTATTCTATTAGCTCTATTGCACCTATCTTAATGTTTAAGGTTCTGCATTTATCCAGTCCAAAATTCATGTTTATATCTTTCGATTACTATTTTGAATTAATTCTTTTAGCTTAACTGATGAAAGAGTACATAATTTCAAATACTCCATGTATAAAATGTGTTATAAGGTATAGCTCACTTCGTTGTTTCTGAATTGATGCTATTACTATTACTTTCAAACTATTGTTTCGATAAGCGCGGCTGATACTTAACGGCAATTCACCTACCTGAACAGATAACGCCGGCGTCATTTTTGTGTGTACAGGGGTGGTCTCTCCATGATGAAATGCGGCAGTCATTCAAACGCATTTCATTACCGTGACATTCAGTGACGTCTTTCCAAATTGGACCATTTCCTTCACCAAAGAATGCTCCCACGGGCGCTGAATGCACGGCTCCACAATGGAGATGATTGCAGACGACAGCCGCATCTTCTAAATCCCAGAAGACATCGCAGACCGTTCCCCATGTTTCACCCCTTAAGACTTCCACTCTACCCGAACATCTATTCATGCCACCAATTAACCGCAGTCCTTTTTGACCTTTTGAATTAAAAGAATTGGGGAAAACTGTTATCCTTTCCAGTACCGACTGACCCCACCACACACATCACCAACACTACTTTATAATTTCCTGTCACCTTACGTACTCACGCGTCCAGAGTCAATTTATTGACTTACCATCAACCTATGTATGAAAAATTTCTTTTTCTTTTATATTTGTTTGTGAACTACAATTGAGTTTGTTTTCTGCCGCAACATGTCTGACGTAACATGTAATTCCTTCTGTTTCACTGGAAATTACATAAAACAACCTTGATGTTCTCTCTCCCTTCTGGCTACCTTATTACTGCCAAAAGTCTGAATATTGCTTCCTGGGCATTAGTAATGCAGTACTCTTCCTCTTGTCAAGCACAGTCCCTTCAACCGCACCTTCTGCTCTCAATTTCAATGGACCAAAGGTTCTCAAGATACTACCTCCGTATTTCTCCTGTGTATGTCCACGAGAACATCTGTTCCAAATTAACGTTATCAATTTGCTGTCGAATATCACGGTAAATACCCTCGATCAATTAAATATTTTCCCATCCATTCTGTAGTAAAGTTTATACACGATTGTACTGAAAGTCATGGAGCTGTGGTCACTATCTCCCAAATGCTCGCCCAGGGACACATCTGAGACATAGCATGTCTTTGCTTGGTAATAGGTTCAGTATGGCCTGTCCTGTCGTCGGCCTGCCCTGTCGTCAGCCTGTCCACATACTGTTCCCACAATCCTTCGTGGGCAGTACTAACAAATTACGACTATAAGATATGGGAGCAGAATGAAGCCATTTGGGCAATCAATCCTGCTCTGACATTTAATCGTGGCAGATCCAGTTCTCCCTCAGCCCCTATCTTCACGTGTAAAGCCGACTGACCTCGGCGGGATTGAGTGTAATGGAATGTGACTTCATCCATGATAACAGTCTGCTTCCAAGCTGTGAGGAATATGTCATTTGGTATCAGCCGAGACTCTCGCGATTCTTCCTATAGGCGTGGATGATTTCACTTAGCTCAGTACTGAACTGATTACTGAACATGGACTCATAGAACATAGAACATAGAATAGTACAGCACATTGCAGGCCCTTCGACCCACAATGTCGTGCCGACCCACAAATCCTGCCTCCCATATAAACCCCCACCTAAAATTCCTCCATATACCTGTCTAGTAGTCTCTTAAACTTCACTAGTGTATCTGCCTCCACCACTGACTCAGGCAGTGCATTCCATGCACCAATCACTCTCCAAGTTAAAAAAAAAACTTCCTCTAATATCCCCCTTGAACTTCCCACCGCTTACCTTAAAGCCAATCCTCTTATATTCAGCAGTGGTGCCCTGGGGAAGAGGCGCTGGCTATCCACTCTATCTATTCCTCTTATTATCTTGCACACATCTATCATGTCTCCTCTCATCCTCCTTCACTCCAAAGAGTAAAGGCCTAGCTCCCGTAATCTCTGATCATAATGTATACTCTCTAAACCAGGCAACATCCTGGTAAATCTCTTCTGTACCCTTTCCAATGCTTCCACATCCTTCCTATAGTGAGACGACCAGAACTGGACACAGTACTCCAAGTGTGGGCTAACCAGAGTTTTATAGAGCTGCATCATTACATCGCGACTCTCAAACTCTATCCCTGGACTTATGAAAGCTAACACCCCATAAGCTTTCTTAATTACCCTATCCACCTATGAGGCAACTTTCAGGAATCTGTGGACATGTACCCCCAGATCCCTCTTCTCCTCCACACTACCAAGTATCGTGCCATTTACTTTGTACTCTGCCTTGATGTTTGTCCTTCCAAGGTGTACCACCTCACACTTCTCCGGGTTGAACTCCATCTGCCAATTCTCAGCCCACTTTTGCATCCTATCAATGTCTCGCTGCAATCATAGACAATCCTGTATACTATCTACAGCACCACCAACCTTTGTGTCGTCTGCAAACGTGCCAACCCATCCTTCTACCCCCACATCATTTTCAAGGGCACTACAACTGTGCTCAGTATTGTTTATTTCTTGTTACCTTTTTGTTGTTGCATAATTTATCTGCTTTTTGACTTCAGTTGCTTCTCAGTTCATGCAAGAAAATGAATCTTAGCGCAGTAGATGGAACTTTGTAAATGAAGTTACTTTCAACTTTGACATTTGAAATGCAGAATTCTTATAGAGCCTCTCTTGTTTTATTGTTGCTTGTCTGTACAGGAGTTCGAATTAAATCGCTAAAAGTTTCGCGAATAATACTTTGTTAACTCTTTGTTATCAATTCTCTCCGCTTCCTGAATCCAGGCGAATAAACGACTGAAGTACTTACCTGAACAAATAACGCTCACAGCACTTCTGTGCGTGCAATTGTGTTCATTTCTTGACTTGGTTGCGCAATCCCACAAAATAGTCTCATTGCCTTCACATTCATAGGATTCCTGCCACATGAGACCGCTGCCCTCGCCGAAGTATGCCCCTCCGATTACTGAGATCACTTCCCCACATTTCAATGATCTACACACTACGCGGGCATCCTGTAAATCCCAATTTGAATCGCACACAGAGCCCCACGACTCTCCATGCTGTACTTCCAATCTTCCGGAACATTCGTCGTATCCATCAACCAGTCTGGGCATTCTGTGTCCTGCGGTAAATTAGCAGAAATTTAAACTCCAGGTTCAAGGTATAATTCTAAGATTAACGCACGACAGTTTCTGAATTCACCTGAAGTTTGAGAAAACTTAGCATTTCAACAAATTCTCTTTCAGTTTTCTTGCCATGTACTGTGAAGCGTGTTTTGACATTTTGTATGCAGACCTGGCATATAGGGGCCACTGCAGAGTATCGGAAAGAGATAGAGAATTTGTAATTTTAGCATGGACTCTATCCTCTCTATCATCGAGCGCATCTTCAAACAGCGATGCGTCAAAAAGTTTGCATCTGTCATGAAGGAAACTAACACACAGGACGTACTCTCTTCTCAGAGCTACCGTCATGGAGGAGGTACAGCAGCATAAAGACACACACTGCCAGTTTTGGGAACAGATTCTTCTCCTCTGCCATCCACTTTCTGAATGGACAATGGACCCATGTTTACTACCTCACTTTATTATTGTTTCAGTCTTTTGGACCATTTGTTTTGTTAATTTATGTATTTTTATTCTTATAATTTGCTTTATTTTATTCTTATGGATTACACCACACTGCTGCCTCAAAGCAACAGCTCCGCAATTCATGACCTGCCAAACGTCAATTATATTAAATCTGACCCTGTGATAATCTACTGATACTATGGAGAATACCACAGAAGTCAAGATCAGGCTCGCCTAGAGGTAGATGGCCGATCTAACCCCGTCTACACTTCGGTACATCCGCCTGCCAGGTTGCGCTCCTGCTCGGTCACCGCCATGACAAGCTTTAGGTGCATTGTTGAGGACTGTGCACCAAAGAGGATAATCTTAGTATTCCCAAACCGGAAGTCATGAATGAAGCGGGAAGCCCATTCCTCACTAACATTTAGTCCTGCAGCATTCACAGACCTTTACCAGAAATCGATAAACGCCCCCTGGAAAGTTATGGGGTAAGTCAGGAGACAACACTACTCAAACATCGACTGCCAGACCAGCCATCAGTCGTGACAGAGCTTGCTTGCGACAGCAGATGACAAAACAAAGTCAGACAGCATAATCAAAACAACCTTACTTACCAATGAGCTTGATACATTTTATACATTTTTAAAACGGAAAATATTGGTATCTCACCACCCACCCGACCGTCTGTAATACATATGAATGCACAGTCATCGTTGTAGGTGTGAGATCTCTTTATCCGGAGAGTGACCACACGGAACACAAACAACTCAGTTGACCTCTCTATCCTCTTTAAGCGACACACCTGAACATATTTTTTTTTCCTGTGTGCATCAGAGTGGTATGACATCTGGTCTGCCGCGAACACATATAATCTCTCAGAAATACTGAGTATGTGCAGCATGTCTCTTCTTATTTGTTGCATATGGCTTCACAAATACTTCTGCTTCCAAACATGTACTTCCGACTACTTTTTTTTTTGTCATCATCTCTCAGAGAGAATACACTATATTAAGCTATGTGTTTAAACCTAAGTGTGTTACTTATATTACATAATGTTTCCCTTTGACAGTGTGGTTGGCTTTATATGCTCCGATTTCCTCCCACAGTCCAAAGAAATATTGACTGGTAGGCTAATTTATCATCATAAGAAATCCTGTGCTTCGCAAGGATTAACTAGGTGAGTTGCTGTGCGATGTGCCTCACTGAACCAGAAGGGTCTATTCCATACTGTACCTGTCAATGAATGAATGAACGAATGAACGAATAAGTAAGTAAATTAGCTGTTAATATGCAAATAAATAAACAAACAAGCAAACAAACAAATAAACGCACAGATAAATGCCTTCCTTAATTGTATTTACTGCATGGTTAATCTCGCTGCTCTATAGATCTCTGTCTTCTGGGTCGAGATCAAACATATACTTTCCTCTGCTTCGTTTTCCTATATTTTTACATTCCATTCAAAGTTACTGACTTGTCTAGAGACTGACTCTTTAAAATTGCTTAGTTACAGTAAAAGGTTCACATGCAGCTGTGAGCCATCATACTGCTTGGACGAGTATGTGTCAATTTAGACGGGTCAGTTCTTATTCAGTTATGTCCGTCGGTAGTTTTGGAGAGGTGCCGCTCTATTTTAAGTTTTCCTAGAATATCCAAGAATTTACCTGCACAAACAACGCCGGCTGCTTCACTTTCCTTAGAGCAGTTAGGATGAGCCAGTTGTCTCCTTTCACACGTCCAGGGGTTATTCTCGGTACCACTGCAACTAATTTCAGTTTGCAGAACGGGCCACTGTGAATATCCAAATTGTGAATTCCCCGATGACGATACAGCATCACCGCAGCCGGCGAATTTGCACAGGACATCAGCTTCATTCATATCCCAATTACGACCGCAGATAATGAAGAATAAAGGTGGGTAGTTGGTTGCTTCTACTCTCCCAGCACAAGGGCTGCCTCCATCTGACAGAACCACTTGTTCTTTATCTATTGTATATATAAAAAATGCATCGAGTTAGTCCTTCTCAGATACTGTTAAATTAAAACAGGATTTAACGGATTCATACAAGACGCATTATTCGCTGACGGAAATATTTGACCTGTATAAATAGAGAATAAAATAATATGTAAACGAAACTCCACAACATAAGAACAAAATTGGCCTATACGGTACAGCGAATCTGCTCCAACAAATCATGGTTGATTTATTATCCCTATCAAACCCCATTCTCCTGTTTTCTCCCTGTAACCTTTGACGCCATACCTAATTAAGAACATATTACAATCCACATTGAGTACTGTATATCCAATAACACAGCCTCCACAGTAAGCTGTGCAACGTATTCCACAGATTTACTAGACTTTGGCGAAAGAAATTCCTCCTAATCTCTGCGAGGACAGAGCTATTAAACGCTCCTTACCCTTTTTACTAGCGAGGACAGAGCTATCAAGCCCTCTCTACCCTTTTATTTCCGGGATCATTCTCGTGAACCTGCTCTTGGCGCTCCACAATGCCTGTACATTCGTTAGTAAAGAAGCGTCACAAAAATGCTCCAAGTGAGGTTTGACTAATGCCTCACACATCCTCAGCATTATTTCCTTGCTTTCATGCTCTATTACTCTCGGGATGAATGCTAAAATTGCATATCCTTTGAGGAGATCCAGGTGACTGAAAGAGTACTGCGGAACTATACTCCATCAAACTGTCAACACAGTTATCAATTTATATGTTTTCAGATATACTGTCGCCGTGAGCAGTAGCCTGTCATTTATTTTTCTGGATATGATCCCCTTTTGTAGACCGACGTGGATGGCCATACTCGTCAGCCAGTACAATGGAAAGGCACATAGCTGACTACCTCTGGTCGGTAGTGCATGGTATTTCAGCGTGTTGACTTACCAGCAAACGGGAAAGCCGAATGCAACAATAAACATGAAAACATTTTTTTTTCTCTGCAGGTCATGTTTTTGGTTTCGTCATATGTTCAAATTTCCAAAAGAAGAGGAAACAAATTTAAAAAGAAAATGTGAAAATCGACATTTTACCAGTTGTATTTAGATTAAAAGCACATAGTATATTGGAACAGATTTATTTCATGCGGCCCAGTGAGACTGATCCGCCATTTCCGTATGGTTAATTTATCATCACTCTCAACTCCATTCTCCTGCGTTCTCCGAATTACCATTCACACCCTGACTGATGAACAACCTAACAACCTCGTGTTTAAATAAACGCAATTACTCTGCAGCATTGGGGGTAATAAAATACACAAATACAATACCCACTGGTTCAAGAAATGTTCATTCTAAACTAACGCCTTAGTATGCTGAAGGTTTGCTGTCTACTTCTAGAAAACCACAAATTCTTCTCAAATCCATTCGTTAAAATTGAAATCAAATGGACTGAATATTGAGAATATACATTCTGCAAACCTTATGCTTTTTCGATATTACATGCTGAATGAATTGGATATGATGATCATAACTATTTGCTAGTAGATCCACAGAAGACACGATTTCTTCTCTTAATTTAAGTACAATTGCACTGATTTACGTGTCTATCGATTGATTCAGTGACATAAAAGATAATGGAGGAGTCAGAAAATGTATTTGACCTCATCTAACCAATCGCTCTGCGTTGTTGGGTTGCCTGCGCTCTCCAGCACCAGAACGCGAATGCTGGAAGTATTTTAACGCGTTCGGTGCACTCGAACTGCATGTGGAACATATTATCATATTACTGGGGGGAGGGAGCAGATGGAGCCACCAGCGAACAGGAAAATCAAGCATTTTGAATCTGGATGGCTCCACCTTAAATTCTGTTTTTTTTTTCGCATCGCGGCCTTCAAATGTGGTGGAGAGATTGGCCTAAACAGCAATATCAAGGAAGGACTAACAGGCGGTAAACAAAATCTTTGAGTAACAACATTTCCACAAAATAAAATCACAAATACCTATAACATACAGCGGGTTAGGTATTATCTATGGAAACAATACACAGTCGGCATTTCTGACCGATGCGCGTCATCAGGATTGGGAAGGAAGTGGGGAGAAGATACGCTACAGTGTTGGGGCGACAGGAAGGAGGATAGCTAGAAGGTGATAGGGGAATTTAAATGGGTAGGAACTGTAAAGTGCTGGAAAGGAAAAGATCTGACAGGAAAGGAGAGTGGGCCATAGGAGAACGAGAAGGAGGAAGGGACGTAACAGGAGGTGACCGACAGTCGAGAAGAGGTAAGAGGCAAGGCAGGGGAATAGAAGAGACAAAACACGCACAATGCCGGAGAAACTCAGCAGGCCAGGCAACATCTGTGGAGAAATGTTTCAGGCCGAGACCTTTCTTCGTGTTTAAACTTTTCCATAGATGCTGTCTGCCCTGCTGAGATCCTCCTGCATTCTACGTGCCTTGCTTGGATTCTCTCATTGTTTGGAATGAGAAAGCCACGAGCCGAGATGTTGGAATCGACTCAGAAAATAAAATATTTTAGCACCGGGAAGTTCCACATTTGCAGATCAAGAAGAAGCGCTTGACGATGCAGTCCCCCAATTTAAGATACTTCTCTCCAATGCAGAGAAGTCCGCTTCGAGAGCACCGGAAACAGAGAGACTACCCCAGCTGCTTCACAGGTGAAGTGTTACTATTTCTAGTATTACTATTTTTGTATGCCCACTGGTAGAGTGGCTGTGGAGAGGATATTCCCTATAGCAGGGGAGTCAAAGACCAGCGAGCATACTCTCAGAAATGAAAGACGTCGGATTAGAAAAGGGCGTAGAGAAATCTCTTTTGCCAGAGGGTGATGTATCGGTGAAACATATTGCCACTGACGGCTGTTTAGACTCAGTAAGTGAGCATATTTAAAGCGGAGGGTGCTGGTTACTTGATGAGTCAAAGTTTAAGGAAGAAGGCAGCAGAACGTGATTGAGATGATTAATAAATGAGGTAGAAGATGTTTATGCCAGCCCCAATTTGGCAGTTTTCTAAACTGGTGATTAGTCTTGAACCAGAGGCAGGGGAATCCTGTTGGCTAGGTGGAGACTAGGAGGTGCCTGTATGTGCAAGCTGGGTGGTGTCAGCATGATCAGTTCCTAACACAATTTGAATCGGAACCCTGATATGCACGCCACACAAGCTACACAACCGAACACGGATTAGATTAGCGTGAACTGGCCAGAAGAATGTGGACAGCAACTTCTGAAAACTGTTGGATAATTTGGTCGAAGCGTAACCCCAATCAGGGACTATCAGCTGGAAAAGAAAATGAAAACTGACGGAAATACAATTTTCTACGCCCAAATGCCGCTTAGAGCAGGATACGTTTTGCTGTTATGAGACAAAGACTAAAATTTATCTCACAGTCTGCATCTGCCATGACTAGAACTTTGGTTTGGTTGGTTACCATGACTGCAGAGACATGGAAGAAAGTCAGCTTGTAACAAAGTTACGAATTCTTTGGGCGATGTTAAATCCAAGGATTAAAGTCAGTGAACGAGAATATTGGACAAAATTGCAGACCGCAAATACCTTTACAGTAGATGTATACGATGGTCCCAGATTGGCATTCCTCCAGGTTTGAAACAGTGAACGAACACTCCAATAAAGAAGTCTCATTTCCCTTGCACTGAAGGTTGTTCAGCAGGACAGGACCGTCTTCTGGTGAAATAGGCCTGACTTCTAAATTGTCGTAAGAACCACATCCAACCTGTCTACAGAGGGTATCCCCATAGACAGTATTCCACTGACTGCTACAGACGGGCAGCCACTGATCTCGGAATTTAATTTGTAAATCTCCTACGCAACGTGAGAGGTCTCCCACCATTCTGACTTCTCCGAAATCTTAAAAAAAAAAGAGATAATGGTTAATTGTGTAACCTGAGCCCAAATTATGCCGTTAGATATTAAAACAACGTAAAGCAGACAGAAAGCAGACTACGTAATTAAACAGTATGAACATGTTCCACGCTTCCTTGTTATTTCTTGCTCTCAGAAAATGCTGGAGGAATTCAACAGTTCAAGCTGTATTTAGAGTCGTGGAATCGTAGAAAAGTTCAGAGAGAAACTGGAACTTCGGCCCCTCTATTCCATGCCGGATGATTTTAAACGCTCTACTCCCATCCACATGAACAGCACCAACCATTGCCCTCGATACCCCTATCATCCATATACCTGTGAAACTTCGATTAAACGTTGAAGTCAAGCTCTCATAGACCACTGAGGCTGATAACTCGTTCCATGCTCTCAGAACTTCTGAGTTAAGATGTTTCCTCACATATTCCCCTGAAATCATTCACATTTCACGCTTGACCCATAACCTCTGTTGCAGTCCCATCCAACCTCGGTGGAAAAAGTTAAAGGCAGATTCAAAATGGGTTATGTTGTTCGTCTGATTTTTCCTTGTCCCCCATTAATAGCGTAATTTACCAGCGTTCCAATATCCACTCTTGAATCTGTTTTTGTCTTTATAGCTCTGAAAAAATGTGACCCCTTTGATATTATTGGCCAACTAACATCTTTAATGTTCCCCTACTTATGGCTTTTTCGTTCCTTCTGCTAATATTCGAAAGCTTCCAAATCGTTTAACCTCCCACTAAGTTTCGCATTGCTGTATGCCCCCTCAATTTCTTTTATGTTAGTTATGACTTCCATTGTCAGCCACTGCTCTGCCATTCTGAGGTGAGATAGGATCGGAAGGTGCAGAATCTTTATGGGTTGAGCTAAGAAATCGCAGGGGTAAAGGGACCCTGATGGCAGTTATTTATAGGCCCCTAACAGCTGCAGGGATGTGGACTACAAATTATAACTGGAAATAGAAAAGACTTGTCAGAAGGGCAGTGTTATGATAATTGTGTGGGATTTTAACATGCGAGTGGATTGGGAAAATCAGGTCGGCACTGGATCTCAAGACAGAGAATTTGTAGAATGTCTACGAGATGGCTTTTTAGAACAGCTTGTT
Organism: Mobula birostris; assembly: GCF_030028105.1. Classification (NCBI taxonomy): domain Eukaryota; kingdom Metazoa; phylum Chordata; class Chondrichthyes; order Myliobatiformes; family Myliobatidae; genus Mobula; species Mobula birostris. The sequence continues at coordinate 5,535,093 of NC_092373.1, forward strand.
GCTGAGCCCACTAGGGGATCGGCTGTACTGGGTTGGGTATTGTGTAATGAACCGGAGGTGATTAGAGAGATTGAGCTGAAGGAACCCTTAGAAGGCAGTAATCATAACATGATTAAGTTCACTGTGAAATTTGAAAAAGAGAAGCCGAAATCTGATGTGTCGGTATTTCAGTGGAGTAAAGGAAATTACAGGGGCATGACAGAGGAACTGGCCAAAGTTGGCTGGAAAGGGACACTGGCGGGAAAGACGGCAGAGCAGCGGTGGCTGGCGTTTATGCGGGAAGTGAGGAAGGTGCAAGACAGGCATAGTCCAAAGAAGAAGAAATCTTCGAGTGGAAAAAGGATGCAACCGTGGTTGACAAGAGAAGTCAAAGCAAAAGTTAAAGCAAAGGAGAGAGCATTCAAGGAAGCAAAAAATAGTGGGAAGGCAGAGGATTAGGAAGTTTTCAAAACATTACAAAAGGAAACCAAGAAGGGCATTAAGAGGGAAAAGATTAACTATGAAAGGAAGCTAGCAAATAATATTAAAGAGGATACTAAAAGATTTTTCAAGTATATAAAGAGTAGAAGACAGGTGAGAGTAGATATAGGACCTATAGAAAATGATGCTGGAGAAATTTTAATTGGATATAAGGAGATGGCAGTAGAACTGAAAAAGCATTTTGCATCAGTCTTCACTGTGGAAGACATCAGCAGTATACCGGAAACTCAAGCGTGGCAGGGAAGAGAAGTGTGCTCAGTCACAATTTCGACGGGGAAAGCTGAATAGTTTAAAGATAGATAAATCTCCCTGACCAGATGGAATGAACCCACGTGTTCTGAAGGAAATAGCTGTGGAGATTGCGGAGGCATTAGCGATGATCTTTCAAAACTCGATAGATTCTGGCATGGTTCTGGAGGACTGGGAGATTGCCAATGTCGCTCCGCTATTTAAGAAGAGGGTAAGGAAGCAAAAAGGAAATTATAGACCTGTTAGCTTGACATCGGTGTTTGGGACGTTGTTGGAGGCATATGACAAGATAGGCAGAACTCAGCATGGATTACTGAAAGGAAAATTCTGCCTGATAAACCTATTACAATTTTTGACGAAATCACCAGTAGGCTAGAAAAGGGAGATGCAGTGGATGTTGTATATTTGGATTTTCTGAAGGCCTTTGACAAGGTGCCACACATGAGGCTACTTAACAAAATAAGAGCCCATGGAATTACCGGAAATTTAAATACGTGGATAGAGCGTTGGCTGATTGGCAGGAAACAGATGTGGGAATAAAGGGATCCTATTCTGGTTAGCTATGGTTACTAGTGGTGTTCCACAGGCGTCCGTGTTGGGGCCGCTTCTTTTAACATTGTAAATCAACGATTTGGATTATGGAATAAATGGCTTTGTAGCGAAGTTTGTTGACGATACGTAGATAGGTGGAGGGGCCGGCAGTGCTGAGGAAACGGAGAGTCTGCAGAGAGACTTAAATAGATTGGAAGAATGGGCAGAGAAGTGGCAAAGGAAGTACAATGTTGGAAAGTGTATGGTTATGCACATTAGCAAAAATAGTGAACGGGCAGACTATTATTTAAATGGAGAAAGAATTCAAAGTTCGGAGATGCAACGGGACTTGGGAGTCCTCGTACAGGATACCCTTAAGATTAACCTCCAGGTTGAGTCGGTAGTGAAGAAGGCGAATGCAATGTTGGCATTCATTTCTAGAGGAATAGAGTATAGAAGCAGGGATGTGATGTTGAGGTTCTATAAGGCGCTGGTGAGACCTCACTTGGAGTACTGTGGACAGTTTTGGTCTCCTTATTTAAGAAAAGATGTGCTGACGTTGGAGAGGGTACAGAGAAGGTTCACCAGAATAATTCCGGGAATGAGAAGTTTAACATAGGAGGAACGTTTGTCCGCGGCGGGGGGGGGGGGGGGGGTGACTAAATGGGAAATGGTTCAGCTCAAGAAAAAATAGCGGAGCAGAGTCGATGGGCCGAATGGCCGACTGCTGCTCCTTTGTCTTATGGTCTTATGGTCATTCTGCTTTTGGAGTGCATCTTCTTTGGGATATGTCTATCTCGCATCTATCTATTCTGATTTTCTTCCAGAACAGTAGCCTTTGCTGCTCTGCCGTCATCCCTGCTCGAGTCCCCTTCATTCAGCGTCGATGATCTCCGCTCACGTGCCTCAACAATTCTCTTTCCCAACTCATTACTGATTCTCCTCGCTTTAGTTTCTTCTACAAACTTGCAGAGCGAAATCTGTCATATCAAGATCACTGTCTCCATAGGGTCTGTTGCCAAAGCTGCCTATTCTAATCAGTGTTCTGATGCCCGATGCAGAATAGCCTTCCCCTGGCGAGCTCAACCACTCAGTACTCTTTAAAGCCAAACTCGTAGGGATTCTACAAATCGTCTCTCTTGGGATACGGCACTAACCTAATTTTCGAAACTACCTGCATATTGAAATTCCCCATGACTAAAGTAACATTGCCCTTTTGAGACGCCTTTTCTACCTTCCGTTGTAATTTGCAGACCACATCATGGATATTGTTAGGAAACCTGTATTTCTCTCCCATCCGAGTCTTCTCACCCTTGCAGTTTGACAACTCTACCCGCAGGGATTAAACGTCTTCCTTCCCTTTTCATCACTTTCTACTGATTTTCTTTTTCACTGTAGAGCTATCCAGCCACGTCTGCCTAGCTGACTGCACTTGTGATGCAATGTTTATATTTGGTTGTTAAGCTCCCATTTACGACCTTTTAGCTACGACTCATTGAAGCCCAAAACATCGTGCTCACCAATATCTAAATGATGTATAAGATTTTCTACCATACAACTCTCATCCATGTATCTGTCCAAGTTTTTCTTAAATGTTAAAAGTGAGCCCGCATTTACCATTTCAAATAGCAGCTCATTCCAGACTTGCACCACTCTCTGTGTGAAGAAGCCCCTCCTAAAGTTCCCTTTAAACTTTTCTCCCTTCACCCTTAACCCATGTCCTCTGTTTTTATTTCCTTCTCACCCAGCCTCAGTGGAAAAAGCCTGCTTGCATTGACTCTATCTATACCCATCATAAATCTATAAACCTCTGTCAAATTTCCCCTCATTGTCCTGCGCTCCAGGAATTGAAGTCCTAACCTATTCAACCTTTCCCTGTAACTCCGTTTCTCAAGCCTGGCAACATCCTTGTAAACCATCTCTATACTCTTTCAACCTTATTACTATCCTTCCTGTAATTTGTTGACCAAAACTCCACACAATACTCCAAATTCGGACTCACCAATGCCTTATAAACGCCAATGTACCAAAAGATTTCTTTACGACCCTGTGACACCTGTGACACCACTTTTAGGGAATTTTGTTTCTGTATTCCCAGATCCTTCTGTTCTACTGAACTCCTCAGTGCCCTACTATATACCTTGTATGTTCTACCTTGGTTTGTCCTTCCAACGTGCAATATCTCACACCTGTCTGTATTAATCTCCATCTGCCTTTTTTCAGCCCATTTTTTCCAGCTGGTCCAAATCCCTCTGCAAGCTTTGAAAACCTTCCTCGCTGTCCACTAAACCTCCAATGTCTGTATCATCAGTAAATTTGCTGATTCAATTTACCACATTATCATCCTGATCATTGTTCTGGATGACAAATAACAACGGACCCTGTCATATAACAATGCCCTATCATATGTGAGAACTTCCGGAGTCGTCCCTTTCCTGTCCAGTCCTGAAGAAATGTCTCGACCGGAAAAGTCAACAATTCGTTCATTCCCATGGATGGTGCCTGGCCTGCTGAGTTCATTCAACATTTTGTGTCTATTTTCTTGGATTTCCATCAGCAGCAGTATTTTCTAAGTTTATGATACTGTATGTCTACCCTTATTAATAGCCATACTACACACTGCATTTAGTTGTAAATTAACTGCCATCCTCTGCACTATCACTCTGGATTACCCCCCACTCCCCAGCCCATGCCAAATTAGTTTAAACCGTTTCCTGTCATAATGGGTGCGCTGAGAGCGGACCCAAATGCAAGACACAGACACTGAAGCATTCGGAACTGGACTAGGGTTAGGGACGGGACTGGATACAGACTAGGAGCTGGGTCAAGAACACACACTTGGACTCAGAATTGACGAGAGAAGAGAGAAGAGAGAAGCGAGATCTGGACGCGGAACGAGGAACTTGGAACCTGGACAAGGACTGCAAGCCAGAGACCCAAGGACCCGAAACCTGGGTCTTAACTAGGACTCGGAGTTCGGATCTAGGCGAGGACATGACGAAGCTTGGGTTCCTCGAGGCGATGATACGACGAGCCTTGTGTTGCTCGACGCGAGGACACGACGAGACCTTGGTTTCTTTCTGGCTTAGGTATGGATTCCGAGCCAGAGACTGGGCAAGGACCCAGAAACTGCGTCTGCACTGGGGGTCAAACTTCAGAACTAGACGAAGACATGACGTGGTTACAGGACTGGATGAGGCTTGGATTCTTCGAGGCTTTCCTGGGCAGGACGAGGTACTCCTGGACTGGTCGAGTCACAAGGACAGGACTAGACCCCGAAGCCTTGACTTTGTCTTGGCAGAACAGGAACACAGAGACTTTGTCTTGGCAGAACAGGAAGATGGAACACAGAGCCTTGATCTTCGGAGAATAGGAATATGGAACACAGAGCCTGATCTTGGGAGAATAGGAACATGGAACACAGAGCCTTGGTCTTCGGAGAGAGAGGAACACAGAGACATAGAACACCTAGCCGGGACCCCTCCTTTGGAAAGAGACATGGAGCCGGGGCACTCTGCACAGTCAGTACCCCTCCTCGGGAGAAGGACGTAGGGCCGGGACTCGTACACAGAACACCGAGAGACGGTTCCTAACACAAGGCAGCGGCAAACGGCAGGATGTACCTAGCGGTGGCGTGGACACAGAGACAATTCTCAACTCAAGGTAGCGACAAAAGTCCAGACCTACCTAGCGAAGGCGTGAACACAAAGACAGCTCCAAACAACGAAAGACAGTTCCTTGTCTAGACACAGCAAGGCTCCGGTCTTGCTCCAACGGTAGAACTTGACAGCGGTGCAGGCAAAGATTGCAGGCGAGGTTTACAGGTGAAGCAAGGCTTGAGACGAGGCAAGGCTTCAGGCGAGGCAAGGCTCCAGACACAGGCTGAAGGCAAGGCTCCAGACACATAAAAAAGGTGAAAGGAAGGGAAGGGAACAGTCCAGCAACTGAAGCTGAACTAAGGATATGTTTATGTAGTCAGCCCAAAATCAGAATCATGTGTCTCAATTAAGGCACACGACAGGACAACGAAAAACCGGAAAACCGGGAATATGGATCGACGTATCGGACCGTGAACAGGAATGCGGACTTCACGGACCGGGCCATGACATTTCCAACAGCTCCAGTAAAACTGCCTGCAAGTATATTAGTCGAACTCCAGTTTTGATGCATCTCGTCACTTTTGCACAGGTTATACATTCCCCAGAAGACGTCCTGATGATCCAGAAATCTGAAGATCCAACCCCAGCACTATTTCTTCAGCGAGGCATTCTTCAAAGAAATTATCCTACTCTTCACAGCACTGCCCGTGGGACGGGCAGCAGTTCATAGTTTGCTGCCCTGGAGCTCCTGTTCTTCAGGTTTCTGCCTCACTTCCTAAATTGACCTTAAGGGTCTCCTTCCTATTGCTACCTACTGTATGGCATTGGTGCCATGTGTACCAAGATTTCTGGTTGCTCACGCTTCCCCTTTATAATGCTGTGGATCTGATCCGAGACGTCCTTGACCTGGCACTAAGACGAAACATAATATCCATTCTACCCGCTATCTTATGGTGATGTGCATCTATGGGCTGCAGGCATGTACTACAATTTAATATGGATACCTTTAGTTCAAAACGAGCAATAACTGATTTTGGACAATCATTATCTCATCATTTTCTCTGATTATGATGAAACCCTTGATAATGGGCTAACAGCTGTGAGCACCTTCAGATGCTGGAATCATGGCTGTTCAAATAAATTACACGCTCAACATGGCGGAACACTCAATATTGGCTTATGTTTTAGCCGCTAGTGCAGCAAGTATGCTGTGTCAATGCAAAAATTTACAATAGGTCAGATATAGACTCTGGGACATAATACTATCATTGTCGATTATATAGAGTTTCGAATTCATGGGTGAATTTCATTAGACGCTAGCCATACGACACTTAAGTCGTTAGTTTTATTTAACAGATTGACTCCAATAGATGGACCTATTGTCATAGACTCTTACTTAAAATGGTACGGTGCGTGTTAAGTGCTGCTGGTGTATAGCACAAGTCATGCTTATACGACCACTGACGTCAGGCATACAATCTCTGAAGAGTATTTGCAGTGGTTGGTGTCACCCGCCCTGTAAAGACAATGCCCAGAAGAAGACAATGGACACAAGGTTTGAATGAAATTCAATGTCCACGATGGGTGAACCTCGAGTGTGAGTCTGTACAGGAGTTCTGATTGGCTTCTATTTTAGGGGCTTCACTTCCCTTTGCATTTATGAAACTGAATAAACAAATGATTAACACAATAATTAAGCATACAATACGAAAACAGTTTCACTTTCGAAAATATTTTGGATTGAATAAATTTATCCTAAGAAGTTCCATTATATTCATTTTTTCTTCCAACCATCCAGAACCGATAAAGCTTTTCTTTTATGGAAAAGGAATGGAATAATATGTTTTCGTGATGTATTCATGGACAGTTGTCTAATAAATATAACTTATGCAGATTACATTTTCTCAGGTATGTTACCTAGTTCTCCGCTATCACATCAAATTGAAATTACAGAAAACTTTTTTTTAGGTTTAAACCCCTATCAGAAGAGTTTAATAGCAATCGTTTATGATTTAATTACGAAAATACGTTTAGGTATGTCTGATAAAATTAAGAATGAATGTGAAAGAGAACTTCAGGTATCTTTACCCACAGAGAAATGGGAGAATATTCTCCAACTGGTTGACACTTCTTCAATATGTTCTAGGGACGCTTTGATACAAGTGAAGGTGGTTCATAGGGGCTATATGTCCAAGGATAAGTTAGCTCGATTATATGGTCATATAAATCCTGTCTGTGACAATTGTCATTCTGAGGTAGCTTCCTTGGCACATATGTTCTGGTCTTGCCCTATTTTGGAAAATATTGGGAAGACATTTTGATATTATTTCAGTAGTTTTGTGTATTGATTTAAAACGTCATCCTATTACTGCAATTTATTGTTTACCTATGATAGATTTAAGTCATTTATCCCCTTCAGCTTGTCATCTATTTGCATTTGTTACATTAATAGCCAGAAGATCCATTTTATTTAAATGGAAAGATGCTAATCCCCCAACTACATTTCAAAAAAAAATAGGAGTGTTACCACTGACTCTTCGGTTAAATTTGAAGAAACGTGGAGGCCATTGTTTCAATATTTTCATATGATGCAAGTTTACCTTTTCCGAATCCTTTTTAATAACTTTTTGTTTGTGTATAGAGGAGCGGAGTTAATGATAAATAATGCTCTCAACCGATGAAATATGGCAGCGCAGTCTTTGTTTAGATTAGTTTTGTTCTGTTTTTTTTTAGTGAAGGGGGCATTTTTTTTATTCTTTTTCATGTTCAGTTATTGAGAGATTGGGAGGTTTAAATTAAATATGTTACTCTGAGTCTGTGTCTGCATACGTTAACCGTTATTAATGTAATCCCGATCTCTTTGTATCAATATCATTGTTATGTATATCAATAAAAAAGATTGAAAAAGAAAGAAAGTAAAATGGTACGGTGCGTGTCAAGTGCGGCTGCTGTATAGCACAAGTCGTGGCTATGCGACCATTGACGTCAGGCATACAATCTCTGAAGAGTATTTGCAATGGTTGGTGTCAGCAGCCTTGTAAAGAGACCGCTCAGAAGAAGACAATGGCAACCACATCCCTCGAACAATTTGTCAAGAGCAATCGTGGACCATGATCAGTCCCGTTATACGAATGTCACATAATCATGATGAGGATATTGCATCTTTATATGTTCAAATCCAGAACTATATTTACCACTGATTCAATAATGATCTATTAAGACAATATTAAACAAGTTATATGGAATAGGTCCCGATTTTCGATATCTATCATTTTAATTTCAAAATCTATTTAGATGTTAACCTCTTAGATTGCGTTGCACAGCAATATTTCACGCATTCTGTGTACCTCAGATTAAAATTATGGTTCCAGCTGTGAAAAGATATTTAAAAGAGCATTTACCCGCAGCCTTACAAAGCGAAATGCGGCCTATATCAAGTCTGTTGAATAATCAACAAAACCAGCTACTTACTCCCCTCCGCAGATGCTGCCTGAGCTATTGTGTTCCTCCAGCATCTTGTGTATATTAATCTGCATTTCTAGCATCTGCAATTTTTTTAGTGTATTTTCGACGTCCAGCGACATCAAAACTCAGATAAAGCAAACGTGAAAGTTGTTCAATCTTCTAAAGACTAACGTGTCAATCGTACAATCGTTTGCAATGGTGCGCACCCTATACGGAACTGCTGGATATTCTTTCAAGGAACAATTAAAAAAAAACGGGTACTTGTGTAACGTCCTTGCTTAATATCTCCAGAAAATCATCGACCAAATGTAACAGAACAATACGAATAATAGGTCGCGATATCCTTATTAACCGCCGTGTCGCCATCAGAAAAAAATCAAATAAATTCCAAACATCATCCTTTAATGCTTATTTTCCTATTCTACTCCTATATTCTCCGCAAGAAATCATGAACACAAGAGATTCGGTAGATGCTGGAAATCCAGAGAAAAACACGGACATTGATGGAGGAATTCATCAACTTAGGGGACAGGTATAGAGAGGATTTAATTATCGATGTTCAGCGCCGACATCATTTGTCAACACTAAAAGTTGGCTTTGCAAGGATGCTGCCCAGCCAGCAGAGTTACCCAATACTGTCTGAAGAAGCTGATTCTGTAGTTTCTTCCTTTAAACATTTGCCATAGTGTCTGCTTGATCTTTTGTTAGTTCTGAAATTTTCCATATAGGATTTTTATCATTACGGTCTCCATTCTCCAAGGCGAAATAGAAGCATGTCAACGAGCCACCCACTATTCTGACTCACCAACATACTTGGTAATATACTGATAACATGTTTCGTTCTCTTCGTGTTGCAATGTTAAATTGCTGGCTTCCACCAAAAAGGACTGTGGCTATACAGATACCTCGAATTCCGCAGCAGTTGAAGAAGGCAATTCGCAAACAACCTTTCAGGGACAACAAGATATGGGAGCTTAAATATTTACTTACGGTGTGAAAATCATATCGCTGGTATGGATATTAAAATATTGATTGATTCAATCAATCACTGCAACACGCACAAAATACTAGAGCATGTCAGGCAGATCCACCGAGGGAAATAAATAACTTTCAGTCCGGTTCATCAGGGCTCCAAAACAATGGGCACCGCCTAAACTATCCAATCTAAATTTATTTTCATGGATCCTGTCGGGTCTCCTAAATTCTTTTGGTATTTTGCGTGTGTTACTCTGGATTTTCAGCATCTGCAGAATCTCTTGTGTTTATGATTATTTCATTGGGCGGTTATACAGTACTTCAGTATTCAGATGAAGTCGCACCTTTCCGGAAATCCTGAGAAACAAGGTTCAGCCCACCCCTCGGCATTGAGCAAAAAGACCATAAGACAATCAGACATAGGAGCAGAATTAGGCCGTTTGGACCGTCGCCTGTTCCCCAAGTCAAGTGTTGCTGATTCTTTTTTTTTCAACTCAGCCCCACTCCCCAGCTCCGCCTTAAATACAGCCACAGGCCTGGCTCCACAGCTGCCTGTGGTATCAAATCCCACAAAGTCACCAACATATGGGTAAAGAACTTTCTCCGCACCGCTGTTTTAAATGGTCGCCCCTCTATTACGAAGCTGTGCCCTCTTGTTGCCCCCCTCACCATGGGAAACATACTTTCCAAATCTACTCTGTGCAGGCCTTTCAATATTCCAAAGTTTTCGATAAGAACCCTCTTCATCCTTCGATTTTCCAGCGAGTACAGACCCAGAGCCATGAAACTTTCCTCGGATGATAATCCTTTCATTCCTGGAATCATCCTTGTGAATCTCCTCTAAACCCTCTACAATGCCAGCACATTTTTTTTTCAGATGAGGAGCCCAAAACTGTTTACAATACTCAAGGTCATTATGAATGCCTCAACTATCAGCCACGATTAGGTAATGGGACATCATACCTGACAAACTGTAATACTGCAACAAGATCTTTCACCTTATTTCTTATCCTCCGTGCGTTTACATATAAAACTTCAGTTCTGTATTTGCTGCCCTTTTTGGTTCACCATCACACATGCTCTGAGACTCACCCAGCAGGGGTGCATTCTTGTCCTTTCATCTGCATGCCTTCCCGAAAGTCTGAGTGAATGTTATATTTTCTTTTTTTTTTACCATTCATCCTATCCTGTGTCCCTACACTCCGCTTCCCAGCCACCTGCAAAATTACTTTAAACTCTCCCAACACCTCCAATAAACCTGCTCGCGGGAATATTGGTACCCCTCGGGTTCAGGCACAACCCTTCACTCGTGTGCAGGTCATACTTCCCTCAGAAGAGATTCCGATGATCCAGGAACCTGAAGTCCTGCCCCCTGCGCCAGTTTCTCTGCCACGTATTAATCTGCCAAAACATCCAGTTTCGACCCGCAGCAATCCAGAAATTACTGCTCTGGAGTTCCTGCTTTGCAGCTTTCTACCTCACTCTCTAAGCCTTCTGTCCAGCACCTCTTTACTTCGCCTTCGTATGACAGTGGTACCGAAACGTACCAAGGCATCTGGCTGCTCTCCCTCGCCCTTGGAAATGTTCTGGACGAGAGCCGTAACATCCCGGACCTTGGCAGCTGGGAAGCAGCATAACATTCGGCTGCGCCGTTGACGTTCGCGGCATCTCCTCCCTGTTACTGTGACTATTGAGTTCCCCATCACTACCGCTCCCCTCTTATCCCTACTTCCCTTTTCCACAACGGACCTATGCTCAGTGCCAGAAACCTGGTCTCTGTGGCATTCCCCAGGAAGGTTCACAAGTTCACAAGACAAAAGAGCAGAAGTAGGCCATTCGGCCCATCGAGTCTGCTCCGCAGCTCCCCCATGAGCTAAACTATTCACCCATCTAGTTCCAATTTCCGGCTTTTTCCCCATATCCCTTGATACCCTGACTAATTAGATACCTGTCAGTCTCCTCCTTAAACACCCTCAATGATCGAGCCTTCACAGCTGTATGTGGCAACGAATTCCACAAATCCACGACCCTCTGGCTAAAAAAAAAATCTCCTCATCTCTGTTTTAACTGGGTACCCTCTAATTCTAAGACTATGGCCTCTTGTCCTGGACTCACCCACCAAGGGAAACAACCTTTCCACATCTATTCTGTCCAACCCTTTCAACATTCGGAACGTTTCTATGAGAACCCCTCTCATTCTTCTATATTCTAATGAATACAATCCAAGAGCCGACAAACGCTCCTCATGTTAGCCCCTGCATTCCAGGAATCATCCTCGTAAATCTTCTCTGAACTCTCTCCAACATCAGTATATCCTTTCTAAGATAGGGGGCCCAAAACTGCACACAGTATTCCAAATGAGGTCTTACTAATGCCCGATACATCCTCATCAACACCTCCTTACTCTTATACACTATTCCTCCTGAAATGAATGCCAACATAGCATTCGCTTTCCTTTCCGCCAATCCAACTTGGTGGTTAACCTTTAGGGTATCCTGCCCGAGGACCCTCAAGTCCCTTTGCACTTCCGATTTTTGAATTTTCTCCCCAACTAAATAATAATGTGCCCGATTATTTCTTCTTCCGAAATGTACAACCGTACATTTTTCAACGTTGTATCTCATCTGCCATTTCTTTGCCCACTTTCCTAAACTGACTAAGTCTCTCTGCAACCTTTCCGTTTCTTCAACATTTCCTGCTCCTCCACCTATCTTGGTGTCATCCGCAAACTTGGCCACAAAACCATTTAATCCATAATCCAAATCATCGATATACATCGTACAAAGAAGCGGCCCCAAAACCGACCTCTGCGGAACTCCACTAGTAACCGGCAACCCATCAGAATAGGATCCCTTTATTCCCACCCTTTGCTTTCTGCCTATCAGCCAATGCTCCACCCATTTCAATATCTTTCCTATAATTCCATGGGCTCTCATCTTATTAAGCAGCCTCATATGCGGTAGCTTATCGAAGGCCTTTTGAAAATCCAAATACACAACATCCACAGCCTCTCCCTTGTCAATCTAATTCGAGATTACCTCACAAAATTCCAATGAGTTGGTAAGGCAGGATCTTCCCTTCATGAAACCAACTGGCTTCGGCCTATCTTGTCATGCACTTCGAGGTATTTCAGAACCTCGCCCTTGAGGATTGACTCCAATATCTTTCCAACCACCGATGTCAGACTAATAGGTCTGTAATTTTCTTTTTGTTGCCTCCTTCCTTTCGTAAATAGCGGAACTACATTTGCGACCTTCCAGCCCTCCGGAACCTTGCCAGAGTCTATTGATTCCTGGAAGATCATTTCCAATGCTTCCACAATCTCCAAAACCACCTCCTTCAGAACCCTTGGGTGCACCTCATCTGGGTCGGGAGACTTATCTATTCTTAGTCCACTTAGCTTCCCAAGCACTTTCTCTCTAGTTATCTTGACCGTACCTAATTCTATTCCCTGATACCTCTGGCTATCAGGTATATTGTTCATGTCTTCCACTGTGAAGACTGATGCAAAATACGCATTCAGATCCTCCGCCATCTCTTTGTTATCCATTATAATTACTTCAGCATCATTGTCAATCGGTCCCATATCTACCCTTGTCACACTTTGACTCTTCATATATTTAAAAAAAAACTCTTAGTATCCTTTCTTATGTTAATCGCCAACTTCCTTTCATAATTCATCTTTTCTTTCCTAACGACTTTCTTAGTTTCTTTCTGTGAGTTTTTAAAGGCCTTCCAGTCCTCATTTTTCCCACTAATTTTTGCTTCCTTGTTGGCCGTTTCTTTTGCTTTTATTTTTGCCTTAACCTCTCTCGTTAGCCACATTTGTGCCATTTTTCCATTCATGATTTTCTTTTTTCTTGGAATATATTTTTCCTGCATTTTCCTTATTTCTTGTCGGAATTTCATCCAATTCTGCTCTGCCGTCCCTCCATTTAGTTTACTTTTCCAATTGAGTTGGGTCAGTTCCTCTCTCATACCACTGCAATTTCCCCTGTTGCATTGAAATATCCATACACCTGATACCAGCTTCGCCTTTTCAAATTTGAAACTGAACTCAATCATATTATGATCACTACTTCCAAGAGGTTCATAGAAACATAGAAAATAGGTGCAGGAGTAGGCCATTCGGCCCTTCGAGCCTGCACCGCCATTTATTATGATCATGGCTGATCATCCAACTCAGAACCCCGCCCCAGCCTTCCCTCCATACCCCCTGACCCCCATAGCCACAAGGGCCATATCTAACTCCCTCTTAAATATAGCCAATGAACTGGCCTCAACTGTTTCCTGTGGCAGAGAATTCCACAGATTCATCACTCTCTGTGTGAAGTAGTTTTTCCTAATCTCGGTCCTAAAAGGCTTCCCCTCTATCCTCAAACTGTGGCCCCTCGTTCTGGACTTCCCCAACAACGGGAACAATCTTCCTGCATCTAGCCTGTCCAATCCCTTTAGGATCTTATACGTTTCAATCAGATCCCCCCTCAATCTTCTAAATTCCAATGAGTACAAGCACAGTTCATCCAGTCTTTCATCATATGAAAGTCCTGCCATCCCAGGAATCAATCTGGTGAACCTTCTTTGTACTCCCTCTATGGCAAGGATGTCTTTCCTCAGATTAGGGGACCAAAACTGCACACAATACTCCAGGTGTGGTCTCACCAAGGCCTTGTACAACTGCAGTAGTACCTCCCTACTCCTGTACTCGAATCCTTTCGCTATAAATGCCAGCATACCATTCCGCTTTTTCACCGCCTGCTGTACCTGCATGCCCACTTTCAATGACTGGTGTATAATGACACCCAGGTCTCGTTGCACCTCCCCTTTTCCTAATCGGCCACCATTCAGATAATAATCTGTTTTCCTATTTTTGCCACCAAAGTGGATAACTTCACATTTATCCACATTAATTTGCATCTGCCATGAATTTGCCCACTCACCCAACCTATCCAAGTCACCCTGCATCCTCTTAGCATCCTCCTCACAGCTAACACTGCCACCCAGCTTCGTGTCATCCGCAAACTTGGAGATGCTGCATTTAATTCCCTCATCCAAGTCATTAATATATATTGTAAACAACTGGGGTCCCAGCACTGAGCCTTGCGGTACCCCACTAGTCACCGCCTGCCATTCTGAAAAGGTCCCGTTTATTCCCACTCTTTGCTTCCTGTCTGCTAACCAACTCTCCACCCACACCAATAACTTACCCCCAATACCGTGTGCTTTAAGTTTGCACACTAATCTCCTGTGTGGGACCTTGTCAAAAGCCTTCTGAAAATCCAAATATATCACATCCACTGGTTCTCCCCTATCCACTCTACTAGTTACATCCTCAAAAAATTCTATGAGATTCGTCAGACATGATTTTCCTTTCACAAATCCATGCTGACTTTGTCCGATCATTTCACCGCTTTCCAAATGTGCTGTTATCACATCCTTGATAACTGACTCCAGCAGTTTCCCCACCACCGACGTTAGGCTAACCGGTCTATAATTCCCCGGTTTCTCTCTCCCTCCTTTTTTAAAAAGTTCCTTTACCTCCAGCTCCCTTATCGCCTCAAGTTCGTTACAAAGCACCCAATCCAAAACAGCCGGTCCCCTGGTGGGCTTCTGGACAAGTTGCTCCAAAAAGCCATCCTGTAGGCATTCTACAAACTCCCTCTCCTGAGATCCATTACCTTCCGACTTTCCCAATCCACTTTCATATTAAAATCCCCCATAATTATCTTGACATTGTCCTTCTGACACGCTTTTTCTATTTCTAGCTGCAACTTGTAGTCCACCTCCTGACTGCTGTTTCGAGGCCTGTACATAACTGCTAGTAGTGTCTTTTTACCCTTGCCATTTCTTAATTCTACCCATACGGATTCTACCTCTTCTGATCCTATGTCCCTTCTTTCTATTGATTTGATATCGTTACTTACCATCAGGGCCACGCCACCCACTTTATCTACCTTCCTATCCTTCCTGTACACTGTGTATCCTGGGATATTCAGCTGCAATCACATCCATCATTTAGCTATGACTCGGTGATGGCCACAATGTCATACCTTTTAACCTGCAGCTGTGCAGCAAGATCACCCACTTTATTTCTAATGCTGCGTGCATTTAAGTACAGTACATTTAGATCGGTACCTGTTGCCACTTGTGCTATATTCCTATTTTGCAGCAAATTATCCTGTATATTCACCGGCCTGTCCTTCTTACCATCTTTGCTGCACAGTATTTTTGACTTATTTCTATTTTCCTCTTCCTCGATCCTAACACCTTGGTTTCCTTCCCCTTGCCAACTTAGTTTAAATCCTCCCTAACAGCTATATTAAACAATCCCGCTAGGATATTAGTACCTTTTGAGTTCAGGTGTAATCCATCTTTTTTGTACAAGTCATACCTTCCCCAAAATAGATCCCAATGATTCAAGAATTTGAAACCCTGCCTCCTGCACCAGTTACTTAGCCACATATTCGTCCGCTTAATTTTGCTATTCTTGCCATCATTAGCGTGCAGCTCAGGCAGCAATCCTGATATTATTACTCTGGAGGTCCGGCTTTTCAATTTTCTTCCTAGCTCCCAGTAATCTTTCTTCAGGACCTCCTCTCTTTTTCTGTCTATGTCATTGGTACCAACATGTACCAAGACTTCCGGCTGCTCGCCCTCTCTCCACAGAATACTCTGGACTCAATCTGAGACATACCGTACTTTGGTACCAGGGAGGCAACACACTATCCGGGCATCCTTGTCCGGCTCGTCCGCCCCCCTTACGATGGAATCTTCTATAGCTAGCGTATTTCTTCTTGCTCTCTTGATTTTGGCACTGGGCAGAATGCTAGAGTCTCGTTCACTGTGGTCCGCCTCTGTCCGGTCTGCCTCTTCAAAAGAATCTAAAACGATATATCGATTTCTGAGGGGTCTGTCACAGGGGTGCTACCCACTACCTCTCTCTATGTAGTCTCTATCACCTCCTCACTGGACATTTCCATGTCACTGGACATTTCCATTCCTCCTGACAGCCACCCAACTACTCGCCTCCTGCAGCTTAGAGGTGACTACTTCCCTGTTACTCTGATCGATTATCTCCTCACTCAACCGTACAAACCAAAGGGCGTCCAACTGTTGCCCGAGATCCCTAACGCGGTCTTCAAAGAGCTGCTGCAGGATGCACCATGCTAATGTAGTTCCCTAGGAGACTGTGGGTCTCCCTGGTCTCCAACATCCGGCATGAAGAACACGGAACGGCCATCTGCTACACTCAGAGATAAAAAGGAATCTAACAGAAAGTTACCCAGGCCAACGCCTCTGTTGAGCCTAACACTCCTTTGAACCAAAATCTGACCCTCTGACTCCAAGCAATGGCCGCCCTAACAATAACAGCCTCGCTTCTCCTTTTTGTACTTTAAAACAAGCGTCGCCGACCTGCGAGAAACCCGTCGCTGTGGGCTGCGACTTAATGGGCCGCCTGAATGAGAGCGTAAACCAGCGAAGGTCTGCCTTTGAACAAGCGTTGCCGAACTCCGAGAAAACACGTCGCTGTGGCCGGCTCTTGCCGCTGATTTGGCAGCCTAAAGCAAATTAGTTTCCAACGGAACTATTCTGGGTTAATACGGAACAGTTTGTATAATATACTGTGGAAATATAACTGGCAAAGTAATATTTGCGCTCTCGAAATGAAATACGTCGCAAACAATAGAATGTAAAGAGCATATTCACGAAGTGTCAGTCTGTATCTCTACACAGATGTAGCAGGAAATACCAGTATCTTGTGTTAATATTTCAATATTCCATCAACTACATCTCTTTACTTGTAAATAGACCACACAGTTTCCCAGCGGAATGGAACTGCTTCTACCAATAATATTGAAGAAATTTGTATTTCGAATTTGATGTTGGATCCCGTTAAATGGGGCGGTGTTTTGTTCATTAAGGCAGTTTAGAGTCGGTGAAATGCATTTTCCGACTGCCACCCATGCTAAAGACGTTGAGGAATCCGTCTGTCTGTTTTTGAGAATAGTACAGTCAGTTCTGTATAGGGTAAATATGGCGATTGTAGAAATTATGGCAACTTCATAAATATTCCCAAGAAGGAGTGAAGGGTGAGATAGATCTAATAGTTGGTTAAAAGTTGGGCACAACATCATTATCCCTGCGATATTATGCTGCGTTATGTTCTGTGTTCAACGCGAAAAAATACGTTTTATTGTCGGGAAACAATATGGAGACACCGGAGAATACAAACGCCAAACCCCGAGAGAGAAGAATATGCTACAGGAACTAATTTGCCTGAAAACGCTTTCCGATTCCCCCCAGCATCTTGTTATGTTTGTATCTGCAGCAGGACACAAAGAAAAATAAAATTAACTCTTTTACAGCAAGTGTTCTGCACCGCGCTCAGATGCAGAAGTTTCTCCAAGGGGAATGAGGTCGAAACGGTGATTAAATCCCAACCATGTGGAAGCTAGAGGAGAGCACTAAAACGGGTTACATTGTATTGAAGGTTCGTTTGCTTCCTTGCGAATTTCCCAGTTACTACCCGAGAAGCAAATTATTTCACTGAGAAGTCTGTTGTGAATCTTTCGGAGACGTTCCAGAGGAAGATGGAGGACCATGCACAGGATCGAAATAAAGCTGCAAAAATTCGTTTTTAATCTAATTATTTAATATACAGAATATACTTATTGTAATTGCTTTTTTAATTTATTTCTTTTTTAGTACTGTGTATTGCAATGTACTGCTGCAGCGAAGTTATCAAGTCTTACGACACGTGCCTGTGATAATATATCTGATACTGATTTTGATTGTGATTCTGAACTCTGCAATCTCCTTCATAGACACTGGCCTGCTCAGCATCAAATACACCTTCAAAACGTGATGCCTCAGATGTGCCATACATCGCTGATAACCATCATCACCCAGGACCTGTCCTCTTCTCATTTCTACGAGGGGTGATTGGTAAGTTCGTGGCCTAAGGTAGAAGGCGTAATTTTAGAAAACCTGGCACATTTGTTTTTCAACATTGTCACCTCATACATTTAAGCGCTTAGTCCAGCGGTCGTGAAGTATACGGATCCATTATTTGTAGGAGTCAGCGTCTTGGACCTCCAGAAAGTGGTCCGCAGCAGGGGTGATTGATAACTTCGTGGCCTAAGGTAGAAGGAGATGAGTTATACAGCTCCTATTACATAGACAGACAGGGCAACTCTTTGACTGGTTACGCTGAAAGTTTAAAGTTAATAACCCATCTCCTTCTACCTTAGGCTGTGAACCCATCAATCACCCCTTCTGTGGACCACTGACTGGAGGTCCAAGACGCTGACTTCTACAAATAATGGATCCGCAAAAATGAATGTGCTAGGTTTTATAAAGTTGACGCCTTCTTCCTTAGGCCACGAACTTATCAATCACCCGTTGTGTATGTGTTTGTGTGTGTGTGTGTGTGTGTGTGTGTGTGTGTGTGTGTGTCTGTCTGTCTGTCTGTCTGCCTATCTGTTTGTGGATATGTATAGTAATTTATCAACTTTTCATTCTTATGTTTTGCAATACATTAAGGTTATACTTAACAGAAAACACCAAATTTCATGACATATGCCATTGATGTTCAGCCTCATAACGAAATTAAAGAGAAGATTTGAACAACTGAACAACGTTCATTTAAAACAGGTCACGGAATTTCTTTGGAGCAGGGTTTACCAACGTATTTTATGGAATGGATCAATATCATTAAGCAAGAGGTCGCTGTAACTCAGGTTCAAAATCCGTGCTCTAGACAGAGAGACCAGCTGGGTTGTTAGTGGAGAGATGCAGCATTTTAGACGATGAGCGATTGTTCCACTATTCTATCACGTCTAATTTATTTTCACTCTCAACCCCATTCGTCTGCATCCTCCCCATCGTCTTTGACGCCGTTATTATCCTAATTTAGAGTCTATGCAAATAGAAAACAATTTCGTGGGAAATGATATGCAAATTGTAGAGAACAATGTAAAAATATAGCAATATATTCACCGTCCCAATACCAATTCAATCTACCCGTTCCACAACTTTATCTCCCCTCGTCATGGTGGAAAATTTGGCAGATCTCGCACCAGCATTGAAACAATAATTATTCTCAAAGGCAGAGTCTTTTCTAATCGTTGTGGTAATACGATCTTTCAATTCTGAGCCTTCAGTTACAACCGATGCAAAAAAATAAAAACAAAACTAAGCAATGAATAACTGGTTTTCTGTCTTCGATGCCTCGGTGTTCGATTTGATGTGTATGTTAATTTACAAGACATTTCAGCTTCGTTTATCTTTTATCTAGCTCAGAACAGAATCCGTAAAACATATCAGATTCAGAAATTACATTTGGATTACCTCTGAGAATCTGAAAAGATATCTCGATGATCGTGTAGCAGAGAAATAAATCCTCTGATTTGTAGTTCCAACATTCTCTACTCTATCTTTGTTTCATTGATTGAACTAACTTCCATGAAAGAACATCAACATTAATATGAAGAAACATGTCGATTCAAAGACAGCACAGTCTGCTGAATGCGATCAATGCTTGAAAACGGCATGGGCTTTCTAATAGATCAGCCTTAAGCCTCCTGAGCCGGCAGATACATGGAGTAATATCCCAGATCAACGCACAGAATGAGGAAAGGACCTTTATAGATAGCTCCTCTTATTTCTCTTAACAACGAGCCGTGACTGAATTATTCATATTAACACTCGAGTGACGGAGACAAATATGAGTTTAAATTGTGGATGGACTTTAGATGACTGAATCCTGCATTGATAGTTATATGGCAACAGATCGGTCTATCGTATATTTGGTGTAAATACCTGCCGCAAAAAAAAAAATCAAACAGTGCGTACGCGGTTTCCATTACGCTCCATCGTAATGAACTCGCTTTGCATCCTCCACATTAGAATGACACCTTTCCTATCGAGGCTCCCAGAAACAAATCAGCAGTGGTCTCACTTACGAAACGGCTCAAAGCCGTTCAGAGATTTTAATATCTTAAGTTGCGAATAGTTCAATGAAAGTGGAAAATAAAGTTACTTACAGCTTGGAATGTGCAGGAGCAACACAAGAATCCACAAAATCTGCATTTCACTTTCTTGCATATAAATCAAAAAGAATTTCACCGGTAGTTTTCTGGAAGAATATCGATTCAGTGTACGGCTCGATTCAACATAGAGCATATCTATTAAAGAACCAGAAAAAAACGTTCGTAAATAGGTGACAATGAGAGCAGGAAGCGTCACTGCACAGTATCAGAATCGACACACCAATAGCAAACATGGTTGCCATTTTAGGCAGAAAACCTTGCAACAAGAATCTGTGAAGGGGTGGCTCTGACGTCAGCTCTTATTACCACGAACCTCAAAATATTCCGATCCTTCACGTTTAACAGCAAACTTCCTTCACCTAATTAACTTTCCCGGAGATTGATGCCCTCATCATTTCCGTTCCAAAACACGATATATAGCTCGTGGAATTGTGGTCATCGTATTTGAAAAGCAGTTCATTTTGGTCTGCATTCCCATTTCCATTTGGGTATAACTGCATAGCAAAACCTGGAACAGTTTTCCAGCTTTCTCCTTGCCAGGCCATCTGCTCCATGTTTTGAGAAGCGAACGGACCCATGATTCCGACACTCTTGCACTTGAAGGTAGAATTTTGCAAATGTTATCAATAACTGCACCTGCCTTTCTTTTCTGGAATTTGAAGCCCAGCCATAAGCAACCACAGATACAAAAATCACCAAATTATTCCAGTTAATTTAAAACTAATACTTTATACCTTTGGACTTAAAGTTGCGTAGCACAAAAGCAGATTCTTCAGAAAATTATTATCAGTATGATTATCAATTAATTACCACAAAATCCAAAATTCAAGCACTTGCTATGTGGACTTTAATTCATTGACAATTCGACTGCCCTTCTCATAAATACTGTGAGTACCCACCTTCAGCACCATTCAGGATCTGCGTTTCAAATTCCAAACCCACCCAAAGTTAAAGGTGCAAAGTTGGAATTAAATTTGTTATCAAAGTGCATATCTGTCATCACGTAGAAGCGTACAAAGGAACTGCACAATAGCATTAACATGTTTGGTTACACAACAACATCTGTGCATCGTTAGAAAACCACAATACTAAACACCACCATCCTAGAAATTGAGAACTAGGCTTGATCGGATGTGACTATGCCTCAGGTTTACCAGGGTGAGCGGAGAGGAAAAAAAGAAACAACAACAGCAAATAAATAATAATATCTTGGACGACTTGAAATTATATGGTCATTCATCTTTAAGGTGGAACAATTAATTCATAATTTCAAATACCTCTAACAAGTCCCCCTCAACCTTCTACGTTCCAAAGCATAAAGACCTAACTTTTCTACCTTTCTCTGTAACTTAGGTGATGAAACCCAGGTACCATTCTAGTTAACCTTCTCTGTACTCTCCCTATTTTTTGACATCTTTTCTATAATTCGGTGACCAGAAATGCACACAATATTCCAAATTTGGCCTTAACAATGCCTTGTACAATTTCAACATTACATCCCAACTCCTATACTCAATGCTCTGATTTATAATGGCCAGCATACTAAAAGCTTTCTTCACCACCCTATCCACATGAGATTCCAACTTCAGGTAACTATGCACTATTATTCCTAGACCACTCTGTTCTACAGTATTCTTCGATGCCCTACCATTTAACATGTATGTCCTAATTTGATTAGTCTTACCAAAATGTAGCACCTCATATTTCTCAGCATTAAGCTCCATCTGCCATTTTTCAGCCCACTCTTCTAACTGGCCTAAATCTCTCTGCAAGCGTTGAGAACCTACTTCATTATCCACAACGCCACCTATCGTAGTATCATCTGCATACTTACTAATCCAATTTACCACCCCATCATCCAGATCATTAATATATATGACAAATAACACTGGACCCAGTACAGATCCCTGAGGTACACCGCTACACACCGTCCTCCAATCTGACACACAGTTATTCACCACTACTCTCTGGCGTCTCCCATCTAGCCACTGCTGAATCCATTTCACTACTTCGATATTAATGCCTAATGATTGAACCTTCCTAACTAACCTTCCGTGTGGAATCTTGTCAAAGCCCATACTGAAATCCACATAGACGACATCCACCGCTTTACCCTCATCAACTTTCATAGTAACCTCATTCAAAAAAAAATCAATAAGATTTGTCAAACATGACCTTCCATGCACAAATCCATGTTCACTGTTCCTAATAAGACCCTGTCTATCCAGATAATCATATATATCATCTCTGAGAATACTTTCCATCAATTTACCCACCACTGACGTCAAACTCACAGGCCGATAATTGTTCAGTTTACTCTGAGAACCCTTTTTAAACAATGGAACCACATGAGCAATACGCCAATCCTCCAGCACCATCCCCGTTTCTAATGACATTTGAAATATTTCTGTCAGTGCCCCTGCTATTTCCAGACTAACTTCACTTAAAGTCCCAGCGAATATCTTGTCCGGACCCGGAGACTTATCCACTTTTATATTCCTTAAAGCGCCAGTACTTCCTCTTCTTTAAACGTCATACTTTCCATAACTACCCTTCTTGTTTCCTTTACCTTACACAATTCAATATCCTTCTCCTTAGTGAATACCGAAGAAAAAAAATTGTTCAAAATCTCCCCGATCTCCTTTAGCTCCGCACATTGCCATCCACTCTGGTTCTCTGATGGACCAATTTTATCCCTCACTAATCTTTTTCTATTCATGTAACTGTAGAAACCCTTTGGATTTATTTTCACCTTACTTGCCAAAGCCTCGTATCTTCTTTTAGCTTTTCTAACTTCTTTCTTAAGATTCTTTTTACATTCATTATGTTCCTCGAGCACCTCATTAACTCCAAGCTGCCTATATTTATTGAAGATCCCTCTCTTTTTCCGACCCAAACTTCCAATATCCCTTGAAAACCATTGCTTTCTCAAACTTTTAACCTTTCCTTTCAAAGTAACAGGAAAATAAAGATCATAAAGTACATATCTGTCATCGCATATAACACCACAAAGGCACTGCACAGTAGCATTAACCAGTTAGGCTACACAACATCATCTGTGTATCGTCAGAAAGACATAATACTAAACACCACTAGAATAGTCCAGGAGTTCCTAGAAATTGAGAACTGAGCGTGACCGGCTATGCCTGTGCCGCAGGTTTACAAACGTGAGCTGAGAAAAAAAACACAACAGCAACAACAAATACATAATAATATCTTGGAAGATTTAAAATTATAAGGTCATTCATCAGTCAAGTTGGAACAATTAATTCAAATAGTATAACTACTGTCTAAAAATAGACACATGAACTTTTGATTAGATATGTGCAGGATATTAAAAGGTGCAATAGAGCTAATTGAAGACAAAACAGAGCAGCAGGATATAATGTAACTGGTGGATGAGCATGAAATTTTGAAGTATCTGGGATATCAACAAAGAAAACGTGTCATAGTGTGATAAAGGGACAATCTTCGCCAAAATTTACTTCAAGGCTTCAGAAAACATGACAAGCAGAGGTCAGCAGTAAAATGTACCAAAGTCAATAAACACTTTCTCTATACCCATATTATGGTGTTCTTTTGGAATAATATCTTGTTCTGAAACCGATCAAGAATACTTACAGAGAAAAATAAGAACTGGTATGACAACTGCTAGAAAACACTATGTAAACTCGAACGCGCTCTGATTAACACTAATTTGGACAGAAAGTGGAGGAGGCATAACAAAATTCCAGAACATTCAGATAAAACTTCAAAGGATATATTTCCATCAAGGCCAACAGGATCGAGCAGTCTTTGCGAGCATACCAAATTCAGATAAGAAATACACACAGCAAAACTAAAATGAAAGCACAAACCAGAAAAAGTATCACTGCAGACGAAAATGTTAATGGATCGAAAGGTATAATTTCCCATGGAAGACATTCCCACATTTTGAGCAAAATAGGTGTCAACAGGAAAGCGTCGAACACTTGGCTCCGAATTGGATACCTCTTCCTGGAAACAGAGGCTTCATTGCGGCGATACAAGACGTGGTGGTTAAGGCATAAACGTCAAAAATGCATAATAAAAGACAGCCCAATTCAGGGCACTAAATGCCCAGAACACCAAGAGAATCATAAATAAACCAAAGCATTACAGGATCCTGCAAGAGTTTAACTCAATCTGATCACTTACCCAGGAACAGTCTAGTGGCAAACAACATTGATCAAAATCTTGCTTTAAAATACAAACAAGCCTGATCCACTTTTAGAGTCAGAATTCCACAAATTATATAACAATGGAACCGTAACTTCAGTTAGGACAGTCTATAATAACCGTCTGGATATGAATTAATAGATGTAGCCATTCGAAATACACATGACATAAAGAAATTAGTGTGAAGAACAATAGAATTATGCTGAATTTAAAGAGGAAACTGGAAGAATATAGAGAATGGTCAGGGTACATATACATTGTCCAAATGATAATGTCTACAACTGGCATCATCCCGAAGGCACTGAAGTATAGCATTAAACAGTTAGGCCTACACAACAACATTTACGGTATGTAAATATACAGAAAGGCACAGTACTAAACACCACTCAAATAGTGTGAAAGTTCCTACCCATTGATAAATGAGCGTGCTTGGCTATGCCCGTAACTCAGGTTTTATCAGCTTGAGCTGTGAAAAAAATAATAACAACAACAATAATGTAATGAACAGCAACAAACACCATAGTAATATGTCTAATAATTAAGTTCTGGAGTAAGAATACCACAAATTATGTTATTGCCGTTAGTTATTACAGAAGAAACCATAATAACAGTTTTTTACATAACAGAGGATAAACAAATAAGAACAACTCATTTCAGAGACACGTTAATTCCAAACGCACATAACTTACAGAAATCAATTCATGATAAACACTAGAAATATGCTGAATTAAAACAGGAAATTGAAAGATATTGCTACATGAAGAGGAAGTGTTGCATTGCTTGTCAGAGAAAATATTACAGCGGTGCTCTGGCATGATAGATTAGAGGGTTCGTGTATTATAGACTACTTAATGGGGAGCGAGAATTGGAGGAGCAAATTTGAAAGGAGATAGCAGATATTTGTAGTTTATCATTGTGGGAGATTTTAATTTTCCACACACAGACTGGGAGACCCATACTGTAATGCTGGATGACATGGCGTTTGTAAAATGTGTGGTGTCTGAAAAGAGGATGTTGTCCAAGTTGCATGCCATCTTGGATTATGTCTCCCATCCTCTACATAATGTATTGGTTGGGCACTGGAGTGCATTCAGCCAGAGACTCATTCCACCGAGATGCAACACCAAGCGTCATAGGAAGTCATTCCCGCCTGTGGTCATCAAACTTTACAACTCCTCTCTTGGAGGGTCAGAAACCCTGAGCCAATAGGCTGGTCCTGGACTTATTTCCTGTCATAATTTACACATTATAATTTAATTTGTTTGGTTTAATATTGTTATATTTATACTCTATTCGTAGTTTGTGCAACTGTAACGAAAACCAATTTCCCTCGAAATCAATAAAGTATGACTATGACTATAAACATAATTTTAAGAAAGAATTTGGAATAGCTAAAAGAGGATACGAGGTTGCTTTGGCAAGTAAGGTGAAAATAAATCCAAATGGTTTCTACGGTTATATTAATAGCAAAAGGATAGTGAGGGATAAAATTGGTCCCTTAGAGAATCAGAGTAGACAGCTATGTGTGAAACCGAAAGAGATAGGAGATATTCTGAGCAATTTCTTTTCTTCGGTATTCACTAAAGAGAAGGATATTGAATTGTGTAATGTAAGCGAAAGAGATAGGTAAGTTATGGAAACCATGATGATTAAAGAAGAGGAAATATTAGCCCTTTTAATGAATATAAGTGTGGATAATTCCCCGGGTCCCGACAGGCTATTCTGTAGGACCTTTAGGGAAGTTAGTGTAGAAATAGCAGGGGCTCTGACAGAAATATTTCAAATGTTATTAGAAACGGGGACGGTGCATGAGGATGGGCGTATTGCTCATGTTGTTCCACCGCTTAAAAGGGTTCTAAGAGTAAACTTTGCAATTATCGGCCTGTGAGTTTGATGTCAATGTTGGGTAAATTAGTGGAAAGTATTCCTAAAGATGGTATATACAATTATCTGGATAGACAGGGTCTGATTAGGAGCACCCAACATGGATTTGGCTGTGGAAGGTCATGTTTGATAAATATTATTGAATTTTTTGAAGATGTTACTGAGAAAGTTGACGAGGGTAAAGCAGTGGATGTTGTCTATATGGACTTCAGTAAGACATTTGACAAAGTTCCTCACGGAGGTTTAGTTAGGAAGGTTCAATCGTTAAGTATTAATATTGAAGTAGTAAAATGGATTCAACAGTGGCTAGATGGGAGACGTCAGAGAGTAGTGGTGGATAACAGTTTGTCAGGTTGGAGGACGGTGTGTAGCGGTGTGCCTCAAGGATCTGTACTGGGTCCAATGCTGTTTGTCGTATACATTAATGGGGTGGTAAATTGGATGAGTAAGTATGCAGATGATACTAAGGTAGGTGGCGTTGTTGATAATGAAGTAGGCTTTCAAAGCTTGCAGAGAGATTTCGACCAGTTAGAACAGTAGTCTGAAAGATGGCAGATGGAGTTTACTGCTGATAAGTATGAGGTGCTACATTTTGGTAGGACTAATCAAAATAGGACATACATGGTAAATGGTAAGACATTGAAGAATGCAGCAAAACAGATGAATCTAGGAATCATGGTGCATAGCTCCCTGAAGGTTGAATCTCATGTGGGTACAGTGATGAAGAAAGTTTTCGGTATACTGGCCTTTATAAATCAGAGCATTGAGTATAGGAGTTGAGATGTAATGTTAAAATTGTACAAGGTACTGGTAAGGCCAAATTTGAAGTATTGTGTACAGTTCTGGTCACCGAATTATACGAAAGATGTCAACAAATAGAGGGAGTACAGAGAAGGATTACTAGAATGTTTCCTGGGTTTCATCACCTAAGTTACAGAGAAAGGTTGAACAAGTTGTTTTGTTTTTTTTATTCTTTGGAGCGTGGAAGGTTGAGGGGGGGACTTGATAGAGGTGTTTAAAATTATGAGGAGGATAGATAGAGTTGACGTGGACAGGCTTTTTCCATTGAGAGTAGGAGAGATTCAAACAAGAGGACATGAGTTGAGTGTTAGGGGGCAATAGTTTAGGGGTAACACGAGGGGGAGCTTACTTACTCAGAGAGTGGTAGCAATGTGTAAGGAGCTTCCAGTAGAAGTGGCAGAGGCAGGCTCAATATTGTAATTTAAAGTAAAATTGGAAAGCTATATGTACAGGAAAAGAATGGTGGGTTATGGGCTGAGTACAGTCGGTGGGTCTAGGTGAGAGTAAGCATTCGGCACGGACTAGAAGGGCCTAGATGGACTGTTTCCGTACTGTAGTTGTTATATGGTTATATGAACAAGGTACACATAGTCCATATAGTAAGATTTATAAATGGTTCCATCCCAAATCATTATATCTGTAGATATATATAGAGAGAGAACACATCAGTGGAAAAGTCATTGGAAGTGTATCCATTGACTGTAGGATGAATGGAGCGAAAGCATTCCCCCTGGATCAAGAGCCTGATAGTTGATCGATAATAGCTGTTCCTGAATTCCCTCTCGTTAGCCCTGAGGTACCTGGAGTATTGGTGAGACCTGGTGAGACCACACCAGTATTGTGTGCAGTTTTTGTCTCAAAATTTGAGGAAGGACATTCTTGCTATTGAGGGGGTGCAGTGAAGGTTCACAAGGTGAATTCCCGGGATGGCGGGACTGACATATGTTGAAAGATTGGAGCGACTTGGCTTGTATACACTTGAATGTAGAAGGATGACAGGGGATCTGATTGAAATATTTAAGATTATTAAGGGATTGGACACGCTGGAGGCTGGAAGCATGTTCCCGCTGATGCGTGAGTCCACAACCAGAGGCCACAGTTTACGAATACGAGTTAGGCCATTTACAACGGACTTGAGGAAAAACTTTTTAACCCAGAGAGTGGTAGATATAAACATAACCATATAACAATTACAGCACGGAACCAGGCCATCTCGGCCCTTCTAGTCCTTGCCGAACTTTGGATATCACTTAGTCCCACCGACCTGCACTCAGCCCATAACCCTCCATTCCTTTCCTGTCCGTATGTCTATCCAATACGTGGAATGCTGTGCCCTAGAAGGCGGTGGAGGCCAAGCCTTTGGATGCTTTCAAGAAAGAGATGGATAGAGCTCTTAAAGATAGCGGAATCAAAGGTTATGGGGATGAGGCAGGAACTGGATACTGATTGTGGATGATCAGCCATGATCACAGTGAATGGCGGTGCTGGCTCAAAGGGCCGAATGGCCTACACATGCACCTATTGTGTATTATCTATTGTCTATTACCTATTGACCATTAGGCTATTTGACCCATTCAGTCTGCTCTGACATTCCTTCATGGCAGAATGAAATTTTCCTCTCATCCCCAGTCTGTTGCCTCCTCCCCCTTCATGCCTTCACCAATCAAGTATCTATTATCCTCTATTTTGAATATACATAGTGGTTTGGCCTCCACAGCTACCTGTGGCAAAGAATTCCTTAGATTCACTACTGTCTGGTAAAGAAATTCCACCTTATTTTCATTCTAAAATGTCGCCCCACTATCTTGAGGCTGCGCCCTCTGGTTCTATAGTCTCCCACCACAGCAAACATCCACTCCACATCCACTCATCATGGCCTTGCACCATTCAATAGTTTTAAGAGGTCACCGCTCATTTTTCTGAATTCTAGTAAGCAAAGTCCCACAGCCATCTTATCTGATAAGCCATGTAATCCTAGAAGAATTTTCGTGAACATTCTTTGAGCCGTTTACATTTCTGAAAATTCTTTCTAAGGAGCACAGATCTGCCTGGGATACTCCAAGACAGGACCTTCCAATTCTTCATGAAGTTTCAGTATTACCTCCTTGCTTTTATATCTCGTCCTCTTGAAATAAATGCTAATATTACAGATGTCTTCCTCATCACAGACTCAGCCTGCAAATTCACCTTTAGTGAATCCTGCACGAGTACTCCAAATTCTCTGTGTAGCTCAGTTTGTTTTGTATTTTCTCTCAATTTAGAAATCAGTCAACCCTTTTATTTATTCTACCAAAGTGCATTTCCATACTCTACAATTCGCAATACTGCCTTCAGCTGCCATTTCATTGCCTACTCTCCTAATACGTCTAAGTCCTACTGCAGCATTTCTACTTCCCCAAAACTTCGTAACTCTCCATCTATTGTCATACCATCTGCAATATTTGCAACAATGGCACCAATTCCATTATCGAATTTATTTACATATAACGTAAGAAGAATCGGTCCCAACGTAGAACTCCAGTGAGACCACTAGTTGTCACTGGCATCCAGTCAGAAGTGTTGCCATTAATTCCCAACAGCCACTCTGGGCCTGCTGCCAATCAGTAAGTGCTTCATCCATGCTAGAATATTTCCAGTAATGCAATGACCTTGTAGCTTGATAAGCAGCCGCATGTGTGGCACCTTGTGAAAGGCCTTATGAAAATCAAATACACGCCATAAAGAGATACTCCTTTGTCTATTCTGTTTGTTATTTCTTCAAAGAATTCCAACAGATTTTTTTTTCTGGCAAGTTTTCCCCTGAGAAAACTATACTGACTATGGTCTGTTTCTTCATGTGCTTCCAAGTAGCCTGAGACCTCATCCTGAGTAATAGATTGCCAGTCACTGAGGTTACACTGACTGGCCGATAGTTCTCTTTGTTCTGCTTCTCTCCCTTCTTCAAGTGTGGGGAGACATTTGTTATTTTACAGTCTAGCGGCGCTATTCCAGAATCTACTGATTCATCAAAGATCATTACTAACGCCTCCACGATCTCTTTCAGAATTCTGGGGTGTAGATCGTCCGTCAAGGTTACTTATCTAATGTCAGGCCTTTCAGTTTCCCAAGACCCTTCTTTCTAGTTATGGTATTCCAGCACTGCATGCCCCCTGAGCCCCGGAACAGCCATCAGACCGCTGTTGTCTTCCACATTGCAGACTGATGGAAAATACCTACTCAGTTCTTTCACTATTTCGTTGTTCCCCGTTAGCACTCCGCCAGCAAGTTTTACAGCGGGCCGATATCCACTCCCGCCTCCCTTTCACACGTTTTGTATCTGTATAAACGTTTTAAGTGTTGGTATACTGTAACTCTCTTCCTGGGTCATGTATGCACGTACTGTTAATGGGTTTTTATCTTGCTATATCATCTGAAGTTGCACAGCAGCTGTTGTCAGAGAAGATGGTGATTATCTGTGAATCTTTCAGCTTTCCCGGCAGTATCTTCAGAATAAGATTTGCAGCACATGCGCTTGTAGTTTTATCTACAAATCATTGTTTGGTATCGATGCGATTTTCCTCAGTCGAAACTTTTTGAAGAATTTATGAGGCTGGCCTGTGCGTTGGATTCAAGTTGCTGTCTGATTTCTGATATGGATGCAACAATAACGCAATTCGAATGCAAATTTATTTGCTACTCAATCATCCCAGGTATCTTCAAATAAAATTTTGTAAAGGCATTAATCTTTCCGGACGTCCTGTCCTTTTTTCGACCTTTGGTCTTGCACCCAAAGATGTCCCCAATTGTACAACGTCGTCTCGTATTTTGAACCTGGCAGAAGTACGACAGGGAAATCCGCGGATCGCTTACGGGAAAACGAGGTTGCCTTTTAAGCTGGAAACTTCCATCTCTAATGCAGCACAACGTGGGCGACAGGCGCGCAAATTTCGGACACTGAAAACGGAGAATAAATTTATCCCTGTTAGTTTGTTCTGCTTCTCTGCCGCAATAATGATCGACGCCCAGTAGCTACGTTCTACGTTGGCGCTAGCGCGACTGCTCAACGCTCCAATGTGAAATAGAACAAGCTGAAAGAA
This sequence comes from Mobula birostris, assembly GCF_030028105.1. NCBI lineage: Eukaryota > Metazoa > Chordata > Chondrichthyes > Myliobatiformes > Myliobatidae > Mobula > Mobula birostris. The sequence goes on from NC_092373.1 coordinate 5,566,401, forward strand.
ACAAATTGATTAAAGCCATTGAGAATTCCCCATCTCTAAATTCCCACCAGGATATATTTGCATTCAGGCACAGAATATGAGGGATGACTTATAAATAGGACAAAGGACGCCGCAGTGTAGATGAATAAAAATACGCGTCAGAAATACAGACGTCATAAACGACAACTACATGCAGGGTGCACTAAAGAAATATATTAACATTATCTGCCAACATAAGACAATCAGACCATATGATATAGGAGCAGAATTAGGTCACTTGACCGATTGACACTGCTGTGCTATTCAATCATGGCTGATCCTTAATTTTCGCCTCCTCAGCCCCACTCCCCGGACCTAGCACCGTAAGGTGTGATGCCGTGGTCATCCAAGAATATCAATTTCCGCATTAAAAGCACCCCACGACTTAGCCTCCACTGCTGCCGTGGTAGCACCTTACAAAAATTCACCACTCTCTGGCTGAACAAAGTTCTCCGGAACTGTTTCAAATAGGCGATCCTACATCCAGAGGTTGTGCTATCCTAAATCTCCGACCAGGTGAATCGTCCTTTCCGCGTCTGATCTGTGTAGGACATTGAACTTTCCAAAGATTTCAAAGAGATCCCCCCTCTTCCTGTTAAGTTCCAGCGAGTACAGGCCCAGAGCTATGAAGCTTTCCTCATGTGGTAACCCTTTTATTCCCGGAATGGTGCTTGTAAATTTCCTCTGAAACCTCTCCAATGCCAGCACATTAGTTCTTAAAACTCAAGATAAGGCCTATCCAGTGTCTTATAAAGCCTAGGAATCACATCCCTACTCTTTTAATCTCCACCTCTTGAAATGAATGGTAAAATCCGTTTGCTTGCGTCACCACCAACTCAACCTGTAAGTTAAACCTTTACACCTTTCGGGTGCCTTCCACAAGGCCCCACAGTCCCTTTGACTCTCAGATTTTCGGATTTTCTCCTCACTTAGACAAAGAGCCTGCACATTTATTTCTTCTACCAAAGACCACGATCGTGTATTTTCTAATATAGTATTTCATTTGCCATATTTGCCTATGTTTCCTAATCTGTCTAAATCCTTCTGCATCCTACCTATTTTCTCAACACTGCATTCCCCTCCACCAAGCTTCGTATCATCTGTAATCTTGGCAATAAAGCCATTCAATTAAATCATCTATATTAGCATAAACAGAAGCGTTCCGAGCACCACAACTCTCGAGCAGCCAAAGGGAAAAGGATTCTTCGATTCCCACTCTGTGATAACTAACAATCAGCCAACGCTTAACGTATTTTGTAACGGTCTTCACAGTGGAGGATATCTGCAGTGTTGAGGGCATTCAGAAATTTCAGGGAAATGAAGTATGTCCAATGAAAATTATGATTGAGAAGGTGCTCAGGAGGTTTAATAGTCTGAGGGTGGATAAATCTCCTGGACCTGTTGGAGTATACCTCCAGTTCTGTACGAAGTAGCTGGAGAGATTACGGAGGCATTAGCAATGATCTTTCAAAGATCGACAGTCTGCCATTGTACTGGATGACTGGATGACTTAAATTCGCCGAAGGGTGGTAGGCAGCAGAAAGGAAACTATAGGCCTGTTAGCCTGATATCAGTATATTGGGAAGCTGTTGGAATCGACTGTTAAGCATGAGGTTACGGAGTACATGGAGGGAATGGACAGGATAGACCAAAGCCGCATGGTTCCCTGAAAGGAAAATCCTGCCTCACTAAACTACTGAGGAAATTACAAGCAGGGTAGACAAAGGAGATACAGTAGATGTGGTGTACTTGGATTTTCAGAAGGCATTTGACAAGATGCCGCACGTGAGGCTGCTTAGCAAGACAAGAGCCCATGGAATTACAGGGAAGCTACTAGCATGGGTGGAGCATTGGCTGATCATTTCGGGGAATGGGCAACGAAGTGGCAAATGAAATACAATGTTGGAAAGTGTAGGGCCATGCACGTTAGTGGAAGAAGTAAACTGGCACACTATTATTTAGATGGGGAGAGAATTCAAAATGCAGAGATGCAAAGGGACTTGGGAGTACCTGTGCAGGCCACCCTAAAGGTTAACCTCGAGGTTGAGTCGGTAGTGAAGAAGGCGAATGCAATGTTGGCATTCATCTCTCGAGGGATAGAATATAAAAACATTGACATTGGCGAGGGATCTGAGAAGATTCCAGGAATGAAAGGGTTACCATATGCGGAACGTCTGGCGGCTCTTGGGCTGTTTTCCCTGGAGTTCAGGAGAATGAGGGGTATCTTATAGAATCATAGACTTCAGGATTGAAGGAAGTCCATTTAGAACAGAGATGCAGAGAAGTTACTTTAGTCAGAGCGTGGTAAACCTGTGGAATCCGTTGCCACAAGCGGCTGTAGAGGTGAAATCATTGGGTGCAATTAAGGCAGATATAGATGGGTTCTTGTTTAGCCAGGGCATCAAAGGGTATATCTGGAGGAATTGAATCAGCACATAATTGAATGGCGGAGCAGGCTTGATGGGCCGAATGGCCTGCTTCGGCTCCTATGTCCTCTGGTTTTATCGTCTTATCTATGCGAATAACTTTCCTGTAATAGCATGGGCTCTTGAACTTTGCCAGTGGCTAATGATTCGTCAAAGAACATTATTAATGCCTCCACAATGTCTAACGCTATCTCTCTCACAACTCTGGGGTTTACTTCATCTGTTCAGTGTGACCAAATCATCTTGAGGACTCTCAGCGTTTTGAGCACCGTCACCCCTGTAAAGGTCACTGCACTCACTTCTTTTCCTTCGCATTCTGCAACACCTGGCACATTGCTAGTGTCTTCCACAGTTTAGATGATGCGAAATGCTCATCCAGTTCATCTGCCATCTCTTTGCCTCCATTAATCCATCTGTCCGATATCCACTCTCATCGGTGTTTTAGTTGTTTATTACTTTATATACTTGAACAACGTGCTTTCAATCTATCCTCATATTGTTTGAAAGCTTGTTTTCATATTTGTTCCTTTTCCTGGGTCTTTCATTGTTTTCGGGAGGGTTTTAATAGGTTCCCAATGCTCTGTCTACCCTCCAATTTTTGCTTTGTTGTATGGCTTCGCTTTTGCTTTCAAATTAACTTTGAATTCCGTTTTCAGCCATGTTTTTACTATTTTGCCATTTGTGCGCTTCTTTCTATTTGAACTGCATCTATCGCGCACCATTCTTATTTTTCTCGGAAACTCGCGCATATTTTGCTTCGCTGTCATCTCTGCCAGCATCTCCTTCCAATTTATTTTGGCCAGGTCCTCTCTACTACCATTGTAATTTTCTTCACTCCACTCTACATCAGACCTTATGTCAAAGAATATCAAAGAACAGATAAGATATGGCCAAGTTATTTTCCATAGTAGGGAATTCTAGTACAGGAGGGCACGATTTCAGGATTGAAGGACGTCCATTTAGAGCTGAGGTGCGAAGAAGCTACTTTAGTCAGAGGGTGGTAAATCTGTGGAATTTGTTGTTAGGTGCCGCTGTGGAAGTCAAGTCATTCGGTTTATTGACTATCCAGGACATCAAAGGATATGGGGTGTAAGCAGGGAAGTGGGAATGACTAGATAAAGTGCATCAGTCCATGACTGAATGGCGGACCACACTCGACGGGGCGAATAGCCTACTTCTTCTCCTAAATCTTATGGTCTTATGGTCTTTACTTTTTCACTATCAAATTTCAATTTGAGCTCAATGACATAATGATCGCTGCCCACTAGGGGTTCTTATACCTCATGTTCCCTAATCGCTTCCGGTTCGTTACATAACACCCAATACACCCAACGGGCTGTTAAATCCAATGAAACGCCGTAAAATTCTATCAAAAATTTAAAAAAAAAAGAACAAGGCCATGTAATATATTTACAGGAAACTCACTTAAGTGATAATGAGAAAGGAAAATTAAAGAGAATGGACTTCAGTAATTTGTTTTTCTCCTCATATAAATCAGGACATAGAAGAGGAGTTGCTATTATCATCTCAAGCAAGCTAAATTTTGAAAAAGTTTTCGATATAGGAGATAAGGAGATAATACATATTCTGGTAATGTAATAAGGAGATGGCTGGAAACGGACCCAAGAGCAAGACACGGACACTGAAGTACTATGGACAGGACTAGGATACAGGGCGAGGGGAAGGACATGGACAGGAAAACCGGGAACCTGGAACAGGACTAGGCAAGAGAGCTAGGAGCCCGGGCTAGGACTCCGAGCCAGAGACTGGACAAGGACCCAGTACCTGGGTATTGCCTCTGGCTCGGACCCCAGAACTAGGCAAGGACGAAGCTGGAGTCTCAGAGACTTGAGGCGAGGCTTGGCAGGAGGCAAGAAACTAGAGGCGAGGTTTGGCAGGAGGCTGGAGACTTGAGGCGAGGCTTGGCAGGAGGCTGGAGGCTAGAGACTTGAGCGAGGCTTGGCAGGTGGCAGGAGCATAGAGTCTTCAGCTTGAGGCTAGGCAGGAGGCTGGAGTGTTCAGGCTTGAGGCTAGGCAGGCTCCTCCGGGGCAGGGCGCGGTACTCCTGGGCAGGGCGCGGATCACCTCGGCAGGGCGCGGTACTCCTGGGAAGGGCACGGTATTCCTGGGCAAGGCGCGTTTCACCACCCGACGGAGGCATGGGACAGGAAGGGACAGAACCAACCACAGGTAACGGCGAGACGGCCTGGCTTACCCGACGGAGGCAAGGGATAGGAAGGGACAGAACCAACCGCAGGTAACGGCAAGACGGCCTGGCTTACCCGACGGAGGCAAAGGACAGGAAGGGGCAGAACCAACCGCAGGTAACGGCGAGACGGCCTGGCTTACCCGACGGAGGCAAGGGACAGGAAGGGACAGAACCATCCCCAGGTAACGGCAAGACGGCCTGGCTTACCCGATGGAGGCAAGGGACAGGAAGGGACAGAACCAATCCAAGGTAACGGCAAGACGGCCTGGTTTACCTTGGCCGAGGCAAAGGACAGGAAGGGAGTTAGGTGCAGCGTGGCTCCAGGACAAGACTGCAAGACAAGGCAAGGCTTCAGGCAATGCATGCAAGACAGAACGTCAGGCGAGGCGATAGTTACGGGCAAGACAAGGCAGGGTTTTAGGCATTGCAAGGCGAAACAAGAACTTTTGACGAGGCGGCAGTTACCGGCAAGGCTTCAGGCGAGGAAACAGAAGGCAGAGGAACGGATACAAGGAGTAAAGACAAGAATAATCCAGCAGCCACGCTCTGGTCTCTCAAGGTATTTATGCAGCCAAACCCAACAGGCATCAGCTGCCTTAATTAGTGCTGAACAGGAACAGAAACAGGGCAGATAGGAAAACCTGGTGCAAGTGTCGATGGACCGGACCGTGAACCGGAATACGAACTTCACGGACCGGACCATGACAGGTAAGGGGGAATATAGACGGAAATCTTTATTAAATATATAGTATATATGATATTAAGTATATACCTGAAGAATAGTTGAAAAGAGATAATTTACTTAATGAATATACTGCTGGTAGCTGGTAAAAAGACCGTTACCAGGAAAAGGTTATCACAAGAGAGCCCAACATTAAATGTATGGATGGAAATTACAATGGACTTTTACAAAATGGAAAAGATAACAGCATTGATAATCATAAGTTGGATCAATTTGATTCATACTGGCAAAAATGGTTTAACTTCATAACTGTGGATTGGAGGGTGGCTAATGTTGTCCCTCTCTTCAAGAAGGGAGGTAGAGAGAAAACAGGGAATTATAGACCGGTTAGCCTGACGTCGGTGGTGGGAAAGATGCTGGAGTCAATTATAAAAGATGAAATTACGACACATCTGGATAGCAGTAACAGGTTCGGTCCGAGTCAGCATGGATTTACGAAGGGAAAATCGTGCTTGACTAATCTTCTGGAATTTTTTGAGGATGTAACTATGAAAATGGACAAGGGAGAGCCAGTAGATGTAGTGTACGTGAACTTTCTGAAAGCCTTTGATAAAGTTTCACATAGGAGATTATTGGGCAAAATTAGGGCACATGGTATTGGGGGCAGAGTACTGACATGGATTGAAAATTGGCTGGCTGACAAAAAACAAAGAGTAGCGATTAACGGGTCCCTTTCGGAATGGCAGGCGGTGACCAGTGGGGTACCGTAGGGTTCAGTGCTGGGACGGCAGCTGTTTACAATATATATTAATGATTTAATTGAGGGAATTAAAAGTAACATTAGCAAATTTGCCGATGACACAAACCTGGGTGGCAGTGTGAAATGTGAGGAGGATGTTATGAGAATGCAGGGTGACTTGGACAGTCTGGGTGGGTGGGCAGATGCATGGCAGATGCAGTTTAATGTGGATAAATGTGAGGTTATCCCCTTTGTTGGTAAGAACAGGAAGGCAGATTATTATCTAAATGGAGTTAAGTTATGAAAAGGGGAAATATAACGAGATCTAGGTGTTCTTGTACATCAGTCACTGAAAACAAGCATGCAGGTACAGCAGGCAGTGAAGAATGCTAATGGCATGCTGGCCTTCATAACAAGGGGAATTGAGTATAAGAGCAAAGAGATCCTCCTGCAGCTGTACAGGGCCCTGGTGAGACCACAACTGGAGTACTGTGTGCAGTTTTGGTCTCCAAATTTGAGGATGGACATTTTTGCTATTGAGGGAGTGCAGCGTAGATTCATGAGGTTAATTCCCGGGAAAGCCATATGTTGAAAGATTGGAGCGACTGGGCTTGTATACGCTGGAATTTAGATGGCTGAGAGGGGATCTTATTGAAATATAGAAGATTATTAACGGATTGGACACGCTGGAGGAAGGAAGCATGTTCCTGCTGAGGGTGAGTCTAGAAACAGAGGCCACAGTTTAAGAATAAGGCGTAGGCCATATAGAACGGAGTTGAGGAAAACCTTTTTCACCCAGAGAGTGGGGGATATATGGAATGCTCTGCCCTATAGGGCAGTGCAGGCCAAGTCTCTGGATGCTTTCAAGAAAGAGATGGACAGAGCTCTTAAAGATAGCGGAATCAAAGGTTATGGGGATAACGCAGGAACTGGATACTGATTGTGGATTATCAGCCATGATCACAGTGACTGGCGGTGCTGGCTCGAAGGGCCGAATGGCCTAGTCCTGCACCTTTTGGTTATTATCTATTGTCTCTTGTCTATTGTCAATAACACCTCATAGGCCTGATTTTATTCTCACAAGTCAATGAATATGCTGTAAGCAAAAGATCACTCCCTATTTTGTACATAGTTTTCTTCTTTCGATTGTTCTTTCTTTCCTCTCCTTTCTATAAGTGTATACCTCAGATAAATATTATGTGGAGATTTGTGACAAATATGATTATATGATATATATGTACACTATCTGAAATACATCTTATAGGAATATCTGTTTGATGGCGAACTTCAATAAAAAATAAATTACAAAAAAAGCCATCTTGTAGGCATTCAAATAATTCACACTCTTGAGGTCTGTTGCCAATCTGATCTTTCCTATTGATCTGCATGTTGAAATCTCCCACGTCTACTATAACATTGCCCATTTGAGACGCATTTTCTATTTTCTGTTGTAATCTGTAGTCCACATCCCACCTACATTTTTGAGGGTTATATATTGCTGTGTCCTTTTACTCTTGCAGATTCTTAACTCAATCCACAAGTATTTAACATTTTCCGATCCTATGTCATCTTTCTAATAATTTGCTATCATTATTTAACAGCAGAGCCATGCCACTCGCGCTGTCTGTCTTCCTATCTCTCAGCTAAAAAATGTAACCTTGAACATTCAGCTTGCAACAAACAACCATCCCTCAGCAATGATTCAGCGCTGGCCGCAACATCATACCCGCCAATGCGTAATAGTGAAACAAGATTATCCATCTTATTCCGTATATTCCTTGCATTGAGATATAACACTTTGAGTCTCGTACTTGCTACCCTTTTTGATCCTGCGTCCCTAAAGCAGTGATGCTCAACCTGCTATTATTGCCTTCCCTTCCTGTCAGTCTGCCTGCAGGCGATAACTTATCTTCATTGTGACAAGTAAAGCTAATATTTTCCTTTAGATATCTTTGATTTATACCATCTAGGAATTGTCATCAAAATGTATGCCTGTCCACGTTAGTACTCCAAACATGCATAATCTCACATTTATCTGGATTGAAGTCTTTATATTATCCTGATGTTTTCTCCAACGCATTGATATCATCTGTAGCCTCAGATTACCCTCCAAACTATCAATAGCTCTATCAGCCTTGGTGTTACTTCAACATGTGCTGATTTGCCGGGAACATCTACATCGAAATTATTCGTTTATATTGCAAAATACAAGGATACTGACACTGATAGGAATGGAACGGCGCTGGACACTGACCACTCATAGCAGAAACAACACTCGCCATTGTGCTCTCTCCTACTGACAGGACGAATTTGGATTCCGGGCATCGTCGTACCCTCTACGCTCGTGCGGGACCATACTGATGATCTTACTGAAGTCAATGCATACTACATCGATACTCTATTGACCTCGTTATCAAAGTTTGTTACTTCCCGAAAAATAATTAGATTGATCGGACTAGATCTGCTGCTGTCAAGACCACGTTGGCTATCTCCAGTTATTCTGCACTTTTCCAAGGAAACTCGAGTGCAGACCAGTAGGATTTATTCCACCAAAATGATTTATTCCTATAACTTCCCGGCTGCTAATTTTAACATTACAGATCTCCAATTATCTGGCCATTCTAGAAAGTGGGAACGATATTTGGCGTCTTTCAGTCATATGGTCATCTCCTCTTCACGTGTGACGAGAAATTGCTTCATTTTGTGTAGACGTGTGCGGTGACAAAATACAATTAGAACAATAGGTTTTATTTATTTATCAATTTAGCGATTCAGTTGAGAACAGGTCCGTCGGACCAACGAGACTTGTCGCCAAGCAACCTATCTATTTTACCCTTGTTTCATCACAAAACAATGACATTTACAAATTATCCTGTTAACCGCAACTTCTCTGGACTTTGGTTACTGGCAGATCGAACAAACTCCTGAACAGTGACAATGGAATTGAACTCCGAACTGCTAAGCCGCGAGCTGTCATAGCATTGTGCTAACGGCTATTTGGGGGCATCACGATGCAAACCATATAAACGGGCAGTGTCAGCATGAATTAATTCAGTTTCCTCATAGATGGTCGATATGCCGGAGTACTTTAACGATATGTCGAGATAAGGAGAGGGAAAAATGATTATCCATTTGTTGTATTCTGTTACTCCAAACGAGACCATACTAACCCAGAAATTATATTGCACAGATGTGTTAGAACGCATGAAAGCAAATATACACACAGAAAACAATACACGCACCTCAGCCCACAAAGCTGTGCCGAACATGTCCTTAACTTAAAAATAACTTAGGGCTACCCATAGTCCTCTGTTTTTCTGAGCTCCATGTACCTGTAAGTGTGTCTCTTAAAAGTCCCTATCGTTTAAGCCTCCACCACCATCATCGGCAGCCCATTCCACCCACTCACCACTCTCTGCGTGAAAAAAATACCCCTGACATCATCTCTGCATCTACTTCCAAACACGTTAAAACTGCGCCCTCTTATGCTAGCTATTTCAACACTGGGAAAAAAAACCTCCGACTATCCACACGATCAATGCCTCTCACCATCTTATACACCTCTATCAGGTCACCTCTCATCCTCCATCGCTCCAAGAAGAAAAGGCCGAGTTTACTCAACCTCTTCTCATTAGGCATGCTCTCCAATCCATTCAACATCTTTGTCAAACTCCTCTGCACGCTTTCGATAGTTTCCACAAACTTCCTGTGGTGAGGTGACCAGAACTGAGCACAGTACTCAAAGTGGGGTCTGTCCAGGGTCCTATATAGCAGCAAAATTACCTCTCGGCTCCTAAAGTCAATCCCACGATTGATGAAGGCCAATGCACCGTAAACTTTCTTAACCGCGGAGTCAAAATGCGCAGCTGCTTTGGGTGTCCTATGGACTCGGACCCCAAGATCCCTCTGATCCTCCACACTGAGAAGAGTCTTACCAATAATGCTATATTCTGCCTTCGTATTTGACCTACCAGAATGAACCACTTCACACGTATCTGGAATGAACTCCATCTGCGACTTCTTAGACTACTTTTGCATCCTAACAATGACCCGCTGTAACTCCGAAAGCCCTCCACACTATCCACAATTCCCCCAAGCTTTGTGTCATCGGCATATTTGCTAACCAATCCCTCCACTTCCTCATCCATATCATTTGTAAAAATGACGAAGAGTAGGGGTCCGAGAACACATCCCTGAGGCACACCACTAGTCACCGACCTCCATGCAGAATATGACCTGTCTTCAACCGCTGTGGGAAAGCTAGTTCTGGATCCACAAAGCAATTTCCCCTTGGATGCCATGTCTCCTTGTTTTCTCAATAAGCCTTGCATGGGTACCTTGTCAAATGCCTTGTTCAAACCCATATACACTGCCTTCATCAATGTGTTTAGTCACAACCAGAAAAAAAAACAATCAGGCTCGTAAGGCATGACCTGCCTTTCGTAAAGCCATGCTTACTATTCCTGAGCACTTTATACTTCTCCAACTGTTTATAAATCCTGCCTCTCAGGATCCGCTCTATCGGCTTACCAACCACTGAAGTAAGACTCTCTGGTCTATACTTTCCTGGGCTATCTCTACTCCCTTTCTTGAATAATGGTACAACATCCGCAACCTTCAAATCCTCCGGAACCTCTCCTTTCCCCATTGATGATGCAAAGATCATTGCCAGAGGCTCAGCAATCTCCTCCCTCGCCTCCCACAGTATCCTGGAATACATCTCGTCCCGACCCGGGGATTTACCCAACTTGATGCTTTCCAAAAACTCCACTACATCCTCTTTCTCAATTTCCACATGTTCTAGCTTTTCAGCCCGTTGTAAGTCATCCCGACAATTGCCAATACAAATGCACTGCATGAAAGTAGATGGAAAAGTGGTTAGCAGGCAGCAGATAAATGGATGTTTAACTATGTACTTCTTCAGTTGTCTTGGTCTGGTCAGCAGTGGTGGACTCTGAGGTGATTATTTTCGCCCGTGTCTTTTCTAATGTATCAATGCACACGTGCCCTGTTTTGTTTCTATATTTAATAAGCCTCTACTTTGTTTTCTATGCCTAGTCTTGATTTTATCTACCCTCCGTGTTGTAATTCCAGCGGCCCAATCCGGGCTAGCGTAAAACACAGTGAGGAGGTTTTTCGCAGGTCGGCGACGCCTAGATCATGAGACCATAAGACATAGGAGCATAATTAGCCCATTAATCCCAGCAAGTCCATTATTGCTTATCCCGGATCCCACTCAGCCCCATACTCTTGTCTTCTCGCCATATCTTCTGATGTTCTGACAGATCAGGAAACGATCAAATTCCGCCTTTAATTTACCCACTGACTTGTCCTCCACTGTAGTCTGTGGCAGAACATTCCTTTGATTTACTGCTGTCTGGGGGAAATAAAATCCACCTGACCTCTGCTTTAAACGGCTGCCCCTCAATTTTGATGCTGTGCCCTGCAGTTCTGTCATAAGAGGGCGCGCTTGGAGCGGACCCACATACAAGACACAGACACTGATGAACTCGGAACAGGACTTGACTACAGAACTGGGTCAAGAACGCAGTCTTGGGCTATGACATTGGCTAGGCAAGCTGAACCAGGACAAGAAGCTGGGAACTAGCAGCCTGGGCTTGGACTCCGTGCCGGCGACTGGACAAGGACCCTGAACCTTGGTCTTGACTCGGGCTCGGACCCCGGAACTAGGCGAGAACATAACGTGGCTACAGGACTGGACATGGCTTGGGTTATTCGAGGCGAAGACATGATGAGGCTTGGTTTCGGACTCCGAGCCAGAGACTGGACAAGGACACAGAACCTGGGTCTTGACTCGGGCTCGGACTCCGGAACTAGGCGAAGACATGACGTGGTTTTGCGGGGCAGGACTCGGCCAGGCTACCGGACAGAACGAGAGACTCCTGGGCAAGACAAGGGGACTCCAGTACAGTACGAGGGAGCTCCAGCACAGGACGAAGCACGTGGAAAGGACGAGAACACGAAGCCTTCACTTGGTACTCAGGAAAAGCTGAGCCTTGGACATAGGTCGACAGGAACTCCGGAACTTTGGACTTGAGAGGACAGGAACGCCTGACACAGAGCCTTGGTCTTGTGGAGGACAGGAGCACAGTGCCTTGCTCTAGAGCACGGGAACACGGAGCCTTGGACTTGAGAGACAGGAACGCAGGGAACTGGAACACAATGCCGGGAACTCTCCTCGGGAACAGTACGTAGGGCCGGAATTCATGCACAGAATGCTGAACACAACGAGACGGTTCCCAACCCTAGGGAGTGGCAAACGGCCGGACATACCTAGCTAGGCGTGGACCCATCTTTCAACATTCGGGAGGTTTAAATGAGGTCCCCGTGCATTCTTCACAATTCCATAGACAACGTTACCAAACGCTCCTCATACGTTAACCTGTTCATTCTCGGAATTATCGTCGTGAACCTCCTGTGAAATCTATTTAATGATAACACAGCCTTTCTGAGATATGGGGCCCAAAACAGTTGACAATACTCAAGAGCGGCCTGACTAATGACTTATAAAGGCTCTGCGTTATTTCATTTCTTTTACATTGTATTCCCCTTGAAGTGAATGCAAATACAACACTTGTCTTCTTCACGACAGTCTTAACCTGTGTATTAACCTGTAACACTTCACGGGCGCACGGGCTCATTCCGACGGCATAAATAGCGGCAGGAGCAAAGCACAAACGACAAGGATTCTCGCAGATGGATGTTATTTGTTGAAAAGGAGAGTTTCGTGGACTTTCGAGCATCCTGGTGGACCAATCAGAGGCAGGAGCAGAGTGCAGCAATGAAGTTTTCTCAAAGGTCAGTGACAATTGTTTGACAGGAGGGCTTCGTATATCGGCGAGACCCGACGCAGACCGGGAGATCGTTTCACTGAACACCTACACTCTGTCCGCCAGGGAAAGCAGGATCTCCCAGTGGCCACACATTTTAATTCCACATCCCATTCCCACTCTGATATGTCTATCCACGGCCTCCTCTACTGTAAAGATGAAGCCACACTCAGGTTGGAGGAACAACACCTTATATTCCATCTGGGTAGCCTCCAACCTGATGGCATGAACATTGACTATTCTAACTTCCACTAATGCCCCACCTCCCCCTCGTACCCCATCCATTATTTATTTATATACACACATTTTCTCTCTCTCTCTCTCTCTCTCTCTCTCTCTCTCTCTCTCTCTCTCTCTTTCTCTCTCTCTCTCCTTTCTCTCCCTCTGTCCCTCTGACTATACCCCTTGCCCAACCTCTGGGTTTCCCCCCCCCTCCCTCTTTTCCTTCTCCCTGGGCCTCCTGTCCCATGAGACTCTCATATCCCCTTTGCCATTCACCTCTCCAGCTCTTGGCTCCATCCCTCCCCCTCCTGTCTTCTCCTATCATTTCAGATCTCCCCCTCCCCCTCCCACTTTCAAATATCTTACTAACTCTTCCTTCAGTTAGTCCTGACGAAGGGTCTCGGCCCGAAGCGTCGACTGTACCTTTTCGTAGAGATGCTGCCTGGCCTCATGCGTTCACCAGCAACTTTGATATGTGTTGCTGGGAATGTGAATAGTCCGTTAGCACGGAACACCTCTGTGTCTATTCCTCTTAATAATGATTGTACCGTTTTGGATACGCTTGTCGGGGGTGACCTCCCAAGTGAATGCTAATGAGACCAGTTCACTGACATTCAGCATGGGTCCGTGCTGCTGAAGGAAAAGAGGTAGAAGAAGGGAGCGGTCGTGATAGGAAACATCCAGAGGAATATTCAACATTCAAAGCAACAGACTGGATATTCTGTGGATATGAACGGGACACCCGGATGATATGTTACTTCCCAGGTGCCAGGACCACGGACATCTCCCATAGCGCTAACAGCATCTTGACGGAGGGGGTGAGCAGCCAGATGTTCTGGTACATATTGATAACATTGACATAGAAAGGAAAAACAAAGAACTCCCCAGTAGAGAATTTAGCGATCTAAGCAGAAAGTGGGGAAGCAGGTCTTCCAGCGTAGCAATTCCTGCATTTTTCCCTGTGTCATGCGCCAGTGAGGGTAGAAACAGGAAGATCTGGCAGGTTAATTCGGTGTTGGGGATCTGATACAGCGGATAGTTCACCAGCAACTTTGAATTTTGTGACTGCCTTTAATTCAACCTTTTCCCCAGTCTAAACTTTGAATTGTTGAACTTATTTTTTTGGATCTTGGAGGGAAATAATTTCGTATTCTTTACGAAGTGGAAGCAGCTTTTTGAACCCAGCAATGGAAAGGGAAAAACATCGAAAGAAAAATCAGAAGATATGGCTGTCTGGGCTGAGCGTTTGAAACGTGCGTTGATGGGTCTCGATAACAAAATGGACAATAATACTTCTGAGTTGAAGTCGTTCCGACAGAGTTTACAGGCTATTGAGAAAAATATTGCTTCCTTGAATAATAATTTTAAAGAATCGAAACGTCAGGTTGTGGATAGTTCAACCCGCTTGGAACAGGTTCAACGCAAAATTGTCGATTTAGACTCAAAAATGCGTAGAAATAACATTCGAATTGTGTGTCTTAAAGAAGGTACTGAGTACGGGAATTTTTGGACTATTTTGCCAATTTGTTTCAATCTCTGTTTCCGGGTATTCTACCTCAGCCTCCCGATATTGAAAGAGCTCACAGAATTTTCACTTCGTCAGATAAAGCTCGACCAATTTTATTCAACTTTCTTCGCTTTAAAGCTAAAGACCAAATCATAAAATTTCTAAGAAAACAGAAAGTTTTTAAATTTAACGGTTGCAAGATCCGTTTTTAAGAAGATTATCCATGGAAAGTTCTGGAACAATGGATCAAATTCATATCCATCATGAAGATAGCCCATGAAAAAAGACTTTTTCTATCTCTGAAATATCCGGTGAGAGTAAAATTATTTCCTAAAGATTCTACACCTCGTGTCTTCTTGGATCCCGAAGCCGCATCGGATTTTGTCAATTCTATTGTGGAATCAGCTGATCTATGAAGGATATTAGATTTGATGAATAATTTTCTGAAAGAAAACAGGCTCTGAAGATTTCTGTATGATGAAGATACCCTTTGATCGTTGGATTACTTAAAGAAGAGGTGGTCTTCTTGGTTTGACTAAAGAATGACTTTTTTTGAAGTCTATTTAGCATACGGAGTGAATTAATTCAGCGGATAGATGGTTAACTGGTTTGGTTATCTGTTTCTATCTTCCTTTTTCTTTATTAATTTAGTAATAGTTTGCATACAGTTTATATAGACCTTGTTTTATTATATTATGGAGTGTTTAGTAATAGATAATTAGCTTCATTATTTTATTAAGTAAGGTAGCAATTTAAAGATAATGGCTCTGCTTTTCGCTTTTTAGAGATTATAATGTTTGGGCTAATCGCATTGCTTTGACTTCTTTGGAGACTTTTTTTTTCATTCCCTACTTTATTTTCAATGATTAAGTATAAACATTTTTTCTTCTTTGCTGGGCTTTATTATCTTAAGGTTACGTATTCTCTTTGTAAGGGGGGTGGCGGAATTGAGAGTAAAAACTTTAAATCATTATTTAAATTGAGCGGCAAGCGGAGTTCCGTCCTTTTGCTTTTCTTCTTGGGGATGCGTCCCGGACTTTTTTCTCCTGTGTTGGATTTCTGTCTTTGGGGATGGTGGGAGGTTTGGGGGTATTTTTGCATTTTGGGGTTTATCGTAGGATTTTTTTCACACATTTCCTGTACTGTATTTTTCTCCATTATGGCGATCCGGAGCATGCGTGTTTTCTATTTCTTTATACTCATCACCGCCACCCTTGATTAGCCCACGATGGCATGCGTGTACTGTTCTGTTTAAGAATAACATTCAATGGCATTTAACCAGTTAAACGTTATTTGTTGGAATGTCCGTGGCTGGATTCACCCTATTAAGTGAAAGAAGACTTTTAAAATAATTAATCGATTCCAGCCCGATATAATTTTTGCTCAAGAAACACGTATCAGAACGGGCGATCAAAATAGATATTTCAAAACGTGGAAGGGTCTTCAATACCATACTACTTGTCAAAATAAAACAATGGAGTATCTATTTTTATTAAATCTAATATTTTATTTATTCAGGAAGACATCGCCTCAGATTATAATAGTAGATTTTTAATTATTAAAGGAACAATTTGTAATAGAAAAATTGTCTTGGTTAATCTATACGGACCTAATGTAGATGATACTTCTTTTTTTTAATGTATTTGGTTTATTACCAGACCTAAATGAATATATGCTGCTGATGGGAGGTGACTTCAACTGTTGTTTCAACCCTTTGATTGATAAGAGTTCCACCAATCATCAGCTTCCGAGTCGTTCGGCAACACTTATTAATTCCTTTTTAATTGATTATGCTTTGATGGAAATCTGGAGAGATTTACATCCTAATGATAGAGATTATTCTTTTTATTCACATGTTCATAATAAATATTCGAGAATTGGTTATTTTATAGCTGATTTCCGATTTTTGTCCAAAGTCCAGAAATGTGAATATGATGCTATTGCTCCCTCAGATCATGCACCTTTAAGCTTAACTTTTGAGTTAAATGATGTTAGTAATGTAAACTTGCCTTGGCGCTTTCCAGAAAATTTATTACAAAGTTCGTGCTTTGTCAAATTTATAGAGATTCAGATAAAATATTTCTTTCTTTTTAATAATACGTCAGAGGTCTCGAAATTCATCATATGGGATACACTTAAAGCATACTTGCGAGGTTAGATAATATCCTATTTGGCTAAGTTCAAGAAACCGACAAAAGTAGAGTTTGATAGAATTTCAAAACAAATTAAAGACCTGGATAACACTTATGCAGTTTCTCCGAATGTTGATTTATTTAAACAAAGGTTTGAACTTCAATCACGATATAATTTATTATGAACTTATCCTATTGAAAGAAATTTGCTTAAATTAAGAAGTCAATTTTATGTGTTTGGAGATAAAAGTAATAACGATAAAAGATAAAGTTTTTTTTCTTTCCTGTATAATTCATTGTTATCCTTTATGACTGGGAGTTTTGTCAATTTATACTACATGGCTTTATAATTACTCATCTTAAGTATAACAATGTATTTCAAACAATTTTGTATTATTGCTATGTTAATTTATATTTTATGAAACTAATAAAAAGGTTGAAAAAGAAAGGAGATAAAAGTAGCAAACTATTAGCATCTCAACTTAAAGCAGGTAGAGCTAAAAGACATTTTTTTTAAATTTGTAAGGGCGATGGTAGTTTAACTTGCAATTATGAAGATATTAATAACATTTTTCAAGACTTTTATAGTGAACTCTATAAATCTCAGTTTCCAGCTGACTCATCTAATATGTATGCCTTCTTACAAAAGATTCATTTTCCTAGAATATCTGTTGAAGATCAGCAAATTCTTGATGCTCTTTTTACTGAAAGAGAAATTCAGAAAGTTATTCTTTCAATGCAATCTGGTAAAGCTCCTGGATTGGATGGTTTTTCTGTACGATTTTTTTTTTAAATTGCAGATTTGCTTACGCCTTATATGTTGGAAATGCTTTAAGATTCTTTTCTGCTAGGAGAGTTACCTTCCACATTTTATGAAGCCTCTATTTCTTTAATAACTTAAGAAAGATAAAGACCCTACTGATTGTTCCTCATATAGACCTATTTCATTATTAAATGTGGACGCTAAAATTCTTTCAAAAATAATGGTTAATCGGATGGAGAATATACAAGCAAATGTATTTCAAGGACCGATGCATAGATTGAAAAAAAAAATTGAAAAACTGCATCGTTTGTTGAAAAAACCATACCAAGTACAACGTGCTAGAAGTTTAGCTGTATCAAATAGCGAGACCTTTACAGACAGCGCTAAATTCAATTTAAAGCCATTTTACATTTTGCATCACTGGCATCTGCCAAACTGTTGAGAAGTTATGCTTTGTTTTTCCTCTCACGCAAGGATCTCACTTCAAATCACAGAGGGGGTTGAATTCCATTTACAACGTTACATTAAATGAATTACAGAACATACGGGGAAATAGCACGGTGGTTGCAAGAAACCATAAAATGTTTAATCTTAATGATAGTAATTTGCATTTCTTCAAGCGCAATTAGTCAATATAGTCATATTCTTCTCCGAAATTTTCGTAAAGCGGCAAAGAGGATTCTGAAAATTGAGAGACAATTCCTGAGTGTATTGCAGAAATTGCAGCCACAACACAGTAAATAATGTGAAGTGAACTGCCAATAATAAACCTTTAAAGTAACCAGTCGGCTCATTTTCAACAAAATAATGTTATCTCCAGAGATTTGAACAATGCACATATTGCAAATATGAAACAGGGGCAGAGAAAACTTCTAATCGCCAGCAGATTAGGTAGCAATGGCCGACACAGGAACAACGTTACCGTTACCATAAGACCAAAAGACATAAGAGCAGAATTAAACTATTCTATAAACCCACACCATTATATCTTTGTTCTTATATTCGTGTCCTCTCACGAATGTTCACATTACATTTGTCTTCATCACAACCGACTCAACGCGCAGTTTAACCTTTACGGAAACCCACAAAAGTCCTGTAAAATCCCTTTGCAACTCTGATTTTCGAATTTTATTTCTCTCAGGAAATAGTCTACACATGTATTCCTCCGGATAAGTTACTTCATTGATCACTTTAAAAATGCTTCATCCCATTTTCAGCCTCAGGACCTTACTCTCAATCAAGTCTGCTGCGCCATTTCATCATGTCGTTTGTATTACCCCACTGCACCCAGATTACTTCCTTCTCCCCGTGACTAATCAGGAACCTATCATTCTCTGCCTTAAGTATACACAGTGGACTGGCTTCCACAGCCATCTGTGGCAAAGCATTCAGCAGATGAGCCACCAATTGGATAAAGACATTTTTCCTCCCCTCTCTTAAATGGGTGGCCGTCTATTCTGACGCTGTGCTCTCTGGTCCTTCACTCACTCACCACAAAACAAGTCCTCTCCAAGTACACTCTACGTAAGCTTCTCAGAATTCGGTATGTTTCAATGATATTTTCCACCCAATTATTCAGAACTATTGGGAATATCCAGGAACAATATAAAGCTCCTAATACGTTAACCCTTTCATTCATGGAAGATTCTCATGAACCCCATCTGTATCTTTTCCAATGTCAGTGCACCGTTTCTTAGAAAAGGAGCCTTTTCTAAGAAAGGAGCCTCCGAAAGGTCTAACTAATGTCGATAAAACCCCACTATGACACAACATTATATCTTTCTTCTTATATTCGTGTCCTCTCACGAATTTGTCTTACTCACCACCGACCCAACCCGCTGGTTAACGTTTACGAAATCCTACACAAAGCCTGTAAAATCCCCCTGTAACCCTGATTATCGAATTTTATTTCTGCTAGAAAATAGTCTGCGCATGTATTCCCTCAGGTAAGTTATTTCATCGATCACTTTAAAAATGCTTCCCATTTTCAGCATCAGGGCGTTACTCTCAAGCCCATACCGAGCTTCCTTTTACAAAGTGATGCTGAGGTTTGGTGTTGTATCGCTCTCGTCCTGCTGTGAAATCATGAACGAACTTCTGCTCTCAAACCTCCGCAATGGAGGTTCCCAGCCCGGCTGCGAAAGAAGGAGGGTTGGACATTGGATAAGGAACACTTCCTGAAAAAATCAACAGCTAGAGAAACGTCAAGAGAAACTACAAATTCCTTACACCTGGGAGAGAGAGGATCTATGTCTAGAGGGGATACAGCTGGGAACTACAGCATTAGCAGTAGAAATGTTAAGCAGGTCCTTACATATATCCGATTGGTTGTTATGGATATTCCTATCTCTAATAATGGATTTTGCACAATTTAATTGGTAGGACTCTGACTCTAAAACTGTATTTATAGAGGTATTCTCTTTCTTATGACTTTGTATATTAAAGCAAGATTTTGGTGAATAATGTTTGCTTGTGTAATGTAATCAGATTGACATAAATTGCTGCAAGATCCTGAAATCCATTGGATTGTTTTGATTTCTCTTGATATTTTCAGAATTTATCATCCTGAATATGTTCGTCTTTTATTATATATTTCGAGTTTTTGGCATCGTCCTGCGGTCGATACACAACACTTCCATATGTACCTTTTCGGAACTACACTAACTGGCAGATGCAGCATATAATTTCCCTTTAAACAATATACTTTTGCATATGACGTAGAAAGTAAAAATTTCGTGACTTTCTGAAGGACTCGGCAGACTTAACTCTAAAGCAAACAGGTACGGCATATTTAAGCAGACCAAGTTTCATCGCTATTACCAGCAGTGAGGCCGGCGAGGCGACTTCCAAGCACAGCTGAAACACAGAGTAATGATACCTCCTCTACCCATCTACCCAGCATCTAGATAGCATATACGCATTCACTGGAGAATGAAATTGTGGACATCAGAACAAGATTACCGATTCAGAGGGAAATGAGATATAATTGTGTTTGTTTTCACGTATTAGATACATGGCTTACTATCTGCGCGCCAGATATAAGGATCAGACCCGAAGTCTCCTCTAGTCAGTGGATGGATCGAACTGCTGATCCAATAAAGGCAATCTTAGAGGTGCCGTAATAAGCTCTCGGTGATGTTTCGATGTGTCGAATGATGGTTTTCCCGAGCTTGAACACCTAACTGTCAAACTTTGTCCATCCTGTTTATCTAGGAAATTATCCTCCATCATCCCAGCTGCAGTTTACAGCGGCCAACTGGAATGATTTGCTTGAGATACTGCATGATGTAATCTTCAAACAAGAAACAGAAGATGGTAAATTCTGGGACATTTTAGTACATATTTAGAGATTTTAGCCAGGTTTGACTGAAGAAACTCCTGCCCGTTTACCGTTATCAGATCCCTGCAGCACCAAAAGACCCAACACAATAGAACACTGTTATTGAAAGATAGGAATCCCTACCGTTCTATGCCCAGACCGCATTTTGATAAATCAGGTCAGTTGACCCTCCTTCCCTTACCTGCATAGAGGCAGATGCTCCAGATATCAATACAACAAAGAGGTAGTCGCGGGAGGCAGAGAACCAGCTTAGGATTTGTTTGGAGTCGGAGGAATGGGACTTGTTCAATGACTGCTAAGATAGCTCGCCACATGATGGGTTACAAAGTTATCCCGGACGAGCACGCAAATGTCACGTTAATGGATACAGAATTGTTTTATTCAACAACTTGAGACAATCTTGGAGGCAGAACCCTGCTGACCCAACTCAATTCAATTCAAGTTTAATTGAAATTTAACCATACATGAACACAACCAAACGTAACAGCATTACTACTGGGTCAAAATGCAAAGGCTCATTACCAACAGTCATACATAGTAATCACACACGAGATCATCAAGCTGCTAGGTACTTTACAAGGCTTAGAGGAGCATTACTCGCAAAGACAAACATATATAGAAAACACATCCGGAAAAATGTGTTTGTGTATGGTCGAGAACCCTCAGACCATTTTAAATCTTCAGTCACCACAGCTGCGCTACGCTTCCACAGGTACCGCTCGAAAGGTAAAGAGAGCGACCCCGTTGAGGCACGATTCCATGGAGTGACGCTTCAGACGACCAAATCAGACCCAGAGATGGTTTTCCGGAGAGCTTAAGTCTGGGAGGTAGCTCAGACTCCGTACGGACACTGCGCACACCATCCCCGGTGAAGCGCTACAGCTGCCTCCCTTCACTCAGATTGGTTGCAAACGGGCTGCACCATAGGCATTTAGGCCTAGTCCTCGCTACAGTGGAGGATTAGGCCCCGCTATCAGCCTCTGCCCGCATCCAATAAATCAACGAATCCAACCTGTGGCACATTAGATTAACAATGTCCAAAGGGGTCTTGTTATCACAAGAAAAGCGATTATGGCATCCACTCATCATTTGATTGTAAGCGTCCATCAACTCAGGCAGCAGTACCTTGTGCTCTTCCTCATTATCTCCGCCAGCGAGCAACTTGCTGATGATGCAGCCCTGCAGTACTTTATTCCAATAGTACATCACACGTTAAATGTTAATGACCAGAAGAAGCAGGGGGAGAATTCTAGTGCTACAGTGTATCTGCAATTTCTCGGTTGAATGAGATGTAATTTTCATGCCTCCATCTTCGCACCCATTCTCCAGGCACACAAAATTAATGTTAATCAGCATTGTCTGGATTTCAAACACTGGTATTTACATGTCCAAGCAACTATTGTCCAGTACTGCATTTTGAATTTAACCTACAATCCACGTTCAGGTCTAAAGATTGGTTGCTAAAGGTAGTATTTGTATATACTCTAACTCCAGAATACGCCCTAACAAACCTCATAGATTCGATGTGCCTGACGTAACGGCGTGCAAAAACATGTAGCACAGAATAAGAACCACAACGGTAACGAATATATTCTGCGTGCATTGTTTTAATATCGGCCACTAAATGGGATGTGTAACCACTGTACTTATGGAAAACTTACCTTTCTACTGCTTTGCAGCTGCTGATTCCACCAAAGGAAGATGCTAGACCGTTCACACAGTTTTCCCATCTGAATCAAAGAATGTCTGATGGTAGTCCTGTCTCGTATTCACTGCTTCTCAAACAGCTGCATTACTATTTTTCCACTGAATGGCACAAGTAAACATCTCAATCTAGTTGAATGGAATTAATACATTAACTTTTACTGCCACCTTGCGGTAGAATTTAATTATAAAAACTGATTTTGCAGATCACTTCTAACAATTAAGAAAAACTTGGACAGGTATATGGATGAGAGGTGTCTGTAGGGATATGGTCCGGGTGCAGGTCAGTGGGTCTAGGCAGAAAAATGGTTCAGCACAGCCAAGAAGGGCCAAAAGGCCCGTTTCCGTGCTGCAATGTTCTATGGTTCTATGGCTCTAACATGAATATGACGTGCAACACACACAAAATGTTCGAAAAATTTGGGGGACTGTTGGAGCGATTGTGGAGGGAAAATATAATAAAATTAAATTATTAAGTAATGCAAAAAAGGAGCAACATAATAAAACAAATAGTGAGGTATTCATGGGTTCATGCTGCATTCAGAAATTTGGCAGAGGATAGGTTTAAAACTTTGAATCTATATCGTCAGGCCCCTGTACCTCTTCCTTGGCTACATAAATGATAAGATGGCACGCTCTCAGTAATGCGGGTACTTAATGATGGTTCGCACATTTTATGGTCATCACCTATTGAAGATGCTGTAGTTTCTTTTTGAAGAGGAAGCACCCCTTTGAGTATATATGATTTCACACTCTTCAGGTCTTTATCATTTGATAAAACCAGCCGTCAGTTTTCATTCTATCTTAAAACATTTCGGTGACTATTGGAGCATGGTTCTTCATTCAGACCCATTTATGAATCAATTTAATGCACTGGTTGACTATTGGAATATTTATTTTATTTTTTCTTCTTTGGACGATCAACTAGACGTTTCCGCTCATGACCCTAGTGTTTCCCTGTGACATTACTCTGGACATTCTTGCTTTTTTGTTAGAATAGCGTATTGAGAACTGTCTTAAATTCAACCTAGTTTAGAATGGGCATCGAGGACGAGAAAATCTGCAGATGCTGGAAATCTAAGCAACACACACAAAATGCTGGTGAAATTCAACAGGCCAGGCAGTATCTATGAAAAAGAGTGAACTGTCACCCCTTCATCAGGGCGAAAAGTTCGAGCAAGAAGGTATGGAGGAGGCGGATGTATTACAAGGTAATGGGTCTTGTGTGAAATCGGGAGATGGGGATGTCTGAAATAAAAAGTTGGGAAGCTGATATCTCGATCAAATTGGCTCTCTCACAGAAAAAAAGAGGTTTGATCAGCGGCCAACCCGGACCTCAGAAGTTTGGAGAGTAGTGAACTTCAAACAGTTCCACTGTCCGAGGATAAAAGGATCCAGCAGGACGCGGCAAGGAAAACGAGAATTGGCTTCCGACCAGTTGATCTTTGGGATTGATGAGTAAGAGCAAACTAAAGAAAGGCAGTCGCAAGCCCAGCGACCGTCATCTAAGTGGACATAGTCAGAGTGATGATCTTGATGCTTAAGCTTTTGGAGGTTACTGTCAAATGAAAGAAATGAAAGAAAAGCTCTCGTTTTATTGCTGTCTGCTACAAGCGTGCATGACCATGCATTTCCCAACATTTTATTTCATGTGTCAAGATCTTGCCCATTCTCCTAACCTGTCCCTAAGTCTTTATTCAACCTAAATATTTCCTCAACACTACCTACCCCTCCTACCAATCTTCGTATCATATGCAAACTTGGGAAGAAAGGCATCTGTTCCATCATCTAAGTCATTGATATACAGCATAAAAGGAAGCTGACCCAACACCAATATTTGCAGTACACTACTAGTCACTGGCAGCCAAGCAGAAACGGATGATTTTATTCCTACTCGATGCCTCCTACCTATCAAACAGTGCTCTAACCATCTTAGTAACTCTCCTGTAATTCCATGGACTATTAAATGGATAAGCAGCCTCATGTGCGGCACCCTGTCAAGAGTCTTCTAATAGTCCAAATATGAAATATTCACTGCACCCCTTTATCTATCATACTTATAATCTCCTCAAGGAATTCCAACAGGTTCTTCAGGCGCGACTTCCCGTTAAGGAGACCATGCTGACTTTGTACTCTTTAGTCCTCAGTCAACAAGTACTCCAAGACCGCATCCTTCAAAATTGACTCTAACATCTTCCCAACTACTGAGGTCAGGCTAACTGGTCCATAATTTCCTTTATGCTGCCTTATTCCTTTCTTAAAGAGTGGGGTGACATTTGCAGTTTTCCAATCCTCTGGCACCATGCCAGATTCCAATAATTTTTGAAAGATCATTACTAATTCCTCCACGTTCTCTAATGCTACCTCTTTCAAACCCCTAGAATGCAATTCATTAGCTCCGGGTGACTTATGTACCGTTTGGTCTTTCAGCTTTTTCAGTCGCTTCTCCCTTGTAATAGTAACTGCACTCACTTCCCTTCACTCACACACTTCAACATGTGGTACCCTGCGGGTGTCTTCCACTGTGAAGACTGAAGCAAAATACTCATCTCGTTCACATGGCATCTCCTTATCCCCAGTTATTATATATAATTTTCCAGCTGCCTTAAATCCACTCTCAACACTTCCTTTATTTCTTTTTAACATACTTGAAAAAGGTTTTACTATGCACTTTGATATTATTTGCTAGCTTGCTTTCATATTACATCTTTCTCTCCGGATGATTCGTTTAGTTGTCATCTGTAGGTATTTAAATGCCTCCCAATCCTCTATCTTCCAGCTAATTTTTGCTTTGTTGTTTGCCCTCTCTTTTGCTTTTACATTAGCTTTAACTTTCTGTATCAGCCTTGGGCGCTCTCCTTCGTTTTTAGAATACATCTATTCTACACCTTCCTCAATTTCCCAGAAACTCATGCATTGCTGCTCTGCTGTCATCACTTCCAGCATCTCATTCCGATTTACTTTGCCCAACTCTTTCATACCACTGTATTTCCTTTACTCGACTGAAATAATGCTACGTCAGATTTTACTTTCTCCCTTTTAAATTTCAAGTTGAACTCAGTCGATTTGTACTCACTGCTTCCGAAGTGTTCTTTTAACTTACGCTCCCTAATCGAATAGGTTTCAATACATAACACACAATCTAGTGCAGCTGATCCCGCAGTAGGCTCATCGACGAACTGCTCTCATAGCCATCTCGTAGACATTCAACAAACTCACTCTCTCGAGATCAATTACCAACCTGATTTTTCCAATCGACCTGCAAGATGAAATCTCTCATGACTATCAGAACATCACCCTTCCCATTTCACACGTGTGTGTGTGTGTGTGTGTGTGTGTGTGTGTGTGTGTGTGTGTGTGTGTGTGTGTGTGCGCGCGCGCGCGCGCGCGCACCCTTAACTCCTGATGGAGTCGTCTGAGCGCCGTCTGTGACAAGCTTTTTGCACCGATCTTTTTGGTATGCGCTGATGCCACTACGCCACTAGCCGGCCTATTGTTACTGTTTGGAGACCTGTAAAAACTGCTATCATGGTCATTTTGCACTTGCAGGTTCTCAACGCGATCCCCAGGTATTCAATATTTTCCGATCCTATGTCACACCTTTCTACTGATCTGATGCCACCCTTTACCCGCAGAGCCACGCCACCGACTCTGCCTACCTTCCTCTCCCTCCGATGCATGTAATCTTGTACATTGAGCTGCTAACTACAACTATCTTTCAGCTATGATTCAGTGGTGGCCACAGCATCATATGTAACTGTCTGTAACAGTGCAACAAGATTATCCACCTTATTTCTTACACTCTGTTAATTGAGATAGAACACCTTGAGTACTGTATTTGCCATTCCTCTTGTCTCCGCATCCCTAATGCACTGATACTCATTCCTGTGGCTGTAACCCTGTCCCATCATCTGCTTGCCCATCCTGAGAGTCTGACTGCATGCCGTCTTAGTTTTTTTTTACCATCTGTCCCAACCTGAATCCTCTCACTTCGGCTCCTACCTCTACCTCCGCCAATTTAGTTTACATCCTCCCCAAAAACTCCATCAAACTTGCCTTCCAGAATATTGCAGACATCGGTTTCAGGTGCAATGCATCACTTTTGTACTGGTCTGACATCCCCTCGAAGAGTTCCCACTGGTGCAAGAGTCTGAATCCCCGCACCCTGCACACCAGCTTCTCAGTCCTGTACTTACCTGCCAGATAATGCTGCTTTCACCCTCAATGTTGCATGGCACAGATAGCAACTCAGAAGTTACTCTCCTGAAAGTCCTGTTTCTCAGCTTTCTGCCGAGCACCAAATTCTCTCTTCAGGACCACTTTGATTTTCCTTCCTTTGTCATTGGTACCAATATGTACCAAGTCATTAGGCTGCTTTCCGTCTGTTTATCTTTCACCACACTGACGCTGAAGCCGCAGGCAAGCGGCGGCTATTTGAGGGGCGGAGGTTCTAACTGAGAATCGGGAATCAGTCTACTGCAATGCATAATATGTTATAAATGACAGTGAGCTATATGTGTGTGTGTGTGTGTGTGTGTGTGTGTGTGTGTGTGTGTGTCTATGTTTGAATAAATTAAACAAGCACTTCAAAAAGAACGGAGAAAATACTGAGGTATTGTTCAGGGGTTCAATTTGATGGCCGATGGGACGAAGCTGTTCCTGCAAAGTTGACTGTGACGTTTAAGGCTCCTTTACCTCCTCTTTGATGAAAGCAAGGAGAAGAGGGTATTTCCTGGTTGACATGTGTCCAGAATGATCTTTGTCGTCTTCTCTGACATCGGTTTTGAAGGTGTCAGGAATTCTGAGGAGGCAACAGCCCATCATAAATTTTTATCTACTTTGGGCAGCGTTTTTCAATCATGTTCTGTCGCCGCTCCTTACATAACGGTGATGCAACCAGTTAGAATGCCTGTGGTGTAGATGGAAGTGTTTCCATGCGAATCTCCCCAGATCCTGCACGTGATAATCCAATGGATTTTTGTGAGATAGAAATTCATATGCCTACCTTGGCATTGATTTAGCATTCAGGCTAAAGTGAATCGCAACTCTGTTTTCACTAAAGCAGATCAATTGGCTTCCTGTCGTAATTCTCTTAGGGGTGAAGCGCCGTGCAAGTGTAATACGCCGTTGTAGATATGGGACCACCTTTCCAGAGAAGGAAATATGCAGAACGCTTCAGCTGAAATCAGAATGCTCTTGGAAACCGAATATCGGTGACATTTGAATCTGAGTTTGCACTGCTTTATTGTACTATGTATGTATCATGTATATATGTATGTATGGATGTATATATGTTTTTATAGATACAGAGCGGAGCTGGTACTTCCCACAACCAAGATGCACGTATTCAACCCTAACTTAATCACAGGACAGCTTGCTAGGTCCAGTTAAACGACTAGCCTGTGAGTCTTTGCAATGTGGAAGGAAATCGGAGCACCGGCAGGAGCACGTAAAAATTCTTACAGACGCCGTCGCAATTGATCTCTGAAATGAGAAGCCCCGAGCTACAATCGCGCTAACAGCGATGCTACCGTGGCGCCTCTAATTATCATTATATTTTAACTTAATTTGATGATCTGACTCATTTAAACAAGGCAGTGATTTCTGATGACATCTAACTTTTGTACACTTAGGTCAGGAAGATTAGAACTGTAGTACTGCAAACACTCTGTCAACTGTGCTTCCAGACTGCAAAATACCTGTGCTTCCAGACTGCAAAATACCTGAGCTGTTGCAGATTCTGGGGTCAGTTGTCTGTGGCAGATCATTCCACAGATCCACAATAAAAATGTCTTTTCCAGTGTTCTAAACGGTCGCCGCTCAGTTTTGAGGTTGTGCCCATTGGTTCTGGACACATGCACCACAGGAGGCATTCTCTCCACATCTACCTTATCTAGTCCTTTCAGCATTTTGTAGGTTTCAATGGGATACCCACGTATTACTTTAAGTTCCAGTGAATACAGATCCAAAGCTGCGAAACTCTCCTCATATGTTCAACCCCTTCATTCCCGGACTCATCTGGATCAACTTCCACTGGACTTTCTCCGTTGACAAAACATCCTTTCTAACATATTGGACCCAAACCTGTTTAAAATACTCCAGGTGCAGCCAGACTAGGGTCTTATCAGGTTCATCGTTAACTATTTGTGTTTATATTTTATTCCCCTTGAAATAAGACCATAAGACCAGATATATAGGAGCAGAAGTTGGCCATTTGGTTAATCAAGAACCGATCTACCTCTGCTTTAAATGCACCCAATGACTTGGCCTGCACAGCCGTTCGTGCAACAAATTCCACAGATTTACCACACCCTGACTAAAGTAATTTCTCCACATTTCAGTTCTAAATAGACGTCCTTCAATCCTGAATTCGTTCCATAATCCTCTACCATGGGAAATAACTTTGCCATATCTAATCTGTTCAGGCCTTTTAAAATTCGGAGTGTTTCTCTGAGATCTCCCTTTATACTTCTGAATTCCAGGGAATATAGCCCAAGAGCTGCCAGACGTTCCTCATACAGTAACCCATTCATTCCTGGAATCATTCTCGTCAATCTCGTCAGCCGCACATGCAGCACTTTGTCAAAGGTCTTCTGATAATCCAAGTACACTGCATCTACCCTGTCTACCCTGCTTGCAATTTCCTCAAATAATTGCAGTAGATTTGTCAGGAGGATTTTCCTTTCAGGAAACTAAATTCCAGCATTGCATCTGCCTTCTTTACCACTGACACAAACTGTAAATTGGCCTTATACGAGCCTTGCATGAGGAGGCGTAAGTCTCTTTGCACCTCTGACTTTTGAAATTGTTTCCCATTTAGACAATATCCAGTACTTTTGTTCCTTTTATGAAAATACATTATCATACATTTCCTAAAACTGCCTTCCATCTGCCACTTGTTTTGCCCATTCTTCCAATTGGTTCAATCGCATTGCTTCTTCAGCACTGCCAGCCCATCCACTTACCTTCATATCATCCGCACACGTTGCTACAAAGCCATCAATTATATTATCTAAATCATGGACCAACAATGTGAAAAGTAACGATTGCAATACTGATCGCAGAGAACATCGCTAGTTACTTGCAGCCAAACAGAAAAAAAGCCCATTTTATGCACACTTGCCTGTTAACCATTCCTCTAACCACGCCAGTATATTTCCTGCATTGCCATAGGAATTTATCTTGTAAATCAGCCGCATGTGTGGCATCTCATTGAACGCCTTCTGAAAGTCCAAGTAAATGACATCCACTACCTCTCTTTTTTTCCACCCTGCTTGCTACTCCCTGGAAGAACTGAACAGTTTTGTCAGGCAAGACTTTTCTTCACAGAAAACTGCTGAATTTAACGTATTTTCTCAGGAGTCGACAGAGAATCCTGAAACTTCATCCTTAATAATCGACTCCAGCACTTTCTCAATCACTGTGGTTAGGCTAACTGGCCTATAATTTCTTTTATTTTGTCTTCCACCATTTTTAACCAGTGGATTGGTATTTGCAATTATTTGCAAGGAGAGTGTTCCTACTGAGATAGGGTGAGACAATAACTAGAGGTAATAGGTAAGAATGAAAGTTGAAATATTTGAGGGAGACATGACGGAGAGCTTCTTTACAGAAGGTAGTGAGAGTGTGGAACAAGGGTGCCATTGTATTTCTAAGAGCTCCATTTCAATATTTGAAAAAATCTGGATAGGTAGTTGGAGGCAGCAAGAGTGGAGGGCTAGGTGTATTTGGATAAACGAAGCATTGCAAGGTGTATGGAGGGCTATGATCCAGGTGGGGCGAGATGGCACACAGCAGAAAAATAGTGCGGCCCGGACTAGATGGGCCGAAGTGACAGTTTTTGTGTTGTAGTACTCTATGGCTCTGTGACGACGAATCTTTGTGGGTTTTTTATTTTCTCTTTTTGCAGATGTTGCCTGGCATGCCGATGGATTTGCAGATAAGAAATTTCTGTTGGAAACGGCTGCACAGGAAGTTAAGACGACTGAGCAAGATAATTACTCGCAAACAACGTCTGGCAGCCTGCGACGCCGCCTCTGTAAGAAAAGCAGACATGGCGGTCGAGCAAAGAGAGCAAATGCAAAACCTATCATTCTGCAAGTAATCACAGACGCCTTTTCTGCAATATAACAATAAAAAATAAAGCAATCGTTCAATAGTTTACTGCAATTTCTGATCTTTCTCATAAATCACATCTGTTTGGACATTCCTCAGCACAGGATGGCTGAGCTCTAAGGATACCTCAGATTCCATGGAGCCTGAATTTCCTGGCGTCTACAAGGGAGTCGTAGAACATAAAAAAAATACATAACACAGGGACAGGCCTTACAGTCCACAATGTGCAAACCAAGTAAAATAGTATTCAAGTGACTACAACAGGAATTCTGCAGATGCTGGAAATTCAAGCAACACATATCAAAGTTGCTGGTGAATGCAGCAGGCCAGGCAGCATCTCTAGGAAGAGGTAGAGTCGACGTTTCCGGCCGAGACCCTTCGTCAGGACTAACTGAAGGAAGAGTGAGTAAGAGATTTGAAAGTGGGAGGGGGAGGGGGAGATCAAAAATGATAGGAGAAGACAGGAGAGGGAGGGATGGAGCCAAGAGCTGGACAGGTGATGGCAAAGGGGATATGAGAGGATCATGGGACGGGAGGCCTAGGGAGAAAGAAAGGGGTGGGGGAAACCCAGAGGATGGGCAAGGGGTATAGTCAGAGGGACAGAGGGAGAAAAAGGAGAGAGAGAGAAAGAATGTGTGTATATAAATAAATAACGGATGGGGTACGAGGGGGAGCTGGGGCATTAGCGGAAGTTAGAGAAGTCAGTGTTCATGCCATCAGGTTGGAGGCTACCCAGACAGAATATAAGGTGTTGTTCCTCCAACCTGGGTGTGGCTTCATCTTTATAGTAGAGGAGGCCGTGGATAGACATATCAGAATGGGAATGGGATGTGGAATTAAAATGTGTGGCCACTGGGAGATCCTGCTTTCTCTGGCGGACAGAGCGTAGGTGTTCAGTGAAATGACCTCCCAGTCTGTGTCGGGTCTCACCAATATATAGAAGGCCACATCGGGAGCACCGGACGCAGTATATCACCCCAGCCGACTCACAGGTGAACTGTCGCCTCACCTGGAAGGACTATCTGGGGCCCTGAATGGTGGTAAGGGAGGAAGTGTAAGGGCATGTGTAGCACTTGTTGTGGCTAAGTGGCTAAGTAAATTAATCTCAGCTGCCATATTCGAGTCATTGTCTGCGCGTCTCTGAAAACTCTCTAATGTATCTTTCTCTACTACGACACTAGGCAACACATTCCAGGCACCCACCACCTTTTCTGTAAAAAAAACTACCCCTGATATCCCTTTGAATTTACCTATTCTCACTAAATTCATGCTCTCTGGTATTAAGAATTTAAACCGTCCGAACTGCAGTTAAATAAGGGTGCAATAAAACTTACTGATTTTGAACTGAGTGCCTCGATGATTAAAATGAAGGATCCCATATGCCTTCCCTATCAAACTGTGTAGCAGGATCCCTTTGCTCATCAGCACTGTTCAGGATTTTGCCCATAACAGTGTACGGTCTCTTTACGTTTGCCCTACCAAGATGGAATACTTAGCATTTCGCCAAGTCAAGCTTCAAAGCATCTGCAGCCTGACTACCGAACTGTCTGCATTGTAATCCAGGACATATCTGTTTATCACAAGCAGCAAAGACCAGTGCAGAACGCTGCTAAACACGAATAATCGAAAACCTCGAATCAGAATGTGATAATTGGATAACTGTCGTCCATTGCACACCAGTTTTGAATCCAAACCATTGTGTCCATTCAATTTAGTCTGGCATCTGACAAGTGCAGAGGTGTCAGCGCGGTATACAGATTCAGGCGCTGCAGGTTTAACCAGTTGTTTTGCATTCTTAAGTAGCTGCCTGTGGTGAGTAACAGCACGGATCTCCAAACATTCCGCACCAACATGCAGATTCTCTCTCTCTCTCTCTCTCACACACACACACACACACACACACACACACACGCTGGTCGTGCACTTTTGACATTCCTACCATCACTGAAGAGATGGAACGCAGAAAATAGATCATAGAATAGTACAGCACAGTACAGGCCTTTCGGCCCACAATGTTGTGCCGACCCTCAAACCCTGCCTCCCATATAAGCCCCCACCTTAAATTCCTCCATATACCTGTCTAGTAGTCTCTTAAACTTCATTACTGTATCTGCCTCCACCACTGACTCAGGCAGAGCATTCCACGCACCAACCACTCCCTGAGTAAAAAACCTTCCTCTAATATCCCCGTTGAACTTCCCACCCCTTACCTTAAAGCCATGTCCTCTTGTATTGAGCAGTTGTGCCCTGAGGAAGAGGCGCTGGCTATCCACTCTATCTATTCCTCTTATTATCTCGTACACTTCTATCATGTCTCCTCTCTTCCTCCTTCTCTCCAAAGAGTAAAGCCCTAGCTCCCTTAAGTTCTCATCATAATCCATACTCTCTAAACCAGGCAGCATCCTGGCAAATCTCCTCTGTACCTTTTCCGATGCTTCTACATCCTTCATATAGTGAGGCGACCAGAACTGGACACAGTACTCCAAGTGTGGCCGAACCAGAGTTTTACAGAGCTGCATCATTACCTCGTGACTCTTAAACTCTATCCCTTGACTTATGAAAGCTAACACCAGATAAGCTTTCTTAACTACCCTATCTACCTGTGAGGCAACTTTCAGGGATCTGTGGACATGTACCCCCAGATCCCTCTGCTCCTCCACACTACCAAGTATCCTGCCATTTACTTTGTACTCTGCCTTGGAGTTTGTCCTTCCAAAGTGTACCACCTCACACTTCTCCAAGTTGAACTCCATCTGCCACTTCTCAGCCCACTTCTGCATCCTATCAATGTCTCTCTGCAATCTTTGACAATCCTCTACACTATCTACAACACCACCAACCTTTGTGTCGTCTGCAAACTTGCCAACCCACCCTTCTACCCCCCACATCCAGGTCGTTAATAAAAATCACGAAAAATAGAGGTCCCAGAACAGCTCCTTGTGGGACACCACTAGTCACAACCCTCCAATCTGAATGTACTCCCTCCACCACAACCCTCTGCCTTCTGCAGGCAAGCCAATTCTGAATCCACCTGGCTAAACTTCCCTGAATCCCATGCCTTCTGACTTTCTGAATAAGCCTATCATGTTGAACCTTGTCAAATGCCTTACTAAAATCCATATAGATCACATCCACTGCACTACCCTCATCTATAGGCCTGGTCACCTCCTCAAAGATCTCTATAAGGCTTGTTAGACATGATCTGCCCTTCACAAACCATACTGACTGTCCCTGATCAGACCATGATTCTCTAACTGCCCATAGATCCTATCTCTAACAATCATTTCCAACAGCTTTCCCACCGCAAAGGTAAAGCTCACTGGTCTATAATTACCCAAACTATCCTTACAACCTTTTTTGAACAAGGGGACAACATTCGCTTCCCTCCAATCCTCCGGTACCATTCCCATGGACAACGATGACATAAAGATCCCAGCCAGAGGCTCAGCAATCTCTTCCCTCGCCTCGTGGAGCAGCCTGGGGAATATTCCATCAGATCCCGGGGACTTATCCGTCCTAATGTATTTTAATAACTCCAACACCTCCTCTCCCTTAATATCAACATGTTCCAGAACATTAAGCTTACTCATATTGTCCTTATCGTCATCAAGTTCCCTCTCATTGGTGAATACCGAATACGAAGTATTCATTGAGGACTCGCTCACTTCCACAGCCTCCAAGCACATCTTCTGACCCTTATCTCTAATCTATCCTACCTTCATTCCTGTCCTCCTTTTGTTTTTCACATATTTGAAGAATGCCTTGCGAGTTCCCTTTACCATACTCGCCAAGGACTTCTCATGCCCCCTTCTTGCTCTTCTCAGCCCCTTCTTAAGCTCCTTTCTTGCTTCCTTATATTCCTCAATCGACTCATCTGATCCTTGCTTCCTAAACCTCATGTATGCTGCCTTCTTCCACCTGACTGGATTTTCCACTTCACTTGTCACCCACTGATTCTTCACCCTACCATAATTTATCATCCTCACCGGGACAAATTTATCCCTAACATCCCGCAAGAGATCTCTAAACATCGAGCACATGACCAGAGTACATTTCCCTGCAAAAACATCATCCCTATTCACATTTGCAAGTTCTAGTTTATAGCCTCATAATTTGCCCTTCCACAATTAAAAATTTTCCTGTCGTCTCTGATTCTACTCTTTTCCATGATAATGCTAAAGGCCAAGGAGCAGTGGTAACTGTCCCCTAGATGCTCACCCACAGAGACATCTGTGACCTGACACGGTTCGTTACCTAATACTGCAGCTAGCATGGCATTCCGCCCCTCGTCGGCCTGTCAAAATACTGTGAGAGGAATCCATCCCGGACACACTTAACAAACTCTGCCCCGTCTAAACCCTTGGAACTAATCAGGTGCTAATCAATATTAGGGAAGTTGAAGTCACCCTTGATAACAATCCTGTTATTTTTGAACCATTCTCAAACTCTTCCTCCTAATCTGCTCCTTGGTATCCCTGCTGCTACCAGGGGGCCTATAGAATACTCCCAAGAGAGTAACTGCTCCCTTCCTGTTCCTGACTTCCACCCATACTGACTCAAAAGAGGAGCCTACTACGTTACCCAACATTTCTGTAGCTGTAATAGTATCCCTGACCAGTAATGCCACCCCCTCTCCCCTTTCCCCCCTCTCTATTCCTTTTAAAGCACTGAAGTCCAGGAATATTGAGAATCCATCCCTGCCCTGCTGCCAGCCAAGTATCTGTAATGGCCACTACTTCATAATTCCATGTATGTATCCAAGCTCTCGGTTCATCACCTTTGTTCCTGATGCTTCTTGCATTGAAGTACACACACTTTAGCCCTTCTACTTTACTACCTTTACACACTTTATTCTGCTTCTCTTTCCTCAAAACCTTTCTATATGTTAGATCTGGCTTTACTACATGCACTTCTTTCACTGCTCTATCATTCCGGGTCCCATCCCCCTTGCAAATTAGTTTAAACCCTCCCGAACCTTGCTGGCAAACCTACCTGCAAGGGTATTGCTCCCCCTCAAGTTCAGCTGCAACCCATCCAATCTGTACAGGTCCCACCTTCCCCAGAAGAGATCCCAATGATCTAAAAATCTAAAACCCTGCTCCCTGCACCAACTCCTCAGCCTCGCATTCAACTGCCATCTCCTCCAATTCTTACCATCTCTGTCACGTAGCACTGGCAGCAATCCTGAGAACGCCACCCTTGAGGTCCTGTTCTTCAGCCTTCTGCCTAATTCCTGAAACTCACACTTCAGGACCTCGTCCCTCTTCCTGCCTATGTCGTTGATACCAACATGTATCACAACTTCTGGTTGCTTTTTCTCTCGTACCAGGATGTCGTGCACCCGGTCAGAGACATCCCGGACCCTGGCACCCGGGAGGCAACAAACCATGCGGGTGTCCTTCTCACGTCCACAAAGTCTCCTGTCTGCTCCCCTGACTATAGAGTCTCCAATGACGACAGCTCTCCTCTTCTCCGTCCCACCCTTCTACACCACAGGGTCAGACTCGGTGCCAGAGGCCTTGCCACGGTGGCTCACACCTGGTCGTTTGTCCCCGCCAACAGTATCCAGGACGGTAAACTTATTATTCAGGGGAATGGCTACAGGGGTGCTCTGCATTACCTGTCTGCTCACCTTCGCTTTCCCCCCTCTGAGATACAAGAGCTAGAAGAGCTTAATTCCCCACTGTCCTCAGATTTGTAAATGCACAATGAAACCATATACGTTACCTCAGTGTGTGTGTGTGTGTGTGTGTGTGTGTGTGTGTGTGTGTGTGTGTGTACGTGTGTATGCTAGTGCTCATAGAGTTGTAGGATCATACAAAAATACTGAACGGAAACAGCCTTTCTGTCCATCTGGTGCATAACAAAACCTTCTAAGTTACCTACGGCCATTGATTTTCACGGGGAACATAGACCTCCATATTCCTGCTGTCAATGCACGTATCCAAAATTCTCTGAAACCTTGAAATCTGCTCTCATGCACCTCTTGTGCTGGCAGCTGTTTTTACATTAATCCCCCCTCTGAATGAAGAATATTCCCCTCGTGTTCCCCCTAAACTTCTCAACTTTCATCCTTAAGCCATGATCTCTCGTTGTACTCCCACCCAACCCCAAAGGAAAATGTCTGCCCTTCATTATTTCTCTCTATCGCACAGACATACACACCCAAGCGCGCGCCCGCGCGCGCACACACACACGTGCTCTCCAACCCATACGCAAAAATTGATTAAACAATTCCTCAGCGGGTATGTCATAGCAAGGAATGATCGTCGTTTCAGGTGCATATCTTGTTTCGACATTTTGCTTCCACGGATGTTGCTAGATTCCGGTTTGTTCCTTAAGTAGATCTTGATTTATTTTAAACTTTAGCATCGGCAGCCCTTGCGTTTCCCAATCTTAATTAAGGTATCCAGGATAGATCAGCTGAGAAACAGGGATTAATATTCCGTATCAAGTTCATGCATACGTCAGGAAGCAGTGACGAGAGCAGATTAGAAATAGATCCGTTTTTTTTGTGAGAATGATGTAATGGTCTTTTGGAGGTCACCTGATGTGATTTTCTGGCCGATGTGAGGTCACGTGATGACATGTGCGCGCCCCCCCCGCCCCCCCCCCCCACTTGCCGTGACTATATAAGGGTCGACTCAGGTAACGCAGTAGGTTTTTTTTCTGAGTTTGTAGATTTGGAGGTAGAACGTGTTGTGCTTCCGTTTCTGTTGCGTGTTTGTTTTTGTGACGCAGTTCCATTTTAAAACGGAAGGTGCGTTCTCTTACAAGATATTGTATTTGGACTGGAAATTTGTGGCTGGAAGTGACAATTTACTCAATTCCGACAGTTTTGAAGGGAGAGTGAAGAATTCATCGAAGTGAAGGATCGAGCGAAGTCGGCATTGTTTGGCAGTTTAATAAAGAATCGACCTTATTGAGTCTTCGTTGAAGAGAACCTGCATTGAGATAACAAGGTGCTCTCTCCAGAAGGAATTTAAGGTCAGTCGATTTAAACTATTTATTTTCGGCATCGGGAATCTGTGGATGGAACCAGCAGTAAAGGTGGGTCGGTGAAGAAATCGTTCTCCAGAGAAGTCTCTCCCAACTGAATGTGTAAACCTGTTGGACTTTCGAAGTTATCGCTTTAAGAACTGTTTCCGCATTTAACGCTTTAACAACCAGAGCCGAGTGGAGTTGGTGAACGGCTGCGTACCTGTTTAACCTCCGGTCAAAGTTTTCCTTTTTTTTTCCCTTATCGCTTATATGTGTTTAATAAATGTTTGGTTGTTTTCATAAAACCTGTCTCGATTAATATTCATTGTTGCCGGTTACGTAACAAAGCAGAGACATGAATTCTGGGCCCTGGCATAAAATCTTCATTTATCATCAGCCATGATTTTCCATATAGCGTGATCGGAGTCCTTAGAAGGCTGACATTTATTTTTTTTTTAAATAGAACGGAGAAGTTTGTAACAGTTAGAATGCAGTGCAAGGAGTTAAGGGATTATGTCCTTTGCAGGAAGAATAAAGTATACCGTATTTGATAAATGGGGATAGAATTCAGAAACCGGAGGCTTGGGAGTCCCAGTTCAGTGTTCCCTTAAGTTTATCTTGCAGTTTGAATTGGTATCAAGGCAGGCAGACTGGGTTTGTCACAAGCTGAGCTGTCGAAGGGTGGGCATCTGAAGAAATATGCGCCGACCTTTAAACTGAGTTCGGGACGATTTTTTTTAGGGCAGAAAGTGGCTCATCTACGGAATTCATTGCCAATGAGGGCAGTGGAGGACAAGACGTTAGGAATAATAAACCAGAGATTGGTGGGTTCTTGATTGATAGATCTAATACGGGGAGAGAATGGTG
The DNA here is from genome assembly GCF_030028105.1 of Mobula birostris. Taxonomy (NCBI): domain Eukaryota; kingdom Metazoa; phylum Chordata; class Chondrichthyes; order Myliobatiformes; family Myliobatidae; genus Mobula; species Mobula birostris. Next base: position 5,604,957 of record NC_092373.1, read on the forward strand.
TTTAAATAGAGAGCCACGATATCTTATCGCCTGCATGTATGGTGAGTAGTACCAACGTAATTGATTCATTTCTAGAAGGGTATGCTTCATTTAAACTTGGAGAAGGATAGATTAATCTGCAATATCATGGTTTCACATAGAGTATAAAACTGTTCAGCACAGGAACAAGCCTCTCAACCCGTCATGCCTGAACGCATGACAAATTAATCTTATTTATAAATATTCAATATTACTGTCATTCCTCGCTGTCAGTGTGCCCGTACAAGGTCTATTAAATACTTCTAACGCTGCTTTTCCAACAACTTCCTGTGTAAGGAGGGTCCAGAGTATTTCAATTCCCTGTGTTTAAAAAAAACTTATTTATCAAATATCCTTTCTATTTTCCACTTCTTAATTGAAATCAGTGTTTTCCAATACTTTACATTTCGACCCTGGGAATAAAATACGCTAACATCTACTCCATGTCACAACATTTTAAAATCGTTAGGTTTCCCCTCAACTCCAAGGAAAGCACCTCAGGGTTGCTCAACCTCTGCTCGTCACTAATTAACTCATTTCGGTACTGACTGCGCCCTTACTGTAACGTGGATACAGGACCCGCCGGCAGTTCTCTAAATGAGCTTTAATAATCTAAATCAGCTTTCGTAAAATGTCAACTTGTCAAAGACTTCATGGAAGTATATTTTACTGTGGTTGGTTGGTAACTTGATCGAAAGGATACTGAGAGGCAGGATTTATCAACATTTGGAGAGCCATACCATCATGGCTTGGCTTCGCGAACGAAGATTTAGGAAGGGGGCTGCCCACGTCTTCTACAGGCTCGCTGGTGGCTGACGAGGCCAATTCGGGACAGGCAGGCCCGGCTGCAAGGGAAATTCTGGTCTGGGTTTAGTGCTGCTGTGTCAAGGTTCTTCCTCCTTCTCCTTTTGTCGTCAATGCCAGCCCTGCGTGCGTTCTCGAAGGAGGAGACAGGCTGCTGAATGGTGTGTCGCCGGGCCTCGCGATTGGAGGCTAGATTAGACTACTGGCGATGGTGAATGTGACAGGCACCAAGGGATTTCTTCAGAGAGTCCTTGTACCTCTTCGGTTCCCCTCTGTCACGGTAGCCAGTGGAGAGTTCGCCATACAGCACAATCTTGGGCAGGCGATGATCCTCCATCCTGCGTTTTCAACAGCATAGTCTCGATGATAGTGACCTCCGCCTGTTTGGGGACTTCGATGTTGATGACGAAGTCACTCCAGTGGATGTTGAGGGTGGTGCGGAGGCAGCGCTGGTGGAAACGCTCAAGGAGCCGTAGGTGGTGACGGTAGGTGACCCACGACTCGGAGCCGTACAGGAGCGTGGCCAGTACAACGGCTCTGTACTTGCTGATGCTTGTTGCTCCAGACTCTTTTGTACAGCCTACCGAATGCGCTGTTTGCCTTTGCCAGTCTGTTGTCAATCTTTTTGTCGATCTTGGCATTTGACGAGATGGTGCACCTCAAGTAGCTGAACTGGTAGACTGTCTTCAGCTCTACCTCAGCGATGGTAATGCGGGAATGGTGGTAATCATCCTGAGGTGCGGGCTGATGGAGAACTTCTGTCTTCAAGCTGCCTGCAGTCAGTAGAGATCAGCAGCCTCTGCGAAACAGGATGTTTGACACTGCAGGGCTGTCTCTGTGTGGGCAACAAGGGCAGCATTGTTGGCGAAGAGTAGCTCTCGGATGAGTTGCTCGAATGTCTTGGTGTGGGACTGTAATCGCCTCAGGCTGAACAGGCTGCCGTCGTTGCGGTATCGGATGTAAGCACCGTTTCTCGTCATCGAGGTCTTCAGTGGCCCTTTTGAGCATCATGCTGAAGAAGATGGTGAAGAGAGTGGGCGCGAGGACGAAGCCTTGCTTTACTCCGTTGCCTATTGGGAAGGGTTCTGAGGGGTCGTTGTTGTGTTTGACTTGGCCACCCTTATCCTCGTGTAGCTGGATGACCATGCTGAGGAACTTTGGAGGCTTACCAGTCATTCCATGATTTTCCACAGACCTTCTCTACTCACAGTGTCGAACAGTTTGGGAAGGTCGATAAATGTCGCGTACAATCCCTTGTTCTGTTCCCTACATTTCTCTTGGAGCTGCCTGAGAACAAATACCATGTCGATACTTGTACTCAATGTCACATGGAAGTATATTTTACTCTGTTTGGTTGGTAAATAGATGGAAAAGATCCTGAGAAGCAAGATGTATCAACATTTGGAGAGCCATAATATGATTAGGAATAGTCAGCAGGGGGTTAAAGACAGGGGGTGCCTTAGGATCCTAACTGTTTAGTTTGAGGCTGTGACTATACACTTTAATGAGAATAGAGCACTAGCTATAGAGTATATTGATTCCAGCAAGGCAGCTGATAAGATACTCCATGCAGGGCTTATTGAGAAAGCAAGGAGACACGGGATCCAAAGGGACATTGCTTTGTGGATCTGAATATGGCTTGCCCACAGAAGGCAAAGAGTGGCTGTAGACGGGTCATATTCTGCATGGAGGTCAGTTACCAGTGGTGTGCCTCAGGGATCTGTTCTGGTACTCTTTCTCTTCCTAATTTTTTATAAATGACCTGGCTGAGGAAGTGGAGGGATGGGTTAGTAAATTTTCTAATGATACAAAGGTTGGGAGTGTTGTGGATAGTGTGCAGGGCTGTCAGAAACTACGGCGGGAAATGTAAAACTGGTCTGATAAGTGGCAGATGGTGTTCAACCCAGATACAGTGGCAACAAAAAGTTTGGGTACTCCTGGTCAAAATTTCTGTTACTGTGCATAGCTAAGCGATTAAAAGATGAACTGATTTCCAAAAGGCATAAAGTTAAAGATGACACATTTCTTTAATATGTTAAGCAAGAAAACTTTTTCATTTCCATCTTTTACAGTTTCAAAATAACAAAACAGGAAAAGGGCCCGAAGTAACAGTTTGGGCACCCTGCATTGCAGTACTTAGTAACACCCCCTTTGTTAAGTATCACAGCTTGTAAATGCTTTTTTTTTTGCCAGCTAAGAGTCTTTAAATTCTTGTTTGGGGGATTTCCACCCATTCTTCCTTGCAAAAGGCTTCCAGTTCTGTGAGATTCTTGGGCCGTCTTGCATGCACTGCTCTTTTGAGGTCTATCCAAAGATTCCCGATGCTGTTTAAGTCAGGGGACTGTGAGGGCCATGGCAAAACCTTCAGCTTGCACCTCTTCAGGAAGTCCATTGTGGATTTTAAGGTGTGTTTAGGTTCATTATCCTGTTGTAGAAGCCATCTTTTTCTCATCTTCGGCTTTTTTACAGACGGTGTGATGTTTGCTTCCAGAATTTGCTGGTATTTAATTGAATTTATTCTTTGCTCTACCAGTAAATGTTCCCCGTGTCACTGGCTGCAACACAAGCCAGAAGCATGATCGATCCACCCCCGTGCATAACAGTTGGAGAGGGGTTCTTTTCATGAAATTCTGCACACAGTTTTCTCCAAACATACCTTTGCTCACTGCGGCCAAAAAGTTCTATTCAAAAGGTTCAAAGGAACATCTAAACAAGCCTGATGCATTGTGGACTGTTGAAGTTAAAATAGAAGTTTTAGAAGTTAAAATAGAAGTTACTCGCTTAGCTATTCACAGTAACAGAAATTTTGAACAGGTGTTCCCAAACTTTTGTATGCCACAGTAAGTGTGAAGTGGTTCATTTTGGTTGGTCAAATATGAGGGAGAATATAGAATTAATGGTAAGGCAGTGTGGAGGATCAGAGGGATCTTGGGGTCCAAATCCATAGGACCCTTAAAGCTGCTGCGCACATTGACTCTATGGTGAAAAAGGCATACGGTGCATTGGCCTTCATCAACCGTGGGATTGATTTTAAGAGACGAGAAGTAAGTATACAGGTATAGAGGACCCTGGTCAGACCCTACTTGGAATACTGTGCTTAGTTCTGGTAACCTCACTACAAAGATGTGGAAACTATAGAAAGGGTGCAGAGGAGATTTACAAGGATGTTGCCTGGATTGGGCAGCATGCCTTATGAGAATAGGTTGAGTGAACTCAGCCTTTTCTCCTTGAAGCAACAGAGGATGAGAGGTGACCTGACAGAGGTGTATAAGATGATGAGAGGCATTGATCATGTGGATAGTCAGAGGCTTTTTCCAAGGGCTGAAATGGCTAGCACGAGAGGGCACAGTTTTAAGGTGCTTGGAAGTAGGTACAGAGGAGATGTCAGGGGTACTTTTTTTTAAACGCAGAGAGTGGTGACTGCATGAAATGGGCTACAGGCCACGATGGTGGAGGCGGATACGATAGGGTCTTTTAAGAGACTCCTAGATAGGTACGTGGACCTTAGAAAAATAGAGGGCTATGGGTAACCCTAGGTAATTTCTAAAGAAAGAACATGTTTGGCACAGCATTGTGGACCGAATGGCTAGTATTGTGCCTTAGGTTTTCTATGTTTCTCTCTCTCTCACTCAACCCACGTGTGTTTTCACTCCCAGGACTCCATGCTCCTGCAACCGAGGGTTATTTTGTACAGCAATATTTCAAGTTTCTTCCCTTGTATGGTACGGAGATGTCTCCACAGAGTAGTAGCCCAGTCCCTCACAGCAAAATGTCGTCCCCCTCATTAAGCCAACATCAATGAGCACAAGGTGCAGTCCATGCGCTTTTCTTACTACTTACAGCGAGAAGGGGGTACAAGAGGTGTTTGGTCCAACACCACCATATTCAAAAACAATTCCCCTTCAAATGTCAGGCATCGAACAAGTGTGGATAACTTCATTGACTTTATCACTGAATTGTTTCTACAATGGCTCTCTTTCAAGGACTCTACAAATTTGGTTCTCCGAATAATTTATTTACCATCTATTTATTTAGTTACTTGTTTACTGACATACTTATTTATTGTTGTGTTTTACTTCCCCTTTTTATTCCCAGCTCAAGCTATTTAAATGTAAAGTATGAGGAAAACCACACACACTAGTTTCTCAGTTGCTTGGGACTTTTGGACTATTGTAGTGAACATAATAACATAGGAACGTAATCAATAGTGATGTTTCTATGTTTTCTTTCCAGAGGTCTACATAACCATTACTGTTTAGGACTAATTGTTTCATGCTATTGTGCAGTGACTATAGGTTTTCAGTATCCTTTTGTGGATAAGGCTACAATCAGCAAAATAGATGGGGGCCCTTTTGAAAGGGAGACAAATGAATTTCATTAGTCAGAGAGTGGTGAATCTGTAGAATTCGTTGCCACAGATGACTTTGGAGACAAAGCCATTGAGTGTTTTTAAGGCAGATGTCGAGAGATTTTTGATTAATCAGTACATGAAAGAATACTTTGAGAAGACAGGCCTTTGAGGCTGAGAGGGAGAATATATGAGCCATAATGACATGGCGTAGCAGAGTCGATGGCACAAACGACCTAATTCTGTTCATAATATCGTATGTTCTTATGGTCTTATGATCTCAATTGTAGATATAAATATTGGGACAAAGCTTACCCTGCCTATTGTACTTCGGATTTCAATTTCTTCTTTTATTTCAACATATTTCGGGCGCTCTTTCACTTATTGATATATGTATGTTGTGTGTGTTTGTAATGGCATATCTATTAAGCAAGTGGCTCTGGCTTGTTTAACCTGTAATATTATATCTGGACAATTGTAATGGATTGTCCTGTCTGTAATAACCAATTGGTTATAATATAATTTGTGGTACTCTGACACTAAAACTCCATCAAACGTCAATTTATAGTACAGTGTGTTTTCATTTGTGAGTTTGCATGTTAAAGCAAGATTTTAGTAAATGATGTTTGCTGCGCGATCTGTTAACCTCTTCATCAATATACCCAATGACTTGGCTTCTACAGTCACAGGAAGTAACTAATTCTGCAGATTCCTCACTCTCTTCACAACCTCATCTTACAATAAGTACTCTTGCTCGAGTACTGTTCGGGCTACCTGGGTTAAGCAACAGCGTCCGCGCCTCTGGCACAGAGTCTGGCCGTGTGGCTCAGAAGGGTAGGGAAAGGAAGAAGGCAGCAGTAATAGGGGACTCTATCATTAAGGGGTCAGACAGGCGATTCTGTAGACACAGGAAAGAAACACGGAAGGAAGTTTGCCTCCCAGGTGTCAGGGTCCGGGATGTTTCTGATAGCGTTCACGATATCCTGAAGTGGGAATGTGAACAGGCAGAGGTCGTGATACATATTGGTACCAATGATAGAAGTAGGAAAAGGGAGGAGGTCCTGAAAACAGACTACAGGGAGTCGGGAAGGAAATTGCGAAGCAGGACCTCAAAGATAGTAATCTCAGGATTACAGCCTGTGCCACGTGACAGTGGATATCGGAATAGAATGAGGTGGAGGATAAATGCGTGGCTGAGGGATTGCAGCAGGGGGCAGTGATTCAGATTTCTGGATCATTGGGACCTCTTTTGGGGCAGGCGTGACCTGTACAAAAATGATGGGTTGCACTTGAATCCAAGGGGGAACAATATCGTGGCAGGAAGGTTTGCTAAGGCCATCGGAGAGATTTTAATCCAGTATTGCCGGGGGGTAAAAACCAAACTGAAGTGAAGGAGGAGGGCTGTTGGCCCACAAATAGAGAAAGCTTGGAAACAGTGCAAGAGGAAGGGTAAGCAGGTGATAGGGAAGGGATGCGAGCAGACCAATGGTTTGAGATGTGTCTATTTTAATGCAACGAGTATTATGAACAAAGCGCATGATCTTAGAGCGTGGATCAGTACATGGAGCTATGATGTTATGGCCATTACAGAGACTTGGATGGCTCCGGATAGAAATTGTTATTTAGTGCCAGGCATTGATGTGTCAGAAAGGGCAGAGAGGGAAGCAAAAAAGGTGGGGGCATGGCACTGCTGATCAGAGATAGTGTCACGGCTGCAGGAAAGGAGGAAGTCATGGAGGGATTGTCTGCTGAGTCTCTGTTGGTGAAGGTTAGAAACAGGAAGGGGTCAATAATTTTACTTAGTATTTTTATAGACCACTCAGTAGTAACTGGTACATCGAGCAGCAGACAGTGAAACAAATTCTGAAAAGGTGTTAAAATACCTAGGTTGTCGGAGGAAGATTTCAGTTTCTCAAATATTCATTGGTATTTCCCTGGATCAAGGGGTTTAGATGGGGTCGAGTTTATTAGGTGTATTCAGGAAGGTTTCCTGACACAATATGCAGATTAGCCTACATGATGAGAGGCTGTACCTGATGTAGTATTGGGAAATGAACCTGGTCAGGTGTCAGGTCTCTAAGAGGGAGAACATGTCGGAGATAGTGATCACAATTCTATCTCCTTTATCATGGCATTGGAGAGGGACAGGAACAGACAAGTTAGGAAAGCGTTTAATTGAAGAAAGGGGACATATGAAGCGATCAGGCAGGAACTTGGAGCCATTAATTGGGAACAGACTTTCTCAGGGAAATATACGGCAGAAATGTGTCAAATATTCAGGGGATATTTCCTTCCAATTAGGGAAAGGATAGTAGGGTATAGAAACCGCGGTGTGCAAAGGCTACTGAAAATATTGTCAATAAGAAAAGAAAAGCTTACGAAAGGTTCAAAACACTTGGTAATGATAGAGATCTAAAAGATATAAGGCTAGCAGGAAGGAGCTTAAGAATGAACTTAGCAGAACCAGAAAGGGCCATGAGAAGGCCTTGGCGGGCAGGATTAAGGAAAACCCCAAGGCATTCTACAAGTATGTGAAGAGCAAGAGGATAAGACATGAGAGAATAGAACCAATTAAGTATGACAGTGAAAAAGTGTGTATAGAACCAGAGAGATTCTTAATGAATACTTTGTGTCATACATGGCTCTGGGAGGGTGTTGGAGGTGGACCCAAATGCAAGACATAGATACTGAAGAGCAAGAAATAGGATTAGAGTTAAGCAAGGGAAGTGGTGAAGGAAGGACGCTGGTCATAGCACAGGCCCTGGACGACACAAGGATTCAGGGCCTGGTCTAGGACTTGACTAGGATAGCGGAACCAGGACATGGAACTAGGAACTAGGAGTCTGGGCATGGACTCCGAGCCAGAGACTGGACAAGGACCCAGAACCTGGGTCTTGCTTCGGGCTCGGACCCCAGAACTAGGCAAAGACATGACATGGCTACAGGACTGGCCGAAGCTGGAGGCTGGGGCCTTGAGGCTTGAGGCTGTAGTCCTGATGCTTGAGGCAGGGGCACATACACAGAACACAGAGCAGGGACCCCTCCTTGAGTACAGGACGTAGGGCCGGGACTCATTACACAGAATGCAGAATACGACAAGACGGTTCCGAACACAACACAGCGGCAGACGGCCGGACCTACTTAGCGAAGGCGTCGACACAGACGGTTCCTAACACTAGGTAGCGGCAAATGGCCAGATTTACCTAACGAAGGCGTGGACACAGAGATAGTTCAAAACAACAATAGACAGTTTCTTATCTTGCTCCGGCGATGGAACTTGACAGCAGTCCAGGCAAGGGTTACAGGCGAGGCAAGGCTTCAGACGAGGCGAAGCGAGGCTTTAGACGAGGCGGGATGAGGCAAGGCTTCAGACACAGGTTGCAGAGGCATGGCAAGACTTCAGGAGGAAGGGGCAGAGAAGGAATTCAGACAGGGGGGTGAGAACAGTAACAATCCAGCCACCAGACGTTGAAACCTGAAGCTATTTATGAAGCCAACACAAATGAGAATTAGCTGCCTCAGCAGAAAATGGGGAAAACCGGAAAACCTGGAATAAGGAAAATGGCTGGGACCATGAACCAGAATGTGAATTTCATGGACCGGACCATGAAACTTTGCTTCAGTATATACTATGGAAGAGTACCTTGGGGATTGTAGGGATGACTTACAGTGGACTGGATATGTTAAGCATATAGACATCAAGAAAGAGGATGTGCAGAAGCTTTTGGAAAGCATCAAGTTGGATAAGTCTGCAGGACTGGATGAGATGTACCCAGCCTACTGTGGGAACCGAGGGAGGAGATTGCTGGGCCTCTGGCAATGACCTTTGCATCATCCATGGGAACGGGAGATGTTCTAGAGGATCGGAGGGTTACAGGTGTTGTTCGTTTATTCAGAAAGGGAGTAGAGATAGCCCAGGGAATTATAGACCAGTGAGTCTTAATTTAGTGGTTGGTAAGTTGATGGAAGTGATCCTGAGAGGCAGGATTTATGAGCATTTGGATAGGCATAATGTGATTAGGAACATTCAGCAAGAGTTTTTCCAAGTCAGCTCGTGCTTTATGAGCCTTGTTGAAATTTTTGAGGATGTGACAAAACACATTGATGAAGGTAGAGCAGTAGATGTAGTGTTTAAGGATATCAGCAAAGCATTTGATAAGGTACCCCATTCAAATCTTGCTGAGAAAGTAAGGAGGCACGGGATCCAAGGGGACCTTGCTTTCTGGATGCAAATTTGGCTTCCTCTCAGAAGGCAGAGTGGTTGTAGACAGATCATGTTCTGGTTGTAGTGGTGTGCCTCCGGGATCTGATCTGAGACCCCTTCTCTTTGTGATTCTTATAAATGAGCTGGATGAAAAAGTGGAGGGATTGGTTCATAAATTTGCTGATGACACAAATGTTGGGGGTGTCGTAGATAGAGTGGAGGGCTGACAGAGGTTATAGTGGGACATCGATGGGATTCAAAACCGGGCTGAGACGTGGCAGATGGAGTTCAAACGGGGTAAGTGTGAGGTAGCTCATCTTGGTTGGTCGAATATGATGGCAGAATATAGTATTAATAGTAAGACTCTTGGCAGTGTAGAGGATCATGGGATTCTTGGGGTCAGAGTCCATAAGACACTCAAAACTGTTACACAAGTTGAACCTGTGGTTAAGAAGGCATGTGATGCATTGGCCTTTATCAACAGTGGGATTGAGTTTAAGAGCCAAGAGGTAATGTTGCAGCTATGTAGCACACTGGTCAGATCCCACTTAGAGTACTATGCTCAGTTCTGGTCACTTCACTACAGGGAAGGATGTGGAACCTATAGAAAGGGTGCAGAGGAGATTTACAAGGATGTTGCCTGGATTGGAGACCATGCCTTATCAGAATAGGTTGAGTGAACATGGCTTTGGAGCGATGGAGGATGAGAGGTGACCTGCTAGAGGTGATTAGGATGATGAGAGGCATTGATTGTGTGGATAGTCGGAGGCTGTTTCCGAGGGCTGAAATGGCTAGCACGAGAGGGCACAGTTTTAAGGTGCTTGGAGGTAGGTACAAGGGAGATGTTAGAGGTCAGTTTTGCTTTTTTAACGCAGAGAATGGTGAGTGTTTGGAGTGGGCTGCCAGAGGATGGAATTTTATATATCAGTATATCCTTGTTGTAATTTATAGTTATTATAATGTCTTGGAATTTACTGCTGCGCAAAACAACACATTTCACGATATTTGCACATTTGATTCCGATTCTGAGATAACTGAATGCCCAGCAATTATCTTTGTGGATACTCGTGTTGGTCTTCCAAAATCCAAGGTGTAAGTACCAATTATGATCTTCAAAAGAGTATTGGATTGCTGGAGGTATGTCCCGTCTGACCGACTTACATAAAACATGGATCAGTGGAGCACAGGCCTTTCCGCTGAAAATGTAGGGCCGACTCAAGTAAGTTATTGTACTGATTTGATTAACACTATCACAAGATGTAGCATATTTGATGAGAACGTGGCGCAACGGATATATAGAAGACTGCATGGATTTGTTTAGCCACACACTGTCACATCTATTAGACTGTTCTGAAGTGTAGAAACTCAGTGATAGAATGTTACCGATGATATTGAAGTTGATCATTTCATTTCCAACACCGTCATGTCTGCAAGTTCAATTTTGAACAAGAACCTGTCCAAGCATTTTCAAGACTACGGTCACCAGAACCAATGTCCGGTCTACCTCTTGTCATTGCAAATGTGCTGCCTAAAATGGAAACAATTGTTTCTATTGGGTTAGCGAATCTGGTAACGCGCAGTAAAACAGTTGCGACACATTGCTAACTATTTAAGGTACTCTTCTGATAAGAAAGCCACCTCTTGATTTACCTTGCAGCAAGCTAAACTCCAATTTCCTTGATGAACTCTATAAAATACCTCTTCATTCACACCAGGCAAAGTGAAATGTGGTGTCTGTGGATACTCGTGTTTGTCTTCCAAAATCCAAGGTGTAAGTACCGTTATCACCTGCTTTAAATGAAATATAAATGTAGATTCTTAAAATATTTCTGAGTGAAGTCTTTCGGACAAATGCTAAGGAACTGTATGCATGTCTGATGGATAAAAGTTTGTGAACACAATTGAATGGATGCAGAGATGAGATACCAAGATGGACCTTGATTAGTTTTGGTTGAAGGTACAATATGCTCGGGATATTTTTGCTGAAGTGGATGAGGCTGAAGAGTAACGTGACAAATGTCTATGAAATATGAAAGAGTAAGATAGACTATGATGGATAAGATGTAAGCAATATCTGCCCTTATCACAGGTCTGAGAGCAGAAGACTTTGTTTATGTAAAAAGACTGTATATTTAGTCGCGATATGTGGGAGAACGTTGTTCAACCAACACTTGAAAACGCCATGGCATAGGAAGCTTTCAGCTTAGTGTTGTGAAAAGGCATGGACATAACTATGTCATTGAAGGGCGATGGGCAAAGGGCCCTTTCGTGTTATATGACGAAAACTTCAGTAATGAACCTTCTAAAATCCATTGGCAATGTATAGTTATTTGACATTATTTGTGTGTCAGTTCTTCTGGTGTGAATGCCCGTAAATTCATCGCTCCGCATTGTTCAGGAAAAAAAATGTAGATGTTCCTCAATCTGTGCTCCTATAATACGTGTTTTATTATCTGGGCGAAATGCATAACACAGCAACATTTTTAAACCTGGGCAGAATAATTTATTGCAATTTTATCCCGGCAGGTTTGTTTATAATCTAAGAAAGGTATTTGATTTTATCTAGTTAACTTATCAGGTGAAAATGTTATGTGTGGCATGCTTTGTCCCAGAACAAATCGTGATTTTCGGCTAAGAAGTCTTCATATGCCCTCCTATCTTAGATTCCAGATATCAACGATTGGATAGGCTACGATTTTTCCAATATGCTCGGGGCAATATCTTTGCACTTGTGTCCCGGCACCACAAGGGTCAGTTTTGTGACTAAATCATCTTCGATCTCGTCGGGGTTTTCCGGATCTGTGAGAACCTGAAGCGAACCGGTGGCAGGGTAAAACGATTGGGCCTCCTTTCTACATTAGGTACTCTCTTTTGGGCATGTACGTTAGGTGTGCATGTTTTCGTCTCTTCGGACCCAGTTTGTTGCACCTACAGTGTAAGTTGCTGCGCATGTATTGTTGCAAACATGACTCGGTAAAAAAATAAGTTGGATCCTACTTCTCCATTGCTGTTCTTGCATACCGGTGCCATGAAAGTTAGTTTCCAATTATGCTCAACGATGAAACACATAAATTTACAATAATGTCACTTTAAAAAAACATGGATCGAGTGAGGGCATTATTCCAGAGCAATTTCGTAATATGTTATTAAGAACGCAGTATTAAATTGAACTGTAGGCATAGGGATAAACTTCAGGGGAATTATCCCGCTGAAATGCAACCAGCAGGATAATTGTAGTTCAGAATAACGGTAGGTCTAATACACTTGGAAACCTGATTTGTCTTCTTGACTGTTCTGAGATTGGTAGATTGGAAGTATTTATGTTCATACCAGATATCAAACTTGATGTCAAATTCTCCATGCTACACTGGAATGGAAAAGGTTGCATTAAGTAGTAAACTCAGCCAGCTCCATCATGGACACTAACCTCCACCCTCTCGTGGATGCCTTCAAACGAAGTTTCCTCTAAAAATGTATAATTAAATATTCTATTATTTTTATTGCGTATTGCATTGTACTGCTGCCACAGAACATGTTTCATGACATAGTGTATGTCAGTGATATTACATTGATTCTGAATCATACATGCTGAAGGGGCTCAGTCCAAAATGTCGATTGTTTATTCATTTGCACCGATGCTGCTTGGCCTACTGAGATGCTCCAGCATTTTGTGCGTATTTCAATGTCAGGAAAATTATTGTTTATGGCTGCAGAACACTAAATTATAGAAAATACAGTATGTATTTAAAAATTAAATAAGTAGAGCACAGGTTCCCAACATCTTTCTTTAAATTTCAAAACATAATCAAGCAAATTAGTGTGTACTTTATTAATCCACTGTTCCTTCAACAAAGTCAAAGGTCCTCGAACTCTATGCCCAAACAAAAGTTCAAAAGGACTAAAACCTAATGATTCCTGTACTGCCTCCCTTACTGCAAAAAGTAGTAAATGTATACCTTCATCCCAGTCCTTTTCATTTTCCACACAATATGTCCTAATCATAGTTTTTAGTGTAGAATGAAATCTCTCCAAAGCTCCTTGTGATTCTGGATGATAGGCTGAGGAAATAATCTGTTCTGCTCCCAGTTTATGGACTATCTGCTGAAACAACCCCGACATAAAATTACTACCTTGATCTGATCGTATTTCCCTAGGCAACCCAAAATAAATAAAGAATTTTATAAGAGCCTTTGTCACAGTTTTGGCTATTATATTCCTAAGAGGTACTGCCTCTGGAAACCTAGACGCTGTGCACATAATAGTTAATAAATATTGATGCCCAGTTTTAGTTTTTGGCAAAGGATCTACACAGTCTACAATGATTTTTGACAACGGCTCACCAAGTAAAGGAATTGGTTGCAGTGGGGCCACTGGAGTAACCTGATTAGGTTTACCCACAATTTGACACATATGACATGTTCTACAAAATGTCACCACATCTTGTCTTAAACTAGGCCAATAAAAATATTTAGAAACTTTGTTCATAGTTTTCTTTACACCTAAATGACCACCCAAATGAATACTATGAGCCATAGTCAAAATCTCATTTCAGTAAATTTTAGGAACTACTACCTGATGATTAACTTCCCATTCCTCACTAGCAGGAATTGTAGGCGATCTCCACTTTCTCATTAATACCCCCTTTTCAAAACAATATCCAACTGGTACTTTTCCAATTTCACTATCTGGAAGAGCTTGTTCTTTTAATTTAACTATCTCAGGATCTCTACCCTGCTTTGCTATCATCTCCTTCCGAGATAAAGACAAATCTTCCTGATCAGACTTACCAACGAAATCCTGATCAAATAAGGTAGGTAAGAATGTTTCTGATACATCCTCAAAATTCGAATCTTGATTTGAACTGTCATGGGGAACAACCTCATTGTTTACATCAGTCCTTTTAGCCATAGGTCTTGTTACAAAACAGGAAGAATCTGTGTTAGAATCCCTCTGTGGTTCCGCAGAATTTGAATTTATTGTCAAATGCACTTCAGGAAAAACTTGTCCACCTGCTAAATCATTCCCTAACAAAAGAGAAACATCATTCACAGGTAAACTGGATTGTAATCCTACTTTAACAACCCCTGTAACTAATCCTGACCTTAAATTTACTCTATGTAAATGTACTGGCATAAGGGCACTCCCAACTCCTCTTATATAATTTACCTCACCAATGTCAGACTCATCACTAAACGTTAGCACACTGTCTAATATTAGTGATTGCGAAGCTCCAGTATCTCTAAGTATCTGTATTGGTACTGAATTGGATCCCTCATTCAAGGATACAAATCCTTCTGGTATGAAAGTTTCATACCCCTTCTTAACTTGGTCAGATTCTGACACATCTTCATTAATATTTTCTAAACCCTGTGGCTTTACAGGTTTTTCAATATGCTGCACACAAGCATCTGGGACCACTTCTTTCTCTTTCCTTTTCAATCGGAAGCAGTTAGCTACTACATGTCCAAGTTTCTTACAATAATTACAGATAATACCAAAATGTCTTTCCTACACGTCTCCCTTCATGCCAGCATTCTGGATCAAAGTCAAGGCTAAATATCCTGAGATAGCCACAAAAGCACTGAAAATGTTGCTTCCATTTCCAACATATCTCTGCAATAAATGCAACAAAAACTAAATTGTGGAATAGACGGGACATAAGGAACCCCCTTCGAGTATCACTGTCTCCCATCACCCCTCGATGGCACCATCTTGTTACTGGAAAACCAGCCAAGGGCTCCCACTGATTCAGCAATATTGGTGTGTTGCAATGATTTGATATGTTCATACAAGGAAAATATGCGCTGTGTGTTTAATATCCAAACGTTACTTAAAATGTTATGATGCTATTGACTTATAAGTGGTCTATAATTGGCTTATCACTATATTCATGCGAGGAAAATATGCGCTGTGTGTTTAATATTCAATTTGTTAGATAAACCCTTTTAGAAACGAAATTGAGTGTATTAGCCACTTATAAGTGACTTATAATGGGAAAAAATTTTGAGCGTTCCCAGACCCAAAAAAAACCTACCAAATCATACCAAATAACGCATAAAACCTAAAGTAACACTAACATACGGTAAAAGCAGGAATGATATGATAAATACACAGCCTATATAAAGTAGAAATAATCTATGTACAGTGTAGTTTCACTGAATAGAGTCGCCAAAAATGATTCATAGAAGAAAAAGTCGGCACATACACGCATGCGCACACAGGTGCCCGTGCAAGGCTTCATGGTTATGGTAGTCCTTATCAGGGTAAACAGAACGTATTTGACTGCTACTCTTGTTCGTTGGCAAACCTACCCTCCTCCCCCGGTCGGCCGGTCCGCAAGAATATTGGCAATAATAGACAATAGATGCAGGAGTAGGAAATTTGGCCCTTCGAGCCAGCACCGCCATTCACCGTGATCATGGCTGATCATCCACAATCAGTACCCCATTCCTGCCTTATCCCCATATCCCTTGACTCCGCTATCATTAAGAGCTCTATCTAACTCTTTCTTGAAAGCATCCAGAGAATTGGTCCCCACTGCCTTCTGAGGCAGAGCCTTCCACAGATCCACAACTCTCTATGTGTAAAAGATTTTCCTCAACTCCATTCTAAATGGTCTACCCCTTATTCTCAAATTGTGGCCTCTGGTTCTGGACTCCCCCAGCATCGGGAACACGTTTCCTGCCTCTAGCGTGTCCAATCCATTAATAATGTTATATGTTTCCAGACATTCCACTTCTCCCAGAAGTTCCGGGAGTCTCTCCCATATTAATAGTGGCTCCCTGATACCCGCAAATTATGTAAGATGCCCCGGAAATCAATTTTTGTTGAGAGAGAGTGAGAGTGAGAAAAAATATAAAATGTAAATCACCCCAGACTACCCTAAATTGTACCCCTGCCTAATGGGGGTCAAAATAATGAGAGTGTTGCTCACTGCACTGTTTGCAACAGTAACTTTTCTATTGCCCATGGTGGGTTAAGACTGTAAATGACATGTTGAGGTGAGTTTATCAGGTGTCATTTGTTCATTAGCGTAGCTAATGTTATTTAAACTAGCTGGCTAGCTGCTCAGGAGCCACTCTATTGCAGACATCCCACTCTCCCAGAGTCTCCAGCAAATTGATGGTACTACCTCCCTGAAATGAGCTTTTGCGGGGTGGGATGTCTGTGTTTCAATCAGATCCCCTCTCATCCTTCTAAATTCCAGTGTATACAAGCCCAGTCACTCCAATCTTTCAACATATGACAGTCCCACCATCCCGGGAATTAACCTTGTGAACCTCCCTCAATAGCAAGAATGTCCTTCCTCAAATTTGGAGACCAAAACTGTACACAATACTCCAGGTGTGGTCTCACCAGGGCCCTGTACAACTGCAGAAGGACCTCTTTGCTCCTATACTCAACTCCCCTTGTTATGAAAGCAAACATGCCATTATCTTTCTTCACTGCCTGCTGTACCTGCATGCTTACTAATAATAAACCGGTCCGCAGTGCGAAGAAGGTTGGGGACCCCTGGAATATAATATCCCTATATGCAGTTGAGAGCAGCATTGACGGTGGAAAATTACACTGCCCTCAACTGCATCTCTTCTACTTCATGAATGTGTGCTCTTACCCTATCCTCCTACCATGCTACCAGGGATAGGGTTCCTCTTGTCCTCACCTACCACCCCACCAGCCTCCACATCCAGCACAAAATTCTCTGAAACTTCTGCCACCTCCAACTGGATCCCACCACCAAACACATCTTTCCTTCTCTACCACGCACCCCTCCCCCCATTTTCTGCTTTCTGCAGGGATGGCTCCCTATGCGACTTCCTTGTCCATTCGTCCTTCCCCACTGATCTCCCTACTGGCACTTATCGTTGCAAGCAGAAAAAGTGCTACACCTGCCCCTATACCTCCTCCCTCACTACCACTCATGGCCCCAAACAGTCTTTAGAGGTGAGGCGACACTTCACCTGTGAGGCTGTTGGGGTCATATACTGTGTTTGCTGCTCCCAATGTGGCCTCTTGTATGTTGGTGAGACCTGACATAGATTGGGTGACCGCTTTGCCGAGTATCTACGCTCCATCCGCCAGAACAAGCAAAATCTCCCAGTGGCCACCCACTTTAATTCCACCTCCCATTCCAATATGTCCATCCACGGCCATTTCCACTGTCGGGATAAGGCCACACTTAGGTTGGAGGATCAACACCTTATATTTTGTTTACGTAGCCTCCAACTTGATGGCATGAGCATCGATTACTCAAATTTTCAGTAATGCCTCCACCACCCCTTCACTATTTCCCATCCCCTTTCCCTCTCTCATGTTATCTCCTTGCCTGCCCATCATCTCCCTCTGGTGCTCCTCCCCCTCCCCCCCCCCCCCACACTTTTTCTTTCTACATGGTCTTCGGTCTCTTTCACGAATCTACTTTCTAGCTCTTTTCTTCAACCCTCCCTCTCCTATCGCCTGGTGTTACTCTCCCCCGTCCCCACCTTTCAAATCTACTCCTCAGCTTTTTCTCTCCAGTTCTGCCGAAGCATTTCAGCCCAAAACATCAGCTGTACTTCTTTCCATAGATGCTGTCTGGCCTGCTGAGTTGCTCCAGCATTCTGTGTGTGTTAACCAGAAACGGCTCCCTTTACTCCCACTATTTGCCTCCTGCCAAACATCGAATGCCCTATCTATGCTAGTCTCTTTCCTACTGTGTCACGCACTCTTAGTTTTTTAAGTAGCCTCGTGTGGCACCTTGTCAAACGTCTTCTAAAATCCCAAGTACACAACATCCACTGATTCTCCTTTGCATATCCTGCTTGTTATTTCAAAAAGATTTGTCAGGTGAGATTTTTCTTACGGAAACCATGTTGATTTTGTCTTATTTTATCATTTGCCTCCAAGTACCCTGAAACCATGTCCTTTACAATTGACTCCAACATCTTCCCAACCACTGAGGCCAGACTAAATGGCTTATAATTACTTTTCTTCTGCCTCTCTCCATTTTTGAAGAGTGGTGAGAGATTTGCAAATTTCCAGTTCTCCTGAACCATGACAGAATCAATTGATTCTGCAATAACATCAATACTGCTTCACAAAATCTCTTCAGCCACAACTTCAATAACTCTGGGGTGTAGCCCATCAATTTCCAGTGATTTATCTAACTTCAGACTTTTCAGTTTCCCAAGCACCTAGTACTGGCAACTTCACTCACTTCCACCCACTAACTCTCTCAAACTTCTGACATGCTTTTGGTGTCTTCCACAGTGAAAACTGATGCAAATTCTTATTCAGTTCATCCACCATTTTTTGTTCCCCGTTGCCACATCTCCAGCTTCATTTTCCAGCTGACCAATATTTATTCTCAGCTCTCTTTTTCTCTTTATATATCTGAAGACACTTATGGTATCCTTTTTGATATTATTGGCTAGCTTACCTTCCTATTCCATCTTTTCCTTTATGATTTTTAATTGCCCTCTGCTGCTTTTAAAAAGCTTCCCAATCCTCTAACTGCCCACTATTTTTTGCTTGGATATATGCCCACTATTTGGTTTTGATATTGACTTCCCTCGTCAGCCACGGTGATCATCCTGCCTTCAGAATACTACTTCTTTTGCCTGTATCTATCCTGCCCCTTCCATATTGCTCCTAGAAACTCCAGCCATTGCTGCTATACCATCATCCCTGTTAGTGTCCTGTTCCAATTAACTATAGTCATCTCCTTTCTCATGCCTCTGAAATTCCTCTTACCGCACTGTAATACTGACATAGCTGACTTTAGCTTCTTGTTCTCAAATTGCAGGGTGAATTCTAGAATACAGTATTATGATCACTGGACCTCTAAGGATTCCTATACCTTAAGCTCTCTAATCATTTCCAGTTCATTGCACAACACCCAATCCAGAATAGTCGATTCCCTCGTGGCCTCAACCATGAGCTGCTCTAAAAAGCCATCTTAAAGGCATTCTATAAATTCTGTCCCTTAGGACCAAGTACAGACCTAATTTTCCCAATCTACCAGTGTTTTGAAATCCCCCATGACTATTGTTATATTGCCCTTTTGACATGCATTTTCTATTTCCCATTTTAATTTGTAGTCCACATCTTTCTACTGTTTGGAGGTCTGTATATAACTCCCACTCGGATCTTTTTACACTTGTAGTTTCTTAGCTCTACCCACAATGATTCTACATATTCCAATCCTATGTCATCTCTTTTTAAGGATTTGATTTTACCAACAGAGGCTCCCCACCCCTCTTTCTTCCTGCCTGTCCTTTCAATATAACATGTATCCTTGGAATGTGAAGCTCCCACCTATAAACTTTATTTCAGCCGTGGCTCAGTGATGCCCACAACATCACACATACCAATCTCTAACTGCGCCACAAATTTATCTGCCTTATTCTGTATTCTGTGTGTATTGAGATATAAAACTTTCAGTACTGTATTGATCACCCTCATTGATGTAGTCCTCCTTTTACATTGCAACTCATCCTGTTGATGGAATTGTTTCCTATCATCAGCCTGTCCTAGCAAGCAGGCTCATAATACACTGCTTCTGTTTGTAAAGAACACATTCGCAGCCCTGTCACTCCAGTCACCGTCCCACTGCCAAATTAGTGTAAACCTTCCCCAACAACTCTAGCGGACCTGCCCGCAAGGATATTAGTACCTGTCAGGCTCAGGTGTAACCCTTCCCATTTGAACGGGTTGTATCTTCCACAGGAGAGATCGTGATGATCCAGAAATCTGAGCTGCTGCTCCCCGCACCAGTTCCTCAGCCATGTATTTATCTGTCAGACCATTCTATTCTCACCATCACTGGTGTATGGCACAGATGACAATCCAGAGATCCTAGAGGTTCTGCTTTTCAACTTTCTACCTACCTCCTTAAAATGTTCCTTCAGGACTTCCTCACCTTTCCTACCTAAACCACTGGGACCAATATGTACCAAGACTTCTGGCTGCTCAGCCCCCCGCTTTAGAATGCCTTGGACTGGATCGGAGACATCCCTGCCCTTGGCATCTGGTAGGCAACATGCCATCTGAGTGTCTCTAGCGCATCCAAAGAATAGAGTCATTGAGTCATACAGCAGAGAAACAGACCCTTAGGCCCATCTAGTCCATGCCAAAATTATTTAAACTGTCTCTGCCATTGAAATTAAAATCCATTTAAATAGAGCATAACATCTCTATTTCTCTAACGATGGAATCTCCCATCACTGCTGCAGTCCTCTTCTCTAATGGCGCTAGATTCAGTACCAATGACCCAGTCACTGGAGAACCCCCAGTAGGTTATGCCCCTCAACAGCATCCAGAATGGTATACTTATTATTGAGGGGTACTCTGCTTATTTCCTTTTTCTTCTCCAGACAGTCACCCAGTTACCTGCTTCCTGCATCCCCAGTAGCTCCTATTTATCACCTCTTGGGAATCCTGTATGAGCCAAATGTCAAAAAACTGTGGATCCAGTTCCTTATACTTGCTCTGAGGATCTGCGGCTCGGTGCCCCTGGTGCAGATGTGGTTATACACGAAGCTGTAAGTCTCCCAGAATTTCCACATCTCAAAAGGCAGTCCCTGGAGCCCATCTTACTGCACTATGTCCTTACAGACAAGGAATGAAGAAAGAAGAAGGAAAAGAAACTTGCCAGATATTTACCTCACCCTCGCTGAACTTGCCTCAGCCTGACGAGCCAAAGGCAAAGCTTTCCCACTCTAACACTAGGCCTCTTTAATAATGGCCACTTTGCTTGTCCTGAATTTTTTTATTTGCCCTTTCAAATGAATCCCTTTTACCGACAGGATGCAGTTCAAACTACAGAAACTGCTGTTTTTTTCATCTTCGATTGCAGTCCTCTATGAAGTCACCACTTCTTCTCAGGCTTCAGTTCACTGATTGGTTGCAGTCCAAGTGTAGTCAGGTCACTCGTCTGAGTGCTACTTGTACCATGTAACCCATGTATCTGGATCTTACATCAAGACACTCAAATAAACATTTTCCTAAACTGCTGCAGCAGGCTGAAGACCTGTGGCTGAAATTCATAGAAAATATGTCTCTACAGTCCAGGACAAATGTGACACATCTTGCTATAATTCTGCTTGCATTTGACGTTATCAGCTTCTGTGCCAACATCCTTCTGTTTTTCCCAAACTTCAAGATGAAGTACATCGAAAAGAATATTTCTCCTGCTGTATGGTATCTCAGAGGAGTCATTGACTCTAGAATGCTGGTGAGTATACCTTCCTCGTACTGGTGAAAACTGCAATAAGGAAATATATTTTCCTTATTCTTTGGAAAGACTTGATTATGTATCTACAATTTGCCTATTGCCACTATAGGTCTATGGTAGACACAATTTCAATGGCTCTTCACATGGCCTTAGACCACCTGGACCACACAAACACCTATATCAGGATCCTGTTCATGGACTATAGCTCAGCATTTAACACCATCATTCCCACAATCTTGATTGTTAAGTTACAGAAGCTGGGCCTCTGTACCTCCCTCTGAAATTGGATCCTCAACTTTCTAACTAGAAGAGCACAATCTGTGCGGATTGTTGATAATATCTCCTCCTCACTGACGATCAACACTGGCACACCTCAGAGCTGTGGGAGTGTAGCACCCACTGCTCTACTCTCTCTATACCCATGACTGTGTGACTAGGTATAACTGAAATACCATCTATAAATTTGCTGATGATACAACCAGTGTTGGTAGAATCTCAGTTGGAAGTGGGAGGGCGTACAGGAGTGAGATATACCAACTAGTGAAGTGGTGTCACAGCAACAAACTGGCACTCAACATCATTAAGCTGATTGTGGACTTCAGGAAAGGTGAGACGAAGGAACACATACCAATCCTCATAGAGGGATCAAAAGTGGAGAGAGTGAGCAGTTTCAAATTCTTGGGTGTCAAGATCTCTGAAGACCTAACCTAGTCCAAACACATCAGTGCAGATATAAAGAAGCCAAGACAGTGACTATACTTCTTCATTGGGAGTTTGAAGAGATTTGGTATGTCAACAAATACACTCAAAAACTTCTATAGATGTACCATGGAGAGCATTCTGACAGGCTGCATCACTGTCTGGTATGGTGGGGAGTGGGAGGGGCTACTGTACAGGACCAAAAGAAGGTGCAGAAAGTCATAAATTTAGTCAGTTCCATCTTGAGAACAAGCCTAGAAGCACCCAGGACATCTTCAAGGAGCGGTGTCTGAGAAAGGCAGAATCCATTATTAAGGGCCTCCAGCACCCAGGGCATGCCCATTTCTCACTGTTACCATCAGGTAAGAGGTACAGAAACCTGAAGCCACACACTCAGCGATTCAGGAACAGCTTCTTCCCCTCTAACATCCGATTCCTAAATGGACATTGAACCCATGAACACTACCTCACTTTTTTAATATACAGTATTTCTGTTTTTGCATGATTTTAATCTATTCAATATACATATACTGAAATTGATTTACTTATTTTTTATTCTATATTATGTATTGCATTGAACTGCCACTGCTGTTTTTCACAACACAAGCCAGTGATAATAAACCTGATCCCTTGTTGCTGGATCTGATTTTTCTGTCTGTTCATACACCTTAAAATGTAATTCATGTGTAAGAAGTTTCTGCCAAACTTAGGTACTGTGTCAAAGAACATGTCACTCAAAGATTTCACTTACGTCTTGGTTTGGGATATTACGTCTTGGTACTGACTGTTTAATTCTTAGATTAGACTGCTGAATTGTTATTTTCTTTTTGCAGTTTAACAAATAATTATCTGCTGGCATAGTAAGTACCTCTTATAGGCATATAACAGTTTAATAGGCCTCTGGTACAAGGTATAATTCTAGAAAACTCTGGAAACGTATTTCTGCATTTTTTCAAGAAGTGCTTTTTGATTGATTAATTTCTTCCTTATTGTTTAACTCTTATCTATGAATTTGAATGGAATCTTTTCTTAATTCTATGGGTATAAAATGGCTAAGCAAAAAGCAATAATCTTCTTAGCATCTTAGTCACTTTGTCTTAAAGCTTTCAAAATGTGTTGCTTCACAGTTCTTTTATTGAGTGTTGATAGAACAAAAGAAACAGGTTAATAAAACTTAATAAAACTTCTGTGAAGCAACAAATTTTGTGTCAAGTCCTGACTTCCGAATGAACTCGAAATAAATATATATGAATTCAATGCAGTACTCCTGTTTGAGTACTGTTGGGGGGGGACAGCTTACCCGGGGGAAGCGACAGTGGCCGTGCCTCTGGCACAGAGTCTGGCCCTGCAGCTCAGAAGGGTAGGGCAAGGAAGAGGAGGGCAGTTGTGATAGGGGACTCGATAGTAAGAGGGTCAGATATGCGATTCTGTGGACACAGTCCAGAGACCCGGATGGTAGTTTGCCTCCCTGGTGCCAGGGTCTGGGATATTTCTGATCGTGTCCAAGATATCCTGAAGTGGGAGGGTGAGGAGCCAGAGGTCGTGGTACATATAGGTACCAATGACATAGGTAGGAAAAGGGATGAGGTCCTGAAAGGAGAATATAGGGAGCTAGGAAGGGAGTTGAGAAAAAGGACCGCAAAGGTAGTAATCTCGGGATTACTGCCTGTGCCACACGACAGGGAGAGTAGGAATGCGATGAGGTGGAGGATAAATGCGTGGCTGAGGGATTGGAGCAGGGGGCAGGGATTCAAGTTTTTGGATCATTGGGACCTCTTTTGGCGCAGGGGTGACCTGTACAAAAAGGACGGGTTACACTTGAATCCTAGGGGGACCAATATCCTGGCAGGGAGATTAGCGGGGGCTACTGAGGTGACTTTAAACTAGAATGGTTGGGGGGTGGGAATCAAATTAAAGAGGCTAGGCGAGAGGAGGTTAGTTCACAACAGGGGGATGGGAACCAGTGCAGAGAGACAGAGGGGTGTAAAGTGAGGGTAGAAGCAAAAAGTACTAAGGAGAAAAGTAAAAGTGGCAGGCCGACAAATCCAGGGCAAGCATTAAAAAGGGCCACTTTTCAGCATAATTGTATAAGGGCTAAGAGAGTTGTAAAAGAGCGCCTGAAGGCTTTGTGTGTCAATGCAAGGAGCATTCGTAATAAGGTGGATGAATTGAAAGTGCAGATTGTTATTAATGATTATGATATAGTTGGGATCACAGAGACATGGCTCCAGGGTGACCAGGGATGGGAGCTCAACGTTCAGGGATATTCAATATTCAGGAGGGATAGACATGAAGGAAGGGGAGGTGGGGTGGCGTTGATGGTTAAAGAAGAGATTAACACAATAGAAAGGAAGGACATAAACCGGGAAGCTGTGGAATCGATATGGGTAGAGCTGCGTAACACTAAGGGGCAGAAGACGCTGGTGGGAGTTGTGTGCAGGCCACCTAACAGTAGTAGTGAGGTCGGAGATGGTATTAAACAGGAAATTAGAAATGTGTGCAATAAAGGAACTGCAGTTATAATGGGTGACTTCAATCTACATGTAGATTGGATGAACCAAATTGGTAAAAGTGCTGAGGAAGAGGATTTCTTGGAATGTATGCGGGATGGTTTTTTGAACCAACATGTCGAGGAACCAACTAGAGAGCAGGCTATTCTGGACTGGGTTCTGAGCAATGAGGAAGGGTTAATTAGCAATCTTGTCGTGAGAGGCCCCTTGGGTAAGAGTGACCATAATATGGTGGAATTCTTCATTAAGATGGAGAGTGACATAGTTAATTCAGAAACAAAGGTTCTGAACTTAAAGAGGGGTAACTTTGAAGGTATGAGACGTGAATTAGCTAAGATAGACTGGCAAATGACACTTAAAGGATTGACGGTGGATATGCAATGGCAAGCATTTAAAGGTTGCATGGATGAACTACAACAATTGTTCATCCCAGTTTGGCAAAAGAATAAATCAAGGAAGGTAGTGCACCCGTGGCTGACAAGAGAAATTAGGGATAGTATCAATTCCAAAGAAGCAGCATACAAATTAGCCAGAGAAAGTGGCTCACCTGAGGACTGGGAGAAATTCAGAGTTCAGCAGAGGAGGACAAAGGGCTTAATTAGGAAGGGGAAAAAAGATTGAGAGAAAACTGGCAGGGAACATAAAAACAGACTGTAAAAGCTTTTATAGATATGTAAAAAGGAAAAGACTGGTAAAGACAAATGTTAGGTCCCCTGCAGACAGAAACAGGTGAATTGATTATGGGGAGCAAGGACATGGCAGACCAATTGAATAATTACTTTGGTTCTGTCTTCACTAAGGAGGACATAAATAATATTCCAGAAATAGTAGGGGACAGAGGGTCCAGTGAGATGGAGGAACTGAGCAAAATACATGTTAGTAGGGAAGTGGTGTTAGGTAAATTGAAGGGATTGAAGGCAGATAAATCCCCAGGGCTAGATGGTCTGCATCCTAGAGTGCTTAAGGAAGTAGCCCAAGAAATAGTGGATTCATTAGTGATAATTTTTCAAAACTCGTTAGATTCTGGACTAGTTCCTGAGGATTGGAGGGTGGCTAATGTAACCCCACTTTTTAAAAAAGGAGGGAGAGAGAAACCGGGGAATTATAGACCGGTTAGCCTAACGTCGGTGGTGGGGAAACTGCTGGAGTCAGTTATCAAGGATGTGATAACAGCACATTTGGAAAGCGGTGAAATGATCGGACAAAGTCAGCATGGATTTGTGAAAGGAAAATCATGTCTGACGAATCTCATAGAATTTTTTTGAGGATGTAACTAGTAGAGTGGATAGGGGAGAACCAGTGGATGTGGTATATTTGGATTTTCAAAAGGCTTTTGACAAGGTCCCACACAGGAGATTAGTGTGCAAACTTAAAGCACACGGTATTGGGGGTAAGGTATTGGTGTGGGTGGAGAATTGGTTAGCAGACAGGAAGCAAAGAGTGGGAATAAACGGGACCTTTTCAGAATGGCAGGCGGTGACTAGTGGGGTACCGCAAGGCTCAGTGCTGGGACCCCAGTTGTTTACAATATATATTAATGACTTGGATGAGGGAATTAAATGCAGCATCTCCAAGTTTGCGGATGACACGAAGCTGGGTGGTGGTGTTGGCTGTGAGAAGTTCATTGATTCAATGTCCATTCAGAAATTGGATGGAATAGGGAAAGAAGCTGTCCCTGAGTCGTTAAGTGCGTGCATTCAGACTTCTGTAAAATACTTCCTGATAGTAAGAAGAATAGAGCAAGTCCTGGGTGGTGAGGGTCCTTAACGATAGATGTCGCCCTTCTGAGGCATCGCTCCTTGAAGATATCCTGGACACTAGAGGCTGGTACCCATGATGGAGCACTACAGAAAAAAAAATTTCGAAGTGACATTTGTGGCATCACATTCAAATACTTACAACTTGTTTTCAAAGGCTTTTATCAAACATAACATCAACTGTTTGGCTGGATCCCTTTAACCTGGTGTTGAAGTCATCTGCAAAAATACTTCAGTTTGGAGTTCAATTCTGACACCGTCTATTAGGAGTTTGTACATTGTCCCCATGGGTTTCCTCCCACAGTCCAAAGCCATACCAGTTCATGGTAAATTGGGCATTGTAAATTGTTCTGTAATTAGGCTGGGGTTAAAACGGGGGTTGCTGGGCAGTGTGGCAGGAAGGACTGTAAGGGTCTGTTCCCCACTGTATCTGAAAGTAAATAAATTACTTTGTTTCAATAATATACTAAATAAAATGTTTATTGCAAAGTAGTAAATATTCCCAACATAGAGTATTTTCTGCAACTATCACTGAATATCAAATGTCCACAACCAAAGGACAGAAAAATCAATATAATCAGAGGGGTCCTCCTCCAGCTGACCCCATCGTTCTCCACCCCAACAGTAACACTCTCACCAGGTCCATCAGAGTTTCAAAGCAGACCACCCAACATCACGTGTTCTCTCAGCCGTCGAGCTGGCACCAAACCAGTGTGAGGTGTCTCCTGTGAAAACCTCTCACTGCTCTCTGGTTGTAAAACATCATTTGCCAGTAAAATAATCAGCTTCACTTGGCAGTAAAACAAGCTTTATGGATCTTTTTGATTACAGCCAGGCTTTAAAGAATCGAGGGGCCACACTGCATGCCACATCTGCCATGCCTGTGGTAAGACTTTATTCCATGTCGGATGATGCTGAGGATGTTCTACCAGTCTGTGGTGGCCAGTGCTATCATGTTTGCTGTTGTGTGCTGGGGCAGCAGGCTGAGGGTAACAGACACCAACAGAATCAACAAACTCATTCGTAAGGCCAGTGATGCTGTGGGGATGGAACTGGACTCTCTGATGGTGGTGTCTGAAAAGAGGATGCTGTCCAAGTTGCATGCCATCTTGGACAATGTCTCCCATCCACTACATAATGTACTGGGTGGGCACAGGAGTACATTCAGCCAGAGACTCATTCCACCGAGATGCAACACAGAGCGTCATAGGAAGTCATTGCTACCAGTGGCCATCAAACTTTACAACTCCTCCCTTGGAGGGTCAGACACCCTGAGCTAATAGGCTGGTCCTGGACTTATTTCCTGGCATAATTTACATATCACTATTTAAATATTTATGGTTTTATTACTATTTAATTATTTATGGTGCAACTGTAACAAAAACCAATTTCCCCCGGGATCAATAAAGTATGACTATGACCAGATGAGAATGAGGGGAAATCTTATCGAGGCATACAAAACTATAAGCAGAGTGGATCTGTGGACATGAACGATACACCCAGATGGGATGTGGACTCCCAGGTGCCTGGGCCAGGGATGTCTTGTTTTGGCTCCCTGGCATACTACAGGAGGAGAGTGAGCAGCCTTGGTACATATTGCTACCAACAACGGAAGTAGGAAACGGGAGGAGGTGCTGAAGAGAGCTAGGTAGAAAGGTGAGAAACAGGACCTCCGGGGTAGTAATTTCTTGATTGCTGCCTGTGCCACATACCAAGTGAGGGTAAGAATAGGATGATGTGGCAGAAGAATACATGGCTGAAGAATTGGTGCAGGGAGCAAAGCTTCAGAATTCTGAATCATTGTGATCTCCTCTGGGGAAGGTTTGATCTGTACAAAAGGGATGCATTGCACCTGAACTCAAGGAAGAACCAGTATCCTTGCGAACTGGTTTGTTAGAGCTGATGGGGAAGGTTTAAACTAACTTGGCAGAGGAATGGGAACCAAAGTTTTGCGGTTGAAGATGCCATAAATCAGCCATGATGGAATGGTGGAGCAGACTTGATGGGCGGAATGGCGGAATTCTGCTCCTATGTCTGATGGTCTTGCCTTATATTTGCATTAATGAACAGCTGTACAGGTGTCCCTAATAAAATGGTCACTGGGTGCACATGTTGAAAGATTTGCTTTATTTCTCACAAATTAAAACCAATCTTATGTAATGTCAAACTTAGAATCAGGTGATGAGCAGCAAATTTGCAGGTAATTACATACTAAGACCACTAGAGGGCAGGAAAACACAATTAACCCACTGCCCATCACACAATTTCCCGCTGCTGGTCACCTTGATGTTGAAAGATCAGAAGATTCAATCAAACCTTATCAAGAATGACCATTCACACATTTTCTTAAACTCACCGGGACAGTAACCAACCCAGGAATTACAGGGACTTGAGGACCTGAGTTAAAGGGAACTGAGCGAAATACATGTTAGTAGGGAAGTGGTGTTAGGTAAATTGAAGGGATTGAAGGCAGATAAATCCCCAGGGCCAGATGGTCTGCATCCCAGGGTGCTTAAGGAAGTAGCCCAAGAAATAGTGGATGCATTAGTGATAATTTTTCAAAACTCATTAGATTCTGGACTAGTTCCTGAGGATTGGAGGGTGGCTAATGTAACTCCACTTTTTAAAAAAGGAGGGAGAGAGAAACCGGGGAATTATAGACCGGTTAGCCTAACGTCGGTGGTGGGGAAACTGCTGGAGTCAGCTATCAAGGATGTGATAACAGCACATTTGGAAAGCGGTGAAATCATTGGACAAAGTCAGCATGGATTTGTGAAAGGAAAATCATGTCTGACGAATCTCATAGTATTTTTTGAGGATGTAACTAGTAGAGTGGATAGGGGAGAACCAGTGGATGTGGTATATTTGGATTTTCAGAAGGCTTTTGACAAGGTCCCACACAGGAGATTAGTGTGCAAACTTAAAGCACACGGTATTGAGGGTAAGGTATTGGTGTGGGTGGAGAGTTGGTTAGCAGACAGGAAGCAAAGAGTGAGAATAAACGGGACCTTTTCAGAATGGCAGGCGGTGACTAGTGGGGTACCGCAAGGCTCAGTGCGGGGACCCCAGTTGTTTACAATATATATTAATGACTTGGATGAGGGAATTAAATGCAGCATCTCCAAGTTTGCAGATGACACGAAGCTGGGTGGCAGTGTTAGCTGTGAGGAGGATGCTAAGAGGATGCAGGGTGACTTGGATAGGTTGGGTGAGTGGGCAAATTCATGGCAGATGCAATTTAATGTGGATAAATGTGAAGTTATCCACTTTGGTGGCAAAAATAGGAAAACAGATTATTATCTGAATGGTGGCCGATTAGGAAAAGGGGAGGTGCAACATGACCTGGGTGTCATTATACACCAGTCATTGAAAGTGGGCATGCAGGTACAGCAGGTGGTGAAAAAGGCAAATGGTATGCTGGCATTTATAGTGAGAGGATTTGAGTACAGGAGCAGGGAGGTACTACTGCAGTTGTACAAGGCCTTGGTGAGACCACACCTGGAGTATTGTGTGCAGTTTTGGTCCCCTAATCTGAGGAAAGACATCCTTGCCATAGAGGGAGTACAGAGAAGGTTCACCAGATTGATTCCTGGGATGGCAGGACTTTCATATGAAGAAAGAATGGATGAACTGGGCTTGTACTCGTTAGAATTTAGAAGATTGAGGGGGGATCTGATTGAAACGTATAAGATCCTAAAGGGATTGGACAGGCTAGATGCAGGAAGATTGTTCCCGATGTTGGGGAAGTCCAGAACGAGGGGTCACAGTTTGAGGATAGAGGGGAAGCCTTTTAGGACAGAGATTAGGAAAAACTTCTTCACACAGAGAGTGGTGAATCTGTGGAATTCTCTGCCACAGGAAACAGTTGAGGCCAGTTCATTGGCTATATTTAAGAGGGAGTTAGATATGGCCCTTGTGGCTACGGGGGTCAGGGGGTATGGAGGGAAGGCTGGGGCGGGGTTCTGAGTTGGATGATCAGCCATGATCATAATAAATGGCGGTGCAGGCTCGAAGGGCCGAATGGCCTACTCCTGCACCTATTTTCTATGTTTCCTGTTGCAGGTTCCTTCGCACCATTCGTATAAATGTGAGTATAATCACTATACTTTTCCATCACATGACAGTTAAATGCATTTACCAAATCTGTTTTATATCTTTCTTTCCTTTTTACTTCTAACAAATGCCAGTCTATGTCAGGCCATACAAGCTTCCATGGAGCTACAACCGGATAAACTACTGAAGGACTTATCCTCAGATCAAATACTCCACATTCTTTCGCGATATCATTCCCTACCCAACTAAAGGTATCCCTCTGAAACCTCCCATTTTCCCAGCACTCCCGCAACACTCCTTTAGTAGGGTGAGAATCATTGTGCCCCTGCAAGTTAGCCCAGTAGTTTGCCATCAGTTGCATCCTTCTTAGTTCCAAAGGCATTATTTCCATTTCTACCTGTAGGGCTGACACTGGTGACGTTTTAAAAGCCCCACTGCACACTCTCAAGGCCTGAGCCTGAATCACATCCAGTTTCCTTATAAGAGACCTAGCTGCTGATCCATATACTATATTTCCATAATCCAATACAGATCTTACTAAAGCCACATACATTCTCTTCAAAGCTGAACAACTTGCTCCCCATTCCCGACCAGTCAAACATATCACATTTATTACTTTTTTACATTTCTCCTCAACTTTCCTGATATGGTCTGCCCATGTTAATCGTGAATCAAATATAACTCCCAGAAATTTAAATGATGCAACCCTTTCTAATTCAACCCCATACATCCTTAACTTCTTCCCTACCTCAACCCTCTTCCTGGTAAAAAATACAGATTGAGTTTTGTCTACTGAAAATCTACATCCCCAATCATAACCCCACTCCACCACTTCATCAATTGCTTCTTGTAGTTTCCTGATTATATGGTCCATGTTCCTGCCTCTTTTCCACAAGGCCCCATCATCCGCAAACAGTGACCTACCTATATCCACTGGTACCTTTGTGAAGACATCATTGATCATAATCATGAAAAGTAATGGGCTAATCACACTACCTTGAGGTGTGCCATTTTCCACTATGTACTGTTTTGATAATTCTGATCCAATCCAAACTTGAATTTTTCTACCAAACAAAAAATCTTTAATCCAATTAAAAACTCTCCCACCAACCCCCATCTTGTGCAGTTTAATTAATAATCCTTCCTTCCACATCATATCATAGGCTTTTTCAATGTCAAAGAACACTGCCACTACTGACTCTCTATTTGCCTGGGCCTTCCTTATTTCAGCCTCTAACATAATCACTGAGTCCATGGAATTCCTTCCCTTTCTAAAACCACTCTGATAACTTGCCAGCATTCCTCTTTTCTCAAGCTCATATGATAACCTTTCTGTTATCATCCTTTCCATTATCTTACATATACTTGATGTTAATGCAATTGGTCTGTAGCTAGTGGGTTTTGACAGATCCTTGCCAGGCTTCCTTATTGGAATTACTACTGCTTCTTTCCATGCACTTGGTAATCTTCCCTCCTCCCACACTGTTATAAAAATGCAGCAACTTCAAGAGCACTCCTTCTCCTAGATTTTTTAGCATCACAGAGCATATCAGATCTTTCCCTGGGGAGGTTGGTCTCGATCTCTTTATTGCTCTCACCATTTCTGCTAATGTAAATGGATCAATTATATCATCTGTTCCTTCCCTCCTGCTTAACACACCTGGGTGTTGGCTCATTATTCTTTCCCTTCTTCAGACAAATTTTCTGAACTGTGTATCAGTACAAATGACTTAGCCATGACCTCAGCCTTATCCCTACTGGAAACTGCAGTTTCCTCCTCAGATATCATTACTGGATATTCCCATTCCCTTCTATCTCCTCCCATCCTCTTAATCATTCCCCATGTCTCTCCCACAGGTGTTGTTCTTCCTACCTTGTCACAAAAACTCCTCCAACTTGCCCTTTTAGCTTGACGTATAGTTCTTCTCACCACTGCCTGTGCTTTCTTATATTGAACCAAATGCTGCATATTATGGGTTTTTTTTTAAACTAGCCTGAATGCTCAATTTCTGTTTTTTTACAGCCTGACAACATTCCTCTGTCCACCATGGTACCAGTTTTCTATTCATCCTATTTTTACTCCTAGGTATAGATCCTTCTGCTGCCATGATAATTGCTGAAGTCACCTGACTGTTTAATTCATCTACATTTCCAGAAATATCAATCTTTGTCAACCCTTCTTCACTCAACTTCTGGAACTTACCCCAATCAGCTTTTTCAAACACCCACTTTGGGGTTCCGCCACCTGGTCTTACTTCAACTCTTTCACCCACTGAACACAAAACTGGGCAGTGATCACTACCCACTGTTGAAGCAGTCCAAACTCCCCAGTTACTAATGCCAGCCAAGCTATTAGACACTAACGTAATATCTAACACTGACTCAGTTCCTGTTGTTATATCTATCCTTGTGCCGCTACTATCATTCATACACACCAAATCCCTTTCTTCCATCAAATCTTCAATTACCTTTCCATTTGGATCTGTAATCTGATCCCCCCATATTGTGCTATGAGCATTGAAATCTGCACACCACACTACTTTGTCTGTTTTGTCCTTGTATCTTTAATAGGCTGTCCAAATCCAACCTTTTACATGGATTGTAATAGATAATTATAACCACTCCCTCCCCTCTCTCCCACACTTCCACCACTATGTATTCCTGATCATCTCCTTTTTCCAGTACCCTATATGGTATACCTTGCTTGATTAACATAGCACAACCCCCTCCTCCCCCTAGATTTCTATCTTTCCTTATCATTGTATACCCATATACCACAAAGTCTAAAGTTGGTTTCAACCAAGTTTCCTGAATACACACTACATCCGGTTTTACAACCATTTCTTTAATAAAGTGCTTGAATTCCTCTGGTCCTAAGTCTCTATCCCTCTCCTTCTCCACTTTCTTTCCCTCAATCCCGCCTCTTATCTTGTCCGCCATTACCGGACCCACACGACCCCCTCCCAGCAATTTCTGTTCCTTCCCCACTCTCTTTCCCTCAACAGGTTCCAAAGCACACTCACACATCAAGCAAAACACAGCCAGCTTCCAGTCAAGCCAACTCCCAACTCCGGCACCGTTAGAGTGAAGCCAACTGGCCGTTTTTCCTCCGCATCAGCAATCCCCTCCCCCACCTTGCCTTTTATCTCAGCAATTGGGCCTCAATCACCTCATTTAGTTTCCAATCATTCCCAGGTTCCACTAACTATACACACCTGCTTCCCATCAGAAACTGCAGGATAAAGACCCTGTGATCACAACAGGGAGCTGCCAGTTCATTGGTCGACTCGTGCATGAGTAACCTCGTTCCATGGATCTTAGTACTATCAGTTCTAAGTCTAGCATCGTTCCTGAATTCTCTACTAAAACCAAGACTCCAGGTAAAGACTCTCTTGAACACCAATTCCACGCTCGCTATGACCGTAATGCCTGCCGACTCGGCCTCCACGTCCGTGTTCAGTACAAGGGTTCGTTCCACCGCCACATCCTTGAAACACTCTCATCAGGACTAGGATTCCCACAGCCCGCACTTCTCGTTTCTACCTCCTACCAACCTGCCGATAAGGGGGGGGGGGGGGGTGCTGTTGTAGTCTGGCGTACTGACCTCTACCCTGCTGGGGCACAGCGACAACTCACGGATACCTCCTCTTATTTACCCCTCGATCATGACTGCACTAAGAATCACCAGGCCATTGTCTCCCACACCATCACCGACTTTATCAGCTCGGGATCTCCCATCCACTGCTGCCAACCTTATAGTTCCCACACCTCGCACTTCCCGTTTCTACCTCCTACCCTAGTCCTGATGAAGGGTCTCGGCCCGAAACGTCGACTGTACCTCTTCCTATAGATGCTGCCTGGCCTGCTGCATTCACCAGCATTTTTTGTGTGTGTTGCTTGAATTTCCAGCATCTGCAGATTTCCTCGTGTTTGCGTTTTTAAATACAGACAACAATACACATTTACACATTCCTCTTACAAAAGAAATGAAATATTCCACTGTGTATGGCGGGAAAGGCAACATAAAGCGAATCCATTGAAGTGCGCACAATCAGCGCAATGACAGCAGAATGATAAGGTAATGTTTGTGTGTGTGTGAGTGCATATGTGTGTGATTGTGTGTGCTGTGCATGTGTACGGAGTGCGTTTACTGAGCGCTCTTCGACGCGCGCGCGCGCGCACACTCTTACATGCAACAGCTCCTTGCCCGCCCCCCCCATGGTAAAACTTCATCTTACAACGTGCAGTCTAAGTTGAAGTGCAGTAATAAAGCACTAGAGGGCGCCAGAAACCTTCAGAGAATTTATTTTATTACAAAGTGGAGCGAACATGAGAACTTTTTAAACAAAATAACTTTATTACGAATTCAGTACTACAATATATACAGACCAGTGACTAACACAATTACTACACTACTAATAGACAAACGACATTAAACTAAAATGCTTCCAACTCTGTCAATGATGGCACTAACCCCTCCGCGGAGCCCAACGTTCGCGGAACTCCTGGGAACAGGAGTCGGCATCTGGCCTGTAGACCCTGTTCCACAATTCAATGAGATGATGGCTGATCTGACAATGGACTCAGCTTCACTTACCTGTCTTTTCTGCTGCTTTGCAAAAAAAATCTAACCCTGCCTTAAATATATTTAATGAAGTAGCCTCTAGTGCTTCCCAGGGTAGAGAATTCCACAGATTCGCTGCTCTCTGGTCAAAGAGTTTCTCCTCATCACCATCCAAAATTTACTCTCCTGAAGCTTGAGACGACCACTCCGAGTTCTAGTCTGACCCACCAGTGGAAACAACTTCTCTGCCACTGAATACAGATCCCTTTCATGATTTTCATTTTTGCTTTAAAAGTTTTGTATTACCTTTATTTATCATATGTACATCAATAAATACACTGAAAGGAATTGTTTCTGTCAAAAATCAAATCAATTCAGCAATGTTTGTGCTGGGTAGCCCACAATATTACTATGCTTCAAGTGACAACATATCATACCCACTACGCACTAACCCTAACCTGTACACCTTTGGAATGTGGGTGGAAACTGGAGGAGAGCCACAGGATCATGGAGAGAAAGTACAAACTACTTACAGACAGCAGTGAGAATCGAACCCTGATCAGTGATTGCTGGAGCTGGGAGGCGTTGTACTAACTGCTATGCTCATTTAATGTTTCTGTATAGGTGCCCCTCATTCTTCTGAATTTCGGTGAGTGTAATCTCAGAGTCCATTGGGTCCACTAACTGGATGCCAGCTGACAAATAAAGTCTGTCCCTTGAACGGAAGATCCTACCAAAAGTGATGGATACGGCCCAGTCCATCACGGGTAAAGCCCTCCCCACCATTGAGCACATCTACGCAGAGCGGCGTCACAAGAAAGCAGCGTCCATCATCCAGGACCCCTGCTAGCCAGGCCATGCTCTTTTCTTGCTGCTGCCGTCAGGAGGAGGGTACAGGAGCCTCGGGACCAGGTTCAGGACTGGGCCACCATCTTGGAGTTAAGTAGTAGTGCAATTACTCGAGTATGACGTTCTCCCTTACTCGAAAATGCCTGTGAGTGACTTTGTTTGACGTGGCGATGCTAAGCACAGGCCGCAACCACGTGTTGCTAGACAGACCGGGGTCAGGGTCCAGTGGCATGGAGTGCAGGATGACTGGGGACCCTTCTGTGCTGCAGCCTTCCTCCGCCTTCACTGCCGCGGCGGTGTGTCGTCACCTCCCGCCAGCTCCGCCATTGAGGCTTTGGTCGGATCCCTCCACACCACGTCAAGATGACGATCCTCAGAGAAACAACTCAAGTGACAGCCCAGGCACATCCACCCTCAGGAGCCCCCCGGAACAATACGAGAGCCCCCACGTTAGTTCACGTCAGTGAGATTGTCAGCTGTCCACTTGAAGTTGCCCTGTACGTGGCAAGAGACGGAGATTAGACCAATCACAGTGAAATACTGCAGGATTTATAGGGAGTTTTAATGTGATATCAAATCCTAATTCGACAAGAATACATCATAGAACATAGAGCATAACACCACATCATGGAGTTAAGAAGTAAAACGATCACTATCAGCCCTCAATACTGTGCCTAGTCTAAGATCAATATAACTCTTTCCTCCCACACAACCCTCCGTTTTTTTCTCACAGTCATGTACCTATCTATGAGTTTCTTGTGTCCCTAATGTATCTGCCTGTAACGCCACCCCTAGCAGCACGTTCCATGCACCCACCACTCTAGCTAAAAAATCCTATCTCTGACGTCTCCCCTGTACTTTCCTACCATGACTTTAAAATTATATCCCCCTGTATTAGCCACTTCCACCCTGGAAAAAAGGTCACTGGCCCTCCGCTCGGTCTATGCCTCATTATCTTGTACGACAGCATCTATCAAGTCACCTCTCATTACCCTTCATCTCCAAAGGGAAAAGCCCTAGCCTGCTCCCTCTTCCCTCACAAGACATGCTCCCTAATCCAGGCAGCATTCCAGCAAATCTCTTCCGCACCCTCTCTAAAAGCTTTTGCAACCTTCCTGTAATGAGTCGACCGGAACTGAATATAGTACTCCAAGTGCGGTCTAACCAGAGTTTTATAGCGTTGCAACATTACCTCAAGGCTCTGGAACGCAGTCAGAAAAGTCGGGAATTTAAGAGGAATTGTAAGAGTGCACTTGGATCCCTCAGCAGGCAAAAAGTAAGTGGAATGCTGGTCTCTGTGTTACTCAGTATGCTGGGAGGACACAGACTTGTCTCCCATATACCAGGGAATCATTAACATTAGGGTTAGGGCTGCTGTGGAGTTTGCTGACGTCTAAGGACAATAGATTTGAAGAATAGGATCACAGCCGGACTTACACATACAGGTTTGGCAATGGGATACCAATTGAATATCATTGTGATTCAGAGGTGAGAATAAGACCCAACATTGCAGGATCTGGATGCTCACCTCTCAGATTGGACTTTGGCCTCGTGAGAGGATGTGAAAGGTGTGATATTACTCTGTCAGTAAAAGCAGAGGAGGTTTCTCAGAGTCCGGTATTCCTGGCAGATACTTCTCATTAAACCACCATCACTAAGCTTTGTGTTCTGGTTCATATCACTCCATTGTGTGTGGGGCTCCACAGGGTACCGGCTGTGGTGTAGTTACACCAGACATGACATACTGGTCTGTAACCCACACTGAAACAGGTGGTGCTCGCGATGTTAAGCCACATAAAGAATGGCTTTATTTGTCATGTGTACATCAAAGTATACATTGTTTTACATCGTCAAATCAGTAAGGATTGTGCTGGAGAAAGCCCACAAGTGTCGAGTGTGGATGTGGAGGGGATGCTTCCTTTACTGGGTGAGACGAGAACCAGAGGGCACAGCCTCAGAATAGAGAGATGCCCCTTTAGAACAGAGATGAAGAGGAATTTCTTTACCCAGAGAATGGTGAATCTGTGGAATTCATTACTACAAACGGCTACAGAGGCCAGTCATTGGGTATATTAAATGCAGATATTGATAGGTTCTTGATTAGTCAGAACAACAAAAGTTACAGGAGGAAGGCAGCAGAATAGACAATAGACAATAGGTGCAGGCGTAGGCCATTCGGCCCTTCGAATAGGGTTGAGAGGCATAATAAATCAGCCATGATGGAATGGAGGAACCGACTCGATGGGCCGACTGGTTTAACTGTGCTCCTGTGTCTTATGGTCTTACACTTCTTTGTCTTGTTCAATGTTTCCAGGTTGTGAAAGGGGTTATTTAGCTAGAGTTAATTTCTTACAGTTCAAACCAGCAACAGCAAAATATATTAGGCACAGACTATACTTCCAGTTAGCAACCTTTTTTTTATATATAACTACAAACAATTTCAAAGAGGAAAACATGCCCAGACTCACTTAAATCCCCACTGGTAGAATGGGAAAGTTGCTTCTGGCCCCTCCTGTAGCCCTGATTGGTTGGTTGAAATTTCAGACCAGAACTTCTCAGAGTTTTTGCTGGATGCAGCCTCACTTTCTTTGAACAGACCACTGAAAGATCTGTACTCCAGCAGTGAGCAGAAAGAAAGTGTTTTTTTCCCTGGAAATACATGAGCGGACGTTGAACTGTGGAAGCTCCTTGTTTATCTGAGTGATCTTACAAAGAGGCTGTGAGAAGAGAAAATCCAAGCTGTTTAATCGCTACTAACCTGGTCAAGTGGTTGAAGACGGGATGAGTTCTGTGTGCCTGCATGTCATGGGTTTCATTTGCAGCACGCTGGGTTGGATTAGCCTCCTGATCGCCACCGGCAGCAAAGAGTGGGTTCAAACTTGCTCGATGCAAGCAAGTGCTTGCCAACAATTCCAAAGCATTAAACTACGGGGACTGTGGACAGAGTGCTATCGATCAGCTGAAGCCTACCACTGCAAGACATTATCCGATATCCTCAGAATCCCAGGTAACGTTGACTCCTGAGTGTCTTGTTAACCCTCTGTTCCTTTCATTAGCACAGTCAGATATTTACATACGTATTCTGTCTTTATCCAACACTAAACTTCAACAGTCAACTATTTTTTACACTTTTTTTATATTTCTTGTGACTTACAGTAATTTTGTTACGTATTGCACAGTACTGCTGCCGCAAAGGAACAATACTCATGACAACCACTCAGCGGTCACTTTATTAGCTGCCTCCTATACCTAATAAAGAGGCCAGCAAGTGTATGTTTGTGCTTTTCTGCTGTGTAGCCCATCGACTTCAAGGTGCGATGTGTTGTGCGTTCAGAGATGCTCTTCTGCGTGCCACTGTTGTAATGTATGGTTATTTGAGTTACCGTCAGCTTGAACCAGTCTGGCCATTCTCCTCTGGCCTCTCTCATTAACAGGACACTTTTGCCCACAGAACCACTGCTCACTGGATATTTTCTTTTTGCTTTTCGCACCATTCTCTGTGAACATTCAAGACTATTGTGCATGAAAATCCCAGGAGATCAGCAGCTTCTGAGATACTCAAACCACCCCATCTGGCACCAACAATCATTCCATGGACAAAGTCACTTAGATCACATTTCTTCCCCATTCTGATCTTTGGTCTGAACAATAACTGAACCTCTTGACCATGCCTTCATGCTTTTGTGAATTGATTTGCTGCCACATGATTGGCTGATTAGATATTTGCATTAACGAGCAGGTGTAAAGGTGAATCTGATAGAGACCACAGGGCATAGGCTGTGAAATGTGTTGTTTTGCAGTAGCAGAGCAGTGCAATATATAAAAACATACCATAAGTTATATTAAAATATATAAAAAATAAACAATTTGTGCAAAAAAGAGAGCAAAATTTTGAGGTAGTGTACGTGGACTGTTCAGAAATCCGGCGGTGGGGTTTGGGGGTGAGGGAGGAAGAAGACGTTGCTAAAATTTTGAGTGTGCAGCTTCAGTGAGAGTCCCTCGCATTGCTGAGGCTGGGGATTGTGGCTTCCTGACCCACTGCAGAGATCTGTGCTCTGAACCAGATGACCCTTCCCGCTGAGTGAGTGTTACACCACAAGAGCTTCTGTTTTCCTACTGCCTGTCAGGCTGAGAATTTCCACGGTTTGAGTCAAAGCAGGTGAATTTTCCCCATGACCTGGGTCAATCCCGATCCCACAGTCAGGTCATTGACTGTCTCTCTCACTCCAGTTTGCGGGAGGTCCCCGGATACAACTGGCTACTGTACATTCCAGCAGTCAGTACACTGACAATGTACTCTATTGTTTGTAGGTAGTAAAAGTTGCTGCTTAAATCCGAATTCCTTGTTTCTCCTCTTATCTGCTGAGCTAGGATTCCTGCTTAATTCCGTCATATGTAGGATTTCCTAAGGTTATTATAGCCGGAGGTGGTAATGGGGATAAGCTCCCATTATCTATTAAAAGCTCCCAATCATGTACGTCTCAAATAGCCTCTGACAACCAAGTCCAGCTCCTGGCTTTCGCGTGTGGTTTAAATACTAAGCCTGGCAGAACCATTTCTACTGACAGGAGAAGGGGCAAAGGTGAGTTACTGGCACCTTAAAACCAGTTGCTTCAGCAAATGAGGCTCGTCAGGCATGGTTGGCAGCTCATCGAGGAGAAGGAAAACTCTGATCTCAAACCTATGCTGCCTTATGGTATTATTGAATGATGGGGAAGTCTTTGGGAGTAAACCCAGGGAAAAATCCAGAGCTGGAGTCCCTGAGGAAGTCTTGCATTGAGTTCAATGCCAATTGGCAACTCCTGCGATGCTGCTGGTGCCAAACTGTATCGGTCTCTGCAGTTCCCTTGAACTCATCAGCTGAATGGAGAGTGGGAACCTGCTACATGGGCACAGCTCGCTCTCTATATCATACTACCCTGGCACACAGACTATAAGGCTATAAGATAGGAGCAGAAGTAGGCCATTCAGCCCATCGAGTGTGCTCCACCGTTCAATCATGAGCTGATCCAATTCTTCCAGTCATCCCCACTGCCCTGTCTTCTCCCCATACCCTTTAATACCCTGTCTAATCAAGAACCTATCTATCTCCCGTTAACTGCACCCAATGACTTTGCCTCCACAGCCGCTCGTGGCAACAAATTCCGCAGATTTACCACCCTCTGACTAAAGTAATTTCTCTGCCTCTCTGTTCCAAATGGACGTCCTTCAATCCTGAAATTGTGCCCTCTTGTCCTAGAATCCCCTACCATGGGAAAAAACTTTGCCATATCTAATCTGTTCAGACCTTTTAACATTCAGAATGTCTCTATGAGATCCCCCCCTTCATCCCCCCTCATTCTCCATAGCTAGCACGCAACATCCATGATTGACCAATGGAAGTCTCATTTCACCTGGGGTTTCTGCCAATGCAGGCAAAAAGGTATCCCAAATGGAAAGAAGTAATAGTGTGATCACTTGAGTTGAGGGGGATGTTTCCCTAAGGGGTTGCCTGTTGCTGGGTCTGTGGTGGCTGTAGAGGCTGATCCGGGATCCACATATTCTGGTGCCATGTGGGCAGGTGTAAGTGGTGGATGTGGTTAGTGGTTGAGTTTTTTGGTTGCTTAATGTCTCTTTCCGCAGATGCCGTGTGTTCCGTGCAGCACAGCGGAGGATATTCTCACGTGGTACAGCTCCCTCTTGAACAGATTTCCTCCGACTGTATCCATTGAGTGCAATCTCTTCCCAGTTCTTAGCTGTAACCTTGAATGTCTTCAGGCTGATTTTGTTGTTATCTTTGAAACATTTCCTTTGCCCTCCAAGGGTTAGAAAATAGAACAGTACAACACAAAACAGGCCCTTCAGCCAACCTTTTAAACTACTCAGATCAATCCAACCTTCCATTTTTCTATCAGCCATGTGCTTATTTATGACTCTCTTAAGTATTCCTATCTATCTGCCTCTACCACCATTCCTGTCACGGCTTGCCACGCACTCTCCACTCTCTGACATCTCCCCCTATACTTTCCTCCAATCACCTTAAAATTATGCTCCCTCATGTTAGTCTCTGGCTGTCCACTCAATTTATGCCCCTTATCATCCTGTACACATCAATCTCAAACCTCCACTGCCTCTCATCAAGGCAGCATCCTGGTAAATCACCACTGCAACCTCTCTAAGGCTTCTATAATGAGATGACCAAAAATGAATACAATATTCCAAATGTAACCTGATCAGGGTTTTATAGAACTACAATATTACATAGAGGCAAAGAAAACCTACAGCACAATCCAGGCCCGTCAGCCCACAATGCTGTGCCAAACATGCACTTACCTTAGAAATTACCTCGGGCTACCCAAAGCCCTCTATTTTCCTAAGCTCCATGTATCTGTCCAGCAGTCTCTTTAAAGAACCTACTGTATCTGCCTCCACCAGCATCGCCAGCAGCCCATTCCATGCACTCACCACTCTCTGCATTTATATATAAAAAAACAACTTACCCTTGACATCTCCTCTGTACCTACTTCCAAGCACCTTAAAACTGTGCCCTCTCATGTTAGTCATTTCAGCCCTAGGAAAAAGCCTCTGACTATCCACATAAGCAATACCTCTCATCATCTTATACACCTCTTTCAGGTCACCTCTCATCCTCCATTGGTCCAAGGAGAAAAGGCCGAGTTCACTCAACCTATTCTCATAAGGCATGCTCCCCAATCCAGGCAACATCCTTGTAAATCTCCTCTGCACCCTTTCAATAGTTTTCACATCCTTCCTGTAGTGAGGCGACCAGAACTGAGCACAGTACTCCAAGTGGGGTCTGACCAGGGTCCTTGCAGCTCTTTAACTCAATCTCCCCCAACTAATGAAGACCAAAATGTCATATGCCTTCATAAACACCCTACCAACTTGCAATTGATGGTCAGAACCAGAATCAGGTTTAATATCATTGGCTTATGTTGTCAAATTTGTTGTTTTGAGCAGTACAGTTCAATAAACATACCCCCCCCCACCCCATGCTTTCCTTGGCTGTGTAATAGACTTAGGGAACACCCACTCCAGTCCTACCAAACCCGTGAGATTGAGTAATTGAATAAGTCGTGCAAAATGTGAGCAGAAAGACGGTGAGGTGGTGTACATGGGTTGGTTCATTGTCTGTTGGTGGAGGGGAAGGAAGCTTTTCCTAAATCACCGAGTGTGTGTCTTCAGGCTCCTGTACCTCCAA
Organism: Mobula birostris; assembly: GCF_030028105.1. Taxonomy (NCBI): domain Eukaryota; kingdom Metazoa; phylum Chordata; class Chondrichthyes; order Myliobatiformes; family Myliobatidae; genus Mobula; species Mobula birostris. Next base: position 5,648,178 of record NC_092373.1, read on the forward strand.
CATGGTGCCATCAGTGAGAAGGGGGTGTGTCCGGGTGAAGTGGGTCCTTAATGACGGATGCCACCTTTTTGAGGCATCGCCTTTCGAAGAGGTCCGTGATGCAGAGGAGGCTAGTGACCCTGACAGAGCTGGCTGAGTTTACAGCTTTCCGCCGCTTTTCCCGAGGCTGTGTAGTGGCTGCTCCGTACCAGGCAGTGATCCAACCTGTTAGAATGCTCCCATGATGATGATGAGGCAAAAACGATGATCTACCTTTTGTATTTCTGCTTCTGGGCGCTAATATATTCATCAGGAATATATCTGACTTTTCTCAATAGCAAACACCTTAAACACTTGAACCCCTTTCATCCTTTCCCAGTTCATCTCTAATGAGTGAAAGACAAGTTTTTGAGTTTTGATCATATTGGCTCAGAAAGTTATGGGCCAGGTGATGGAAGGTGAGATTCAAATGTATGGACACCCCTAGGCTTGCATAGATATAGTGGGCGGAATAGCCTGTTTTCCTGTACTCTGTGAGTACAGGAAACCGCTCTGAGATTTCTGATCACTCATTTTAATCTAAATCACTTCATTAAGATTTTCTCTTCCCCCACCCACACCCCAATCGGCAGAAGATACAAAAGCCTGAAAACACATACTGTTTCCATCTTCATACCTGTTCATCTTCTATCCTACTGTTATGGGTCTATTGAACAGTCCCGTTGTATGATCAGATGGACTATTGACCTCACGATCGACATCGTTGTGACCCCTGCACCTTATTGTTTGCCTGCACTGTGCTTGCTCTAGAGCTTACACTTTATGCCACATTCTGATAATGCTTTGCAGTGTTCTACCTCAGTGCACTGTGTCATGATCTGATCTGCATGAGAAGTATGCAAGACAAGCTTTTCACTGCCTCTTAATACACATGACAATAAACACATTTTCAAGATTCTGGCTTCTTCTCTCTTCATTTTCAGCCTGAAACATCAACTGTTTAATCACTTCCATAGATGCTGCCTGACCTGCTGAGTTCCGCCAGCGTTTTGTCTGTGTTACTCTGGACTTTCAGCATCTGCAGAATCTGTTGTGCTCAGCAGATTCCTTTCTTTTAGACCAAAGGTTCCCAATGGAAAATGAACCCACATCCACTAATTCAGATGGCACACTCATAACGTCCTCTCAGGGAAGCAATCCTATTCCTCTTAAACTTTTCACCTTTCACCCATAACCCATGACCTTTGGTTATAGTCTCACCCAACCTCAGTGGGGAAAGCCTGCTTGGAGGTCCTCCGTTGGTCATCAGCTGCATCCTAGCTATCTACATGATAAGCAAGCTGGTACAATATTGAGAGCATGCTGTTGCCGAGGCAGCAGGCTCCCCCTCTCCGCACAGCTGATTAATCCAAATGAACGGCAAGGACCAGTACAACTTGGCACCGGCAGCATCACAGGAGTTAGCGTTGAACTCATTGCAGGGCTGCCTTAGGGACTCCAGCTCTGGATTATTCCTCGGGGTTTACTCCGGGAGCCTTCACCATGAGTGGCTCTAGCCACAAGGAAGCAGAGGTTTGAAATCAGAGTTTTCCTTCTCCTAGAAGAGCTGCCAGCCACGGCTGATGAGCCCCTTTTGTCCAAATCAACAGGTTTGAAGGCGCCAGTGACCCACCTTTTCCCCTTCTCCTGTCAGGAGAGTTCCGCTGGGCTTAGTAGCTAAGCCACACGTGAAGGCCTAGAGCAGGATTGGGTTGTCAGAGGCTATTTGAGACTCACGCCTTTGGGAGCATTTAACAGGCAGCGGGAGCTTGTCCCTACTACCACCCCCAGCTATATATAGTGGTAAATAAATTTAACAGGTCCTACAACCTTTGCTGTCTAATAGTTTTCCAGATGTAGACAAACATCAAACAGGTTCTCAAGCAGAGTAACACACATAAAATGCTGAAGAACTCAGAAAGTCAGGCAGCATCAATGGAGGGGAATGAACAGTCAACACTTCAGGACGAGGCACTTCATTAGGACTCAGGTTCTCATCAGGATCTCGAGCAGAACCAGGTGAACGACGGGAGATTTGATAGAGGTATACAAAATTATCAGGGGTATAAATGAAAGCAGGCTTTTTCCATTGAGGTTGGGTGAGACTGGAACTCAAAATCATGGGTTAAGGGTGAAAGTTGAAAAGTTTAAGGGAAACATGAGAGCACAGCCTCAGAATAGAGGGACATCCATTTAGAAAAGAGACGATGAGGAATTTCTTCAGACAGAGGGTGGTGAATCTGTGGAATTCATTGCGAAGTCATCGGGTAGATTTAAAGTGGAAGTTGATAGGTTTTTGATTAGTCAGAGCATCAAATGATGCAGAAAGAAAGCAGGAAAATGGGGTTGAGAGGGATAATAAATCAGCCATGATGGAATGGCAGAGCAGACTCAATGGGCTGAATAGCCTAATTCTGCTCTTATGTCTTATGGTCTTATGAGGGGGAACTTCATCATTCAAAGGGTGGTGGGATTCTGGAATGAGCTGCCAGTGCAAATGATGGATGTGGATTTGATTTCAACATTGAAGAGAAGTTTGGATATGTGCGTGGATGGGTGGAGGATGGGACTAGGCAGAATAACAGTTCAGCAGAGACTAAATGGACTGAATGGCCTGTGTCTATACTGTAGTTCTCTATGAATCTATGGCTATGACTTGCCTCCCAATATGGCCTAATGACCTTTGGATGTGCTAAACTTCCAAATACAGTAAACAGAGTGGTCAATTTGTGCACTAACTAGCCAGGAGATAAGGGCTGGATGATTTGTTTGAGTGAAGGATAAATATTGGCCAGTGTACAGAGAAAATTATCCCTGCTTTTCCTCAAAATTTTGCCTTGGGATATTTTGCATGAACTATTGCTCTGTTCATGGACTGTTTGTCCCACTCTCATCAGGGAGGAGACAACGTAGCATCCACGCCAGGACCACCAGACTCAGAGTTACTTTCCCCCAAGCAGTAAGGCTGATCAACACCTTCACCCACCAGACCACTCTTCTTCATCCCCAACCACCACTTCTTTATTATTTCCTGCCATTTGAATATTGAAAGCTCTGGATACAGCAGAGGTTCCCAAACTTCTTTATGCTATGGACCCTTGCTATTAACCTAGGGGTCCATAGACCCCAGGCTGCGAACCCTTGGGATAGAGTGAATGTTGGGAGTCTAGGACCAGAAGGCATAGCCTCAGATTGAGGGACATCCATTTGAAACAGAAATGAGGAGCAATTTCTTTAGCTAGAATTCATTTCCACAGATAGCTGTGGAGGCCAAGTCGCTGGGCATATTTAAAGCAAAGGTTGATAGGTTCTTCATTAGGCAGGGCATCAAATGTTACAGGGAGAAGTCAGGGGAATTAGGTAGAGAGGAATAATAAAACAGCCATGATGGAATGGTGGAGCTGAATCGAAGGGCCAAATGGCCTAATTCTGCTCCTACGACTTATGATCTTATGTACAGGAACTCCTGTGCCTGGCATCATTTTATGGGCTTACGATAAGTCTATGTATATAAACTACCTTATGGATTTATATTTATTGTGCTTTATTGTTATTGTGTTCTTTATATTATTGTGTTTTTTTTAATGCTGCATCGGATCCCGAGTAACAGTTATTTCATTCTCCCTTACACTTATGTACTGGAAATGACGTTAAACTATCTTGAGTCTGATTTCTTCCTGGCCTCACTTCAGCACTGACACTGTGATGGTCCCTCCGTCGAGTTGGTCTCTGTGTTGTGGGGATTGGAAGGCTCGGTGCAAGAGAGAATTACACCTGTTCTGCATCTCTCCCCTTCTCATCGGATTTCCAATAAAACTCACCAGTCAACACATGACACGCGATGTGACCCTTCACTACTTTTGCAAAGCTGAAAGTAAACTCATTATCAAAGTACATACATACCACCCAGAGATTCCTTTTCTTACGAGCATTCATAATATATGGGAAGAAACACGACAGTATCAATGAAAAAAGCGCACACAACAGATGGACCAACAAAATGTGCAACTACGAAAATAAAAAGAAAATGAAAATAATTATAATAATAAATAAATAAAACAGTAATGCACAAAAATTCTCAGCACCCTAGGTTTTTTATATGGTTTCAGAAGGCATAGGCTCAACAGTGCTCTGATCTCAACATCACTAAGGCTGTCTGGGATGACCCAGAAGCAAGTGAGACAGCCAAAGTCTACAGAAGATCTAGACAAATAGGAAGAACCAGCAAAAAAAAAGTAGCAGATGGAATACAATGTTGGGAAATGTATGATAATGGATTTTGGTAAAAGGAACAATCGTGCGGTCTATTATCTAAATAGGGAGAAGGTTCGAACATCAGAGGTGCAGAAGGACTTAGGAGTCCACGTGCAAGACTCCCAGAAGTTTAATTCACAGGTTAAGTCTGTGGTAAAGAAGGCAAATGCAATGTTAGCATTTATTTCAAGGGGAATAGAATATAAAAACAAGGAGATAATGCTGAGCCTTTATAAGACACTAGTCAGGCCGCACTTGGAGTATTGTCAACAGTTTTGGGCCCCATATCTCAGAAAGGATGTGTTATCATTGGAGAGAGTCCAGAGGAGGATCATGAGGATGATTCTGGTAATGAAGGAGTTAACAAATGAGCGTTTGGCAGCTCTGGGCCTGAATTCACTGTAATTTAAATTGTAGGGAGATCTCACTGAAACCTACCGAATGCTGAAAGGACTATATCGGGTGGATGTAGAGAGGATGTTTCCTCTAGCGGGGGTGTCCAGACCTAGGGGGCCTCAAAATTGAGGGGCCATCTTTTAGAACAGAGGTAAGGAGGATTTTTTTTTGGCCAGGGAGTAGTGAATCTGTGGAATGCTCTGCCATGAGTGCGGTGGAGGCCAAGTCAGTGGGTATATTTAAAGCAAAAGTTGATAGTTTCCTGATTGGTCAGGGTTTCAAAGAATATGGCGTGAAGTCAGGTGTGCGGGTTGAGTGGGATCCGGGATCAGCCATGATGGAATGGTGGAGCAGACTCAATAGGCAGAATGGTCTAATTCTGCTCCTATGTCTTATGGTCTAAGAACTGTTGCAAGTTCTCCAAGATGCTTCCACAACCGATCAGCTGATTTTCTGATAAAACTACACAACTGCAAAACCTGAGAACTGATGCAGTTTTAAAGACAAAGGGTGCTCACGCCAAATATTGGTTTGAGCAACACACACAAAATGCTGGTGAATGCAGCAGACCAGGCAGCATCTATAGGAAGAGGTGCAGTCGACGTTTCGGACCGAGACCCTTCGTCAGGACTAACTGAAAAAAGAGCTAGTAAGAGATTTGAAATATTGATTTGATGTAGTTTTTTTTACTGTTTACTGCTCTTTATAGTAAAATCTTTGATATTTAGAAACTTTTCATTTCATTATTTTTGAAAAAATCTTCACTTTACAGAGATTTTTACGTGCCTAAAATTTTTGCACTATACTGTCCATAGATATAGATAGATAAGTAGGCTGATAGATAGATAGGCAGATAGATAGACAGGTAGATAGATAGATAGACAGGTAGACAGACATAGAGAGACAGATACAATAGATAGATAAATAGATAGATAGACAGACAGACAGATAGACAGGTGGACAGATTTAACCAATTTCCCCCGGGATCAATAAAGTATGACTATGACTATGAGACAAAGAGAGACAGATACAGTAGATACATAAATAGACAGACAAACAAGCAATAAATATTGAGAGCATGTGTTGTCGCCTGAGTCCGTGGGTTGTGAAATCAGCACGGTGTTGTGGTGAGTGAAGTTATCCCCTCAAGTTCAAGAGCCTGATGGTTTCGGGGTAATAACTGTTCTTGAACCTCGGGGTGTGGGACTTGAGGCTCCTGTACCTCCTTCCTGATGGCAGCAGTGAGAAAGGAGCGCACCTAAAACCCCGAAGTTTATTGTTTCACGCAACAATGCGGCTGAAAGTCCTTTTCGATTCGTCACCGTTCTCAGTTGGTAATTGCAGGGCCTCTGTCTGTGCATCGGGGCAATGGGAGCGCTGTGCGTGTGAGCGCGGCGAGACTGGCGGTGTTTTCGCAGCTGTGAGCTGCCTAACCCGTGAAAGATCGGCAGCAGCTGTGGGCTGCGTTGTATAAACACAGGAAAGCCGACAACCTGGAGCAGCTGAAAGGTGCCAGGCACGGGGGAACAAAAGCAACCCCTTTTCCTATCGCTGCTTTGTTTCCTTGCAAGTAAACAACTAAATATTATAACACTACGTGGCCGATGTGAGGCAAAACTATACCTCTCCAACAGGAAACACATTCAAAAGAATATTTTACCCCTTTACGTCAACATCATTCAGCCAGACAAACAATTGTTGTTTCATTGTCCCTGGTCTCTGTATTCACAGGCGGTGGATCACATCTGTTCCTATCTGTCAGTATCACTCACGTAATTTTACAGCCCACTTTCTGTCACAACGTATCCAGAACCCTCTCGCTGTCTACTCCCTGGTGCATTCCCTCTCCCCTTCCTCCCGGCCCCTTCCCCCTCCCTCCATTCCTCCCCTCTCCCTTTATCATCTCTCCCTCCCCATCCCCTCTCCTTTCCTTCCCTCCCCCTTCCCTTCAACCTCTCCCCTCTCTTCCCCTCCGCGTCCCTTCATCCCTCTTCACCCCCTCTCCCTTCATCCATCTCTCTCTCCATCCCTGTACCTCCTTCCCCTCTCCCTAAATCCCCTCCTCCTCACTCTCTCTCTCCCTTCTCTCTGTATCTCACTTTCCCTTCCCCTTCCCCCTCGTTCGCTCTTTCTCCATTCCTCCCTACATCAGTCCCCTTCCCCCCTCTCCCTCCCTTTCTCTGCCTATCTCTGCCTGTCTTTTACCCCCTCTCTCCTTCTCCCTTCTCTCCTCTTTCCCTCCCTATCTCCCTTCCTCCCCTCCCTCTCTGACTTTCTCCATCTCTCTCAATGTCTTCCTCTCTCTCTCCTATCTAGCTCACTCTGCCTTCCGTCCATCCCTCTCTCTCCTCTCCTTCCCTTGACTGTGTTCTTCTCTCTTGTCTATGTCCCTCTCTCTCTTCGATTCATGGTGTAGTGTTACCATCAGACTGGCCCTGTGTTCATTCAGTAATCCTCACCATCCCGATTAAGACAAGCATTAATCAGGCTGTGATTAATCAGTGAGTGTGCGACTGATAGCCGAGTGTGAGTGTGTGACTGATGGAGTGTGAGTGTGTGACTGATGACCGAGTGTGAGTGTGTGACTGATGGCCAGCGTGAGTGTGTGACTGATGGCCAGTGTGGGTGTGTGACTGATGGCCGAGTGTGAGTGTGTGACTGATGGCTGAGTGTGTGACTGATGGAGTGTGTGAGTGTGACTGATGGAGTGTGAGTGTGTGATTGATGGCTGAGTGTGAGTGTGTGATTGATGGCTGAGTGTGAGTGTGTGACTGATGGCCTGTGTGAGTGTGTGACGGATGGCCGAGTGTGAGTGTGTGACGGATGGCCAGTGTGAGTGTGTGACTGATGGCCAGTGTGAGTGTGTGACTGATGGAGTGTGAGTGTGTGACTGATGGCGGAGTGTTAGTGTGTGACTGATAGCTGAGTGTGAGTGTGACTGATGGCCAGTGTGAGTGCATGACTGATGGCTGAGTGTGAGTGTGTGACTGATGGAGTGTCAGTGTGTGACTGATGGCCAGTGTGAGTGTGTGACTGATGGCCGAGTGTGAGTGTGTGACTGATGGCCGAGTGTGAGTGTGTGACTGATGGAGTGTGTGAGTGTGACTGATGGAGTGTGAGTGTGTGATTGATGGCTGAGTGTGAGTGTGTGATTGATGGCTGAGTGTGAGTGTGTGACTGATGGCCTGTGTGAGTGTGTGACGGATGGCCGAGTGTGAGTGTGTGACGGATGGCCGAGTGTGAGTGTGTGACTGATGGCGAGTGTGTGACTGATGGCCAGTGTGAGTGTGTGACTGATGGAGTGTGAGTGTGTGACTGATAGCTGAGTGTGAGTGTGACTGATGGCCAGTGTGAGTGTATGACTGATGGCTGAGTGTGAGTGTGTGACTGATGGAGTGTTAGTGTGTGACTGATAGCTGAGTGTGAGTGTGACTGATGGCCAGTGTGAGTGTATGACTGATGGAGTGTCAGTGTGTGACTGATGGCTGGGTGTGAGTGTGACTGATGGCCTGTGTGAGTGTGTGACTGATGGCTGAGTGTGAGTGTGTGACTGATGGAGTGTGAGTGTGTGACTGATGGAGTGTGAGTGTGTGACTGATGGAGTGTGAGTGTGTGACATGGCCGAGCATGAGTGTGTGACATGGCCGAGCATGAGTGTGTGACTGATGGAGTGTGAGTGTGTGATTGATGGCCGAGTGTGAGTGTGTGACTGATGGCCGAGTGTGAGTGTGTGACTGATGGAGTGTGAGCGTGTGACTGATGGCAGAGTGTGAGCGTGTGACTGATGGCGGAGTGTTAGTGTGTGACTGATGGCTGAGTGTGAGTGTGACTGATAGCTGAGTGTGACTGATGGCCAGTGTGAGTGTGTGACTGATGGCTGAGTGTGAGTGTGTGACTGATGGAGTGTCAGTGTGTGACTGATGGAGTGTGAGTGTGTGACTGATGGAGTGTGAGTGTGTGACTGATGGAGTGTGAGTGTGTGATTGATGGCCGAGTGTGAGTGTGTGACTGATGGCCGAGTGTGAGTGTGTGACTGATGGAGTGTCAGTGTGTGACTGATGGCCGAGCGTGAGTGTGTGACTGATGGCCGAGCGTGAGAGTGTGACTGATGGAGTGTCAGTGTGTGACTGATGGAGTGTGAGCGTGTGACTGATGGAGTGTCAGTGTGTGACTGATGGAGCGTCAGTGTGTGACTGATGGAGTGTGAGTGTGTGACTGATGGAGTGTGAGCGTGTGACTGATGGAGTGTCAGTGTGTGACTGATGGAGTGTCAGTGTGTGACTGATGGAGCGTGAGTGTGCGACTGATGGAGTGTGAGTGTGTGACTGATGGAGTGTGAGGGTGTGACTGATGGAGTGTCAGTGTGTGACTGATGGCTGAGTGTGAGTGTGTGACTGATGGCCGAGTGTGAGTGTGTGACTGATGGAGTGTCAGTGTGTGACTGATGGCCGAGCGTGAGAGTGTGACTGATGGAGTGTCAGTGTGTGACTGATGGAGTGTGAGCGTGTGACTGATGGAGTGTCAGTGTGTGACTGATGGAGTGTCAGTGTGTGACTGATGGAGCGTGAGTGTGTGACTGATGGAGTGTGAGTGTGTGACTGATGGAGTGTGAGGGTGTGACTGATGGAGTGTCAGTGTGTGACTGATGGCTGAGTGTGAGTGTGTGACTGATGGAGTGTGACTGATGGCCGAGAGTGAAGTGCCACACAGTGTCACAGTGAGAAGAGACACTGTCTCACAGCACTAGACATCCACACTATAGGCAGATTGTGATTAACCTGAGTGGGTGCAGAGAAGATTCACGACAATGTTGACACAAGGGACTGTGGATGCTGCAGTCTTGAGCAACACACAGCCTGCTGAGGAAGTCACGTTCAATTTTAATTGTCATCATCCATACATGAATGCCCATGAAAACAGACAAACGAAATAGCGTTACCTCGGGGCTGAGGTGTGAAACACAGTACCAACAGACAAGCATAAGATAGCAGCAAGCATAGGGTCACACACAAAATATATAACATAGTCCGAATCGGAGTGTCATGTCTGTGGATTGATGGTGCTTGGAGAGTGTTGGCGAGAGCAGTCCGCAGACAAACCCAGCCCAAATTGTCTTCCATCAGGTGAACACCGGAGCTCAGCACTGACGGGCCCCCAAACCAGCACAGACTCCGCACCACACCGCCTCAGGCATCGCCTCTCCCGAGAGACTGCAACAGGCAGCACCACCGCATGAAGGGCTGGTCCACACTACATCTGACGCCATGCAACTCCCCAGCTGTCAGTCTCATCAATGAACCGGACCTGTAGTATTCTCCATATCCAATATCGAACCGGGTCTTGCCATCACAAGAAAAATGAGTTGACCAGCATCCAGGTCATATTCTCTTCTCAATGCTGCCATCAGGAGGAAGGTAAAGGAGCCTCAGGACCAACACCACCAGATTCAGGACGAGTTACCACCACTCAACGATCCGGCTCTTGAACCAAAGGGGATAACTTCATATAAATAATGCAAATATAAATAACGAGAGCATGAAATAACACGATAAAGAATCCTTAATGTGAAACCATTGGTTATGGAACTCCAGAAATAGAATGAATGTAGTTATCCCCTTTTGTTCAAGAGCCTGATGGTCAAGTGGTCACAACTGTTCTTGAATCTGGTGGTGTGAGTCCTGAGGCAATTGTAACCTCTGCCTGACGACAGCAGTGAGAAGAGAGCAGGGCCTGGGTGGTGAGGATCTTTGATGATGGATGAACTTTTCAATGACAGTGTTTCACGTAGATGTGCTCAATGGCTGGGAGGATTATACCTGTGATGTAGTGGGCTGAGTCCACCACCTTTCGTAGGATTTTTCACTCAAAGGCATTGGTGTTCCCATACTAACCATACTGCAGCCAGTCAGCACACTTTTCACCACACATCTATAGAAGTTTGCCAAGGTTTTGGATGACACGCCAGATCTCCACAGACTCCTGAGGAAGTAGGGGTGCTGTTGTGCTTTCTTTTATAGGCCTTGTGAACCTGAATGAATTCTTTGAGGATGTAACAAAACACATTGATGAAGGTAGAGCAGTGGATGTAGTGTATATGGATTTGGTAAGGTATTTAATAAGGTTTCCCATGCGAGGCTCATTCAGGAAGTAATGAGGTACGGGATCCAAGGCGACCTTGCTTTGTGGATCCAGAATTGGCTTGTCTACAGGGGGCAAAGGGTGGCTGTAGATGGCTTATATCCTGCATGGAGGACGGTGACCATTGGTTTTCCGCAGGAATCTGATCTGGGACCCCTCCTCTTTGCGATTTTTATAAATAACCTGGATGAGGAAGTAGAAGGGTGGGTTAGTAAGTTTGCTGATGACACAAAAGTTGGGAGTGTTGTGGATAGCCTGGAGTGTTGTCAGAGGTAATATGGGACATCGATAGGATGCAGAGCCTGGGTGAGAAGAGGCAAATGGATTTCAACCCAGATCAGTGTGAAGTGGTTCCTTTCAGTCGGTCAAATTTGAATACAGAATATAAAATTAATAGTAAGACTCTTGGCAGTGTGGAGGATCAACAAGATCTTGGGGTCCATGTCCATAGGACACTCAAAGCTGCTGTGCAGGTTGCCAGTGTTGTTAAGAATGAATTCAAGAGCCATGAGGTAATGTTACAGCTATATAAGACCTTAGTTAGACCCCACTTGGAGTACTGTGTTCATGTCTGGTCACCTCACTACAGGAAGGATGTGGATACTCTTGAGAGAGTGCAGAGCAGATTCACAAGGATGTTGCCTGGATTGGAGTGCATGCCTTTTGAGAACAGGTTGAGTGGATTGGACCTTTTCTCCTTGGAGCGATGGAGGATGAGGCGACCTGATAGAGATGTATAAGATGATGAGAGGCATTGATCGTGTGGATAGCCAGAGGATTTTTCCCAGGGCTGAAGTGGCTAAGATGAGAGGGCATAGTCTTAAGGTGCTTAGAAGTAAATACAAGGAGGATGTCGGAGGTAAGTTTTTCATGCAGTGTGTGGTGAGTGTGTGGAATGCACTGCCCGCGAAGGTGGTAGAGGCAGATACAATAGGATTTTTTAAGAAACTTAAATACGTATATGGAGCTCAGGAAAATAGAGGGCTATATTTCTCTGGACAATGGTGCACCCACAAAACATATCCGTGTACAAATTACAGAGGAGGAGATGTTTGCTACCCTGATGCAAATCAGGGTGGATAAATCCTCAGGGCCTAACAAGGTGTACCCTCAGACTCTATGGGGTGCAAGTGCAGAAATTACCGAGGCCCCAACAGAGATATTTAAAACATCCTTAGGCCAGAAGAGGTGCCAGAGGATTGGAGGATAGCCTAAGTTGTTCCACTGTTTTAAAAAAGGCTCTAAACAGAAACCAGGAAATTATAGGCTGGTGATTCTGACATCAGTTGTAGGAAAGTTATTGGAAGGTATTCTAAGGGACTGGATATACAAGTATTTGATTGACTTGGACTGATTAAGGATAGTCATCATGGCTTCATGCATGGTAGGCCATGTCCAGCCAATCTTATAGAGTTTTTTGAGGAATTTGCTAAGGAAGTCGATGAAGGCAAGGCAGTGGATGTTGTCTACATAGATTTTAGTAAGGCATTTGAAAGGTCCCACATGGGAGGCTGGTCAAGAATGTTCAATCACCCAGCATTCAGGCTGAGGGAGTAAATTGGATTAGACATTGGCTTTGTGGAAGAAGCCACAGAGTGGTAGTAGATGGTTGCCTCTCTGACTGGAGGCCTATGACTAGTGGTGTGCCACAGGGATCAGTGCTGGGTCCTTTATTGCTTATCATCGTATCATTGATCTGGAAGATCATGGGTTAATTGGATCAGCAAATTTGTGGATGGCACCAAGATTGGGTGTGTAGTGGACATTGAGGAAGGTTATCATTGCTTGCAGAGGGATCTGGATCAGTTGGAAAAATAGGTTGAAAAATGGCAGATGGAATTTAACGTAGACAAGTGCAAGTTTTGCACTTTGGTAGGACCAACCAGGGTAGGTCTCACACAGTGAACGATAGGGCACTGAGGAGTGTGGTAGAACAAAGGGATCTGGGAATACAGGTACGTGCTGTAGGTGGTGTCACAGGTAGATAGGGTTGTAAAGAAAGCTTCTACACCTTGGCCTTCAGAAATCAATGTATTGACTGCAGAAGATGGGATGTTATATTGAAGTTGTATAAGATGTTGATGACGCCTAATTTGGAATATTGTGTGCAGTTTTGGTTACCTATCTACTGGAAAGATGTAAATAAAGTTGAAAGAAAACAGGGAAAATTTGCAAGTAAGTTGTCAGGTGTGGAAGACCTGAGTTATAACGAAAGGTTGAACAGATTAGGACTTTATTCCTTTGAATGTAGAAGATTTAAAAAAGATTTGATAAAGATATACAAAATTATAAGGGGCATGGATATGAAAGAAATACAGCCAGACTATTCACTAGGAGGCTTAATTATGAGACAAAAGCTCATATATTTTGGCTACATCATGAGAAGACAGGATTCCTTGGTTAAGTAAAAAACAGAAAGTAAAAGAAGGAGAGGACAACAGAGGCTACGATGGATAGATAGTATTACTCAGACAATGTGTATGTCCTTGGGGGATCTTAGAGAGGCAGTTTCCAACAAGAAGGCTTGGTGTACAGGGGTCCGTGAGGTCACAAAGAGTCGGACTCAACTTAACGACTGAACAATATAAATATGGTAAATGCAAGCAGCCTTTTTCCACTGAGGTTGGGTGGGACCACAACCAGAGGTCATGGGTTAAGGGTGAAAGGTGAGAGGTTGAAGGGGAAATTTCTCCACAGTTGGTCGTGAGAGTCAGCACAAGTGCGCACGCCAGCTCGATTCCAATGCTTAAGAGCAGTTTGGATAGGTACATGGATAGGAGGGATACGGAGGGCTCTGGTCCTGGTGAAAGTTGTTGTGAACAGGCAGTTTAAATGGTGTCAGCTTGGACTAGATGGGCCAATATGCATGTCTCTGTGCTACACTTCTCTATGACTATGACTCTATCACATACAACATGTAAAGCAAAATATTATACTATAAATAAGATAATAAAATATCATTCAAAATGTATGTAGTAAGGTACAGTACGGGTAAACAATAAACAGTAAACATCTCGCTGACCCAGTGACGAGACCTCGGTGGTGGCAGGGTATTCATTAGTCTCACAACCTGAGGGAAGAAGCTGTTCCCCAGTCTGGAAGTCTGAGTCCTGATTCTCCTGTACCTCCTTCCTGACGGTAGTGATTGTGGATGGGTGGTGTAAATCCTCAACACTGCTTTGAACCCTTCATCTGCAACACTCCAGTAAACGTCACAAATAGGGGGAGGAAGACCCCCAATGATCCTTGGTGATTTTTACTGTCCTCTGTAGGGTCTTGCGGTCTGATACCTTGCAATTTCCGTACCACACAATGATGCAATCAGGCAGGACACTCTCAACGGTGCTCCTGTAGAAAGTTGGTAGAAAAAGGGCACAGAGCCTTGCACACCTCAGTCTCCTCAGAAAGTGTAAACACTGCTGTGCCTTCATGACTAGTTAGGAGGTGTTGAGGGTCCGTTATCTGTAGACCAAGGAACTTTGATCTCTTCACTCTATCCAAGGCAGAGGTATCGATGTGCAATGGAGCGTGGTCAACCTGTGCCTTCCTGAAGTCCACAATCATCTCCTTTGTCCACATTGAGACTCGTGTTGTTGTTCTCACACCATTTGACCAAGCTCCCTGTATGCTTGCTCATCATTGTTACTGATGAAGCCAACCACTGTTGTATTATCACCGAATTTGATGATGCAGTTTGAGCCGGATCAGGCAGTGCAGTTGTGAGTCAGCAGTGGACTGAGCACACAGCCCTGGGGGTGGGGGTGGGGGATGGGGTGTGGGAGCACCAATGCTCAGCATGATGGAGCTTGAGATGTTGCTGCCAACTCAGACTGACTGGGGTCTTTCCATCATGAAGTCCAAGATCCAGTTTGAGAGAGGGGTGTTGAGTCCCAACGAGGACAGCTTACCACCAGAATCTCTGGGATGATCGTGGTAAACACTGACTGAAGTCGATGAACAACATCCTGGTGTACAGAACATCATTTTCGAGGTGGGATAGGATGGAGAGGCTATAACATCATCAGTGAATCAAGCTGATCTTTAAGCAAGCTGGAAAGGATCCTATGTTGGATTTTATATGATTCGATAAAAACCGCACGTAGCACTTTAGCAAGTTGTGAATCTGGGGAATTCATTACCACAGATGGATGTGGAGGCTGAGTCATTGGGTATATTTAAAAAAGAGGTTGATAGGTTCCGATTAGTGAGGGTGTCAAATGAAACTGGGAGAAGGCAAGAGAATTGGGTTGAAAAGAATAATAAACCAAACATGATGAAATTGTGGAGCAGACCTGATGGGCCAAATGGCCTAACTTTGCTCCTATATTTTATAGAGTCATAGAATCATTGAAAAATACAGCACAAAACAGGCCCTTTAGGCCACCCAGTCCAGGGCAGTTTCTTATTTCTCAGTTCCACTCATAACGCTTCTCTAGTCAAGATCTGCAGTCCGTCCTGACGGAACGGTGTGTGACAATTTCCCTGCCTACTAACGCCACCCCTCCTTCCTTAATCCCTCCTGCTCTGTCACACCTAAAACAACAGAACCCCTGAATACTAGGCTGCCAGCCCTGCCCCTCCTGTAACCAAGCCTCAATGACGGCTACAATGTCGTAATTCCAGGCTTTCCTACAATACCGTACTTCTTGCATTGAAATATATACAACTCAGGGCACTAGTCACACCATGCTCAACCTTTTGATTCCTAACTTTGTCTGAGGTCTTACCAAAAATCTGTCTCCACAAGCTCTCCACTAACTGTTCTGGCACTCTGGTTCCCATCGCCTGCAACTCTAGTTTAAACCCAACCATGCAGCATAGCAAATCTTCCTGCTAGAATATTAGCCCCTTCCTGCTAGAATATTAGCCCCTTCCAGTTCAGCTACAAACCGTCCCTTCTGTACAGATCCCACCTTCCCCAGAAGAGAGCCCAATGATACAAAAAATAGGCCGTCCCACCTACGCCAACTCCCTAGCCATGTGTTATCCTGTATAATCTTCCTACTTCTGGTCTCATTGGCACGTGGCACAGGTAACCTGGGGGTCCTGCCCTTTAGCTTTTCACCCAGCTCCCTGAGCTCCCTTTGCAGCACCTCGTCACTCATCCTACCCGTGTCATTGGAACCTGCATGGACAACGGCCTCTGCCTGTTCACCTTCCCACTTAAGAATGCTGAGAACTCAATCCGAGACATCCCGGACACTGGCACCTGGGAGGCAACATACAATCCGGGAATCTCATTCTCATCCACAGAGCCTCCCGTCTGTTCCCCTAACTAACGAATCCCCTATCACCACAATGTGCCTCTTCTCCCCCCTTTCCCCTGTGAGTCACAGACCCAGAGTCTGTGCCAGAGACCCGACGCTGTGACTTTTCTCTGTTTGGCCATCTCCGCCAACAGTATCCAAAGTGAAGTACCTGTTCTTGAGAGGAATGGTGACGGGATACTCTGCACTGGCTCTTTAACCCATTTCCCCTTCCCGACTTACACCTTGGGTGTAACCACCTTTCTATATGTCCAATCTGTCACCCCGTCAGCCTCCAGAATGATCCGGAGTTCATCCAGTTCCAGCTCCAACTCTTGAATGCAAGCTTTAGAAGCTGCAGCTGGATGCACTTCTCACAGGTGTATGGCTATATGGGGATCATGATCTCCTACTAAAATTCTGTTTTCTCTTCCCTGGTGCAGCCTACCTGCAGGCCAGCCGTGCCCTGATGATCACTGCCTCCATCCTGGGACTGCCCGCCATTCTCCTCATACTCGTGGCGTTACCGTGCATGCGTCTCGGAGCCGAAAACCATTCTTCCAAGCACAAGCGATCCATGATGGGTGCTTTTCTCCTCATTCTGCTGGGTAAGCGAGCTACTGTCTGACCCGCGTGACAGGGAACTCAAATCCCATGGACTCTGAATGAGTTAGATCCTACTGTACTCCCTATTGGACTGAAACACAGTTGAACTTGAAGGCAGAATACAGGGTTAAGGACAGGAATCTTAGCAGTGTGGAGGAGCAGAGGGATCTTGGGGTCGACGTCCATGGTTCCCTCGAAGTTGCCTCACAGTTTAGTCGGATTGTTAACAAGTGCATTGGTCTTCATTAGTCGGGGGATTGAGCTCAAGAGCCGCGAGGTATTCTTGCATCTCTGTGAAAACCAGGTTAGACCACAATGGAAGTATTGTGTTTAGATTGGGACACCTCATTAGAGGAAGGAGGTGGAAGGTAACATGCCCGAATGACTGGCGTCCTGTCGCACTCACCTCAATAATAAGCAAATGCTTTGAGAGGCTGGTCAAGGATTACATCTGCAGCTTGCCATCACCCAAACTGGACACCCTACAATTCACCTACTGACACAATCGATTGACAGATGATGTAATAGCCACTGCTCTACACACTGTCCTTACACATCTGGAGAAAGAGGATTCTTATGTGAGAATGCTGTTCTTGGATTAAAGTTCAGCATTCAGCACCATAGTTCCATCCAGACTCGACAAGAAGCTCAGAGACCTCGGCCTTGACCCTGCCTTGTGCAGCTGGATCCTGGACTTCTTGTCAGATGGCCAGCATGTTGTAAGAGTGGGCTCCCTCACCTCCAACCCTCTGACTCTCAATACAGGAGCCCCTCAGGGCTGCGTACTGAGTCCCCTCCTTTACTCTCTGTATACCTATGACTGTATTGCCACCCACAGCTCCAATCTGCTAATTAAATTTGTCGACGACACTACATTGATTGGCCAAATCTCAAACAATAACAAGGTGGCCTATAGGGAAGAAGTCATCTCTCTGACACAGTGGTGTCAAGAAAGCAACCTCTCCCTCAATGTCGCAAAAACAAAGGAACTGTTGGTTGTAGATTACAGGAGGAATGGAGACAGGCTAACCCCTATTGACATCGATGGATCTGGGGTTGAGAGGGTGAACAGCCTCAAGTTCCTCGGCATCCACATCACCGAGGACCTCACGTGCTTATGGGTCCACAAATCCTAAGAACTTTCTACAGGGTCACAATTGAGAGCATCCTGACTGGCTGCATCACTGCCTAGTAGAGGAACGGTATCTCCCTTAATCACAGGACTCTGCAGAGAGTGGTGCAGACAGCCCAATGCATCTGCAGTTGTGAACTTTCCATGATTCAGGACATTTACAAAGACAGGTGTGTAAAAAGGGCCCATAGGATTATTGGGGACCCAAGCCATTCCAACCACAATCTATTCCAGCTGCTACCATCCGGGAAGCGGTACCGCAGCATAAAAGCCAGGACCAACAGGCTCCGGGACAGCTTCTTTCACCAGGCCATCGGACTGATGAATTCATGCTGAGTTGAGTATAGTTAATATCACATTGACTGTTCTATTTATTATAAATTATTATAAATTACTATGATTGCACATTGCATATTTAGATGGAGACATAACGTAAAGATTTTTACTGCTCATGTATGTGAAGGATGTAAGAAATAGTCAATTCACTCATTCGTTCATACCAGAATTCTGCCAGTATTAGAGAGCATGTCTTATGAGCATACACTGAGCAAACAAGGACTTTTCTCTTCAGAACAAAAGCAGATGAGAGGTGACTTGATGGCAGTGTATATGATGTTTAGAGGCATGGATCTAGTGAATGGCCAATATTTTTACCCTGGGTGAGAGTGGCTAATTCAGGGATGTAGCAGGTGGCATAACACTTTTAGCATGCCAGCAAGCCTGGTTCACATTCTGCAAAGAGCTTGTACATTCTCCTTGCGATCATGTGGGTTTCCTCCGGGTTTCTCCCACATTCCAAAGAAATACAGTCTGTGTTAGTGAGTTGTTGGCATGCTACATTAGCGTGGAAGTTTGGTAATATTTTCAGAGTTCCCAGCATAATCCTCGTTGATTTGATTTGATGCAAACTGGGCTTTTCATGATGTTTCAATGTACATGTGACAAATGAAGCTAATCTTTAAATATTGTAATTTTATGGTGGCACTCTCTTTGAGACTGGTAACTGTACTTCCAAACCACACAAGGGTTTCTGCAGATACTGGAAATCCAGAATAACACACACACAAGATACTGGAGGAACTCAGTAGGACAAGCAACATCCATTAAGAGGAATAAACAGTTGACATTTTGGACCAAGATCCTTCATCAGGTCCTGATGAAGAGTTTCAGCCTGAAGCTTTGACTGTTTATTTGTTTCCATAGGAGCTGCCTAACCTGCTGAGCTCATCCAGCATTTTGTGTGTGTGTGTCTATGTATGTCAACCGTGCATCCTGTATCTCTATGGTAAAAAGAGCACTTCATTTCAATGGGATTTCATTGCAGTGGCACATCTGGACTAGGTTTTTCTTTGATAATTCTTCTAAAGTAAGAGTGAGGAGGGCACAGTGTAGAAACATTCACAATCATAAAGGGCAGAGATAAGGTGCACAGTAACAGTCTTTCCCCAGAAAGATGTGGGTAAACTGAAAAGTGTCCAGTACAGATTTATTAGGATGTTGCCAGGACTTGAGAATAGAATAGAACTTTATTGTTATTGCACAAGTGGACAAAATTGCGGTGCTGCTCCATAACCCCCAAAGGCCATTGGCAAGTGGGGTGTAGCATTATTCAGCTGCACAACAGCCCACGGGAAGAACCTGTTTTTCCATCTTACTGTCTTGGTTAAGATGTTCCTGTATCTCCTACCATATGGCAGGAGACTGAACGACAGTGTCCAGGATAGAATGGATCTTTAATGATGTTACGAGCACAAATGAAGCATTGGGAGTTGTAGATTGACTCCAGGTCCTGTAGTTGAGTCCCAGTGATGTGCTGAGCTGTCCTAATCACCTTCTGGAGTGCCTCATGATCTGTCTTGCTGCAGCTGGAGTATCACACTGTCATTCCATATGTCAGTATGCTCTCTATTGCGCATTGATAAAATCGGCTGGCAATTTTGGGGACAGACTAGCTGTCCTTAGAAAGTATAGTCACTGCCTTCCTTACTATTGAGGTTGGGCAAAGAGAACTCCTTGGTGATGTTCATCACCAAAATCTTGAAACTGGAGATCATCTCCACTACCTCACCATTTATAACTAATGGGGCTTGTTTGGTAGCTCTTGCCTTCCTGAAGTTAATGAGAGGGCCCAAGTCACAGGGAGAGCTTGGCCAGGCTTAGTCTTTAATCCTTACTGTAGGGGAATGAGGAGAAGCCTTGTAGATGTGCTTAACATTATGAGAAAGATGAATGGTAACAGTCATTTCCCCAGGGTAGGGAAGACCAAAAGTAAGGGCTTCAGTTTATAGTGAGAGGGGAAAGGTTTAATAAGGAGTTGAGGAGTAACATTTTCACAGAGGGTGGTGAGTATGTAGAACAAGCTGCCAGAGGAAGTGGTTGAGTCAGGTACAATAGTCTCATTTAGGAAACACTTGCATAGTTAGATAGCGGGGCTGGGCAGGAAATTGGGACCAGCTGGATGGGCATCATGGTTGGCATGGAATGGTTGGGCTGAATGGCCTGTATTTGTGCTGTCTTGCTCCACGACTCTGACCCTCTCACTCTGGGGTGGCACGGTAGCACATCGTTTTATAGTGCCCGCTGTCTGTGAGGGGTTTGTAAGTTCTCCCTGTGACCTTATGGGTTTCCTCCAAAAGCCCCGGTTTCCTTCCACGTTCCAAAGTTGTTTGGGTTGGTGGGTGTAATTGGCCATGCTGTATCTCCAAATTATTTTTAAAAAATAAGAATTTACATTAAAGACAGTGACAGTACTCCATTAATTTTATTTATTTGTTTACTTAGGGCAGGGGTTCCAACTTTCTTTATGCCATGGACCCCTCCCATTAACCAAGGGGTCTGTGGACCCGAGGTTGGGAACCCCTGATTTAGCGATATAGTACTGTGTAGGCCATTCTGACGCATCGAGCTGCACCACCCAGCAACCTGTGACAGCCCCAATCACAGGACAATTTACAATGACTGTGGGAGGAAACCAGAGCACCCCGGGAAAACCCATGCATTCCATGGCGAGGGTGTCCAAACTCCTTACAGATGACGGCAGGACCGAACTCTGAACTCCGACGCCCTGAGCCGTAATAGGGTCGCACTTAACTGCTGTGCTACTGTGGCCAACGTGGGCACGTTGGGCCAAAAGGACAGGTTACCACGCTGTATCTCTAAATTTTAAAAAAAATCAAAAGTTAAGGTAAAGACGGTAATAGTTGCCTTGTTAATTGCAAGAATTTCTTTTTTGTATCTTCCAGCGATCTGTTCAGCAGTAGCCACCATTTGGTTTCCAGTGGGAGTTCACGAAGCAGAGTACCTCTTCAACTTCGGCTATTCACTCTTCCTGGGCTGGATAGGCACAGGCCTCTGCCTTTTCGGAGGAGCGGTGATTGCCTGCTGCACCGGCCCTTCACCAGAGCTCCCAGAGAACCGATACTATTTTGCTTCACAGGGGTCTTCCTCCATGGTGAACCCAACACACGCCAAGAGTGCGCACGTCTAAGGAACAAGTGTGTGGACGAGAATATCTCGTGTCAATTAACTAGTGGCAAAGCACCAATCTGAAAACACACTATCTTCTGACAGAATGGAGGACGGCGATGGAAGTTATTCTTCATGTTGGACAGATAAATCAACCCTGGTTTATGATTTTATTGTTGATTTTTGCCAGAATACGTTGAGGAATAGTCACTGAGAAATAATGAGAAATATTGGTTCATTGTTATGCAAATGTCTAACTTCAGAAGCTGAAGCGAGTCTTTATCTGCTAAGGGGTGGGTGGGTTTCAAAGTTCTATGTAAATTTAGTGTCTAAGTTACATATATGTCACCATATACAACCCTGAGATTCACTTTCTTCCAGGCATTCACAGTAAGTAGAAATTAAAACAACAGAATCAATGAAAGAAACGCATGAAAAAATGGACAGTCGATGTGCAAAAGACAGCAAACTGTGCAAATACATAAAGAAAGAAAGATAATAATAATAAGTAAGTCTTATAAGTACAGAACATGAGTTTTAGAGTTCTTAAAAGTGAATCCATCAATTGTGGGAACAGTTCAGTGTTGGAGTGAGTGGAGTGAAGTTATCTCCTCTGGTTCAGGAGCCTGATGGTTGAGGGGTAATAACTGTTCCTGAACCTGGTGGTGTGGGACCTGAGGCTCCTGCACATTTCTTCCCAATGGCAGCAGTGAGAAGAGAGCATGGACTGGATGGTGGTGGATGTTGAGAGGGGTGGGGAAGAGTTCAGGTCATGGCATTGAGGCAGGAGATAGTTTCAGTTTACTTACTGATCTAAGCTGGACCTGTGGGTAAAGTAAGCCAGGGACTCAAACATAAGACATGACATTGGAGCAGAAATAGGCTATTCGGCCCATCTAGTATGTTCTGCCATTCCATCATGACTGATCCATCATTCCTCTTAAGCCTATGCTCCAGCCTTCTTCCAGTAACCTCTGACACCCTGATTCATCACAAACCTATCACGCTCTGCCTTAAATACACCCAATGACTTGGCCTCCAAAGTTGTCTGTGGCAATAAGTTCTTTAGATTCCAAGATATGTATTTTCATCTCTTTTATAAAGGGTTGTTCTTCTATACTGAGACTGTGCCCTCTGGTCCCATACTCCTCCATATTAGGAAACATCCTCTCCACATCTACTCTACTTGTACCCTCTGGTCCAGACTCCCCCACTGTAGGAAACATCCTCTCCACATCCACTCTATCTATACCTTTCAATATTCAATAGCTTTCAATGATACCCTCCCCCCGTCCTTCTAAACTCCAGCGAATACAGGCCTAGAGCCATCAAATGTTCCTCAGATGTTAACCTTTTCATTCCTGGGATATCCTGATGAACCTCCTCTAAACGTTCACCAATGGTAGCACATCTTTTCTTAGAAAAGGGACCCATAGGTTGAGTGAACTCGGCCTTTTCTTCTTGGAGCGACTGAGGATGAGAGGTGACCTGATAGGGGTGTATAAAATGATGAGAGGCATTGATCGTGTGGATAGCCAGAGGCTTTTTTGTCCCAGGGCTGAAATGGCTAACACAAGGGGGCATAGTTTTAAGGTGCTTGGAAACAGGTATCCAGAGGATGTCAGGGGCAAGTTTTTTTACACACAGTGGTGAGTGCATGGAATGCTGGTGATAGTGGTGGAGGCAGATACAATAGGGTCTTTTAAGAGCCTCTTAGATAAGTATGTGGAGCTTAGAAAAATAGAGGGCAATCTGGTAGGGAATTCTCGGCATTTTCTTAGAGCAGGTTACACGGTCGGTACAACATTGTGGGCCAAAGGGCCTGTAATGTGCTGTAGATTTCTATGTTCTATGTTCAAAACTGCTCACAATACCCCAAGTGCGGTCTGATCAATGCCTTATAAAGCCTCAGTATTACATCCTTGCTTGTATATTCTAATTCTCACAAAATAAATACTAACATTACATTTGCCTTCCTCACCACTTACTCAACCTGCAAGTTAACCTTTAGGAACTCCTGCAAGAGGACTCACAAGTATCTCTGCACATCTGATTTTTGAAATTTTTGAAATTTTGAAATAATCTACATTATTCCTTGTGCCAAAATGCATGACCATACACTTCCCTACACTATATACCATCTGCCACTTCTTTGCCATTCTCCCACTCTGTCTAAGTCCTTCTGCATACACCTTACTTCCTCACACTGCCTGCCCCTCCACATATGTTCCACAAAATTGGCCACAAAGCCATCAATTCTTTCCTCCAAAGGAATATAAAGGTGCCTCAGGACCAAACCCTGTCGCACACCAGTAGTCACTGGTTATAAAAGGCCTCCTTTATCCCCACTCATTGCCTCCTGCCAGTCAGCCAATTTCTTATCCTTGCTAGTGCCTTTCTGTAATACCATGGGCTTTTATTTTGTTATGCAGCCACATTGTCAAAGGCTTCTTGAAAATCAAAATAAACAGCATCCACTGACTATCCTTTATCTATCCTCTCTGTTATTTCCTCAAAAAATTCCAACAGATCTGTTAGCAATAATTCCCCTTTCAGAAAACATGCTAACTTTGGCTTACTTTGTCATTTGCCTCCTAGAACTCCAAAACCTCCTCCTTAATAATAGACTCCGACATCTTCCCAACCACTGAGATCAGGCTAACTGGCCTATAATTTTCTTCCTTCTGCGTCCCTCTCTTCTTAAAGAGTGTGTGATATTTTCAATTTTCCACTCAGGAACAATTCTAGAATCTATTGATTCTTGAAAAATCATTACTAATGCATCCACAATCTCTTCAGCCAACTCTTTCAGACCCTGGAGTGTACACCATCTGATCTGGGTGACTTATCAGCTTTAGACTTCTCAGCGCCCAAGCACCTTCTGCTTAATAAAAGCAACAACACTCACTTCTGCCCCCAAGATTCTTGAACAGTGTCTTCCACAGTGAAAACTGACGCAAAATGCTTAAGTTTGTCCATCATTTCTTCGTCCCTCATTAGTCCAGTGTCACTTTCCAGCAGTCGGTATCTACTCTCATCTCTATTTTACTCTTTATATATCTGAAAAAAACTTTACACTTAAATATCATTGGCTAGCTTCCCTAGATAGTTCACCTTTTTGGCAATGACTCCTTTCAATCCCCACTAATGTCAGCATTAATCTTCCAAACTAAATCAAATCCTCCGATAATCTCCTTCCAGCATCAGATCCCTGGAAGCCACATGCCTTATAACTCAATTTTGTGCCAGCTCTTTTGCAAATGGATTTAAATTATGATGGAATGTTATAACAGACTACACAAACAATGTGAGTAGGAGGAGACTGAAGCTAGAAAACTGTGCCCCCACCACTGCGGCATTTAATTTCAAAGATTATTAAACATTTCCTTTGATGTTAGGCCTAAGAAACAAAGTCAATTAGTGCTTTTATCCCAAGGGAAATCAAATTCATGGTTCGTGCAATGAACTGAGCAGTGTTAATTAAGACAACATTTGTGTGCCACAGTTGCTTAGCAGTTAGTGCTACGCTAATACAGCTACAGTAAATAGGTGGGCTGCTGCATGGAGCCACTCGTTGTCTGTATCTCTAAATAAAAATAAAATAAATTTTAAAAATATGCTTCAGGTTTCTGGACCTATGGTGTTGGTCGGCTCTGTAAATGTTAACCTTTCATGGTCAGTGTGCACATTGGTTAAATCTAGCTGGAACAGGTGACCAGTGTAGAGACAATCATCAGACTGGGTCAGGATGGCTGACTTCCTTCACAAAAGGATATTAACTTCAAAGTAAATTTATTATCAAAGAACATATATGTAACCGTACACAACCTTGAGATTCATTTTCTTGTGGGCATTCATATTAAATACAAAGAAACATATAGGATCGATAAAAGACCGCACCCAATAGGATGGTCAAACAACCAATGTGCAAATACAAAAAGAGCAAAAAAAATCAAGATAATAATAATAAACATAAAGCAATAAATAATGAGGGCGTGAGTTGTAGAGTCCATAGGTTGTGGAATTGGTGTAGCATTGGCGTGAGTGAAGTTCGATGAAGTTACCCCTTCTAGTTTGAGGGCCTGATGGTTGAGGGGTAATAACTGCTCCTGAACCTTGTCGTGCATGTCATGAGGCTCCTGTGCCTTCCTCCTGATGTCGGCAGCAAGGAGCGAGCATATCCGGGATGGTGGGGGTCTGCGATGATGGATGTTGCCTTCCTGTGTCTAAGTTCTGTGTAGATGTGCTCAGTGGTGTGGAGGAATCCACAGTTGTGGCGTGTGATATTTTACAATTTTGACAAACATCAAGTACCTCCATGGACATTATTTCTGATTCTAATTTTAGACACCGGCCTAATTTAGTGAACTGAATATTCTATAACAAGTGAATGGAGAGGGTCATCCAGCCCACCTAACTGTTCCAACATTCTCTTAGATTGTGGCTAGTTTTTCAACCTCATCTTTAATCTTCTGCTCTGAGCAGATATACGTTATTTTTCTTAGCATTCAGAAGTTTATTGATCTCTGTCTTCAATATATACCCAGTGTCCACTTTATTAGGAACTTCCTATACCTAAAAAAGTGACATTGCGTGGATGTTCGTGATCTTCTGTTGCTGCAGCCCATTCATTTCAAGGTTTGACATATTGATGTCCGAGACGCTGTTCTGCACACCACTGTTGTAACATCACCTTCCTCTGGCCTCTCTCATTAACAAGACATGTTCGCCCACAGATCACTGAAGTTTTTTTTTTGCTTTTTGCACTATTCTCTACAAACTCTAGAGGCTTTTGTGTATGAAAACCCCAGGAGGTGAGCAGTTCGGAGACACTCAAAGCACCTCCACTGATATCAACCATCATTTCACGGTCAAAGTCACTTAGATCACATTTCTTCCCCATTCTGATGTTTGATCTGAACAACAACTGAACCTCTTGACCATGTCTGCATGCTTTTGTGCATTAAGTTGCTGCCACATGATTGGCTGATTAGATATTGGCATAAGGAGCAAGTGTTCACGTTTACCTAATAAAGTGGCCACTAAGTGTATTCAGCCACTGAGGCTCTGTGGCCACCTTGGGTAGGGAATCCTGAGGGGGGGGGGGTGGTGGGAAGAATTTTTTCTCTCACCCACGGCCTGAATGGCCAGAACTATACTTAGAGGTATCAATCCCTAGTCATAGAAATCATAGAGTCATAGACCAATACAGCAGAGAAAATGCCTTTCAGCCCATCTAGTCCATGCTGAGCTGTTACTCTGCCTAGTCCTGTTGATCTGCACCTGTCCATACATCTCCTTACCCCTCCCATCCATGGACCTATCTACAGAAAAGATGTAAATAGAACTGAAATAATGCAGAGAAAATTTACAAAGATGTCACAGAGATTTGAGGACCTAAGTTATAGGGAAAGGTTGAATAGGTAGTTATTCTATTCCCAGGAGTGTAGGAGAATGAGAGGAGATTTGACAGAGGTGCACAAAATGATGAAGGGTATAGATAGGGTAAATGAAAGCAGGATATTTCCACTGGGGTTGGGTGAGAGTACAACTAGAGGTCATGGGTTAAGAGCGGATTGTGAATTATTTAAGGGGAAGATGAGGGGCATCTTCTTCACTCAGAGGGTGGAGAGGGTGTGGAACGAGCTGCCAGTGGAACTGGTGGACGTAGGTTCGATTTCAACACTTAAAAAAAGCTTGGATAGGTACATGGATGGGACGGATATGGAGGATACATCTATGCTCTAAGTCAGAAAAACAGTCTCAAGGAATTCCGCTTCATCTCTGTTCTAAATGGATGTCCTTCCACTCTGAGCCCTCCACTAAAGTAAACATCCTCTCCACATCCTCTCTATCTAGGCCTTTCAAAATTTGATAGGTTTCTGGGAAATCCCGCCTCATTCTTCTAAACTTCCTACTGTACAGCCCAGGGTCATCAAATGCTCCTCATACATTAATCTTTTCATTTTCCATAATCATTGAAATTCCACTCAAATGTTTCACCTTGTAGACAGGGTCAGAAAACTAGTCAATGGCAATGATAGTGTAGTGGTCAGCACAATCACTTTACAGTGCCAGTGATCAGTGTTCAGGGTTCAATACCTGCCAGTGTCCACAAGGAGTTTGTATGTTCTCCCTGTGACCATGTCAGTTTCCTCTATATAACTAACACACACACACACACACACACACACACACACACACACACAGAAAAGAAATTAAGTACTCAGTGCAAAAAGAAATTTGCCTCCACATCATCAAGGGCACCTTCAAAAAGTGATGAGTTAGAAAAGTGGCATCCTTCAAAAAGGACCCCCATCACCCAGGACATGCCCTCTTCTCATTGCCACCATCAGGGAGGAGGTACAGGAGCCTGAAGACCCACATTCAACGTTTCAGGAACAGCCTCTTCCCTGTGCCATCAGATTTCAGAACTGACAATGAATCCATATACACTGCCTCACTATGTTTTATCTGCTGCATCTACCTGCCACCTTTTATCTTTCATTCATGAACAGCTAGATCCCTTGGAAGTCCATTCATGTGCAGTCTTCAGTAGAGGTGAGCAGATTCAAGTTCCTGGGCGGCGGCATCTATCTTGGGCCCAACACATTGATGAAGAAGCATACCAGCACTTCTTCTTCATTTGGAATTTCACGAGATTTGGTATGTCGCCAAAGACTCTCACAAATTTTATAGATGTATAGCGGAGGGCATTCTGACTAGTTGTATCGTAGCCTGGTACTGAGGATCCTGGCACATGATTGCAAGAGATTGTAGAGGCTTGTAGATTCAGTCAGCTCCATCACATCCAAGCCTCCCCACCATCAAGGGCATCTTCGAAAGGCTGACAGTCATCATTAGGGACCCTCTGCATCAGGGACATGCCCTCTTCTCACTTCTGCTATCAGGGTGGCAGTACAGGAGCCTGAAGACCCTCACTCAACAATTCAATTACAGCTTCTTCCCCTCCACCTTCAGATTTCTGATCAGTCCATGAACCCATGAGCACGAGCTCAGTATTTCTCTTTTTCACTATCTATTTATTTTGTAACTTGTGGTAATTCTCCTGAACTGGTGTGGTTAAATTCATTCACTGCTACCCTGAACTGATTCTGCAACCTGCTGATTCTCTTTCAAGGTCTCTTTACAACTCACGTTGTCAGTATTCTAATTGTTTTGCTCGGTTTGCCTTCTTTTGGCATTAGTGTTTGACAATCTTTGTTTTTATATACTTTTTCCGTAAAATTCTATTCTACTTCCTTTTCCTGTAAATATCTTCCAAAAAATGGATCTCAAGGAAGTGTATGGGATTACTGTAGCATAGTGGTTAGCGCGATGCCTGGGGCTTTCTGGACTTCAGAGTTCAATTCCGGCACCATCTGTCAGAAAGTTGAGTGTTCTCCCCGGACCATGGTTTCCTCCAGGTGCTCTGGTTTCTACCGAAGACATACCAGGTAGCAGGTTAATTGGTCATTGTAATTTGTCCCATGATAAGGCTTGGTTAAAATAGGTGGGTTCCTGGGCAGCACAGCTCATCGGCCTGAAGGGCCAGTTCTGCACTGTATCGTTAAATCAATAAATAAATAAATGCACTTGAATAATAAATTTACTTTGAACTTTTTATGCCTTGCACTGTAATGTTGCCACAAAGCAAATTTCATGACATGCGTTTGTGATATTAAACCTGATTCTGATTCTGGCTTTGGGTCTCCATGGATCTGCAGTGGTGAAGAAACCAGGAAGCAAAAGTATTCCAGTTGTCACTGTGAGAGAAGTGGTGATCTCTCCATGCAGCTAACACACACCTCTCACCCGGATTGCACAGGGGCTCCCTCCCTGATGCATGTATGAGAATTCCCACTCCAGCCAATACCTCCCCCTGTATGAGAATTCCCACTCCAGCCAATACCTCTCCCTGTATGAGAATTCCCACTCCAGCCAATACTTCTCCATGTGCTTGACCCATTCTTGTACACACACATATGCAGACAACAGGCAGCACTGACTGTTCCACAAACATGGGTGACAGGCCATGTCTGGTGAGGGGGAAGGGAGGAGGGATTTTTGATTTGATGATAAACCTTTGCATATCACCATTCATTTCAAGAGGACTGGAATATAAAAGCGAAGATGTGATGGCGAAGTCCACAAGGCATTTGTCAGACCACGCAAAGTATTGTGAGCAGTTTTGGGCCGTTTATCTCAGAAAGGATGTGCTGGAGTTGGAGACAGTTCAGTAGAGATTCAGAATGAATCTGAGAAAAAAAGGGTTAGCATATGAGGAGCATCTGCTGGCTGTGGGCCTGTACTCACTGGAGCTTAGAAGAAAGAGGGCTGATCTCATCGAAATCTATCGAAGATTGAAAGGACTATACAGAGTGGACATGGAGAGGATGTTTCCTATAGTAGGTGAGTCTAGGACCAGAGGACACAGTCTCAGAATAGAAGGATGTCCATTTAGAACAGAGGTGAAGAGGAGTTTTTTTAGCCAGAGAGAGGTGAATCTGTGGAATTCATTGCCAAATATGTGGAGGCCAAATCAATGAATATATTTAAAGCAGAGGTTGATAGGTTATTGATTAGTCAGGGTGTCTAAGGTTACGAGGAAAAGGCAGGATTGAGAGGGACTATAAATCCGCTATGATCAAATGGTAGAACAGAATTGACGGGCCAAATAGCCTAATTCTGCTTCATTGTCTGATGGTCCTATGGCATAAGGTGGAATTCAGTTTTACTGTAAAGAAGTGTATTTTTCAGCACAGAGGGCACTTCACCTGTGTGTTCCCATCTCTTTCTCTCTCCTGAGCTGATCATTCTGAGAGGCCTGAAGGTCGAATCTGCGGGTCTGGGTCAGGGACTGGACATTGATGTCTGCATCTGAGAGTCCAGGGCCAAAGTTTGCAGACCTGGTGGCTTGGAGGCCCAGTGGCGGCCTGTTCTGCGATTGAATGTCAGAGAAGGTTTGTAGGATCACGTGTTTAACTATGGATCCTATTTCATTCATTCCTGGCTGAAAAAGATTTGACAAAGTAGTAAAATGGATAGTCAGCTATCTACACTGACACTAGTTATGTCTATCTGGTTGAGTGTTGCCTTAACAACCACCTCTCACTTACTGTCAGCAAAACCAAAAATTGTTGACTACAGGAGGATGATATCAGAGGGGAATGGAGGTGGAGATGGTCATTAACTTTAAATTTCTTGGCATTATCATATCAGAGGATCTGTCCTGGGACTAGCACATAAATGCCATTACTCAACAGCACCTCCTCTTTCTCAGAGGTTTGCATAGATTAGGCATGTTATCGAAAACTTTTATAAACATCTAGAGATGCCCAATAGAGAGTATCCTGACTGATTGTGTCACGACTTGTTATGGAAACACCAAAGCCCAGGAATGGAAAAGTCTACAAAAAGAGGTGGATATAGCCTAGTCTATTAGAGGCAAAGCCCTCCCCACCATTGAGCCCACATCTACAGGAGCCCTGGCATAAGAAAGTAGCATCCATCATCAAGGACCCCATTATTAAGGCCATACTCTCTTTGCACAACTACCATCAGGCAGGAGGTACAGGAGCTTTCAAAGCCACGCCACCAGGTTCAGAACAGTTATTACCCATCAACCATTAGGCTCCTGTACTGGTTCGGATAACTTCACTCACCTCAAAGCTGATCTGATTCCACTCACTTTCCAGGACTCTCAGTATTAATTATTTATTCCTTTTTCTTATTCGCTTGATTCATCTTCTTTTGCACATTGGTTATTTGTCAGTCCTTACTAATGTATAGTTTTTCATAAATTCTATTGCATTACTGTATTTTGCTGTAAATGCCTGCAAGAAAATGAATCAGGGCTGTATAAGCTATATGTTCTTTGATAATAAATTTGTTGAACTTTGAATGTCAGAGCAAGTTTATAAAATCACACAGTTGACTATGGATCCTACTTCGTATGTTCTTAACTGGAAATGATCTGTCAGAGTAGTAAAAATGGATTTTAATGATCTACACTGACATATTGTAATTGACACTGTCCACTGGAAAATCCAATATTTCTTTCACATAAAGCCCTGGTTCATGTCAGTCCATGCAACGATGAGGCCAGTCTTTGGCAGGAGGAGTAGCACCTCATATTCTATCTAGGTAGACCCCATTCTGATGGCATGACCATCAATTTCTCCCTCCGGCATTTTCTTTCTCTTTTATTTTTCTTTTCCCTTCCTGCTTTCCTCCTCTTTCATTCCCCACCTGGCCACTTACCTCTTCTCTTCGCCTGCCTATCACCTTCCCCGTTGCCCTTCCTTCTTCCCTTTCTCCCATGATCCACTCTCCTCTCCTATCAGATTCCTTCTTCAGTTCTTTATCTTTTCTACCTATCATCTCTGAGCTTCTAACTTTATCCTCCCTCCCTGACCCACCTGGTTTTACCTATCACCTTCCAGCTTGTTCTCCTTCCCCCTCCCCACCTCTTCCCCATTTATGAAGGATTTTGGCCCAAAATTTTGACTGTTTATTCATTTTCATAGATGCTGCCTCACCTGCTAAGTTCTTCCAACATTTTGTCTGTGTTATTGGAACTTCCAGCATCTGCTGTATCTGATGTATTTAAGCCCTGGTTAGATTATACCTGGGGTGATCTGAACAATTTAGTGCCCCACACCTTTGGAAAGATTTACTGGAGGGACGGCAGTGCAGATATACCGAATGTAAGCTGGGCTTTGATGGGCAAGTGATCCCTTCAGGATTTTATAGCCAGGGATGGTAGTGGGGACGAGCTCCCACTACCTATTAAATGCTCCCAATGGCTTGCACTTCAAACAGCCTCTGACAACCGAGTCCAGCTCCTGGCCTTCACATCTGGCTTAACTACTAAGCCTGGTAGAACAGTTTCTGCTGATAGGAGAAAGGACAAAGGCAAAACCAAAACCAGTCGCTTCAGGCAGATGGGGGCTCACCAGCTATGGCAGTTCACCTAGGAGAAGATAAACTCTTGTTTCAAACCTCCACTGCCTTGTGGCTATACCCACTCATGGGGAAGGACACAGGAGTAAACCCCAGGGGAGTATTCTGAGTTGAAGTCCCTAAGGCAGTCTTAATTCTGACCAGCAACTCCTGTGACACCGCTGGTGCCGAACTGTATCAGTCTTCGGCTCTACCATCCCTTTCAATTCATCAACTGTATGGAGAGGGAGAACCTGCGACCTGGGCAATGGTTTGCTCTCCTTATCATATTGCCCTGGCTTGTGTATGACAGTCAGAACACAACATCTGTGGCAAATGCGTGATAAATGAAGGGCCTCCACTGTTAAGTAATGACGTCTCTGGAAAGAAGACACTTGATCAAAATTTTCCAGGTATTTTTGGAAACTGAAGGGATGGATAATTTTCCTAGCAGGAGAAACTCACACTGTGAGACAGACTCTAAAAATCAGACAAAGTCTTTCTAGGACAGCAGTTTGGAAACACTCCCACAAGCAGTAATTGAAACCCTGCCTCTCAAAAGGCTGCAGAACCTTTGGGCCATATGAACTGTTCAATGGTGAATCTATAAAGTTGTTTTGCTGTAAGGGAATTAAAGGATAAAAAAACAAGTGTTGTGGACCCCTTGTTTTATGAAACAGCTTGATAAAACTCCAGTCAGACTGCATCTGGAGTATTGTGTACAGTTCTGGTCATCCCACTATAAAAAGGATGTTGAGGCTTTGGAGAAGTGAAGAGGTTTACCAGGATGCTGCCTGGATTATAGGACATGTGCTATAACAAGAGGTTGGACAAACTTGGCTCATTTGTTCTGAAGTGGTAGAAGAGGACAGAGGTTTATAAGATTATGGGGAGATATAGATAGAGTGGACTATCTTTTTTCCAGGGTTGAAATGTCTAATATCAGAGGGATGTATTTAAGGTCTGATAGGGTAATTTCAAAGGAAATGGGAAGGGTAAGTTTTTTTTTTAAAACACGGAGAGTAGTGGGTGCCTGGAATGCACTGCTTGGGGAGGTGGTAGAAGCAGATACATTGGAGATTTTTAAAGAGATATTTAGATGGCACATGAATGTGAGGAAAATGGAAGGATTTGGACATTGGGTAGGCAGAAGAGATCAGCTCAGTTGGTATTTGATTAGTAATTTAATTGTGGGCCAAAAGGCCTGTTCCTGTGTGGTACTGCTCTATGTTCTACGAGGGGTGATTG
This sequence comes from Mobula birostris, assembly GCF_030028105.1. Classification (NCBI taxonomy): domain Eukaryota; kingdom Metazoa; phylum Chordata; class Chondrichthyes; order Myliobatiformes; family Myliobatidae; genus Mobula; species Mobula birostris. The sequence goes on from NC_092373.1 coordinate 5,681,625, forward strand.
ATAAGTTTGTGGCCTGAGATAGGAGGAGTCAATTTTAGAAAACCTAGCACATTTATTTTTCAACATAGTCCCCTCCTACATTTACACAATTAATCCAGCAGTTGTGGAGCATACAGATCCCTTCTTTGTAGAAGTCGGCGTCTTGGACCTTCAGAAAGTGGTCCAAGGCAGGGGTAATTGTTAAGTTCGTGGCCCAAGGTAGAAGGAGATGAGTTATTAACTTCAAACTTTCTGCATAATCACTCAAAGAGTTGAACTGCACATGCATGTAATGAGAGCTGTATAATTCATCTCCTTCTGCCCCAGGCCACAAACTTAACAATCACCCCTCGTACTGATTTCGAAGCTCTACTGATAGCATCACCGTATGGTATGGAGGGGCCACTGCACAAGTTCAGAAAAACTTACAGAAACTTCTAAACTCAGCCAGATCCAGCATGAGCACTAGCCTCCCAAGTATAGAGGACACGTTCAAAAGGCGATGCCTCAAAAATTCGGCATCCAGCATCAAGGACCCCTTTCACCCTCTTCTCGTAGCTAATATCACAGAGGAGGCGGAGGTGCCTGAAGACACTCACTGAATGTTTCAGGAATAGCTCTCTTCCCCTCTGCCATCCAAATTCCGAGTGGAAAATGAACCTACATCCACAACCTCACTATTTTTGCATCACTTATTTAATTTGTTGCAGAGCAACAAATTTCATGACGTATGCCAGGGAGAATAAACCTGATTCTGCGTCTGATGGTGAAATAAACTCAAAAAGTGAAGTGAACTGTTTTTGTTGCAAAGATTAATTTGCATCATATAACATATATATGTATATATAAGTATGCAATATATGTTACAGATATATAGATATGAAATATATTTAGCATATTGAATAGATGTATTCAATACATGTTGTAGATGTACAGTATATATTATATTATATGATGTCTATAATATATTTATACACAGACACGAGATAATGCAAGACCTTTTCAGTTGCAAATCTCCGTAACTCTCTGACACAGTTCCATGTGAAAATAATGAAAAGTCAATAAATGAATCACTCCATCAGATGTTTTTGCAATAAATGTCTTTTTTTTTCCTCTGCATGGCTTTGGTACAGCAATGGAACACGACACACCGATGCAGGTTCACAGTGTACATAACTGGTAATAAATATACAGCAATTCCACACCAGAAATTCAAAATATACAGAAAAATCAACCTAAATTCATTCCTCAAAACTAAAGTAAACCAAAAACAGATGGGTACACTTCAACTCAGACCAGAGAATCCAGACAGAGGGGCCAATTTACAGGGGTGGATGATGTATGGGTAAGCTCACGTTGGAAGCAATGTGAGATATTGAGTGAAGCGTGACATTAAAATGGAAAGGAACAGAAATAAGCCTTTGACCTTTGCTGACCACTCAGTGGGCTGGCAGTAAACGTTTATCCATCACTTTCTCTGAGAAGGCCTCTGTTTCCCTTTTGGATGTTCTGTTGAGAAGTGACAGCACATGTGTACAACAATATCACATTCAAGCTTGTTTCTGAGGTTTAATTTATGGAAATTATTCCTGTTTCTTTGAAGAAGAAACACTCAGTCATTGCTTCTTTCACATGACCCTTGGACTAGATCAAGAACATATGGTGATAGCTGTAGAAGCAGTTGATGTAGAGCTCCCACCATCGCTGCCATTCCAGGCTTTTAAGCACTGGGCATTAATACACAGGCAATAATAATGAAATTAATTCGGACATCAGCTAATCGCAGCCACCATTTATTTGTAACAACTCTTAAAGAATGAAAACTAAATTGATTTCATTTATCTGGGGCACTATGATGCTTAATTGGGCCAGGAGACTGTTGCCAAACAGTTTCTAACCAGTGTCAGTCGCATACACAACGTGGTCGTTAGACACTACACCGTGCTTAGAGCAAATAGTTTTTAAATAGCATAAGTTGTGTGTGTTGTCTTTGGAAAGCAGTGATTTTTGTTACTGATAATTGGTGAGAAGTAAGCAGCAAGACAATTCAGAACTGCTTTCCTCATCGCGGTTTCAAGCATTCAGGCTTGGAGATGCCAGAGATGGCAGGGAGTGAAAATTAAATGATTTCACTATTTCAATAATTTATGAAGAATTATAAGGTGTCGACAATCTTGAACATTACAGTGAAAATTAAGATTTGGAGGATGCAATCATCGGAAGTATTGTTTGAAGGCTGCCCACTATCTGCACTTGGTACCTGCACTGATTTTGCTCATTTACAGCCAATTAAAAAAAAATGCCCGCAAACACTGGATGAATTCCTCTATTGATAACTATTATAAACTAATATACAGTTTGATAGTACTGTAGTAGTATTGGTAGTTTTCTAATTCGTTCTGTATTTCATTTAAATAAATAATTTGTTTCTCAGCTACGTGGTAGTTTGTCTTTTTTATACCTTTTTAATTATTTCCAGGAAATTCCAACCAATTGAGGCAGCTGCTTGATGAGACAAAACGTACTAGTCCCAATGTGCCCTGCTTAACTGTAATCTACTGAATATGGAACCAAATGTAATACACAGCTGAGTACAGTGCAGGAAAGTGAGAATATTACAGAAAGAACACATTTTGCAATTTTTACCAAGTCTGACAAATGAAGGCATGCATTAGCACTAACAGGCTCCCTTGTTGACACAATTCATCTTCACTGAAGACACTCACTTAGCGATCCAAACCTCCAGCATCCGCTGTGCTAAAAGGTTCAAGCGAGACATTTGGCTGGGTTAAGCTCTACACTGCCGCTAGACTTTTAACTCAAATCAGGACGAGGGAGCATATGACTCCAAGCCCAGCTACACTGCTTTGGCTTCCTGAATCTTTTAGAATTGATTTAAAAGGTCTCTTACTTGTTTTAAGGCTCTTAATATTCTGGGACCAGAATCACTTTTGTTCTCAGGTCTTCTACCGCCGTTCTCTTAAATTTAAACAATCTCCCTCAGAAGATAGTTGGCAGATCTGCTTTTCTGAACTGTGATCCTAAACTGTGAACAGCCCACAAGACACACCACACTTCTGACATCAACATAGATGCCCATATCTTACGAACGCTAAATGTACATCTTTGGACTGTGGGAGGAAACCAGAGCACCTGGAGGAAGCCCATGTGGTCACGGGGAGAACGTACGAGCTCCTTTCAGACAATGGTGGGAATTGAACCTTGATCTTACAGCCGGTGCACTAATCTTCAATGAAGATTGCACGAACCACTGAGAGAAATAATACACTGCAAGGCTTTTGGTTCATCATTTAGCACCTTAGAAACCAGATCTCATGTGAACTGCCCGGGAACGCTACCCCATTATTCTTTGCTTTATGCACTATTTACTTTGTTATTCATTGTCATTTTTACAAACACAAGAGATTATGTCAGTGCTGGAAATGCACAGGAATGCATACAAAATGCTAGAGGAACTTGTCAAAGAATATCAAAAGCAATGAAAGAGAAAGTAACTGCCAGAATGGGATGTCTTCCACTGGGAACTGCACTCAGTCACCACTTTATTCGATATCTCCTGTACCTAATAAAGTGACCATGAGAACATTTCTGTATATTTGTGGTCCTCCGCTGCTATCACTCATCCATTTCACCCGGCACTTAACAACCCAGATGATTGATTACATCAATCTCCAATCAATAACAGGAATAGATCATAGAGCATTGCAGCGAAGTACAGGCCCAGGAACTCAGCAGGCCGGGCAGCATCGATGGAGAAGAGTACAGTCGACATTTAGAGCCGAAACCCTTCCACAGGACCAGAGGAAGAAAGATGAGGTCTGTGGTAGAGGGTGGGGGGGGGGAGGGAGAAACACAAGGTGATAGGTGAAACCTGGAGGGGCTGGGGAGGGATGAAGTAAAGAACTGGAAAGTTGAATGATGAAAGAGATACAGGGCTGGAGAAGGAGGAATCTGATAGGAGAGGACAGAAGGCCATGGAAGAAAGAAAAGGGGGAGGAGCAGCAGAGGCAGGCGATGGGCAGGCAAGGAGATAAAGTGAGAGAGGGAAAAGGGATGGGGAATAGCGAAGAATGAGGGGTGTGGGGGAGAGGCAGCAGCATTACTGGGGAAGTCTGTTCTCCTCCCCCTTTTTCTCACTTCCATGGCTTTCTGTCCTCCCCTATTTGATTCCCCCTTCTCCAGCCTTGTATCTTAATCACCAATCAATTTCCGAACTCTGTACTTCACCCCTCCCTCTCCCAGTTTCACCTATCACCTAGCGTTTCCCCTTGCCTTCCCCACACCGTCTAATCCTGACTCATCTCTTTATCTCCTGTCCTGCTGAAGGGTCTCGGCCCAAGACATCGACTGCGCTCGTTTCCATAGATTCTGCCTGGCCTGCTGATTTCCTCCAGTCTTGTGTGTGCTACTTGGATTTCCAGCATCTGCAGACTTTCTCTTGTTTGTGCGAGTACAGGCCCTTTGTTTTCCGATGAGGGTTCGATTGCACTATTTCAGAGAAGTTTAAATGAGTACATGAATGGGAGGGGTATTAGGGGGCTATGGTTCAGATGTGGGTTGATGGGACTAGGCAAATTAATTGCTCAGCATGGACTAGATGGGCCAAAGGGCCTATTTCTGTGCTGTACCTCCTGTACCTAATAATGAGGCAACTGAGTGTATGTTTGTGATCTTCTGCTGTTGTAGCCCATCCACTTCAAGGTTTGATATGTTGTGCATTTAGAGATGCTCTTCTGCACACCACAATTGCAATGTGTGGTTATTTGAGTTACTGTTGCTTTCCTGTCAGCTTCAGCCAGTTTGGCCATTCTCCTCTGACCTCTCTCTCTAACAAAACATTTTTGCCCACAGAGCTGCCACTCACTGGAGTTTTTTTTTGTTTGTTTTTCAGATGATTCTCTATAAACTCGAGACTGTTGTGTTTGAAAATCCCAGGAGATCAGCAGTTTCTGAGATACTCAAACAAGCCCATCTGACACCAACAATCACTCCATGATCAAGGTCACCTAGATCGCATTTTGTCCCCATTCTGGTGAAACTAAACCACTTGACTATGTCTGCAGGCTTTTACGCATTGAGTTACTGCCACATGATTGGCTGATTAGATATTTGCATTAATGAGGTGTACGGGTGTACCTAATAAAATGGCCATTCAGTGTATCTTGTGTTCAATCAACAGATGCAAGTACTAGCTTTCTGCTCATTTTTGCTGAGATATTATAAACAACTGCATCAGAAAACAATGGGGGAATGCCAAGGCTTCACTACGTGACAGAGACACTGACTCAGGCTTCATACAGCTCATACCGGAAGGCACAACGCCCTCAGATCACCTGGTATCTTACCAACCAGATGTCTGGTTACATCAGTCTCCAAGCAATAACATGAATCGGTCATAGCACTATGGCAACATTTTAAACTATAACCAATAACTTAAAAGAGCGCAGAGAAACTATACAAGGATATTGCCAGGACTTGACGACCTGAGTTATAGGGAAAGGTTGAATAAGTTAAGATTTTATTCCTTGGAACATAGGAGAATGAGAGGAGATTTGATAGAGGTATACAAATCTATAAGGGGTGTAGATGGGGTAAACATGAGTAGGCTTTTGCCACTGAGGTTGGGTGAGACTAGAACTAGAGGTCATGGGTTAAGGATGAAAGGTGAAATGTTTAGGAGGAACTTCTTCACTCAGAGGGTGGTGAGAGTGTGGAACAAGCTGCCAGCAGAAGTGGATTTGATGTCAACATTTAAGAGAAATGTGGATGGGAGAGGTATAGGGGCTATGATCCAGGTGTAAATTGTTGGGACTAGTCAGATTAATAGTTCAGCACAGACTAGATGGGCTGAAGGGCCTGCTTCAGCACTGCAGTACTCTATGACTATAACTACAACTACTCCAAGATCAATCTAACCTTTCCCTCCTGTACAACCCTCCACTTTACTGTCAGCCGTGCAAATGGACTTTCCACCCCAGAACTTCAAGAGCTTGTTTTTGGATCATTATCCACCTTCCTCGTTTATTCCAAATGCTAACTTGAGCCAGGATCTGGAATCTGTTTGCAGAGAATCATATCAGCCCTTCAGTCTGAGATTTGGCCCATCAAACACCTAACCAGTTTGTTTTTGAACATGCCTTCACCTTTAAAAACATTTCATTTCATAACGGATCAATCCCCCAAATAACATTAAAAGTACATTGTTAAGATGATAATAAACATCATTTCATGAGATCACACAACTTCTCATTCTGCTTCCCCTCACATCCAATGGATTGGACACTCACTGTACCTAATAAAGTGGCCACTGAGCGTATGTTTGTGATCTGCTGCTGTCACCCATCCACTTCAAGGTTCAACATGCTGTGGATTCAGAGATGCTTTTCTACAAACCACAGTTGTTACACATGGTTATTTCCATTACTCCATACTATCCTTTGGCCTTAACAGTCTCATACTTACAGATACTGTTTGCAACTTTCTAACAATTAATAACCATCTTCCTCAGGCACAAGTTAGTCAAATAACAAGTCCCCTGAGAGACACCTCCTTATATACCCTCTCAGGTGAGCAGGGCACGAGAGGGGCTTAATGCTCAATCCTGATTGGCTGGATCTGAATTGTCTATTCCTGATTGGTTAATTTGAATTAGCCTTATTCTGATTGGTCGATTTTTTTTAGGCCGAACCTTCTTTAGGAATGTGTGGTACCTGGCTGGAACCATCTCTACAATCTTCCAACCTACATTTCGGAGATGGAGCATGTGGGGGACCTAGCGCTAACCGTTATGTTCTATGACCTTAAGATCTATCCTTAAGACGAATGTTGCTCATGGATCAAACTGAGGGAGAGCTGGGGGGTAAATTGTTTGGAGGGTTAAAGGGCCAATTCAGCCCTGTCCCCTCACTAAGAAGGAAAGCCAGAGTGAAAGTTACCTCCGGAGATTTGCAGTGCAGACCTTCGAGAGAACTACGCTGAAAGGGTTGATCTCTGTCTCTCTGAAAGTGTAGTGTCTCCTCAGTAAAAGTCTCCAGCAGAGCAGTCCACCCTTGATACTATGAGAGGTCTGTTGTCCCAGAGATTTTTTAACTACGTAGAGACAGGCCCTTCATCCACTGTGTCTCTGCCGAGCATCCATTTACGCTAATCCGATCCTCCCATGCTCCTCTAATCGAACCGTTGTTCTCCATGTGCGATTAATTGGAGCAGTTCAAACAACAGTGTATCACGCAATGCTCTCAATCCTTAACATTTCACTTTCTGAGGAGCTCTTCACCTCGCACTTCCCCTCATTAAGGTGACCTGTACTCGCTGGAGTTTAGAAGAATGGCAGGTGGGATCTCATTGAAACCGATCGAATGTTGAAAGGCCTAAACAGAGTAGATGCAGTCAGTATCTTTCCTTTGGTGATAGAGTTTATGACCAAAAAGGCACAGCCTCAGAACAGGGGGGCGTCCACTTAGGACAGAGATGAGGAGGAATTTCTTTGCCTTGGCCTGCTGTGGAGGTCAGATTATTGGGTGCATTTAAGGTGAATGTTGACAGGTTCTTGATTAGTCAGGGCGTGAAGGGTTATGGGGAGAAAGCAGGAGAATGGGGATGAGAGGAAAATGGATCGGCCAGGATGGAATGACAGAACTGAATCAATAGGCCAAATGGCTTAATTCTGCTCCAGTGTCCCATGGTTTTATGGTCGAAACCCCATTTGTCTGGTTTTCACCCATTCACTCAGTCTTTCTATCCAATTGCAGAAACGCAGTGCCCTCATTAGAGGCTTCCACGTACCTCAACAGTATCAGCAAACTCCAGAGAACAAGGCTAATACCCAGAAAATGTAAGTACACATCCATTCTGAAAAATCAACTCAGATAAAATTTGGAATGCCAGACCACAAGGCATAGGAACATAGTTAGGCTATTTATCCTTCTCAACCCCATTCTCCTGCCTTCTTCTCGTAACCTTTGAGTAATCAGAACCTATCAACCTCTATTTTAAATATAGCCAATGACTTGGCCTCCACAACCATCTGTGGCAATGAATTCCACTGATTCACTACCCTCTGGCTAAAGACATTCCTCCTCATCTCTGTTCGAAGTGGATGTCCCTTTATTTGAAGCATCTGCCCTCTGGTCTTAGACTCCCACACTATAGGAAACATCCTCTCCATATCCACTCTGTCTAGGCCTTTCAATATTTGATAGGCTTCAATGAGATCCTCCATCTAAAGACCTTGTACAAGCCCAGAGCCATCAAACACTCATATATTAACCCTTTCGTTCCTGGGATCATTCTTGTGAACCTCCTCTGGACCCTCTCCAATGCCAGCTCATCCTGTCTTAGATAAGGGGCCCAAAACTGCTCTCAATACTCCAAGTGCAATCCAATCAATGCCTTAGAAAACCTCAGCATTACATCCTTGCTTTTATATTCTAGTCCTCTCAAAATGAATGCCAGTATTGAATTTGCCTTCCTTGCCACTGACTTAACCTGCAAGTTGATCCTTAGAGAATCATGCACAAGGACTCCCAAGTCCCTTTGCATTTGCCATATATCTTCGATGTCATAACTGTTCCCATCGTGAAATAAACAAATATCTTTGTAGTTCCATGAGAAAATCGAATGGTTCTGATTCATGTAAAGTATTCTCTCTAACCATTCCTCTTGTTCCCCTTTTTTCCCTTATCCCAATACCCCCATCACCTCTTGTCTTTCTCTTCCTCTGCTCTCTCCATCTCTATAGATACACGGTGACTTGTTGCCTCATGGCCTGTTATGGAAACACTCATGTCCACAGAAATCATGTCTTAAAAATAGACACATGGATCTTCAGCTGAGCGATTTATATGAAACACAGGAAATGAGATCATTGGACTTCCTGGCTATGTCTGTATCCTCACTCTAAAGGAAATCAAGTGTTGCTCAGGATGCAGAGGCCATGAATAACCCTTAAATACCAGAGAAGAGAAAAAAACACACCAGCTGGATATCACTCACTCAGAAATAAATTATAATTACGCAGACAAAGAAGGCATGACAGCAGCTATATTTCACTCAGAGTTTGAGCAGGTTTGCTATGTCATCAAAGACTAACAAATTTCTCCAGATGTTGCATCACTGTCTGCAACGGAGGGGCCACAGCTCAGGATCAGAAAAAAAGCAGCAGAATGTTGCAAACTCAGCCAGCTCCACCATGGGCACCAGCCTCCCCAAAAGGAGATCATCTTCAAAAATCGATGTCTTAAAAAGGCGGCATCTATCATTAAGGACTCCCATCAACCAGGACATGCCCTCTTCTCATTGCTACCATCAGGGAGGAGGTTCAGGAGCAGCCGCTTCCTCTCCACCAACAGATTTCTGGATGGACAATGAACCCGTGAACCTCAATATTCTTCTATTTTTTGCTCTCTTTAAAAATCTCTAGTGCATGACCTGCACCCATCGGCACTGAACGGGCTCCGTGGCTGTGACCCAAACCCATCGGCACTCGCCTTGGCACTGAACGGGCTCCGTGGCTGTGACCCAAATCCATCGGCACTCGCCTTGGCGCTGAACTGACTTTGTGGCTTTGGACTCACTTTTGGGGACTCTGCAGTCCCTCTTCTCTACGTTATTTGTTTACATTTTTATTGTTTACATGATCTGCTTTTTTCACATATTTGAAGGTCTTTGTATTGTGGTTTTTTTTAATGTGTTTCTTTCTATTGTGGCTCTCTGCAAAAAGACGAATCTCTAGATTGTATACAGTATGCACACTTTGATAATAACTGTACTTTAAACCATCCAATTCCCAAACATTTCTGATCAGAATGTCCATTACCTCCCACAGTAATCACAAATACAAACAATTCTGCAGATGCTGGAAACCAGAGTAACACACAGAAAATGCTGCAGGTCAGGCAGCATCTATGGAGAGAAATAAAAAGTTGATATTTTGGGCTGAGTCTTCAGGACTCATGAAAGACTGACGAAGATTTATGGCCAGAAACACCAACTCTTCATTCCTCTCTGTAGATGATGCCTGACCCGTTGAGTTCCTCCAGCACTGTGTGTGTGTTACTCTCATACTAATGCACTCCAGGTTCCTGAAGGTTGTCATAGCCAATAGCGTTAGTGGGGATAAGCTCCCACTGCCTATTAAATGCTCCCAATGGTGTGTGTCTCAAATAGCCTCTGACAACCAAGTCCAGCTCCTGTGTGGCTTAGCTACTAAGCCCAGCAGAACGGTTTCTGCTGACAGGAGAAGGGGTAAAGTCAAGTTACTAGCACCTTAAAACCAGTTGCTTCAGGCAGATAGGGCTCGTCAGCTGTGGTTGGCAGAAAAACTCTGATCTTAAACCTCTGCTGCCTTGCGGCTATGCCCACTTATGGGGATTAAACCCTGAAGGAGAAGTACGGAGCTGGAGTCCTGAAGGCAGTGCCATGTTGAATGGCACCTCCTGCGATGCCACTGGTGCCAAACTGTATGGGTCTCTGCCATTCCTTTGGAGTCATCAGCTGCGTGGAGAGTGTGAGCCTGCTGCTTGGGCAAACACTTGCTCTCCGTAGCGCACTGCCCCGTCATGGACAACTGGGTTGCAATATCAGTGGTGGACCCCGACCAACAGAGGGGTCTCAATGCTCTCCAATATTCCTCCTGAACTCTTTTGTAAATGTAGTCACCTTATCGTTTATTCATAATTACACCTTGCTATAAAGTGTCAGATCAAAAGCATTTACCTTGAGTTACTGAATATTTGGGTATTTGTTAAACGTATTGTAAATTTCTGCATGGGCTTTCACAAACACAAAGCATCCTGGCCTACGGAGGTCATTGGGTCTCACTTGTTTCTGTTTATTTGGAGATACAGCACGGTTACAGTCTCTTCTGACCCAATGAGCCAACATTGCCCTATGACCTGTACATCTGTGAAATGTGGGAGGCAACCAGAGCATCTGGAGGAACTCCCATGTCACGAGGAGAATGAAGAAACTCCTTACAGGCAGCAGCAGGGATTGAACCCACGTCACGGGTTCTGTAGAAGCGTTAGTTTAACCCTTGTCCTTCTTGCTCTACTCCCTATTTCAATGAAACCTACAGTGAGATACATCACTGGCGTTACTGACCGACACAGTCCGAGGATGTACCGGGGGCAGCCCACAAGTGTCACCACACCGCCGGCACCAACATAGCAAGTCCACAACTCACTAACGCTAACCCACAAGCTGGACAAAGTGGGAGGGAACCGCGGCAAATGGAAAAAACCCGTGGTCACGGGGAGAAAGTACAAACTCCTTGCAGACAGCAAAGGGAATTGAACCAGGATTACTGGCACTGTAAGAGAGAACTCATTGCAATCAGCCACACTTCTAGTCAGTGCATGTTCATGCCAAGTATTTATTCATGAAAATGGGGACCCCTTTAATATGCTAACAGAGTGAAGTTAGGGGCAGGTATCTCCAATGAACTGCATATTGCCTTTTTGAATGCCATACCACAGCATGATGAGAGATCACATCCATGATGCTAGCCCAAGGGTCTGGGGGGTTAGTACCTCCTATTCAGGGGAATAGTCAAGCTCGTCATTTGCAATCAGCACCTCTGAAGTCTTGCCATGCTTCCCTTTGCCTTTGGCTTTGCTGCCGTAGGTCCTGTGATTGCCCACAATGTCCGGCATCGCCTGCTGGGACTGGTAGCCCTTCGGCTCGGCCGCGGGCCATGCCTCCTGCCATTGGTTGTCCTCCTCCTCGGGGTACATGAAGCTGTCGTCCACATCGTAGCGCTGATACGTGCTCTGGCTCAGAGCCTCTTGCCGCGCACCGATCTCCAGGCTGCTGTTCCAGATCCCATATCCGAAATAAATGAGAAAACCTAGGGAAGGGAGAGTACAGTCATCAGCCAAAAGCGGATTGGGTATCTGCTACCTACATGTGGAATAAGACTGGTATGATACCCATTGTGAATAGGTTTGGCTGGCTTATGACGTGATGGTATTGGAGAGAGTCCGGAGAAGGTTCGTGAGAATGATTCCGGAAATGGAAGTGTTAACGCATGAAGAACGTTTGATGGCTCTGGGACTGTACTTAGTGGAGTGTTGAAGAATGAGGGGGGATCTCACTTCAACCTATTGAATATTCAAAGGCCTAGATGGAGTGCATGTGGAAAAAGTATTCCTAAAGTGGGTGAGTCTAGGACCAGAGGGCACAGCCTCAGATCATCCCTATAAAACAGAGTGGAGTAGGAATTTCTTTAGCAAGACAGTGGTGAATCTGTAGAATTCATTGCCATGGATGGCTCTGGAAGCCAAGTCTTTGAGTGTATTTAAAGTAAGCATTAGTAAAGGTTTCTAAGGTTATAGGGAGAAGCCAGGAGAATGGTGTATGAGAGGGATAATAAAGGAACCCTCAGGAGGCAATGATCATAATATGATGGAATTTATGCTGCAATTTGAGAGGGAGAAGCATAACTTACTTGCATCAGTATCTCAATGGAATTAAAAAGAATGACAGAGGCATGAGAGAGGAGCTTGCCCAGGTGGATTGGAGGGGTACACTGTTGGGGATGATGGCAGAGCAGGAGCGGCTGAGGTTTCTGGGAATAGTTTACAAGACACAGGATAGATATGTCCCACAGAGAAAGAAGCTCTCAAATCCGAGGGGTGATTTATAAGTTCATGGCCTAAGGTAGAAGGAGTCAATTTTAGAAAACCTAGCACATTTATTTTTCGACATAGTTCCCTCCTACATTTATACACTTAGTCCAGCGGTCGTGGAGCATACGGATCCCTTCTTTATAGAAGTGGTCCACAGATGGGGTATTGATAAGTTTGTGGCCGAAGGTAGAAGGAGATGAGTTATCAACTTCAAACTTTCTGCATTATCACTCAAAGAGTTGAACTGCATGTGCATGTAACAAGAATGTCTTGGACCTCCAGGTGGTCCACAGCAGGGGTAATTGATAAGTTCGTGGACTCAGGTAGAAGGAGATGAGTTATACAGCTCTCGTTACATGCATGTGCAGTTCAGCTCTTTGAATGAAAATGCAGAAAGTTTGAAGTTAATAACTCATCTCCTTCTACATTAGGCCACGAACTTATCAATCACCCCTGCTGTGGACCACTTCCTGGAGGTCCAAGACACCGACTTTTACAAAGAAGGGATCCGTATGCTCCACGACTGCTGGACTAAGTGTGTAAGTGTAGGAAAAATAAATGCGCTAGGTTTTCTAAAATTGACTCCTCCTACCCTAGGCCACCTTCTATCAATCACCCCTCATAGCAGGGATAGGCAACCTTGGCTGAGAAAGGAAGTTAGGGAATGCATAAAAGACAAGGGAAGGTAATATAAGGTCTCAAAAGTGAATAGAAAGTTGGATGATTGGGAAGCTTTTAAAATCTAACAAAAGGTGACTGAAAAAGCCATAAGGGAAAAGATGAAATATGAGGGCAGACTAGCCAATAGTATAAAGCAGGACACTGACATTTTATCAGTTATATAAAGAATAAAAGGGAGGTGAGAGTTGATATTGGACCACTAGAAATGATGCCATACATGAGGCTGCTTAACAAGATAAAATCCTATTGTGTTACAGGAAAGATACTGGCATGGATAGCGGAATGGCTGACAGGCACGAGGCAGCGAGTGGGAATAAAAGGGGTCTTTTCTGGTTGGCTGCCGGTGGCTAGTGGTGTTCCCCAGGGGTCAGTATTGGGACTGCTACTTTTCACAATGTTTGTCAGCGATTTGGATCATGGAATTGATGGCCTTGTGGTAAAGTCTGTAGATGATATGAAGATTGGTGGAGGGGTAGGTAGTGCTGAGGAAGCAATGCGAATGCAGCAGGACTTAGACAAATTGGAAGAATGAGCAAAAAAGTGGCAGATGGAATATAATGTTGGGAAATGTATGCCAACGCATTTTGGTGAGCAGAACAATAGTGCAGACTATATCTCATTGGTGAGAAGGTTCAAACATCAAAGGTGTAGAGAGACCAAGGAGTCCTCATGTAAGACTCCCAGAGATATACTTGACGGGTTGAGTCTGTGGTAAAGATGACAAATGCAATTTTGGCATTTATTTCAAAGGGAATAGAATATAAAAGCAAGGAGGTAATGCTGAGCCTTTGTAAGACACTACTCAGGCTGCTTGTAGAGTATTGTTAACAGTTTTGGGCCCCATATCTGAGAAAGGGTATGTTGTCATTGGGGAGGGTCCAGAGGAGGTTCACGACGATGATTCTGGGAATGAAGGGGTTAACATATGAAGAACATTTGGCAGCTTTGGGCCAGTACTCATGGGAATTTAAAAGAATTTGGTGGTGGGGGTTGGATCTCATTGAAACCTACCAAATGTTGAAAGGACTAGATAGGGTGGATGTGGAGAGGATGTTTCCTATGGTGGGGATATCCAGAACTAAATAGAACAGAGGTAAGGAGGAATTTTTTTAGCCAGAGAGTAGTAAATCTGTGGAATGCTCTGCCACAGACTGCGGTGGAGGCCAAGTCTGTACATATATTTAAGGTGGAATTTAATTGTTTCCTGATCGGTCAGGGCATCAAAGGATATAGCGGTAAGGCAGGTGTATGGGATTGTGAGGAATCCAAGATCAGCCACGATGGAATAGCGCAGCAGACTCAATGGGCTGCATGGCCTAATTCTGCTCCTCGTCTTATGGTCTAAATCAGCCATGATGGAATAGTGGAGCAGAATTGATATAATTCTGCTCCTATGTCATATGGTTTTATGGTCTTAAACATTTTTACTGAGACATGTTAGCAATGGTACACTCTGGGCAACCTACAGTGTGAGAGCAATGAACCAGATCTGTTGAGGTGAAAAACGTGTGCACCGAAAAGTGCCTGCAAAAAGAGAGAGGCCGCCATGGGCTTGATTACTGTTAAAGGCCTCAACAATTTACAGCATGATCGAACAGCAGCATGCGCACTTGCTATATTCTTGCAATTGATACAATACAATTGATACAATGGTTGGTAAATTGATGGAGAAGATATAACTATATAACATATAACCATATAACAATTATAGCACGGAAACAGGCCATCTCAGCCCTTCTAGTCCGTGCCGAACTCTTACTCTCACCTAGTCCCACCGACCTGCAATCAGCCCATAACCCTCCATTCCTTTCCTGTCCATATAGCTGTCCAATTTAACTTTAAATGACAACATTGAACCTGCCTCAACCACTTCTGCTGGAGGCTCGTTCCACACAGCTACCACTCTCTGAGTAAAGAAGTTCCCCCTCATGTTACCCCTAAACTTTTGCCCCTTAACTCTCAACTCATGTCCTCTTGTTTGAATCTCCCCCGATCTCAATGGAAAAAGCCTATCCACATCAACTCTATCTATCCCCCTCATAATTTTAAATACCTCTATCGAGTCCCCCCTCAACCTTCTAAGCTCCAAAGAATAAAGACCTAACTTGTTCAACCTTTCTCTGTAACTTAGGAGATGAAACCCAGGCAACATTTTAGTAAATCTCCTGTGTACTCTCTCAATTTTATTGACATCTTTCCTATAATTCAGTGACCAGAACTGTACACAATACTCCAAATTTGGCCTCATCAATGCCTTGTACAATTTTAACATTATGTCTCAACTCCTATACTCAATGCTCTGATTAATAAAGGCCAGCATACCAAAAGCTTTCTTCACCACCCTATCCACATGAGATTCCACCTTCAGGGAACTATGCACCATTATTCCTAGATCCCTCTGTTCTACTGCATTCTTCAGTGCCCTACCATTTACCATGTATGTCCTACTTTGATTAGTCCTACCAAAATGTAGCACCTCACATTTATCAGCATTCAACTCCATCTGCCATCTTTCAGCCCACTTTTCTAAGTGGTCTAAATCTCTCTGCAAGCTTTGAAAACCTACTTCATTATCCACAACTCCACCTATCTTAGTATCATCTGCATACTTACTCATCCAATTTACAACCCTATCATCCATATCATTAATGTATATGACAAATAACATTGGACCCAGTACAGATCCCTGAGGCACACCACTGGTCACCGGCCTCCAATCTGACACACAGTTATCCACCACTACTCTCTGGCATCTCCCATCCAGCCCCTGCTGAACCCATTTTACTACTTCGATATTAATGCCTAATGATTGAACCATCCTAACTAACCTTCTGTGTGGAACCTTGTCAAAGGCCTTACTGAAGTTCATATAGATAACATTCACCGCTTTACCCTCGTCAACTTTCCTAGTAACCTCATCAAAAAATTCAATAAGATTTGTCAAACATGACCTTCCACGCACAAATCCATGTTGACTGTTCCTAATCAGACCTGAGAGGTCTGAGGGGCAGGATTTATGAACATTTGGAGAGGTATAATATGATTAGTAATAGTTACCATGGCTTTGTCAAGGGCAGGTCGTGCCTTACGAGCCTGATTGAATTTTTTGAGGATGTGACTAAACACATTGATGAAGAGCAGTAGATGTAGTGTATAAGGATTTCAGCAAGGCATTTGATAAGGTACCCCATGCAAGGCTTATTGAGAAAGTAAGGAGGCATGGGATCCAAGGGGATGTTGCTTTGTGGATCCAGAACTGGCTTGTCCACAGAAGGCAAAGAGTGGTTGTAGATGGGTCATATTCTGTATGGAGGTCGGTGACCAGTGGTGTGTCTCAGGGATCTGTTCTGGGACCCTTACTCTTCATGATTTTTATAAATTATCTGGATGAGGAAGTGGAGGGATGGGTTAGTAAATTTGCTGATGACACAAAGGTTGGGGGTGTTGTGGATAGTGTGGAGGGCTGTCAGAGGTTACAGCGGGACATTGATAGGACGCAAAACTGGGCTGAGAAGTGGCAGATGGAGTTCAACCCAGATAAGTGTGAGGTGATTCAGTTTGGTCGATCAAATATGATGACGGAATATAGACTCTTGGCAGTGTGGAAGATCAGAGGGATCTTCAAGTCCGAGTCCATAGGACGCTCAAAACTGCTGCGCAGGTTGACTCTGTGGTTAAGAAGGCATACGGAGTATTGGCCTTCATCAATCGTGGGATTGAATTTAAGAGCCAAGAGGTAATGTTACAGCTATATAGGACCCTGGTCAGACCCACTTGGAGTACTGTGCTCAATTCTAGTTGCCTCACTACAAGAAGGACGTGGAAACCATAGAAAGGGTGCAGAGGAGATTTACAAGGATATTGCCTGGATTGGGGAGCATGCCTTATGAGAATAGGTTTAGTGAACTCGGCCTTTTCTCTTTGGATCGATGGAGGATGAGAGGTGACCTGATAGAGGTGTACAAGAGAATGAGAGGCATTGATCGTGTGATAGTCAGAGGCTTCTTCCCAGGGCTGAAATGGCTAGCACAAGAGGGCACAGTTTTAAGGTGCTTGGAAGTAGGTACAGAGGAGATGTCAGGGGTGAATTTTTTATGCAGAGAGTGGTGAGTGTGTGGAATGGGCTGCCGGCAACAGTGGTGGAGATGGATATGATAGGGTCTTTTAAGAGACTTTTGGATAGGTACATGGAGCTTAGAGAAATAGAGGGCTATGGGTAAACCTAGTAATTTCTAAGGTAGGGGTATGTTCGGCACAACTTTGTGGGCCGAAGGGCCTGTATTGTGCTGTAGGTTTTCTATGTTTCTAATAGACCGGGGAAGGGGGAGCACAAGTACTCAACAGTCTTGCAAGGAGGAGCAAGGCCATGGACATGAGCGAAGAACACTTTAAAGAGTTTTTGTACAGGCCTGATGGATGGAACAGCCTTCTTTCCTGTTAAAGCTATCAATGGGCCATTTAGGTAGGGACACTTGCAATGAATTGAGGGATGTATTGGTAGATGAATTCAAAGTAACTTGAGATCATGGTCGACACTCTTTGTTCGCTGAAGAGTCTGTACTGTGCTATATTCAGTGGCCACTTTATTAGGTACACCTTATACACCTGCTCACTTATGCAAATATCTAATCAGCCAATCATGTGACAGCAACTCAAGGTATAGAAGCATGCAGACATGGTCAAGACGTTCGTTTGTTGTTCAGAACAAATTTCAGAATAGGGAAGAAATGTGATCTAAGTGACTTTGACCTTAGAATGATTGTTGGTGCCTGACTGGCTGGTTTGAGTATCTCAGAAACTGCTGATCTCCTGGGATTTTCATACACTAACTGTTCATGGAGTTTACAGAGAATGGTGCAAAAAATCAAAAAGAAAGCATCCAGTTCTGTGGGTGAAAATACCTGGTTAATGAGAGAGGTCAGAGGAGAATGCCCAGACTGGTTCAAGCCGACAGAAGTTCAAATAATGACGTGTTTCAACAGTGGTGTGCAGAAGAGCATCTCTGAACACACAACCTATCATGAAAACTCTTGGGACTGATGGATTTAGCTCAAAGGTCTGCCATGATTTGTACACCAGAACATGCTTGAGGAGCTGAATATTCTCCCTTGTTTCTACATTCCTACATTAGTGCAGAGAAAATTTACAAAGATGTTGCCGGGACTTGAGGTCCTGAGGTACAGGAAAGGTTTGAACAGGTTTGGACTTCATTCCCCGGTGTGTAGGAGAATGAGGGAAGATTTGATCAAGGTATACAAAAGTATGGGGAGAATAGACAGGGTAAATGCAAGCAGACTTTTTCCACTGAGGTTGGGTGAGGCTAGAACTAGAGGTTGTGGGTTAAGGATGAAAGATGAAATGTTTAAGGGGAAAATGAGGGGAAAATCTTCACTCAGGGGGTGATGTGAGTGTGGAACGAGCTGCCAGTAGAAGTTGTGGATGCGGGTTCGAACACAATATTTAATAGAAATTTGGTTAGGTGCATGGATGGGAGGGGTATGGAGGGCTATGGTCCAGGTGCAGGTTATTGGAACTAGGCAGATAAATAGTTCAACATGGACTAGATGGGCCAAATGGCCTGTTATGGGCTGTCATGTTCTATATCTGGTTCAACCCCAGCTGTTTTCCATTGTTGTTGGATTTGTGACTGAGTCAGCAGTTCTGAGAAGGCATTGATATTGCCCTGACCTCTGCGGCTTGCTGTAACTACTCCCCAGTGAATTTATTATTATTGCACTTATTATAGAATCACACAGTTCAGTGTAATGCCATTCATGGTTGAGTAGTCTGTCTTCTCACTGCTCTACAGAGGCTTAAGCCCAGGGCAGTCATGAGCACGTGGGTGCTGTCTTTTGAATGTAATTGGAGCCCCCTTGAACAGGCAAGACAAAGAACATAGAACTGGGAACAGTATAACCTTTACAGTACAGGCCTTTTGGCCCACAATGTTACAACCGATGTTTTAACTTAGGTCAATCCAAGCCTTCCCTCCTACATACCCTCCATTTTTCTATCATCCATGTGCCTATCTAAGAGTCTCTTCAATGTCTCTAATTTATCTGCCTCTATCACCACCTCTGGATTTGTGCATCCACCACAGCTCATGTAAAAAGCTTACCTCTGATATCCCTCCTAAACTTCCCTCCAATTTCCTTACAATTATGTCCCCTCATATTAGCTATTCTTGCCCTGGGAGAAAGTCTCTGGCACACTTATCGTCTTGTACACCTCTATCAATTCACCTCTCATCCTTCATCGCTCCGAAGAGAAAAGTCTGAGCTCATTCAGCGTATCCTCACCAAGAGTTCCAGTTAATGGGGAGTATAGACCATTCAACCAAAAGGGCCACTCGGGCAAGGCGTTTCATTTTGCACTTACCTACAAAGCACCAAACGGCAAAGCGGATCCAAGTGATACTGGAGAGCTTCAGCATGAGGTACATATTTACCAACATGGCAAAGGCAGGCACAAATGGGACACAGGGCGCCATGTACGGCAGCTTCTTGGGGTTTTCGGGCTGCTGGAGGATGATGAATACCAGTGAGCAGATCAGCAGGACCATCAGGATGACCAGGAGGATAGCCCACCAGGTCTGCTCGTAAACGTACTCCTCCCCGAAGATGATGAAGGAACAGAAGACAAACGTCAGGACAAAAAGCAGTAGCACGCAGGTGGTGACAGTGCGGCCGGTGTTGGAGGTGGGACGGTCCATCTTGCCGGGCAGCCCAAGGCGAATCCTCATAGTGTAGTACCGAGGTCCAATCAGCTTCTTCAGTTTTATCAGGTAGATGTTCTCCGAAGTGTCTGCCTCAATGCCCGAGCTCATGTCCACAGTGCCATAATTGGGGTGATTCACACCATAGCTGGACTTGTCCGCCTTCCCGATCAGCATCTCGTTGTCCCCCAAGGACGGCAGGTTCTTGGCACCACATGTGTTCTTGTCAAGGCCCGTGTAGTCCTCGCCCTCGCTGACGGGGGAAGCAGCCTCCTTCTCACACTCGGCAAGGACTCCCTCCTTCTTCTTGGTGCCCTCCTCCGACAGGAACTTGACGAAGCCGTCGATGTCGCTCTCGGGCTGGTAACGAAGCAACAGGACGCACACCGACACCAGGGTGTAGGCCAACAGTGTCCCAATGGACATCATCTCAATGAGGTCCCGCAGGCTGACCAGCAGAGAGAGCAGCCCTGCCAGGAATCCCGAGACAATGCAGGCCACAACTGGCGTCTCTGTGTAGGCACTGACATGAGCTAAAAACCTGGAGAGGGACATCCAACAACAGCACACTTTCAGAATTACATAGAACAAGGTTGAATTTTTATATAAAAATAAATTAAAGGGTTAATATACGAGGAGTGTTTGATAGCTCTGTGCCTGTATTCACTGGAATTTAGAAGGATGAGGGGGATCTCAGTGAAACCTATTGAATATTGAAAGGCCTAGATCGAGTTTATGTGGAGAAGATTTTTCCTTTCATAGGGGTGTCTCGGACTAGAAGGTACAATCTTAGAACAAAGGAACATCCCTTTAGAACAGAGATGAGAAGGAATTTCTTTAGCCAGAGGGAGGTGAACCAGTGGAATTCATTGCCACAGACAACTGTGGAGGCCTAGACAGTGGATATATTTAAAGCAGAGGTTCATAGGTTCTCGTTTAGTCAGGATGTCAAAAGTTACGGGGAGAAGGCAGGAGAATGGGACTGAGATGGATAATAAATCAGTCATGATGAAATGGTGGAGCAGACTCGATGGACTGGACGCCTTAATTCTGCTCCTATGTCTTATGGTCTTATGGCAGTGAAACTCCTGTGGGGTAATCTTCAGAGCGAGGAGCCACGATACCCAAGGGCAGTGAGATTTTTGTGAGCGCTGCAGCCATGGGCAATTTGGAAAAAGATGAGAATATAAACATCAATCTTTTTGATGGGACCCAGTGCGTTACTCAATGTGTTAAGTAATGTATTATTACTTTCTTTAAAACCAATGGGACTGTTATAGGAGTGGAATGGTATACTTCTACAGTAATTAAGCGGCTTCCTTACCCAAGCTGGTCCCTCCCTCTCCAATAGCAGAAGAACCAAGGTTTAGGCTTATACTCGTTGGAATTTAGAAGATTGAGGGGGGATCTTATTGAAGGGATTGGACAGGCTAGATGCAGGAAGATTGCTCCCGATGTTGGGGAAGTCCAGAACGAGGGGTCACAGTTTGAGGATAAAGGGGAAGCCTTTTAGGACCGAGATTAGGAAAAAACTTCTTCACACAGAGAGTGGTGAATCTGTGGAATTCTCTGCCACAGGAAACAGTTGAGGCCAGTTCATTGGCTATATTTAAGAGGGAGTTAGATATGGCCCTTGTGGCTAAAGGGATCGGGGGTATGGAGGGAAGGCTGGTACAGGGTTCAGAGTTGGATGATCAGCCATGATCATAATAAATGGCGGTGCAGGCTTGAAGGGCCGAATGGCCTACTCCTGCACCTATTTTCTATGTTTCTATGTTAATCCTACACTGTGGTCCTCCCCACCACGTCCTTGCGGTAACTGCGCCTGGCTTCAGTGTGTCCCCTCAGTACGTACTCCTAGAACCGTGAATGTGCTAGTTGGCAGAATTCCTCCATGGATATCTTGACGTGCTGGCAGAAAAACAAGTTTCAGGCAGACAAAAGAGTGCCTTCCACCATGCTGATGATCTGCCGGCAGCACTCGATGCAAATGTGTGTGTGGGTGTGTGTCTCTGGGAACAGCCCGTCGATCAGAGAGTCCTCTGTCTCACAGCTGCTCGGGGTAAACCAGAACATCTTTCCGCACACCCTATTCACAAACTCATAGTTTGTGTCTTGTCCCAACTACAGTTATCCCACGAGCAGCCCGCAGATGGAGTGACGGTCCGACCATGAGGAAGGATCTGAATGGGAGGGTTCCTCTCCCTGCCAGCTAGGCAAGGTCATGGTGCCTGTGGTGAGGTCTGCTGAGGCATTCTGCCAGAGCTGATTGAAGTTTATCAGATTATGACAGACAGAGATAGAGTAGACAGACAGTATCTTTTTCCCAGGGTTGAGATGTCTAATACCAGAGGGCATGCATTTAAGGTGGTGGGGGGGGGGGAATTACAAAGGAGATTTTTACACAGGGGGTGGTTTGTACTTGGAATGTGGTGCCTGGGGTGGTGGTAGAGGCAGATACATTAGGAACATTTAAGAGATGTGTAGATAGGCATGTGAATGTGTGGAAAATGGAAGGCTATGAACATTGTGTAGACAGAAGGAATTCATTTGATTACTAATTTATTTGGTTTGGGCTGAAGGGCCTGTTCCTGTGCTGTAGTGTTTTATGTTCTATGTTCTTAGATAGTCGGGCAACTCAGTCTATGCAGCTGTTTCTGCACACCTCTATATCTCACACTATCAGCACGGTCTTCAATTCCTTCTGGAGATTCACCAACCTGAAGAGTAGGCCATCGTCTGCCATAGCGTAGATGACTCTTGGCATCGGGAAGAGCGATCCCAACAGACTGACGGTCAATCCCGCCACTGATCCAATGGCCACAATGTACTTGGCTGCATGAAACCCGTGAAGAACGAACATCTCCATCAGTGGCGACTCTGTGTCGATGGCATAGTAAGGCACCATCAGCGTCAGGATTACACTGACCTAGTGCAGGAAGGAGAGACCCAGACAACTGTCAATGAAATGGTATGATTACTCAGTTCAGACCACAAGGAATTAGAAAGTCTTTTGAACCCCACGACCATTGCTTCTAATTTGATTCCAACTCCTTCCATTATTGACAAAGATAGAGAAAATGGCATTAGTGAATCGTGGCGATGTGTTGCAGGCAGCTTACAAAAATTCTAAATATATTTTCAAAGACTCTTCATCTCATATTCTCAATACTTATATTTTACTTATTTATTATTACTAGTTTTTGTATTTACAGTTTGTTGTCTTTTGCACATTGATTGCTTGGCCATCCTTTTGGGGCAGTTTTTCATTGTGCTTTTTGTATTAAATGTGAATGCTCACAAAAAAATGAATCCCAGGTTTATATATGGTAACACATATATACTTTGATAATAAATTTACTATTTTAGCTTTAAACATTGAAAAATATAGTGAAAATGCATTGTTGGTGTTAAGGATACACTGGGTGCTGCCCACAAGTACTGCCAAACCTCCAACACCAGTATAGCATGCCCACCACTCATACATCTTTGGACTGTAGGAGGAGACTGGAGCACCTGAATGAAACCCATGTGGTCATGGGGAGAACATATACATTTCTTATGGACAATGGTGGGAATTGAACCCTCGTTGATGATTGCGAGAGTTCTAATGAAATTGCACTAGCCACTGCGCTACTGTGCCCCCCTCCCACTATGATAGTGTTGCATTCTGGGAAGATAAATGAGGGTAGGACTTGCACAGGTAGAGACCTGGGGGTGGGGGTGTTGCAGTACAGGGGACCTAGGTATTTACATGATTCATTTGTAGACAGGGTGGTGAAGATGGCTCCTTACAGATGACACCTGAACTGGACTCCAAACTCCGACTCCCTGAACTATAATAGCTCTTTACTAACCACTATGCAGCTGTGGCATCCTTAAGGGCATGAAGGCACGTTGGCCTTCATCAGTGTGACGGTTGGGGTGTTATGTTGCAATTGAACAAGACATTGACGAGAGCACATTCTGAATACTGAAGGTATCATCATCCAGCTGCCGGAGCAAGGACATTAGGCTGGAGAGATTGCAGAGGATGTTGCCGGAACTCAGAGGACTGAGCTGTGGAGAGGTTGGGACTTCTTCACCGGACAGTAGGAAACTCAAGGGTGATCTTATAGAAGTGTACAAGATTATAAGGGGCATAGATGGGATGAAGCTATTTATTTACTTTTAGTTTATTTTTATTTTGAGATATATTGCAGAACAAGCCTTTTGGCCCAACAAGCCACTGCGCACAGCAACCCACTAAATTAACCCTAGCCTAATCACAGGGCAATGACCAATCAACTTACTAACCATATGTTTTCAGTCTGTGTGAGGAAACGGGAGCATGGTCGTGGGGAGAAAGGGAAAACCCCTTTCAGACCGTGGCAGAATCGAACTCCGAGCTTCGATGCCCCAAGTGTTAGTAGTGTCGTACTAAATGCTATGCTACTGAGGTGCCCATATGTGCACAGTCTTTTCCCAAGGACTGAGGAGTCAAATATTAAAAAGGTGAGAGGGAAGGGGATTACCAGGAGCCTGAGGGGTAGTGTTTTCACACAGAGGGTGGTCCAGAGGAAGTAATGAAAGCAAATACATAAGCAGGATTTAAAAGACGGTTTAAGTACATGGGTAGGAAAGGTTTAGAGGGATATGAACCAAATATGAGCTTAGAACTTTAGTCGGCATGGACCAGTTGTACTGAAGGGCCCATTTCCGTGCTATGGCTCTACGAGTCGTTGTGGGGAAATGTCATGCCCAGAGAGTTAGACTGGCTGAGTATTGTTGGATCTGGCTGTTCAACTGTTATTTTCTTTGCAGTTTAACAATTAATTATCTGCTTATATTTGATATAATTACTTACACACAAGTAACTGCTTACTTTGTTTCCTAGTGGTCACAGTATGTATATATGGTTGTTTGATGTGCCTCTTAGTGGTTATTTTGGTTACACTAGTGTGATTCCAGAAGCTTCTCTTGGTGCTGCATTATTTGAAAAAGAGCATTCTTATTACCTGAGTGTTATCTACAAATTTGAATGGAATTTTCCTCATCGGTGTAGCATAAAAGAGCTGACCCACAAGGCCAGCATCATCTTAGTCATCTTAGTTCTGTTGTTTCTCCTGTTGTGGATGAGTGTGTCTCCATAAGATCATTCAAAGTCTACTCCAACCAGAAGTCCTGGATGAGCCAATCTGCTGAGGGCCAGATCAGAGGCTTTGAAGTCTGATCAATTAAGATACAAGAAGTCCAGGTATGATCTCTTAATAGCCATCTCACAGAAGTGGCAATTCCAACTAAACTTGAATCAATGAAGGATGCTTGATAGCCAGGACAGGGCTTGAATACCATCACCTCCTACAAAGAGTAGCCAAGCCACATAGGTGACAACAGGGCTCTGCTCCCAGATGAGCTCAACGCCTTCTATGCTCACTTTGAAGGTCAAAGCACGGAGGAATCATTACAAGCTCCCACAGCCCCCAGTGACCTAAGGTTTCAGTTTCTGAGTCTCACGTTGGAGCATCATTCAGGAAAGTGAAGCCACGGAAAGCACTCGGCTCAGATGTGGTTCCTGGCTAAGTACTAAAGACCTCTGCTGACAGACTGGCTGGAGTGTTCGTCAACATCTTTAACCTCTCACTTTGCACCTGTTTCAAGCGGGTTTCAATTATACCCGTATCTAAGAAAAATGTGGTAACCTGTCTCAACGACTGGCATCCAATGTGATGAGGCAACACACACAAAATGCTGGTGGAACGCAGCAGGCCAGGCAGCATCTATAGGAATCCACTGTGATGAAGTGCTTTGAGAGGGTGGAGATGAAACACATCAACTCCCACCTGAGGAGCAACTTGGATCCACTCCAATTTGCCTACCGTCACAACAGATCCACTAAAACGCCATTTCATTGGCTGTTCACTCAACCCTAGAAAATCTGGACAGCAAAGCTGCATACATCAGGATGCTCTTTATCGACTACAGCTCAACATTCAATACCATCATCCCCTCAAAGCTGATCAAAAAGCTTCAAAACCTTGGCCTCAATAACTACTTGTGCAATAGGACCCTCGATTTCCTCAGTTGCAAACCCCAGTCAGTTTGGATTGGCAACATCTCTTGCACGATCTCCATTACACAGGTACACCACAAGACTGCTCTACTCATCTTACACTTACAGTGTGTGTGGCTAAGCACAGCTGCAACGCCATACTTAAGTTTGCTGACGACACCACTGTCACAGGCCATGACGAATCAGCATATAGAAGGGAGATTGAGTCACAGAACACTACAGCACAGAAACAGGCCCTTCATCCCATCTGGTCCGTGCTGAACTATTTAGCTGCCTAGTCCCATGAACCTGTAGCCAGTCTTCCATCTACACTCCCCGTACTTTTAATACAAAAAGTTGAAGTTGAAGTTTATTTGTCATTCAACCATACAAAACAGCGTTTCTGTGGGATCAAGAAGTAAAACACAGCACCAGCAGTCACACACAGCACGAGGCACATATAAGATAGCAGTAAACATACAATCACACAAAAAATATATAATGCAGTCCAAGTCCGACTCCATGGATCTTACTTATTTATTTAGTGACACAGCACGGGCCAACCCTTGGAGCCACGTCACATCAGCAACCCCGACAACCCGATTAATCCTAACCTAATCACGAGACAATTTACAAAGACCAATCAACCTACACGGTACGTCTTTGGACTGTGAGATGGAAACCAGAGGACCCAGAGAAAACCCATACATTCCACAGTGTGGACGTACAGAAGCTCGTTACAGAACAGCAACAGAATTGAAATCCAAACTCCCCGACGCAAACCTCCCCCCTCCAGCTGTAATAGTGTCGCTCTAACCTCTACTGTTGCAGCAGTTGAAAACAACTCAGCTTGTCTTCTGCCAAGCGAACAAGTAGAAAGAATGACAGTTCAGCACAGACTAGATGGGCCAAAGGGTCTGTTTCTGTGCTGTAGGGTTCTATGGCTCAATGACTGAATTATAGGGCTTCTATCAGTTGGTTTAATGGTTTGCCTGCAAGCCTATATGCAGATATTTCTGTTATCACTATGTGCACATCGCACTTTACCATCTGCCAGTGGGAGAGTCCCTGGGCAACAGTCCAGGGAACTGTAGACTGCAGCGTGATTGAGGAAATAAGTGTAATGGAACTTTCAGCTGTAAAAGGCTGGCGGGCTCTTGACCAGAAAGCGAGAACCTACTCTCTACCAATGCTCAGATTTCCCCTCCATTCAGAGAAGATGAAAAACTTAGAACATTACAACACAATACAGGCCTTTCAGCTCACATTGCTGTGCCTACCCTTGAACCTACTCTGAGATCAATGTAACCCCTCCTTTCTAGATCCTCTTCTTCTTAAACCCGTCACCTTGACGGCTTGTTGGCCAGAGTCTTCTGTCCTGGATCAGTCTTTCAAGTCATCCCAGGTGTAGCCCATCTTCGAAGATCCTACATGTTCCAGGGATGAGGTCTTTGGAGCTTCTCTTGCCATTTCTGTAGCTGTGAGATTTTACAGGATGGGATTCCTAGCCCCAAGCCCAACCGTCCTCCTCTCGCAGCTGGGCTTGGGACCGTCTATGTGAGAGTTCCCCGGTACATAACCATTTTTCCATCATCCATCTGCCTATCTAGGAGTCTCCTAAAAGTTTCTAATGTATCTGTCTCTACTACTACACCATGCACCCAGCACTCCCTGTGTAAAATTCTACCTCTACCAAACCCCCCTCAGCTTTCCCTAATCACCTTAAAGATTAACCCCTTGTATTAGCCATCTCTGCCCTGGAAAAACGTTTCTGGCTTCCACTTTATGTATCAGCACCGTGTATCATCTTGTACACCTCTATCAAATCACCTTTCATCCTCCCTCACTCCAAACAGAATAGCCTGAGCTTGTTCAATCTTCTATTGAATGGAATCTATTCTCATAAAACATGCTCTTTAATCCTGGTAAATCTTCTTTGCACCCTCTTTTAAGCTTCCACAGCTTTCCCATAATTTGGTGACCAGAACTGAAGGAAATACTCCTAGTGTGGTCTAATCTGAGTTTTATAAAGTTGCAACGTTACCTCATGGCTCTTAACTCAATCCCCTGACTAATGAAGGCCAACAAACCACACATCTTCTTTACCACCCTATCACGTGCATGGCAACTTCAGTCATGGACTGACTTGAACATCAGGGACAAGAGTGACCTCAGGAAAGAGGACCTGACTTACCTCTTAAATAGAAAGCCCAGACTGGAAGAAGGAACAAAGTGATGTGGAGTAATAGGCCCTAAAGGCACAACTTGAGTTAATGGACCATTAAACAGACTGAACATAGCATTTGGTTCTGGAGGGACGGATTTGAAATGCTGCATTAAACGTAGGTTCAATGGACACTTTACTGGCTACCTCTTGTACCTAATAGAATGACTTCTCTCATTATCAAGGCATTTTTGTCCACAGAACTACTGCTCACTGGATGTTTTTTTTTCATTTTTCGTACGAATCTCCGTAAACTCTGAAGACTGTTGTATGTGAAAATCCCAGATCAACAGTTTCAGAGGTACTCAACCCACCTCATCTGGCATCAAAAATTGTTCCACAATTAAAGTCATTCAGATCACATTTCATCCCCACTCTGATGTTTGGTCTGAACAATAACTGAACCTCTTGACCATGCCTGCATGCTTTTATGCAATGAATTGCTGCCACATGATTGGCTGATTAGATAGGTGCATTAATAAGCAAGTGTACAGGAATACCTAACAAAATGGTCACTGGAGTTCACAGTAAAATGTGTCATTTGTTCCAACAGCCAAGACATCCAAGGATGCTGGGGGCTGCCCCCAAGTTTCTCCACATATTTTGGTGCCTACGTAGAATGGCCAGCATGCTTGACAGAACATTGATGCCTCAATGATTGCTCATGATAGCTTGGCTAATAGTTAGAATACAAGACGTGAATTCCCAAGAATCCTGGACTCCTCTCACGAGAATTTCGTGAGAGTCCAAGCATCAGAGTTTAGGCAAGGACAGAGCGAGGCACGGCTGGGGCCATAACTGAATGGTCAACACAATATGTGAGTGCCAGGTCTGGAAGGGAAGTCAGAAAAAAAAATTCAAATTCAAAGCGAACGTTGAGAGCCACACAAGCAATTATTTTAGAATCATCGAGTTATGGAAAATTACAGTAGAGAAACAGGCTCTTCAATCTATCCAGTCTGTGCCACACCATTTAAACTGACTACTCCCATTGACCTGCACTCCATACCCCTACTCAATCTTCATGCACCTAGTCAAACTTCACTTAAACATCAAAGTCAAGTTCACATGCATCACTTGTACTGGCATTTCATTCCACACTCTCACGACCC
The DNA here is from genome assembly GCF_030028105.1 of Mobula birostris. Lineage (NCBI taxonomy): Eukaryota > Metazoa > Chordata > Chondrichthyes > Myliobatiformes > Myliobatidae > Mobula > Mobula birostris. The sequence goes on from NC_092373.1 coordinate 5,711,017, forward strand.
TCTGAATGAAGATGTTTCCCCTCATGGTCCCTTAAACTGTTCCCTTTTCACCCTTAACCCATGACCTCGAACTGTATTCCCACCTAACTTCAGTGGAAAAAGCCCGTTTGCATTTACCCTATCTTACCCATCACAATTTTGTATATGTCTAACAAATCTCCCCTCACTCTTCTATGTTCCAAGGAATAAAGTCCTAACCTATTCAATCTTTTCTTATAATTCAGGTCCTCCAGTCCTGGGAACATCCTTGTCAATTTTCTCTTTACTCTTTCAAACTTTATTTACATCTGTCCTGTAAGTAGGCGACCAAAACTGCACACAATGCTCCAAATTAGGCCTCACCAACATCTTATACAACTTCAACACAACATCCCACCTGTACTTTATTTATTTAGAGATAAGGCATGGAACAGGCCTTTCTGTCCCAAATCACCTACTTAACCCGAGCCTAAACACAGAACAATTTACAATAGCCAATTAACCTACTAACCCGTACGTCTCTGAACGTGGGAGGAAAAAGCTGCAGAAAATTGTGAACTCACCCAGCTCCATCACGGTCACTAGATTACCCTGCATCGAGAATGTCTTCAAAAGGCGATGCCTGAAAAAGGTGATCATTAAGGACCCCTATCACCCAGGACATGCCCTCTTCTCATTGCTACCATCAAGGAGGAGGTACAAGAGCCTGAAGATATGTACTCAATGTTTTAGGAAGAGCTTCTTCGCCTCTGTCATTGGATTTCTGAATGGTCAATGAACCCAGGAACACTGCCTCACTGTATTTTTCCTCTCTTTTTATGCTACTTAATTTAATTTATATATTGTAATCCATAGTTTTTAATTATCAGGTATTGCAATGTACAGCTGCCGCAAAACAGCAAATTTCACGACATATGCAAGTGATATTGAAGCTGATTCGGATTCTACAGGAGGAAAGCAGAGCACCCATGTGAAACCCACGCACACACAGGAAGAACGTACGATCTTTCTTACAGAGGATGTGAGAATTCTTACAGAATTTCTTACAGAGGATGCCAGTGGATTATCAGCCCCCAGTTGCCCACCACTGAGAACATCTACCATAAACGCTGCCTGGGCAGTGCGAAAAGCATTATCAGGGATGCATCTCACCCTAACCATGGACTTTTTACTCTCCTCCCATCCGGTAGGCGCTACAGGAGCCTCCGCTCCCGCACCAGCAGGCACAGGAAGAGCTTCTTCCCTGAGGCTGTGACCCTGCTGAACCTCACATCACAGCGCTAAGCAGTATTGCACCCACATTGTACTGTCTCAGTACTTTTATATTTGTGTGCTGTAGCACTTTTTTTATTTGCAGTTACTTTGTAAATAAGACTATTCTTTGCACTTCTGGTCAGATGCTAAATGCATTTCATTGGCTTTGTATCTGTACTTGGCACAATGACAATAAAGTTGAATCTAATCTAATCTAATCTAATTGAACTCCAAACTCCAATGCCCCAAGCTGTTGCATTAACCGCTACGTTACTGTTGGGAGTAATTGTCACTGGAACATAATTCATTTGGGAAGGAAGCACAGTATGATGTGAATAAAAAAGCTTGCACCTATTACTCTGACGTTAGCTATTATTAGCTTTCTCACCTACAAAGGTAAACTACAACCAACACATTTGTCGCGTAATAGACAGCAGTGGCGGGAATCTGAGAATCTGCAAAATCCACATCTCAGTCTAAAAAGCTGTGAACATTTTATTCAGAATCTTAAAGTTTTAAAGATGGTTAGTAAGCGCTACATTACACTTAGACGTTAATTATATGCCTAGCAGTCTTTCATTAGAATTAGAACCTTTAAAAGGCAATAGCAGCATCCGTCATTAAGGAGCCCCATCACCCAGGACATGCCCTCTTCTCATTGCTGCCATCATGGAGAAGCTACAGGAGCCTGAAGACACACACTCAACGTTTAAGGAACAGCTTCTTCCTCTCCACCATCAGATTTCTGAATGGACAGTCAACCCAGGAACACTGTCTCACTTTTCTCTCATTTTGCACCACTTATTTAATTTAACTTTATATATAATTCTTATTGTAATTTACAGTTTCTAATATTTTGTATTGCACTGTACTGCTTCTTCAAAACAACTAATTTCACAACGTCTGCCAGCAATCCTAAATCTGGTCAGTTGTTGCAGCAACATTATATTGCAATGCATAAAAAATTATGAATTATAATAAGAAATATATGTAGATATATAGAATATATAAAATAATTTCAATAAATAGTACATAAAAAGAGAGCAGGAAAATAGTGCAGTAGTGTAGGTAAGTTCATTGTCCATTCAGAAACCTGATGATGGAGCGAAAGAAGCTGTTCCCAGAACATTTTTCACTTAAACTTCAAACAATGCGGCACCAAGTGCGAGTGATCTAGTGAAGCAATTGAAATGGATAATGACATTACGTGGGAGAATACAGACCCACTGAATAGGATATATCAAAATGAGGGGTAATGCCTCAGCCGTCTAGTGCCTAGTTCAAGCTATGCCAACACATATTAGATCACGCCGTCTGGGCCACGCTCTCTCCTCACTGCAGCCATCAGGAAGGAGGTACAGGAGCCTCATGTCCAATGCCACTAAGTTCAGGAACAGTTATTATACTTTATACTTTATTGTCACCAAACAATTGATACTAGAACGTACAATCATCACAGCGATATTTGATTCTGCACTTTCTGCTCCCTGGATTACAAATCGATAGTAAATATTAAAAAATTTAAATTATAAATCATAAATAGAAAATAGGAAAATGGGAAGTAGGGTAGTGCAAAAAAACCGAGAGGCAGGTCCGGCTGGTGGGCCTTCTTGGTTGGACCAAGTCAGGTCATTTATGATATTGACCCCAAGGAACTTAAAGCTTTTGACCTGTTCCACTTGTGCACCACCGATGTAAATTGGGTCGTGCGGTCCACTACTCCTTCTGAAGTCAACCATCAGGCTCTACCATCAGGCTCCTGAACCAGTGTGCCTAACTTCACTCACCTCCACACTGAACTGATTTCACAAACTATGTATGCACTTTCAGGGGCTCAACAACTCATTCTCAATATTTCTCATTTCTTGAATATTATCACTCGCCTTTTATTTTTTTGCATTTTCACAATCTATCATCTATTGCACACTGGTTCTTTGCCCACCTTTGTGTGCAGTTTCTCGTCGGCTCTATTGTGTTTCTAAGCATTTACTGTGAACGCCTGCAAGAAAATGAATCTCAAAGTTCAAAGTTCAAATTAAATTTATTATCAAAATGCATATAAGTCACCATGTACAACTTGCGATTCATTTTCTTGCAGGCATTTACAGGAAAAACAAGAAAAACAACAAAATTTATGAAGAACTATACATAGACAAAGATTAACAAACAACCAATCTGCAAAAGAAGACAGACTGAGCAAAGAATAATCATACAGAGGATAAGAGTTCCAGAGTCCAATCCAAGCCTAAAGGTTGTGAAATCATTTCAGAGTCGAGGTGAGTGAAGTTATCCATGCCAGTTCACAGGCCTGGAGGTTGAAGAGTATAACTGTCCCTGAACCTGAAGATCTGGGACCTAAGGCTCCTGTATCAACTTTCTGATGGTAACAGTGAGAAGAGAGCATGGCCTAGATGGTGGGGATCCTTGATGATGGATATTTGTGGCAGCACTCCTTGTAAATGTGCTAAAAGGTGGGGTGGGGAAGGGGAAGCCTTTCCCTTTAATGGACTGGGCTGTATCCATCACCATGGATACCATGGTGATCCACCATCTGAAGTAATTCCTTTGGTGAATGGAACCTGAGATGTGGGGTTCTTCTGGGTGCTCCAGTTTCCCCATATCTGAAAGATGCACTGATTGGGGTTACTATGTTGTGGACATGCTATGTTGGTCCCACAAGTGTGGTGACACATGTGGAATGCCACAAGGTCATCCTTGGACTGTGTTGGCTGTTTACACAAACGACACATTTCACCGTATGTTTCGACCCCATAGAGCCGTAGAGAAGTACAGCACCGAAACAGGCCCTTCACCCATCAACCCCATGCTGAAACCATTTAAGCTGCCTACTCGTATTGACCTGGCCTGGGACCATAGCCCTCCATACCGCTGCTATCCACGTACCTCTCCAAACCTCCAAAATGTTGAAATTGAGCTCGCATGCATCACTTGTACTGGCAGCTCATTCCACACTTTCACAACCCTCTGAGTGAAGAAGATTCCCCTCATGTTCTTTTTAAACTTCTCACCTTTCACCCTTAAGCCATGTCTTCTGGTTGAAGTCCCACCCAACCTCAATGGAAAAAAAACCTGTGTGCCTTTTACCTAACCTATTTCCCTCATAATGTTGATAAACCTCTATCAAATCTCCTCTCAATCTTCTGCATTCTAAAGAATACGGTTCTAACCTATTCAATCATTCCTTATAATACAGGACCTCCAGGTTGGTCCTATCGAAGTGCAAAACCTCACACTTGCCTGCATTAAATTCTCAGTGGCTGAGAAAGTGTTGGAGTCTATTATTAAGAATGAGGTTTTGGGGTTCTTGGAGACTATTGATAAAATAAGTCAAAGTCAGCATGGTTTTTGTAAGGGGAAAACTTGCCTCACAAATCTGTTAGAGTTCTTTGAGGAAGTAACAAGCAGGGTGGACAAAGGAGAGGTAGTGGATGTCATTTACTTGGATTTTCAGAAGGCATTTGATAAGGTGCCACACATGAGGCTGCTTAGCAAGATAAAATCCTATATCATTACAGAAAGATATTGGCAAGGATAGAGGAATGGATGTAAGGCAGGAGGCAGAGAGTGGGAATAAAAGGGACCTTTTCTGGATGGGTGCCAGTGACTAGTGGTGTTCCTCAGGGGTCAGTATTGGGACCATTACTTTTCACATTTTTTGTCACTGATTTGTATAATGGAATTGATGGCTTTGAGGCAAAGTTGTTGATGATACAAAGATAGGTGGAGGGGTAGGTAGTGCTGAGGAAGCAATGCGAGTGCAGCAGGACTCAGACAAATTGGAAGGATGGAATATTGGCAGATGGAATATAGTGTTGGGAAATGTACGATAATGCATTTTGTTAAACGGAACAATAGTGTGGACTATTGTCTAAATGAGGAGAAGGTTCGAACATCAGAGGCGCAGAGGAGCTTTGGAGTCCTTGTACAGGACTCCCAGAAGGTTAATTTATAGGTTGAGTCTGTGGTAAAGAAGCCAAATGCAATGTTGCCATTCTATTTCAAGGGGAATAGAATATAAAAGCAAAGAGATAATGCTGAAGCTTTATAAGAAACTAGTCAGGCTACACTCAGAGTATTGTCAACTGTTTTGGGCCCCATATATCTAAGAAAGGATGTGTTGTCATTGGAAAGGGTTCTTGAGAAGGTTCACGGGGATGCTTCTGGGAAAGAAGGGGTTAACGTATGAGGAGCATTTGTCAGCTTTGAGCCTGTACTCACCGGAATTTAGAAGACTGCGGGGGGATCTAATTGAAACCTACCGAATGTTGAGTGGACTAGATAGGATGGATGTGGAGAGGATGTTTCCTAAGGTGGGGTATCCAGAACTCAAGGGTACAGCCTCAAAATTGAGGGGCAACCTTTTAGAACAGAGGTAAGGAGGAAGTTTTCTAGCCAGAAAGTAGTGAATCTGTGGAATGTTTTGCCACAGACTGCAGTGGAGGCCAAGCCCTTGGGTATATATTTAAGGCTGAAGTTGATAGTTCTCCTGATTGGTCAGGGCATCAAAGGATATGGCGAGAAGGCAGGTTATGGGGTTGAGTGGGATCCAGGATCGGCCTTGATGGAATGGCAGAGCAGACTCGATGGGCTGAATGGCCTAATTCTGATCCTATAGTTCTCCAGACCCAGCAACATCCTTGTAAATTTTCTCTACACTCTTTCAACCTTGTTTACATCTTTCCTATATGAAGGTATCCAAAACTGCACACTATACTCCAAATTAGGCCTCACCAATGTCTTATACAACTTCAACATGCCATCCCATCTTCAGTACTCAATACATTGATTTATAAAGGCCATTGATGCCACTTTCAATAAATTATATACCTGTATTCCCAGATCCCTTTGTTCTACCACACTCCTCAGTGTCCTGTGTAAGACCTACCAAATGCAAACCTCGCATTTGTCTACCAATTTCCCCTGGGGTCAATAAAGTATGACTATGACTATGACTATGACATTAAGTTCCATCTGCCATTTTTCAGCCTATTTTTACAGCTGGTGCAAGCTATGATAGTCCTTTTCACTGTTCTCTATATCATCAATCTTGGTGTCATCTGCAAATTTGCTGATCCAGTTAACCACATTATCATCTAGATCATTGATATAGATGGCATACAACAACAGACCCTGCATTGATCCCTGCAGCACACCACTAGTCACAGGCCCCCAGTCAGAGAGGCAATCCTTCACTGTGATTCTCCGATTTCTTCAACAAAGCTGTTGTCTAATCCAATTTACTACCTCATCCTGAATGCCGAGCAACTGAACCTGCCTAACCAGCTTCCTGTGCGGAATCTTGTAAAACGCCCTACTAAAGTCCCTGTAGACAACATCCGCTGTCTTAACTTCATCTACTTTCCTGGTAACTTCCTCAAAAATCTCTATAAATCTATATAAAAATTTCTACACATGACCTACCATGCATGAAGCCATGATGATATCCTTCGTCATTCCATGTCCATCCACAAACTTATATATCTGGTCCCTTAGAATACCTTCCAATAACATTCCCACAACTGATGCCAGACTCACTGACCTATAATTTGCTGGTTGCTGTTTAGAGCCTTGTTTAAACAGCAGAACAACACTGGCTATCCTCCAGTCTTCTGGGAGCTGTCCAGTGATCTCTGCTACGGCCCTGGCAATTTCTACACTTAACCTCCCATAGGGTCCAAGGGAACACGTTGTCAGGCCCTGGGGATTTATGCACCCTGATTTGCCTCGGGGTAGCAAACACCTCCTCCTCTGCAGTCTGCAGAGGATCCATGAAGTTGATGTAACTTTACCTCCTTACTATGGACTCTGTACCCTCCTCCCGAGTAAATTCAAATGGAAAAAATGCATGTAAGCTCTCCCCAATCTGTTTTGGCTCCACACATGGATTACCATTCTGGTCTTCCAGAGGACCAATTTTGTTCCTTGCAATCCTTTTGATCTTAATATACTGAGCCTGTAGAATCCCTGAGGATTCTCCTTCACCTTGTCTGCTACAGCAACTTCATGCCTTCTTTTGGCTTTCCTGATTCTTTTATTAAATATTCTCTTGCATTTCTTGTACTGCATAAGCACCTCATTTGTTCTTACTTGCCTATACAGAGTGTATGTGGCAAAGTTGTTTCCCATGATGGGGGTCTAGTACGAGAGGGCATGACTTAAGGATTGAAGGGCGCCCATTCAGAACAGAGATGCGAAGAAATTTTTTTAGCCAGAGGCTGGTGAATCTATGGAATTTGTTGCCACGGGGGCAGTGGAGGCCAAGTCATTGGGTGTATTTAAGGCAGAGATTGATAGGTATCTGAGTAGCCAGAGCATCAAATGTTATGGTGAGAAGGCGGGGGAGTGGAACTAAATGGGAGAATGGATCAGCTCATGATAAAATGGTGCAGCAGACTCGATGGGCCGAATGGCCGACTTCTGCTCCTTTGTCTTATGGTCTTATGGTCTTATACCTGCTATTCACTTCCTTTTCCCTCTTAACAGGGCCTCAATCTCTCTTGAACAAAATCCCTAAACTTGTTAGCTTTACCCTTTATTCTGACAGGAACATGCAAGCTTTGTACTCTCAAAATTACACTTTCGAAGCCCTGCCATTTACCAAGTACACCTTTGCCAGAAAACAGCCTGTCCCATACCACACTTACCATTTCATTTCTAATACCATCAAAGTTGGCCTCACTCCAATCTAGAATCTCAACTCATTGACTAGTTCTAATTTTTTGTGTATTTATTTTGAAACTAATAGCATCGTGGTCACTAGGTGCAAAGTGTTCCCTACACAAGGTTCCCAGCACTTGTTACCTTTTTTTCTGACCGCCACATACAAGCTTTGTACTCTCAAAATTTCATTTTTGACGACCTCCCACTTTCCAAGTATACCTTTGCCATAAAACAACCTTTCCCATTCTGATACCATCAAAATTAGCACTTCTCCAATTTAGAATCTCAATCTGCAGACAAGACCTATCCCTCTGCATATTTACTTTGAAGCTAATGGCATTGTGGTCACTGGATGCAAAGTGTTTCCCTACACAAACTTTTGTCACCTGCCCTGTCTTTCCCTAACAGCAGATCCAGTATTGCACACGCCTCATTGGGACTTCTACGCACTGATTAAGGAAACTTTTCTGAACACATCTGACAAACTCTATCCCATCTATTTTAGGAACCCATTACTGTATCCATCCTTCCCCAGTATTTCAGGCTAAGGGACTATACTGTGTGATAAGCCATGGGGAGCTGCTGCACCTCACCCTGGTCTCCATGACACTGGGTGCAGAGGTCAGTCCCCTGCCCACTTATAGGTTGATATCCTCGCCTGGTATGCAGTGAATTGTCAGTGGTGATTGGACGAGGGAGCTTCGGGAGATGCTCATGTTCCTCCTCAATGTCCTTTTACAGGAAGCCAGTGGGAGGTGGTGTACAGCGGATCGTCCAACGAGTACGTCTGCGAGGAACTGAAGCCCGGCACCTTATATCGGTTCAGAGCCTGTTGTATCAGCACCGGAGGTCACAGCCAGGTACAGCAGCCAACATTTTATAGCCCCTGCTTCAAGGACAAAAAACCCAGGGCACACCAGAAAGAATAAATAGGCCAGGCACCAAGCCGAACTCTGCAAAAAGGCTTTAGGATGTGGATTAGGAATTTCCCAGCTACAGGGTAGTAAATCTGTGGAATTCATTGCCACGGATGGCCAAGGAGGCCTAGTCATTAGGTATATTTAAAGTGGAGCTTGATAGGTTCTTGATAGGGAGAATGTCAAAGGTCATAAGGAGAAAGCAGGAGAATGAAGATAGACTCAGATTAGCTTTATTTATCACATGCACATTGAAGCATACTATTAAATGCACTATTGACACCAAGTCAAATTAGCAGGGATTTTGCTGGGGGCAGCCCACACGTTTCGCCACACTTCTGGCACCAACACAACTCACTAACCCTGACCCGTACATCTTTGGAATATGGGAGGAAACCAGAGCACCTGGAGGAAACCAGATGGTCACAGTGAGAATGTACAATCTCCTTATAGACTGCGGGTGGAATTGAATCCTGATCTTACACGTGAAGCTATAATAGCATTACGTTCCCTGCTGCTCCACCGTTCCGGCCCAATGAGATTGAGAGGGAAGATTAGTCAACTTTGATTGAAAGGTTGAGCAGACTCAGTTGGCTGAATCGCCCAACTCTACTCCCTTGTCTTATGGTCATGGAAACTTGACATGGAATCGCCCAACTCTACTACAGTGGGGAATGAGGGATATGAAATTATATTTTTAATCATTTTCCATGACCATAAGACCTTTCTTATTTCTCATTTCCACACATAACGCCTCACTAGTCGAGTTATCCAGTCTGTCCTGATGGACCATGCTGTGACATTTTCCCTGACTAGTAATGCCGTCCGTCCTCCTTTAATTGGTCTGTCATGCCTAAAACAACGGATCCCAGAATACTGAACTGCCAGTTCTGTCCTTCCTGCAACCAAGTCTCACTAATGGCTACAACGTCATAATTCCAGCTGTTGATCCATGCCCTGAGCTCATCCGCCATTCCTACGATACTGTATTTCTTGCTTTGAAATGCATGTAGCCCAGGACACCAGTTGCACCATTCTCAAGCTTTTGATTCCTAAGTTTCCCTGAGGTCTTACCAATATCTGTCTCCACAACCTCTCCAGTGACTGTTCTGGCACTCTGGTTCCCATCCCCCTGGAACTTTAGTTTAAACCCCACCATGCGGCATTAACAAAACTTCCCACTAGGATATTAGTCCCCCTCCAGTTCAGGTACAAACTGTCCCTTCTGTACAGGTTCCACCTTCCCTGGAAGAGAGCCCAATGACCCAAAAATCTTATGCCTTCCCTCCTACTCCTTAGCCATATACTGAACTGTAATTTCTAGAATTACTAGCACATGGCATGGGTAGCAATCCTGAGATCACAACTCTTCAGGTCCTGCACTTTAACTTGGCACTTAACTCCCTGAACTCCCAATGCAGAACCTCATCACTCACCCTACCCATATCATTGGTACCTACATGGACCACGATCTCTGGCTGATCACCCTCCCACAGAAGAATGCTGAGGACTCAATCTGAGATGCCCTAGGCCCTGGCTTCCAGGAGGCAATATACTGTCCAAGAACCTCATTTTTGCCCACAGAACCTCCTGTCCATTCTCCTAACTAATGAATCCTCTATAACTACAGTGTTCCTCTTCTCCCCCACTTCCCTTCTGAGTCACAGACCCAGAGTCAGTGCCAGAGACCCAACCACTGTGACTTTCCTTGACTAGGCCATCTCCCCCAACAGTATCCAAAGTGATATACCTGTTTTTGAGAGGAATGGTGACAGGGGTGCTCTGCACTGGCTCTTTAATCCCCTTCCCATTCCTGACTGTCACCCAGTGTCCGGTGTCCTGCACCTCAGGTATAACTACCTCTCTATACATCCTATCTTTCACCCCTTCAGCCTCTCGAATGATCCAGAGTTCATCCAGTTCCAGCTCCAGCTCCCTAATGGGAATTGTTAGAAGCCACAGCTGGATGCACTTTTCACAGTTGTAGTCAGGGACACTGGATATCTCCTTGCCTTCCCACATCCTGCAAGTGGAGCATTCAACTACCCTGACTGGCAGCTCTACTGTCCTAACTGAGCAGATATAAAGAAGGGGGGTTTAAAAAAAACTTAACTGAGAGCTTTTCTTTTCTTTGCTTTCTCTGACTGAAACCTCGAAGAGCTGAAGCCTCAACATCATCACTATAACTCTGTCCACTCAGACGATACCTGCTGCGGTGAAGGCTGCTGTGCTTGTCCCTGCCTTCCTTTAACTTGCTCTTGCTAATCAAGCCCGAATATGGATTGGTCGCTGGTCAGAGCTCAGTTACGCTGCCGCGATCCGCCACTGCCTTTTTCTACTTGGGCAGTGCACCTGAGTGAAATCCTCTCTTCGCAAACTTCTGATGTCCGGATTGCTCGATGGTCAAAGCTGTCACAGGTTTCAATGTAAAAAGGCATCCGTTAGTCTTGCGAGACCATGGATCTGCGACTGGAAAGTTTTCACTCTCCAGGGCACCGACCTGGGCAAGGTTGTATGGAAGACCAGCAGTTGCCCATGCTGCAAATCTCCCCTCTCCATGACACCAATGTTGTCCAAGGGAAGGGCAAGGACCGATACAGCTTAGCACTGGTGTCGTCGCAGAGCAATGTGTGATTAAGTGTCTTGCTCAAGGACACAATGCGCTGCCTCGGCTGGGGCTCGAACTCATGACCTTCAGATCGCTAGTCGAATGCCTTAACCACTTGGCCACGAATACAACATATAATACTGAACTTCATAAATATTTAACCTTCTGGAAGAGAATCAAAGTTCCTCCGCGTCCATCACTTATATTTGCAAAATCATTGTCCTTCTGAGAGTAGAGCTGAACGACAACATATTTCAATAAGAGATATATTCCTTCCCATAACTTATAGTATACTTTGTGTATTACGCTGTACTGCTGCCACAAAACAACAAATTTCATCAAGTGCATTCAGGAGGTCCCAATAAAAAAGGTCACTGAGTGTACTTCTGTATGTTTGTGATCATCTGCTGCTGCACCCCATCCATTTCAAGGTCCATACACCATTGAATGTGTGGTTATTAGAATTACTGTGGCCTTCAATATTCAATATTCAGGAGGGATAGACAGGTGGATAGGGTAGGTAAGAAAGCTTATGGGGTGTCAGCTTTCATAAGTCGAGGGATAGAGTTTAAGAGTCGCGATGTAATGATGCAGCTCTATAAAACTCTGGTTATGCCACACTTGGAGTACTGTGTCCAGTTCTGTTCGTCTTACTATAGGAAGGATGTGGAAGCATTGGAAAGGGTACAGAGGAGACTTACCAGGATGCTGCCTGGTTTAGAGAGTATGCATTATGATCAGAGATTAAGGGAGCTAGGGCTTTACTCTTTGGAGAGAAGGAGGATGAGAGGAGACATGATAGAGGTGTACAAGATAATAAGAGGAATAGATAGAGTGGATAGCCAGCGCCTCTTCCCCAGGGCACCACTGCTCAATACAAGAGGACATAGCTTTAAGGTAAGGGGTGGAAAGTTCAAAGGGGATATTAGAGGAAGGTTTTTTACTCAGAGAGTGGTTGGTGCGTGGAATGCACTGCCTGAGTCAGTGGTGGAGGCAGATATACTAGTGAAGTTTAAGAGACTACTAGACAGGTATATGGAGGAATTTAAGGTGGGGGCTTATATGGGAGGCAGGGTTTGAGGGTCGGCACAACATTGTGGGCCGAAGGGTCTGTACTGTGCTGTACTATTCTATGTTCTATGTTCTATGAAAGAAAAGGAGGTGGGGTAGTGTTGCTGGTTAGAGAGGAGATTAACACAATAGAGAGGAAGGACATCAGCTGGGAGGATGTGGAATCGATATGGGTAGAGCTGCATAACACTAAGGGGCAGAAAACGCTGGTGGGAGATGTGTACAGGCCACCTAACAATACTAGTGAGGTTGGGGACGGCATTAAACAGTAAATTAGAAACACGTGCAATAAAGGAACAGCAGTTATAATGGGTGACTTCAATCTACATATAGATTGCGTGAACCAAATTGGTAAGGGTGCTGAGGAAGAGGATTTCTTGGAATGTATGCGGGATGGTTTTCTGAACCAAAATGTCGAGGAACCAATTAGATTGCAGGTCATTCTAGACTGGGTATTGAGCAATGAGGAAGGGTTAGTTAGCAATCTTGTCGTGCAAGGCCCCTTGGGTAAGAGTGACCATAATATGGTGGAATTCTTCAATAAGATGGAGAGTGACATAGTTAATTCAGAAACAAAGGTTCTGAACTTAAAGGGTAACTTTGAAGGTATGAGACGTGAATTAGCTAAGATAGACTAGCAAATGATACTTAAAGGGTTGATGGTGGATATGCAATGGCAAGCATTTAAAGATCACATGGATGAACTACAACAACTGTTCATCCCAGTTTGGCAAAAGAATAAATCAGGGAAGGTAGTGCACCCGTGGCTGACAAGAGAAATTAGAGATAGTATCAATTCCAAAGAAGAAACATACAAATTAGCCAGAAAAAGCGGCACACCTGAGGACTGGGAGAAATTCAGAGTCCAGCAGAGGAGGATAGAGGGCTTAATTAGGAAAGGGAAAAAAGATTATGAGAGAAAACTGGCAGGGAACATAAAAACAGACTGTAAAAGCTTTTATAGATATGTGAAAAGAAAAAGATTGATTAAGACAAATGTAGGTCCTTTACAGTCAGAAACAGGTGAATTGATCATGGGGAACAAGGACATGGCAGACTAACTGAATAATTACTTTGGTTCTGTCTTCACTAAGGAGGACATAAATAACCTTCCGGAAATAGTAGGGGACAGAGGGTCCAGTGAGATGGAGGAACTGAGGGAAATACATGTTAGTAGGGAAGTGGTGTTAGGTAAATTGAAGGGATTAAAGGCAGATAAATCCCCAGGACCAGATGGTCTGCATCCCAGAGTGCTTAAGGAAGTAGCCCAAGAAATAGTGGATGCATTAGTGATAATTTTTCAAAACTCGTTAGATTCTGGACTAGTTCCTAAGGATTGGAGGGTGGCTAATGTAACCCCACTTTTTAAAAAAGGAGGGAGAAAGAAACCAGGGAATTATAGACCGGTTAGCCTGACTTCGGTGGTGGGGAAAATGCTAGAGTCAGTTATCAAAGATATGATAACAGCACATTTGGAAAGCAGTGAAATAATTGGACAAAGTCAGCATGGATTTGTGAAAGGAAAATCATGTCTGACAAATCTTATAGAATTTTTTGAGGATGTAACTAGTAGAGTGGATAGGGGAGAACCAGTGGATGTGGTATATTTGGATTTTCAAAAGGCTTTTGACAAGGTCCCACACAGGAGATTAGTGTGCAAACTTAAAGCACACGGTATTGGGGGTAAGGTATTGATGTGGATAGAAAATTGTTTGGCAGACAGGAAGCAAAGAGTGGGAATAAACGGGACTTTTTCAGAATGGGAGGCAGTGACTAGTGGGGTACTGTAAGGCTCAGTGCTGGGACCCCAGTTGTTTACAATATATATTAATGACTTAGAGGAGGGAATTAAATGCAGCATCTCCAAGTTTGCAGATGACACGAAGCTGGGCGGCAGTGTTAGCTGTGAGGAGGATGCTAAGAGGATGCAGGGTGACTTCGATAGGTTAGGTGAGTGGGCAAATTCATGGCAGATGCAATTTAGTGTGGATAAATGTGAGGTTATCCACTTTGGTGGCAAGAACAGGAAAACAGATTATTATCTGAATGGTGGCCGATTAGGAAAAGGGGAGGTGCAACGAGACCTGGGTGTCATTATACACCAGTCATTGAAAGTGGGCATGCAGGTACAGCAGGCAGTGAAAAAGGCGAATGGTATGCTGGCATTCATAGCAAGAGGATTCAAGTACAGGAGCAGGGAGGTACTACTGCAGTTGTACAAGGCCTTGGTGAGACCACACCTGGAGTATTGTGTGCAGTTTTGGTCCCCTAATCTGAGGAAAGACATTCTTGCCACAGAGAGAGTACAAAGAAGGTTCACCAGATTGATTCCTGGCATGGCAGAACTTTCATATGAAGAAAGACTGGATGAACTGGGCTTGTACTCGCTGGAATTTAGAAGATTGAGGGGGGGATCTTATTGAAAAGTATAAAATTCTAAAGGGATTGGACAGGCTTGTCGCAGGAAGATTGTTCCCGATGTTGGGGAAGTCCAGAATGAGGGGTCACTGTTTAAGGATAAAGGGGAAGCCTTTTAGGACCGAGATGAGGAAAAACTTCTTCACACAGAGAGTGGTGAATCTGTGGAATTCTCTGCCACAGGAAACAGTTGAGGCCAGTTCATTGGCTATATTTAAGAGGGAGTTAGATATGGCCCTTGTGGCTAAAGGGATCAGGGGGTATGGAGAAAAAGCAGGTACAGGGTTCTGAGTTGGATGATCAGCCATGATCATACTGAATGGCGGTGCAGATGCGAAGGGCCAAATGGCCTACTCCTGCACCTGTTTTCTATGTTTCTATGTTTCCTGTCAGCTTGAACCAGTCTTGCTATTCTCCTCTGACCTCTCTCGTTAACAAGGCATTTTCACCCATAGGACTCTTAATGATAGTGGAGCCAAGAGATATGGGGAGAAGGCAGGAACGGGGTACTGATTGTGGATGATCAGCCATGATCACAGTGAATGGCGGTGCTGGCTTGAAGGGCCGAATGGCCTACTCCTGCACCTATTGTCTATTGTCTATTGACTGCAACTCACTGGATGTTTTTGTTTTCTGTACCATTCTTTGTAATCTCTAGAAAATGTAGTGTGTGAAATTCCCAGGAGATCAGCAGTTTCTGAGATACTTTTATCACCCCATCTTTCCCTGGTCAAGATCATTTATAAGGCCATAAGACCATAGATCACATCTTCCTACATTCTGATGTTTGGTCTGAACAACTGAACCTCTTGACCATGTCTGCATGCTTTTATGCACTGAGTTGCTGCCACATGATTGGCTGATTAGATATTTGTATTAGCAAGCAGGTGTTAAGGTGGCCACTGAGTGTGTGTCAGTGATATTAAAGCTGATTCTAGTTCTGATATCAATTACATAGATCATTTCTCTAGCTTCCATTTAAATCACCTCAGGAGAAGGAAGATTCCATGGAGAAGGAAGATTCTCTCAGGTTCCAAAGAGATTTATCTTTGACTGCCGTACACTCCTAAGTTCTATCCACTCTGATAAACGGCAGAGCCTTCTCTGCACATTCACTGCAAACTTCCTCACAAACCCAAAGGTCTCCATCTGGTGCCTGGTATGTTGGCCTTCATTAGTCTGGTGATTGAATTCAAAATGTTACACATGTGTGAAAGCAAAGGGCGGGTGATACTCTGGGTCAAGACTCTTTCATTTTGTTGTCTTGATCTGAGACCACAAGTCCCAACAAAGGGTTGCGAGGACTGTTGAGAGGATTGGGAGGGTTTGTCTTCCACCCATTAAAGATATTTATCAGGAGCACTGTATACGCAGGGCCCTAATCATTGTCAGTGGTCCCTCCCATCCGTCCAATAAGCTCTTTGAACCTCTACCATCAGGCAGGAGATACCATAGCAACGGCAAGAACTGCTAGGATGGGAAACAGCTTCTACCCCAGGCCGTGAGACTACTGAACTCTCTGCCACCACCCGGGTCTCATCACATATGTGGAGCCAGTACTGTTATACTGTTTACTTGTTGACCTGTGATATAAATGCACCTTATTATTTGTTAATTAATTTGTGGTAATATTACTTAATGTGTTATGTGTGTGAGTTCTATGTAATGTTTTGCACCTTGATCGCGGAAGAATGTTGTTTCATTTAGCTGTATACACATGTACCTGTGAACAACTATTAACTTCAGCTACAGACGTCTATTGTCCATTTCCATCCACAGATGTTGCCTGACAAGCTGATTCCAGCATATCATAAATACAAGAGATTCTGCAAATACTGAAAATACAGACCTGCTGAGCTCCTTTAGCATTCTGTGTGTATTATACCGGAGTTTATCCAGCAGCTCAGTTTTTGCCCCTTAACTACAAGCTATGGGTGGTTGGTGGGGGTACATCTCTACCAAAGGAAGTGTAAGGTGCTCCTTCCGTCCACTAGCCTGTAGGTCACCCTTGGGCAAGGTGTCGCACCTGTTAAGCCCCCTGAACAGGGTCACATGAAACCATGGGAGCAGGTGGTGGATGGTCGTATGAGCAGCTGGTGCATATCACAAGTCCTGGATATGTGACCACCGACGCCAGGCAGACAATCTCTGAATGGTATTGATAATGGCTGGGGTCACCTGTCTTGTAAAGACACTGCCCAGAAAAAGGCAATGGCAAACTGCCTCTGTGGAAAAGTTTGCCAAGAACAGTAATAACCATGGAAAGACCCTGATTGTATATGATATATGGCACGGCACATAAAAAACTAATGAACTACAAGCTGATTCCAGCATTATAAATCCCAATATCGAACAGTAAGATATGCAAAGTGACAACAGAGCACTGGAAAGGAAATGTTGCTGCTCCATAAAATCCTGGTTGGACTACACTTGCAAAGTTGTTGCCTCAATGTAGGAAGGATATGGAAGCTTTAGAGTGGAGACAGAGGAGATTTCAGGATGCTGAATGGGTTATTTTGTTTACTTATACAGTGTGGCACTGGTGCTCCCGGCCCTTTGAGCCATACCATCCCAGCAACCCCCTACAACCATGATTAACCCTAAACTGATCGCAGGATAATTTTTAAACTGCTCAGTACATCTTTGGATTGTGGGAGGAAGCCAGAAAACCCATACATTATTCCACATGGAAGGTGGATGGAGATTCTTTACAGATGTGCCAGAATTGAACTCTGAACTCCAGCACTCCAAGCTGTCGCAGTGTCGCTCGAACTGGTACGCTACTGTGGGCAGGTCTTATGAGATTAAAGATTGTGCCTTAAGGGGATAGGTTCAGTAAGCTGCAGTATTTCTCTTTGGAATGAAAGATGATTAAAGGTGGCTTAATCGAGGTGTACAATATTCAAGATTCAAAGATTCAAAAAACTTTATTGTCATTCTAACCATACATCAGCTCTGCAGGGCAGAATGAGACAGCATTTCTCAGGGGCAGTGCAATCATAATATAACAAATGCCACACCAAATAATAAACATAACAATAAATAGTAAAACACAATAGCCACATGTCAGTTAAAATCAAGTTATAAGTGTCCAGTGCAAGTTAAAAGTCTCCAAAGCAGAGTCAGGTGGAGCAGCTATTTAGCAGTCTGACTGCCTTGGGGTTTTAGTTTTGATGCTCCTGTAACGTTTGCGTGATGGCAGAAGAACAAACAGTTCATGGAGAGGGTGTGAGGGGTCTTTAATGATGTACCGTGTCTTCTGGAGGCATCGACTCTGAAAGAGGTCTTGGACAGAAGGTAGGGAGACCCCAATAACCTTCTCTGCTCCCCTAACCACCCTCTGCAAGGCTTTTTTGTCGACAGCACTGCAGCTGGAGTACCAGGTTGTGATGCAAAAGGTGATAAGAGACGTAGATGGAGTGGACAGGCAGAGACTTTTTCCCAGAGTGGAAAAGCCTATTACAAGGAGTTATAATGTTGAGCTGATGGGAGTAAAGCATAGGGGGTGATGTCAGAGGTAGGTTTATCAACGCAGAGAGTGGCGAGTGAGTGGAGCACCTGGCTAGGGGTGGTGGTCGAGGTAGATGTCATCGGAGCATTTAAGAAGCGCTTAGGTAGGCACACGGATGATAGGGAAATGGATGGTTAAGTGTGAAGGAAGGATTAGATTGATCTCAGAGTAGGTTAAAAGGTCAACATAACATCGTGGGCTGAAGGGCCTGTACGATGCTGTAATGGTCTATGTTCTATGTTCTGTGTTCTTAAGGTTGGTCAAAGTACTGAGTGTCTCAGAGGAGAGGGAAGAGAAGTTTATAGAAGTGGCTCTAACCTGAGAAAAAGAACGTAGGTCGCCAATTAGCAATGGAAGATTTCACTTACAGACACATACGCAGTCAGGCAGATCACAAGGGAGGCAGTAATGGCATAGGGAATGGAAGTGTTCGGATTCTTTGCTTCCTCTCCTGTCGTGGCGATGATATCAAACCCAATGAATGCGTAGAAGCAGGTGGCCGCACCCTGGAAAACCTGTATCAGCAGATTGCAAATTTAATGTTAAAGGGGGTTGAAGCACCTTCAATTACTCCAAAAGACTGAAGTTGGGTAAAATACTGAAAGGCTTTTATTCGCTGTACAATACGACCTCCACAGTGAGTGTCTGCCCCCGGACTGAGGGGGAGGGGCAAGACGAACACCTTTATACAGGACTCTGTGGGAGGAGCCACAGGGGCAGTCAGCAGAGGGGTGTGTCCAGACAGGTAACCGAGTTACAACATATATACATGGTTTACCACAGGAGTAGAAGTTTCTACAGCTGTACCGTGGAGAGCATTTTAACTGTTTGCATCACTGCCTGGAACGGAGGGGCCACTGCACAGGTTTGGAAAAAGCTACTCAGCCAGCTCCATCATGGGCACCAGCCTCCCCAGCATCCCGGACACCTTCGAAAGGTGATGACTCAAAAAGGTGGCCTCCATCATTAAGGACCTCTGTCACCCAGAACATGCCCTCTTCTCTTTGTTGCTATCAAGGACGAGGTACAGGAGCCGGAAGACACACTCTCAATGTTCCACGTACAGCTTTTTCCCCTCCACCATCAGATTTCTGAATGGACAATAAACTCATGAACAATAACTCAATATTTTTTTTTCTTTTATTTACTCTCTTTTTGCACGACTAATTTAAGTTATTTTTTAATAAAACAACAAATTTCACAACATACTGTATGCAAGTGATATTAAATCTGATTCTGATCTTGAAGTTCTACAGCTGTTATCTGAGTACATGTTCAGGTCAAGGGGAAGAGTTCAGGTTATCATGAGCTGAATTAAGACCCCTTCATTGTTTCTTCTACGAGTTGGAAGTAATACTGCAGCTACATAAAACTTTTGTCAGGCATCACTGGTCACCCGATTATAGGAAGGATGTGGAGGCTGTGAAAAAGGTGTAGAAGAGGTTCACTAGGATGCTGCCTGGATTAGAAGCCATGAGCCATAAGGACAGTTTGAGCAAACTTGGGTTGTTTGCTCTGGCTCGGTGGAGGGGAGATCTGATAGAGATTTGTCAAATTATCAGAGGCATAGACAAAGTGGACAGTCAGGATCTCTTCCCCAGTGTAAAATATTCCCCTGTTGTGTATTTAATATTTCAGTAGCAGTTGTAAACATTTTTGTTTGTTTAAATAATTCATTCTGAGTTATATGTCAAAGTAAGTGAATTGCATACTTCATGATGGCACCACGTCATATGTACATGTGCATCGCCTAAAGTGAAAAATGAAGTTATGCTTGCATTTTGGGCTCCCTCTCAATTAGTTTTATGTTTTGGAGTTACAAATCGTAACAATGGTGTTGAGGTACTTTTAAAACAAACCCGAAACAACTGTTGATGAGGTATTTTTAAAACAAGCCTGTTGACATGCAGCAAGACATTCGGTTTTTTAGAAAGCACAGTGAGTTACTGTCAGGTTTTAAAAAGTGCAGCACATGTCCTTCGGAAGGGAAGACACAAATTTTTAAAAAAGACAGAAAATGGAAGAACTCTTGGGTTCATAAACACTGAGCACCAGGTGTTAATAATCATTAAAAAGGAACAAAAATGTCTATTTGATCGCGCAACAGATAACTAGATTTTGTATTATGAATGGATAGAGTAGTATTTTAAAGCAAATTGAATAGACAATATGAAACAAGTTCCAGTTTTACTGAGTGCATTGCATGTAAAAACATACAGTTTGGCCTGCTCAGCCTTTTGTCCTTGGAGCGACAGAGGATGAGAGGTGACCTTATAGAGGTGTATAAGATGATGAGAGGCATTGATCGTGTTGATAGTCAGAGGTTTTTTCCCAGGGCTGAAATGGCTAACACAAGTAGGTACAGAGGTGATGTCAGGGGTAAGTTTTTTACTCAGAGAGTGGTGAGTGCGTGGAATGGGCTGCTGGCAATGGTGGTGGAGGTAGATACGATAGGATCTTTTAAGAGACTTCTGGATAGGTACGTGGAGCTTAGAAAAATAGAGGGCTATGGGGAAGTCTAGTAATTTCTAATGTAGGAACGTGTTCAGCACAACTTTGTGGGCTGAAGGCCTGTATTGTGCTGTAGGTTTTCTATGTTTTTTCTATGTTTTGCTTAGGAGTTTGACTATTTCAATTAAACCAGCCAAAATGAGCTTTGCTGATATTGTGATTGTAATGCAGGAATGTTTAGAACTGAAACCATTGTTTATTGCAGAACATTTTTGGTTTCATAGCAGAATCAAAAGGAAGGGGCGTCCATTTCAGTGTATGTGACTTAATTGAAGGGATTGTCAGAGCAATCTTGAAAACCTGCCGGTGATAATAAACCTGATTTTCATTCTGATTCTGATTCATTGTCAGGTCAATGATAGGCTTAATGATGCGCTGCCAGATTGTTTAGTTTGTGGAATGTTACAAGAAAGCATCCAAAAATGGCTCCTAACTGAAGCACAACTCACATTTAAAAGAGTAATTGAAATAGTTTTATCTGTGGAAACAGCAGAGACGCAATTGAGTCACAGTTCGGAATGAAAGTGTGTGTGAACAGCACTACAACATCTAAACAGAAACTTGCTGGCTGAGCAAATTGTGTTACTGTTGTGGCAGAGGCTCACATTCACCAGACCAGTGCAGGTTTAAAGGTTTAACTTGCGGAAAATGTATAAACAGTAGGACACACACGAAGAGCATGTTGGCCCTTAATAACTAGATGACACAGAGATGAGAAAAAAATAGAAAGTCAAGTCACAATTTCAAAAAGAGCACTAAACTACACGCTGTTAATGAAAAATCTGATAATGATGAGAGTGATGCAGGACTGAGTAGTCCTGGGATTTGCAATGTGAAAACTAACAATAAACTAGCAATGTGGCTTAAGTGAATAGCAAATTAAATAAAATGGAATTGGGCACTTGTTCGGCTGTTTCAGTCATTCCACAAAAAGAGTTTGAATGGTATTTCAAAGATACTAAACTGAAGCCTGCAGATATCCAATTAAGAACATATACTCGAGAAAAGGTAACTCCGTGCAACAGCAAAATCCAACAACTCACATTTGGCTTGTACATGGTAAAAACAGAAAGACTAGCACAACTCTCTCTCTGGCTATCCATCCAATAGGATGATGATGGTTCCTTTCAGTCAGTTAGTAGGGTGGGATACCCCACTCCTCAGAAAGGAACAGCGTGTGCATGAGTGGATTTTAGGTGAGTAGGGGGTTGCACAGGTCCAGACCCACCCTCTCAACATCCCCTCCTGGATCCAGCGGCATGGTGGGGTCCAAGATGGCTGGGGGAAGTTCTGTTGCAGTGAATGGCCAGACCAAGCTTCGATGCAAGGGGTCCCCTTTCCGCGCTTCACGTGTTTATTTGTGTTTTCTAGATGACCGTTGACCCTACGAGAGGGTTCATCCGCCCTTTGACAGGTCTTGTTTTTCATCCTGCAGGGTGTCTAGCCACCCTCCTCACCAGGCAAGCCCAGTGGGGGAGCCGGTTTAGTCGCCGACCACTCGACCATGCGACAGGTAGTACTGGGTTACATGGTACCAGTAGCACTCAGACCAGTGACCTGACAGTTGCACCAGCACAACTACAACTCAACTGGAGATCTGATTACCATTTGCATGCCATATCCCCTGAGAAACAGAGTCAACTGAAAGTGAATACAGAAAGGTGCTGGATGATGTCACAACTGTCTGCATGCTGCACACTATGAACCGTTGCCCAAAGATGGCAAACTGATGCTGTCACTAACTTCTGTGCCACTGGTTAGGAAGGATATTGGACTAAGGAAGGATCATGTTGCCCAGAGGAAGCATGAAATTAATGAAAGCACTGACGTTTCCATTTTCATAGGAAACGTGGCTGGGAAAGCTTCTCATCTGTTAATCGGGCAGTTTCTTGAGAAACGTGGCTTGGTTTCAAGGAGGTTCAGGAAAGTTCGTGCATTCACCTTTTATGAGTACCAAGAACAATGAATCTGCTCTGTGTGCGTTAAGGTTACTGCATGAATTTCAAGTGGGAGACAAAAAGCTACTGGTAAAAGTAGATGTAAAGACAATGCCCTTCTTGATGAATGGAAGGCCAAAGAGAAAGGAGTAAATGGAGATATGAAAAACAAAGGATTCATCTGATGATGTTGTGGATAAAGAAACCAAGGGGACAGATCAGATGGTAAAGTAGAGGGATATTCCAGTGAACTAAATGGATTTTCCCAAGATCAAGATGCACAAACTAGAAGAAAGAGCAAGGAGAAGAAAGGTGTCTAGAGCAATCAGAACCTCTTCCTACAGACTCAGAGTAAACTCCGAGGAGGAAGCCCCAGAGCCTAAGATTGCTTTCACAGCCACAAGTCTCAGCTGCCAAGCAAAGTGACCTCCCTTGTCAGGAATGATGTTATCCCACAAAAGTAAGAAATTCTCCACAGTCAAGTAAATTTTTAGGCCTGAATGGGACAATTTAAAAACTTACTATGCTGTGGATGTCTATATAAGAGTTGCGTTATATAGTATACCGTGTATATAGTTCAGAATGTATTCTATATTGAAGTTTATAGCTGAGCAGGGAGGAGTGTTGTGTATTAATATTTCAGTTACATTTGAGTAATATTGTTAATATATTCTTCAATTAAGTGTTCATTTAAATAATTCATTATTGGTTATCTGTAAAAATAAGTGAATTGCACGCGTCATGATGTTACCTTACGATACGTACACACTCCTCGTTTAAAGTAAAAAACTAACTTACATTCACATTTCGGACTCCTGTCTTTTCCTTAATTAGTTAAATGTTTTGGAGTTACAAAACATAACAGCAACCTTCTCATAATTCTGGGATTTCCTCTCTGGGGTTTCTCGCAATACCGTAAGGACCATTCCGCTGCTGGCAACAAGATGATAATCTGGGGAGTTATTGGGATTTCTCAAATCTGGTCAGTAGTGTAACACTCAGTTCAAGGTGCTGGATGATAAAGAAGAGATGAAGTTCTCTGGAATCCATTCAAGTTAATGAGTTGTGTTAAACAAATGCATTTATTAAACACCGCCAGACTACAGTGGCGTGCAGTTTACAGACTACAGACTACAGCTGACCGGCAGGAAGCAAAGAGTAGGAATAAAGGGATTCTTTTCTGATTGGCTGCTGGTGATGAGTGGTGTTTCACAGAGGGTTTCTTTTCACATTATATGATGGAATTGATGGCTTTGTGGCCAGGTTTGTGCATGATACAAAGATAGGTGGAGGGACAGGTAGTTTTGAGGAAGCAAGAAGTCTGCTGAAGGACTTACACAGATTGTTCAATAGGTCAAGGAAGCAGCAGATGGAATATAGTGTTGACAAATGTATGGTCATGCATTTTCACAGAAGGAATCAATGTGTAGAATATTTTCTAAACACGGAAAAAAATTCAGGAATCAGAGGTGGCAGGGGACCTGGCAGTCCTTGAGCAGGATTCCCGAGAGGTTAACTTGCTGATTGAGTCAGTGGTAAGGAAAGCAGCCATGCAATGTTAGCATTCATTTTGAGAGGATTACAATATAAAAGCAACGATGTGCTGTTGGAGCTTTAGAAGGCAGTAGTCAGATCGCATTGCGAGCAGTTTTGTCTCCTATCTAAAAAAGGACATGCTGGCATTGGAGAGGGTCCAGAGGAGGTTCAAGAGACTACTCTAGGATTGAAAGGGTTAATATATGCAGAACATCTGATGGCTCTGGGCTCAAGTTCAGAAGAAAGAGGGAAAATCTCATTGAAACTTATTGAATATTGAAAGGCCTAGGCGGAGTGGACGTGAAGAGGATGTTTCCTATAGTGGTGTAGCCTAGAACCAGCAGGCAGAGCTTCAGGTACAAAGACATCTTGTTACAACAGATATAAAAAGAATTTCTTCAGCCAGACTGTGGTGAGTCCGTGGAATTCATTGACACAGACGGCCGTATAGGTCAAGTCATGAGCATATTTAAAGCGGATGTTGATGGGTTCTTGATTAATCCAGGCATCAAAGGTTACAGGTGGAAGCCAAGAGAATGGGGAAAGCCACAATGGCTGTGCCTGTGGCACTGAGTCTGGGCCTGTGGCTCAGAAGGGTAGGAAACTGAAGAGGACTGCAGCATTAAGACAGATAGGCAATTCTGTGAAGGCAAAAAAGAAACTCATATGGTAGTTTGCCACCCAGGTGCCAGGGACCACGATGTTTCTGAACACATCCACAATATCTTGAAAAGGGTGGGTGAGCAGACAGAAGTCGTGGTACATATTGGTACCAACAACATAGGTAGGAAAAGGAAGGAGGTCCTGAAAACAGAACACAGCGAGTTAGGAAGGAAGCTGAGAAACTGGACCTCAAGGGTAGTAATCTCGGGGTTGCTGTCTGTACCACGTGACAGTGAGGATAGGAATAGAATGAGGTGGCAGATAAATGTGTGGCTGAAGAATTGGAGCAGGGGGAAGGGATACAGATTTCTGGATCATTGGGACCTCTTCTGGGGCAGGTGTGACCTGTACAAGAAGGAAGGCTTGCACGTGAATCCGAATGGGACCAATATCCTTGCAGGTACCTTTGCTAGAACTGTTGGGAGTGGTTTAAACTAATATGGCAGGAGCACGGGAACCAGTATGACAGAACTGAGGATGAGCTAGCTAGTTTGCAAGTAGACGACGGGTGTAATATGAATGTAAGGACGGACAGGTCAATGACTGGGTACAAATGCAGACAGTGCAAAGAGTTCACTTGTACCATAGAGGCAAAATTCAAAAGAGCACAGAATGCAGGACTGAAGGTGCTGTATTGAAATGCATATAGTATTCAGAATAAGGTGGATGAACTCGTGTTGCTATTTGAGCGTAGTCAGTATGACGTTGTGGACAACACAGTCATGGCTGAAAGAAGTCATAGATGGGAGACTAATATCAAAGGATATACGTTGTGTTAAAAGGACAGGCAGGAAGGCATAGGCAGTGGTGTGGCCGTTGGCAAGAGATGGAATCATATCTTTAGAAACACAGTATCAGAGAATGCCAAATCTTTGTGGGTGCAGTTAAGAAACTGCAAGGGTGAAAATCAATTAAGGGAATCATATATAACCCTCCAAATAGTAGCCAAGATGTGGGGTTGAGATTGCAAAAGGAACTGGAAAGGGTACGTAATATGGGTAATGTCACAATTGTAATGGGGGACTTCAATATGCAAAGAGATTGGGAAAATCAGGTTGGTGTCAGATTGCAAGAGAGGGAATTCGTTGAATGCCTACAAGATGGCTTGTAGAGCAGCTTGTGCTTGAGCCTACATGGGGAAAGGCTAACTTAGATTGGGAGTTGTGTAATAATGCAGATTTTATTAGAGAGTTTAAGCTAAAAAGAAACCTTTAGGAGTCAGTGATCATAATATGATAGAATTCATATGGCAATTTGAAAGGGAGAAGCATAAGTCAGATGTATCAGTATTGCAATGGAATAAAGGGAACTACAAAGGCATGAGGGAGGAGCGTGCCCAGGTGGACTGGTGGGGATGACAGCAGAGCAGAGGTATCTGGGAATACTTCACAAAATGCAGGATAGATATGTCCCACAAAGAAAGAAGTTCTCAAATGGCAGGGCTAGGCAATCGTGGCTGACAAGGGAAGTTAAGGACTGCATAAAAGCTAATGTAGCAAAAGTGAGTGGGAATTTGGATGATTGGGAAGTTTTTAAACTCCAACAAAAGGCAACTAAAAAAACCATATGAAGGGAAAAGATGAAATATGAGGGCAAACTAGTCGATAATATAAAGCAGGATACTAAAAGCTTTTTCAGTTATATAAAGAGTAAAAGGGAGGTGAGAAGTGATATTGGACCACTGGAAAATGACGCTGGTGAGGTAGTAATGGGGACAAAGAAATGGCAGATGAACTTAAAGGGTACTTTGCATCTGTTTTCATTGTGGAAGACACTAGCTGTGTGCCAGAGGTCCATGAGTGTCAGGGAGCAGGAGTGAGTGCCATTGCTATTACAAAGGAAAAAGTGCTAAGTAAACTCAAAGGTCTTAAGGTGGATAAGTCACCTGGGCCAGATGAATTACATCCCAGGGTGCTGAGAGAGGATGTTGAAGAGATAACAGATGCATTGGTCATGATCTTTCAAGAATCACTTGATTCTGACATGGTCCTGGAGGACTGGAAGATTACAAATGTCACTCCACTGTTAAAAAGGGAGGAAGGCAAAAGAATGGAAACTATAAGACAGTTAGCCTAACCTCAGCAGGAGAGAAATGCTGGAGTCTATTATTGAGGATGAGGTTTCAGGGCACTAGGAGACTAATGACAAAATAAACCAAAGTCAGCATGGTTTCTCTGAAGGGAAATCTTGCCTGACAAATCTGTTGGAGTTCTTCAAGGAAGTAACAAGCAGGGTGGACAAAGGAGAGGCAGTAGATGTCACTTACTAGGATTTTCAGAAGGCATTTGATAAGGCGCCCCACATGTGGCTGCTTAACAAGATAAAATCCTATGTTGTTACAGGAAAGATACTGGGATGGACAGAGGAATGGCTGACAGGCAGGAGGCAGTGAGTGGGAATAAAGGGGGCCTTTTTAGTGACTAGTGGTGCTCCTCAGGGGTCAATATTGGGACTGCTACTTTTCACATTGTTTGTCAATGATTTAGATAATGGAATTGATATTTTTGTGGTAAAGTTTGAAGATGATATGAAGATAGGTGGAGGGGTAGGTAGTGCTGAGGAAGCCATGTGATTGTAGAAAGGCTTACACATATTGGAAGAATGGGCAAAAAAGTGGAATACAATGTTGGGAAATGTATGATAATACATTTTAGTGAAAGGAACAAAAGTGCAGAATATTATCTAATTTGAGAGAAAATTCAAACATCAGAGGTGCAGAGGGACTTGGGCATCCTTGTGCAAGGGTCCAAGAAGGTTAATTTACCAGTTGAGTCTGTGGTAAAGAAGGCAAATGCAATGTTGGCATTCATTTCAAGGGGAATAGAATATAAAAGCAAGGAGATAATGCTGAGCCTTTATAAGACACTAGTCAGGCCGCACTTGGAATGTTGTCAACAGTTTTAGGCCCCATATCTGGGAAAGGATGTGTTATCATTGGAGAGAGTCCAGAGGAGGTTCACTAGGATGATTCCGTAAATGAATAGGTTAACATATGAGTAGTGTTTGGCAGCTTTGGGCCTGTACTCATTGGAATGTGGGGGATCTCTTTGAAACCTACCGAATGTTGACAGGACTAGATAGGTGGATGTTGAGAGGATGTTTCCTATGGTGGGGGTATCCAGAACTAGAGGGCACAGCCTCAAAATTGAGGGGTGACCCTTTAGAGCAGAGGTAAGGAGAAATTTTTTTAGCCAGAGTGTAGTGGATCTGTGGAATGCTCTGCCACAGACTGGGGTGGCAGCAAAGATTGCAGGTATTTTTAAAGTGAAAACTGATTGTTCTCTTATCGGTCAGAGCATCAAAGGGAAGGCAGGAATATGGGGTTGAGTGGGATATGGAATCAGCCGTGATGAAATGCCGGAGCAGACTCGATGGGCTGAATGGCCAAATTCTGCTCCTATGTCCAATGGTCCAATGGAGTGATTGAACAAAGCTGGTACTGATGATCTGCCAGAAAACAATTTCAGAAAAATCTCCACACTGATACAAATTAGATGACGCAGTAGGAAATGCAGAAGTCAAGTAATTTCTTCTCTATTGTATTCTGTTCAGTTAGCTGAAGAAATTTAACATCCATTCCTACCTGCCAATAATAATAATCAGAATAATAATAATCCTTCACTGCCTCAGCAGCTGGAATATTTTTGAAAGACTCTGTCAGAGTGAGTGCAGCCCCCAGCAGCCATGCATTGAGTCTCAGTCCATGCCAAAACATCTCAAATTTGAGTTGTTTTCTCTGCAGAGGTGGAGGCTGAGGGTAGATCTAATAGAGGTTTATAGGATTATGTGAGCAATAGATAGAATAGACAGATGGTATCTTCAGAATCAGAATCAGAATCAGGTTTATTATCATTGATGACGTGAAATTGGTTAACTTAGCAGCAGCAGTTTAATGCAATACAACATAGAGAAAAAAATAAAATAATAATAGTAATTATAATAAATAAGTAAACCTTGTTCAGTATACTTTATACAGTATACATATACTGAATAGATTAAAATCGTGCAAAAAGCAGAAACACTATACTTTAAAAAAACAGTGAGGTAGTTTCCAAAGGTTCAATGTCCATTTAGGAATCGGATGGCAGAGGGGAAGAAGCTGTTCCTGAATCGCTGAGTGTGTGCCTTCAGGCTTCTGTACCTCCTACCTGATGGTAACAGTGAGGAAAGGGCATGCTCTGGGTGCTGGAGGTTCTTAATAATGGACGCTGCCTTTCTGAGACACTGCTCCCTGAAAATGTCCTGGGTACTTTGTAGACTAGTACCTAAGATGGAGCTGACTAAATTTACAACCTTTTGCAGTTTCTTTCAGTCCTGTGCAATAGCCACACCCCCACCCCCACCCCCGTACCAGGCAGTGATGGAACCTGTCGGATTGCTCTCCACGGTACATCTATAGAAGTTTTTGAGTGTATTTGTTGACATACCAAATCTCTTCAAACTCCTAACAAAGTATAGCCGCTATCTTGCCTTCTATATAACTGCATCAATATTTTTCCCAGTGTTGAAATGTTTGATACCAGAAGGCATGCATTTAAGGTCTGAGGGGGCAATTTCAAAGGAGATGTGAGGGGCAAGTTGTTTTACACAGAGAGTGGTGGGTATCTGGGATGTGCTGCCTGGGGTGGTGACAGATACATTGGGACTTTTAGACAGGCACATGAATATGAGGGAAATGCATCCTTCTGGTATTGACAGGTACAAGTAAAATTTTAAGTCATAAGAGTGTGTGTGTTCTGGGCCATTATTTTAGTTATTTTCATTATCTCTTTTGTTTTATTATTCGGCAACCACTGTTACTTCAACAGTACATGCTTTCTGGCTTTGTATGTACTGTCTGAAGGGAGTGTGCACTAAAGAGAATCTGAATCTGAAGAGACGAATCACACAGCGCCCTCTTCATTACATTCCAATGCATTCTGCCAGTACAAATGTTTTGAGGTTGTTACTTACCCCAGACCACCCAAAGGGGAGAAACTTTCCTCCATCCCAGTTGGCGCTGTTGACGAAGAACAACCCTGCGAACATGATGAAGACCCAAGCTGCAAGGTTGATGATGTTCAAGACGTTGTTGAAGCCCACTGAGTTCTTCACCCCCAGGGAGATGATGACCGTCACAATGACAGCGATAATCATTGCAAGGATATCGGGATAGGACTCCTCTCCTTTCCCTGTACAAACACAGGAAACAGTACAAATCACTTGAGAACAATGAGTGGCCATTAGGACTGGACTTTGCCCACAAGCTTAACCTGTCAAACACTAGATCCTCACTAAAATTAGGCACTACGGTCAGAAGATGGCACAGAGGCAAAGTTGTTCTGTTTGGAAACTATGTTTCAAATCTGCTCCGCTCTATTATAAGGGTCCAGTATTCAAATATTATGTTTTTTAAAATTTATTTAGAGATAAATTCCAGTACAGGCACTCCCTGCCCAATGAGCCACACTGCCAAGCAAACTATCTATTTAACCTTAGTCTAATCACAGAACAATTTACAATGACCAATTAACCTACTATTGTTTAACCCCATTCTTTAAAAACCCGGAGCTACAGAAATGCCAACAGAACCTCCAGAGACCTCATCCTGGGAGAGGAAGGATCTTTACCAAGAAGATCGGTGACACCTGAAGAAAACTTGAAAGACTGGCCCAGGACAGAGGACTCGGGTGAGCTGCTATGCCCCTGTAGAGGCACCCTAATGAAAAAGAAGAATTTGTCATTCTGATACAGAACTAATCCAGGGTCTCTTCTGCGCTTCCTTGGGACTACCTCAAAGATATAACTTACTATGGCCTTACCAATATGACAACACCCTCAGTAACAGTAGCCTCTCCAGGTCCAGACAAAGGTCTAATTACTTGGCCCTTGCATCTTTCGTACAGTTGCAAGACACTGCTAAGTATTGCGAACATCAGGTATTGCAGGTCTGCCCCACTGGCGAATTGATCAATGGCGATGGAGATGGACTTGTTGCGCATCATGTTGCCAGTGGTCTCAGCTACCCAGGAAGGAAGG
Organism: Mobula birostris; assembly: GCF_030028105.1. Lineage (NCBI taxonomy): Eukaryota > Metazoa > Chordata > Chondrichthyes > Myliobatiformes > Myliobatidae > Mobula > Mobula birostris. Next base: position 5,742,121 of record NC_092373.1, read on the forward strand.
CATCAGAGGTGGTGCACAGTCCAACAAACAGTGCAAGTGATTGTTTTGAATGTTTTTCCTGTGTTTGCAAGAGCCTGTCCACTTCACCATTGAACTTGAACTATGGACTACGAACATCGGCCACTTTGTTTCCCTGGTTATGACCACAATTGCGCTGTTCCTCCCTGGCAATCAGGAGTTTATGAAGATCTGGGGTCATGGTGTATTACACACACATACAACAGCAGGGTGGTGGAGATAAGGTTCCTTAAAGCTGTCATAGCAGAGTGGGGGAAGATGGGGATAAGCTCCCACTATCTATTAAACGCTCCCAATGCATGCGCCTCAAATAACCTCTGACAACCAAGTCCAGCTCCTGGCCTTCACATGTGGTTTAGCTACTAAGCCCAGTGGAACCGTTTCACTGACAGCAGAAGGGGCAAAGGTGGGTTAATGGTGCCTTAAAAACAGTCACTTTGGGCAAATGGGGTTCATCAGCCGTGTGTGGGAGCTCACCTGGAAAACTCTGATCTCTTGAGGCTATACCCACTCATGCGGAAGTCTTCGGAAGTAAACCCTGATGAACAATCCCTAAGGTAGTCCTGCGTTGAGTGCAACGTTGATTGGCAACTCCTGCAACAACACCAGTGTATAGGTCTCTGTTGTTCCTTTGGATCCATCAGCTGTGTCGAGAGGGGGGACCCGCTGCATTGGCAATAGCTTGCTGTCAATATCATACTTCCCTGGCTTGCAAATCACATAGATGGCTAGGGCGGAACATTCAAGGTCGGTCCTGACCAATGCAGGGTCCTTAATTATTATACAACAATGCAGGGCTCACTGGAGAACTGTGGGGATGGCAGTGGTGTTGGTGAAGGACCTGTAAGAATCTGGCAGGCTTCAGAGGGAATGACCCATAAAAAACAAACGTGCTTTGTGGATGAACTCTGAATAGAAGCCATTGCTATTCGACATCAGCTGATCAACCCAGTCAGCGTGGGGTGGCAGGTAGCATAGTGGTTAGTGTAGTGGTAGCAATCCGACATCACCATCTGTAAGAAGCGTGGACGTTCTTGTTATGACCATGTTGGTTTCCTCCGGGTGTTGTGGATTCTTCCCACATCCTAACGACAATGGGTTAGGATTAGTGAGTTGTGGGAATGCTGTGCTAGCACTGGAATCACACGAACTGCCCCAAGCACATCTCAGAGTGTGTTGGTTACTGATACAAACTATGAATTTCACTGTATGTTTCCATGTACACGTGACAAATAGATGCAATATTTTTTATCTTTATTGAATGGTGGAGCCATTTCAATGGGCCAGAAGGCCTACTCCTGTTCCCAGCATATATTTGTTTTGGTTATGACACAAATTATGCATTTCATCGTATGTTTTGATGCACATGCGACAAATAAAACTAATTTTTCATTAACTGTACTACCTTGTGATTATTTTGCAAGCATTTACAGGATACATTTCTCTGTATGTTTCATATTTCGAAGTTCTTATGGCAAGTAAAGTAACCTTTAATCTGCAATGTGTACGGTGACCTACCGAGTCCATTCAAGGTGCCCACGTCGTCAACTATCCAGTGACTGATGGTGTGGTTGGCCAGTGAATCAAACATACTGCTCAGGGCACTGGCGCCAGCTGCCGTGCCAATCAGATACTCCAGGATTAGGTTCCAGCCGATGAAGAAGGCCACAAACTCCCCCACTGTCACGTAACTGTACGTGTAGGCCGAGCCAGTGGTCTTCGGCACCCGGACACCAAACTCGGCGTAGCACACACCTGCAACGAGAAGACACAGGTGTCTGTAAACACGGGACGGGACTGTTAGCTGGAAAAAAAGATTAATTGTCTGAGGCTTTATAAGAAATTGGTTAAACTGCACTTGGAGTATAGTAAGTAGTTTTGGAAACCTCCAAAAAAGGTGTGCTGGCATTGGAGAGGGTTCAAACAAGGTTCAGGAGAATGATTCTGGGAATGAAAGGGTTCATACCTCCTGCCCAAGATCCACAAACCTGCCTGTCCTGGCAGACCCATTGTCTCAGCTTGCTCCTGCCCCACCGAACTCGTTTCTGCATACCTCGACACGGTTTTATCACCCCTTGTTCAATCCCTTCCTACCTATGTTCATGACACTTCTCACACTCTTAAACTTTTCGGTGATTTTAAGTTCCCTGGCCCCCACCGCTTTATTTTCACCATTTTTTAAAAAGACTTTCAAATCTCTTACTAGCTCTTCTTTCAGTTAGTCCTGAGGAAGGGTCTCGGCCCGAAACATCGACTGTACCTCTTCCTAGAGATGCTGCCTGGCCTGCTGCGTTCACCAGCAATTTTGTTGTATGTTGCTCGGGCTCATGCATGAGGAGTGTTTGATGGCTCTGGGCCTGTATTTGCTGGAGTTTAGAAGAATGAGGGGGGGGATCTCTTTGAAACCTATCGGATGTTGAAAGGCCTAAATAGAGTGGCCATGGAGAGGGTGTCTCCCATAGTGGGGGAGTCTAGAACCAGAGAGCACAGCCTCAGAATAGAGGGATATCCATTTAGAACAAAGATGAGGAGGAATTTTTTCAGTTAGAGGGTGGTGAATTTGTGAAATTCATTGCCACAGATGGCTGAGGAGGCCAAGTCATTGTGTACCCTTAAAGTTGAGGTTGATAGGTTCTTGACTAGTCAGGGCGTCAAAAGTTATGGAGAGAAGAAAGGAGAATGGGATTGAATCAGCCATGCTGAGCTAATTCTGCTCCTATGTCTTATGGTCTTATAGGAGCAACCAGAACTGTCAGTCTGAGCAAATGGATATGCGGTGGCCATTCGTACCTCTAATAAAGAAAGCCAGAGTTGATAGTCATGGTTTCAGAGAGCACTGAAACAGGCCCTTCAGCCCATCTTACCCGTGTTGACCCCATTTGATGCATAGCCCTCAACCTCTCCAATCCATGTCCTGATGAAGGGTTTTGGCCCGAAGTATTGATTGTTTATTCATTTGCATAGATGTTGCCTGACCTGCTGAGTTCTTCCAGCATTTTGTGTGTGTTGCTCTGGATTTCCAGCATCTGCAGAACCCCTTGTGTTCACATACCTACTGCAACGAGACGGCTTTTATACACTGCTAATGTGCCTGCTTCAACTGCAGTCCCTTCCAAATACACAGCACCCTTCGTCTGAAGAAGCGGACCCTGATGCCCCTGTTCAGTCCTTCACCTCTGATACTAAAGCAATGCCCACTTGTATTTAGCAGTCCCTCTTCAGGGAAAAGCATTGTACCTTCACCCTGTCTATGCCTCCAATTATCTCTCCATACCTCTAACAGGTCGCCCCTCAATCTTCCACATTCAAGGCTGTAAATTCCTAGTCTACAACTTGCAACTCTGGCCCTCAAGACTAGGCAACATTCTGGTAAATCATTTCTGCACTCTTAGTATCAAAATCAGAATCAGGTTTATTATCACTGACGTATGTCTTGAAATTTATTATTTTGCAGCAATTCTAATTTGATAACATTTTCTATAGTGGGCAAGCAAAAATGAACACAATATCCTAAGTGAAGCCGCACTGATGCTCATGCCCTCAGTGGCCACTTTATGAGGTACACCTGTACACCTGTACACCTGTACACCAAATATCTGAACAGCCAATCATGTGGCAGCAACCCAATGCATAAAAGCATGCTGACATGGTCAAGAGGTTCGGTTGTTGTTCAGGTCAAATATCAGAATGGGGAAAAAATGTGATCTAAGTAACTTTGACTGTGGATTGATTGTTGGTGTCAGACAATGCCGATCCCTTATCTCAGAAACTGCTGATCTCCTGGGACTTTCACACACAACGGTCTCCAGAGTTAACAGAGAATGGTGCAAAAAACAAAAAACACCTGTGAGCAGCAGTTCTGTAGGTGAAAACCTCTTGTTAATGAGAGAATGGCCAGACTGGCTCAAGCTGACAGGAAGGTGACAATAACTCAGATAACCACACATTACAACAGTGGTGTGCAGAAGAGCATCTCTGAACGCACAACACATCGAGCCTTGATGTGGATGGGATACAGCAGTAGGAGACCATGAACATACACTCAGTGGCCACCTTACTAGGTACAGGAGCTAAGTAATAAACTGGCCTTTGTGTGTGGAGAAATGGAAGCAACTTAAATAACAAGGGCAAAAGGTGATTCAGAAATTCATTGTCAGCTAGCTTGTCATCAGGCATCTAGGTAACACACATTACATTCCCATTACCCACAATGCATTGGGGTATTTATGATGTCCTTATCTTTCTGCTCAGCAGGAAAGGATCTTACCCTCACAGTCAGGAGGATCATGGCTTCAAAATTTAAGATTGTTTGGTGTCATTTCTAGCAAGACACCTCCCCACCAAAGGAGGTCGAAGGCACTCCTTACCACCGCTAGCCTCTGGGTCACCCTTGGGCAAGATGTAGCACCTGCTTAGCACCACACCCCCATCAGGATCAGGTGAAGCTACAGGAACAGATGGTAGATGGTCGTACGAGCAGCTGGTGCATTGCACAAGTTCTGGTTATGTGACTACTGGTGCCAGGCAGACAATCTCTAGAGACTGTGGACAATGGCTGGGGCCACTCATCATGCAAAGACACTGCCCAGAAGTTGGCAATGGCAAACCACTTCTGCAGAAAAATTTGCCAAGAACAATCATGTTCATGGAAAGACCATGATCAGTGACATTATAGGACACGGCACTTAACAAATGAAAGAATGTCATTTCTCGTACACAAGTGTAAAGGAGAACAAAATAATTGTTAATCTAGTTCCAATGCATTACCTATTAAATTGGCCACCCAGCAGTAATTTTATAGTACACTCCAATAAATTGGGATAAATCAGGACCAGTACATTTTGGCCCAATTAGCCAAACTTTCATGGAAATACTTAAAAAGGTATTAAAAAAAGATAAGAACTACTTTTTAATACACACAAAATACTGGAGGAACTCAGGCCATGCAGCACCTATGGAAAAGAGTAAAGAGTTGAAGTTTCAGGCCAAGAGCCTTTATGAGTCCTGATGAATACAGTGAATACTGGCCCAGAGCCATCAAACACTCTTCATATGACAAACCTTTCAATCCTGGAATCATTTACGTAAACCTTCTTTCAACTTTCTCCAGTTTCAGCACATCATTTTCAAGGTAAGGGGCCTAAAACTGCTCACAATACTTCAAGTGAGACCTCATCAGTGCTCTATTAAATCTCAACATTATATCCTGGCTTTTATATTCTAGTCCTCTTGGAGTTAATGTTAACATCACATTTGGCTTTCTCACCTTAGACTCAACCTGCAAATTAACCTTCAGGGAATCATTCACAAGGACTCCCAAGTCCCTTTACACCTCAGATTTTTGTATTTTCTCTCCATTTAGCAAATAGTCAACCCTTTAATTACTTCTATCAGAATGCATGACCATACACTTCCCGACACTGTATTCCACCTGCCGTTTCTCTTAACCTATTATGTGCCTCCTTCTGTAGCCTCTCTACTTCCTCAAACCTACCTGCCCCTCCACCTATCTTCATATCGTCTACAATTTTGCAACAAAACCATGAATTCCATCATTCAAATCATTGACGTATAACAGTAAAAGAATCGGTCCCAATACAATCCCATGTGGAACACCACTAGTCACCAGCAGCCAGCTGGAAAAGACTCCCTTTATTCCCACTCTTTGCCTCCTGCCAATCAGCCACTGCTTCATCCACGCTCGAATCTTTCCTGTAATACCATGGGCTCGTAGTTTGTTAAGCAGCTTCATGTGTGACACCTTGTCAAAGGCCTTCTGAAAATCCAAGAACACAGCATCAACCAATTCTCTATTGTCTATCCTGCTTGTTATTTCTTCAAAGAATTCCAACAGATTTGTAAGGCAAGATATTCCCTTAAGAAAACTATGCTGAAAACGGCCTGCATTATTATTATTCGAAACAAAGGGCCCCGGCCCGAAACGTCGACTGTACCTCTTCCTAGAGATGCTGCCTGGCCTGTTGCGTTCACCAGCAACTTTGATGTGTGTTGCTAGATTATTATGTGCCTTCAAGTACCCTGAAACCACATCCTTAACAATCCATTCCAACATCTTCCCAGCCACTGTGGTCAGACCAACTAGCCCATAATTTCCCTTTTTCTGCCTCCCTCCCTTCTTGAAGAGTACATAATTTAAATCATCTATTTAAGTGAAATACACAATAAATTTGAACAGTACCAATAGTACTACAACCATAAAATTGTGCATTAGTTCCTAATAGATACTGATAGAGGAGGTCACCCAGTGTACGATGCCACATTCTGTTGATTGACAGTGAATGAACAAATTCAGTGCAGACACCTAGCACAGATAATGGACTGCCTTGATACAATTTTCGATGACTGCTTCCTCCAATTCTCCATTTTCATCATAATGTTCAAGATTGTTGTCGATACCTTTGGATTCTTAGTAGTTCCTAACTTGTTGAAATCATCTCCTGGCCATTTTTGGTATCTCCAATCATGAATGCTTAGAAACATAGAAACAGAGAAGATAGGTGCAGGAGTAGGCCATTCAGCCCTTCGAGCCTGCACCGCCGTTCAGTACGATCATGGCTGATCATCCAACTCAGAACCCTGCCCCAGCCTTCCCTCCATACCCCCTGATCCCTTTAACCACAAGGGCCATATCTAACTCCCTCTTAAATATAGCTAATGAACGGGCCTCAACTGTTTCCTGTGGCAGAGAATTCCACAGATTCACCACTCTCTGTGTGAAGAAGTTTTTCCTCATCTCAGTCCTAAAAGGCTTCCCCTTTATCCTCAAACTGTGGCCCCTCGTTCTGGACTTCCCCAACATCGGGAACAATCTTGAAATTGCAATAAGCAAAACAGTTCTGAATTGTCTTGCCACTTATTTCTCACCAACCATCAGTGACAAAAATCAGTACTTTTTGAACACTGACACTATTTCAAAAGGATTCGCTCTAATAATTGAGTAGTGTCTGACAGCGACACAAGTGCATGCATCTGACGCTAGTTAGAAACTGTTCAGCAACAGTCTCCTGCCCCAGTTAAGTGGTGGAGTTTCCCAAATAAATGAAGGGAATTCCTGATATTTTCTTGTTTAGTTCTTGCGCAAGAGTTGTTCCAGATAAGCGGTACCCTGTTTAACCGATGGCCCAATTAACCGGAATCCATTGTACATCGATTGGAATGACGTGTGGGCTTAAAATCTTTACCTAAGAATAAGCAGAAAGTTGATTAATATTGATGGGAAAATTAGACAGAACCTTTTCCCAGCAGAAAAAAACAATTGAAAGCATTCTGAGGTATTGTGTAATTCTCAATGAATGAACATCCCTTGGAGAAAGATAAACTTCTCTGAAAGAATGAGTCATACCCTGGTTAAATAGAAAGGCTGTCACAGATTACAGGAAATTGGTGTTGCCAGTGAGTGAATACTGCTGGGATTGGAGAGCATAGGACACGGAACAATACAGCACAGGAATAGGTCCTTTGGCTCATAACGGTGTGCTGAACCAATTAACCAATGAAATAGTAACACTGATAATAAATTATTAAGCAAAAAATATCGAGAAAATGAGCTGAAGAGTACTTGATAATGAGTCCATAGTTTGTGGAACAGTTCAATCCTGAGGTGAATGAGGCTAAGTGAATTTATCCCGCCTGGTTGCAGAGTTGAGATTGAGGGGTAATAATTGTTCCTGATCCTGGTGGTGTGGGTCCTGTCTAAAAGTCTCTAATGTATCTGCCTCTATCACCACTCCAGGCAGCACATTCCAGCACCCACCACTCTCTGTGTTACAAAAAACTCTGTCCCTCATATCTGCGTGGAAATTAGCCCCTTTCACCTTAAATGCATGCCCTCTAGTATGTTGGCGCATGGTTAAAGCGATCATCTAGTGATTTGAAGGTCGCTAGTTCGAGCCTTGGCTGAGGCAGAGTGTGTGTCCTTGAGCAAGGCACTTAATCACACATTGCTCTGCGACAACACTGGTGCCAAGCTGTATGGGTCCTAATGCCCTTCCCTTGGACAACATTGGTGTCGTGGAGAGGGGAGACTTGAAGCATGGGCAACTGCCGGCCTTCCATACAACCTTGCCCAGGTCTGCACGCTGAAACCTTCCAAGAATCAAATCCATGGTCTCATGGGACTAACGGATATACGTAGTATTAGAGATTTCAACCCTGGGAAAAAGAGCGCTGAAGAAGGGTCCAGGCCAGAAACATTGACTGTCCAAACATTTTCATTGATGCTGACTGACCTGCTGAGTTCCTCCATGATTTTGTGTGTATTGCTGAGGAAAAGATACTGGCTGCCTACTCTATCTATGCCTCTCAAATCTTATAACCCTCTATCAAATCGTCCCTCAGCCTCCACCACTCCAGAGAAAGCAACACAAGTTTGTTCATGCAAAATGCTGGTGAACGCAGCAGGCCAGGCTGCATCTATAGGAAGAGGTACAGTTGACGTTTTGGGCCGAGATCCTTCGTCAGGACTAACTGGAAGAAGAGATAGTAACAGATTTGAAAGTGGGAGGGGGAGGGGGAGATCCAAAATGATAGGAGAAGACAGGAGGGGGAGGGATGGAGCCAAGAGCTGGACAGGTGATTGGCAAAAGGGATATGAGAGGATCATGGGACAGGAAGCCCAGGGAGAAAGAAAGGGGGAGGGGAGCCCAGAGGATGGGCAAGGGGTATAGTGAGAGGGACAGAGGGAGAAAAAGGAGAGAGAAAAGAAAGGGAAAAAATAACACATACATACATACATAAATAAATAAATAAAGGATGGGGTACAAAGGGGAGGTGGGGCATTAGCGGAAGTTAGAGAAGTCAATGTTCATGCCATCAGGTTGGAGGTTACCCAGACGGAATATAAGGTGTTGTTCCTCCAACTTGAGTGTGGCTTCATCTTTACAGTAGAGGAGGCCATGGATAGACATATCAGAATGGGAATGGGACGTGGAATTAAAATGTGTGGCCACTGGGAGATCCTGTTTTCTCTGGCAGACAGAGCGTAAGTGTTCAGCGAAATGGTCTCACAGTCTGTGTTGGGTCTCGCCAATATATAGAAGGCCACATCGGGAGCACCGGACGCAGTATATCACCCCAACCGACTCACAGGTGAAGTGTCGCCTCACCTGGAAGGATTGTCTGGTGGAAGGAATGGTGGTGAGGGAGGAAGTGTAAGGGCATGTGTAGCACTTGTTCTGTTTACAAGGATAAGTGCCCGTGTTGGGAGCGATCCCTGCGGAAAGCAGAGAGAGTGGGGGAGGGAAAGATGTGCTTGGTGGTGGGATCCCGTTGGAGGTGGCAGAAGTTACGGAGAATTATGTATTGGACCCGGAGGCTGCTGGGGTGGTAGGTGAGGACAAGGGAAGCCCTATCCCTAGTGGGGTGGCGGGAGGATGGGATGAGAGCAGATGTGCGTGAAATGGGAGAGATGCGTTTGAGAGCAGAGTTGATGGTGGAAGAAGGGAGGCCCCTTTCTTTAAAAAAGGAAGACATCTCCTTCATCCTGGAATGAAAAGCCTCATCCTGAGAGCAGATGCGGTGGAGATGGAGGAATTGTGAGAAGGGGATGGCATTTTTACAAGAGACAAGGTGGGAAGAGGAATAGTCCAGGTAACTGTGAATAGATAATATTCAATAATAGATAAGCTGTCTCCAGAGATAGAGACAGAAAGATCAAGAAAGGGGAGGGAGGTGTCAGAAATGGACCAGGTAAACTTGAGGGCAGGGTGAAAGTTGAAGGCAAAGTTAATGAAGTCAACAAGCTCAGCATGCGTGCTGGAAGCAGCACCAATGCAGTCGTCGATGTAGCGAAGGAAAAGTGGGGGACGGATACCAGTACAGGCTTGGAACATGGACCGTTCCACAAAGCCAACAAAAAGGAATAAATAGCTGGGACCCATACAGGTGCCCATGGGTACACCTTTAGTTTGGAGGAAGTGGGAGGAGCCAAAGGAGAAATTATTAAGAGTAAGGACTAATCCTCCTAGATGGAGGAGAGTGGTGGTAAAGGGAAACTGGTTAGGTCTCGAATCCAAAAAGAAGCAAAAAGCTTTGAGACCTTCCTGGTGGGGGATGAAGGTATACAATATAGGGACTGGACATCCATGGTGAAAATAAAGCAGTGGGGGCCAGGGACTTAAAATCATTGAAAAAATTCAGACCAAAAAAAAGAAAAAATTCAGAGCATGAGAAGTGTCAGGAACATAGGTAGGAAGGGATTAAACAAAGGGGGATAAGACAGTGTCAAGGTATGCAGAGATGAGTTCGGTGGGGCAGGAGCAAGCTGAGACACTGGGTCTACGTGGACAGGCAGGTTTGTGGATCTTGGGTAGGAGGTAGAAACGGGAAGTGTGTGGTGTGGGAACTATGAGGTCGGTGACAGTGGATGGGAGATCCCCAGAGCTGATAATGTTGGTGATGGTGTGGGGGATAATGGCCTGGTGCTCCTTAGTGGGGTCATGATCGAGGGGTAGGTAAGAGGAAATATCAGCGAGTTGTCGCTGTGCCTCAGCAAGGTAGAGGTCAGTACGCCAGACTACAACTGCACCCCCCTTATTTGCGGGTTTTATAGTAAGGTTGGGATTAGTGCAGAGGGAGTGGAGAACAGAGCGTTCAGAAGGAATGAGGTTGGAATTGGAACAAGGTGCGGTGAAGTCGAGACAGTTGATGTCCCGTCAGCAGTTAGCAATAAAGAGATCCAGAGCAGGCAGAAGATCAGAGCAGGGTGTCCATGAAGAGGAAGAGGGTTGAAGACGGGAGGAGGGTTGAAGACGGGAGAAGGGGTCATTGGTAGGGGTGGGAGAGTCCTTGCCGAAGAAGTAGGCTCGAAGACAGAGCCGGCAGAAGAAGAGTTCAGCATCATGGCGCATGTGAAACTCGCTGAGGTGTGGGCGAAGGAGGACAAAGGTAAGGACCGTTCTGAGGACAGAGCGCTCTGCCTCAGAGAGTTGAAGGTCAGAGGGATGGTAAAGACATGGCACAAACCACACCATCACCAACCTTATCAGCTCTGGGGATCTCTCATCCACTGTCACCAACCTCATAGTTCCCACACCTCGCACTTCCTGTTTCTACCTCCTACCCAAGATCCACAAACTTGCCTGTCCAGTTAAACCCATTGTCTCAGCTTGCTCCTGCCCCACCGAACTCATTTCTGCATACCTCGACACAGTTTTTACCCCCCTTGTTCAATCCCTTCCCACCTATGTTCATGACACTTCTCACACTCTGAATTTTTTCAATGATTTTAAGTTCCCTGACCCCAACTGCCTTATTTTCACCGTGGATGTCCAGTCCCTATATACCATCCCCTACCGAGAAGGTCTCAAAGCCCTCTGCTGCTTTTTGGATTCCAGACCTAATCAGTTCCCCTCCACCACCACTCTGCTCCAACTAGCGGAATTAGTCCTTACTCTTAATAACTTTTCCTTTGGCTCCTTCCACTTCCTTCAAACTAAAGGTGTAGCTATCGGCACCCGTGTAGGTCCCAGCTATGCCTGCCTTTTTATTGGCTTTGTGGAACAATCCATGTTCCAAGCCTATACTGGTATCTGTCCCCCACTTTTCCTTCGCTACATCGACGACTGCATTGGCGCTGCTTCCTGCACGCATGCTGTGTTTGTTGACTTCATTAACTTTGCCTCCGACTTTCACCCTGCCCTCAAACTTACCTGGTCCATTTTTGACACCTCCCTCCCCTTTCTTGATCTTTCTGTCTCTATCTCTGGAGACAGCTTATCTACTGATGTCTACTATAAGCCTACTGACTCTCACAGCTATCTGGACTATTCCTCTTCCCACCCTGTCTCTTGTAAAAATGCCATCCCCTTCTCACAATTCCTCCATCTCCGCTGCATCTGCTCTCAGGATGAGGCTTTTCATTCCAGGATGAAGGAGATGTCTTCCTTTTTTAAAGAAAGGGGCTTCCCTTCCTCCACCATCAACTCTGCTCTCAAACGCATCCCTCCCATTTCATGCACATCTGCTCTCACCCCATCCTCCCGCCACCCCACTAGGGATAGGGTTCCCCTTGTCCTCACCTACCACCCCACCAGCCTCTGGGTCCAACATATAATTCTCCGTAACTTCCGCCACCTCCAACGGGATCCCACCACCAAGCACATCTTTCCCTCCCACTTTCTTTCTGCTTTCCGCAGGGATCGCTCCCTACGCGACTCCTTTGTCCACTCGCCCCACCCCTTCCCACCGATCTCCCTCCCGGCACTTATCCTTGTAAGCGGAACAACTGTTACACATGCCCTTACACTTCCTCCCTCACCACCATTCAGGGCCCCAGATAGTCCTTCCAGGTGAGGTGATACTTCACCTGTGAGTTGGCTGGGGTGATATACTGCATCCGGTGCTCCTGATGTGGCCTTCTATATATTGGCGAGACCCGACGCAGACTGGGAGATCGCTTTGCTGAACACCTACACTCTGTCCTCCAGAGAAAGCAGGATCTCCCAGTGGCCACACATTTTAATTCCACATCCCATTCCCATTCTGACATGTCTATCTACAGCCTCCTCTACTGTAAAGATGAAGCCACACTCAGGTTGGAGGAACAACACCTTATATTCTGTCTGGGTAGCCTCCAACCTGATGGCATGAACATTGACTTCTCTAACTTCCGTTAATGCCCCTCCTCTCTTTCTTACTCCATCCCTTATTTATTTATTTATTATTTTTTCCCCTTTTTTCTCTCTCTCTTTTTTCTCTCTCTGTCCATCCCACAATCACTCCTTGCCTGGTCTCCATCTTCCTCGGGTGCTCCCCCACCTTTCTTTCTCCCTCGGCCTCCCGTCCCATGATCCTCTCCCTTCTCCAGCCTCATATCCCCTTTGCCAATCACCCATCCAGCTCTTGGCTCCATCCCTCCCCCTCCTGTCTTCTCCTATCATTTTGGATCTCCCCCTCCCCTTCCCACTTTCAAATCTCTTACTAGCTCTTCTTTCAGTTAGTCCTTCAGTTAGTCCTGACGAAGGATCTCGGCCCGAGACGTGGACTGTACCTCTTCCTATAGATGCTGTCTGGCCTGGTGCATTCCACCAGCATTTTGTGTGTGTTGCTTGAATTTCCAGTATCTGCAGATTTCCTCTTTTTCAAGTTTGTTCATCGCCTCATTATAGCACATGCTCTCTCTAATCTGGGTAGCATCCTGGTGAACCTATTCTGTACCTTGTCCAGAACTTTGACATTCTTCCTATTTTGGGGCGGGCAGAAGTGTATACAATTTTTCAGATGCGGCTTAACTAGTGTTTTATAAACACAAATTAATCTGCAGATTCTGGGGTCAAAGCAACACTCACAACACGCTGGAGGAACCCAGCAGGTTGGGCAGCATCCGTGGAAACGATCAGTCAATGTTTCGGGCCGGAACCCTTCGAGGTATGCCTACCCTGAAGAAGTTTAAATCTTCCCTTCGACGCGAGTTCAGTGAGACCCGCTCTCACTGCTCCCCCTCTGTGATCTCCTCCTCTCTCCGATTCTTCGACCAGATCCTGACTCAGACCCACTACCACAGCCACGTCTCCTTCCTTTGAGTCCAGACGAAGGGTTCCGGCCCGAAACGTTGACTGATCGTTTCCACGGATGCTGCCCGACCTGCTGAGTTCCTCCAGTGTGTTGTTGGTGTCTTATAAAGTTGCAACAAGATGTTTTAGAAACCAGCAGAAGGTGATAGTTTATTATGAGGCAATATGACAGAATCCATAGGAATTGAGGTTGGTTTTTTAACATCACATGTACTGAAATACAGTGAAAAAGCTTGTCCTGTAGAGTGTTAATCCAGATCAGATCATTACACAGTGCATTGAGGTAGAACAAGGTGAAGCAGTAACAATGCAGAATAAAGTGTTACAATTAGAGAGAAAGTGCAGTGCAGGCAGACAATAGTTCAAGATCCTAATGCAATAGATTGTAAGGTCAAGAGTCCAACCTATTGTACCAGGGAAGCAATGAATAGTCTTATGAGAGCGGGCAGAAGTTTTCTGGTGGTAGGTGCTTTCAGGCTATTCAGTGCTTTGAAATTGCTTTATATCCAGTAATGGTTTTGGTAATATTATTTATTCTTTTTTATTTAGAGATGCAGTGCAGAGAAGGCCCTTCTGGCTCTTTGATCTGTGTCACCCAGCAATCCCAAATTTCACCCTAGCCTAATCATGGGACAATTTACAATGACCAACTAACCTACCAATCAGAATGTCTTTGGACTTGGGAGGAAACCCATGGGTGATCATACAGACTCCTTGCAGCCGATGTTGGATTTGAACTCCCAGCTCTGATGCCCCGGGCTGTAATAGCGTCGCGCTGACTGCTACACTACCATGGCATATTAGAAAAGATTCATCAGGAGGTGCTTAGATTAGAGGGTACGAGCGATACAGAAAGGTGGGACAAACTTGAGTTGTTTTCTCTAGGCTAAGGAGAGACCTAGAGGAGGTTTTTAAAATTATGGCAAGTATAGATAGGCCTAGACTGTCGGAATAGTTTCCCCAGGGTATAAATCTCAGATTTTACAGGATATGCTGTTAGAGGGGTGATGTATAAAAGTGTTATGAGGTGAAAGATTTCTTTATGCAGGGAGTGGTAGCTGTGTGGAATGGGTTACCATGGATGGTGGGTGCTTTAAGAGGTTTTAGACAGACACATGAATATGAAATGGACAGAGGGGTACACAGAACGAGGACATTCAGTATAAATCGGCATCAAGGATGGCGCAACATTCTGCGCAATTGGCCTGTCCTGTGCTGTGCTATTAAGTGTTCTATGTTCAACATTAAGTTGATGCAGGGCCTACTTCTCCCATGTCCCCCTACGTGATGAATGAAAGCAGTACAAACCTATCCACGTGGAAATGATTAAATGCTCTTCTGCACACCACTGTTGTTGCGTGTGGTTATTTGAGTTACTGTCAGCTTGAACCAGTCTGGCCTTTCTCCTCTGACCTCCCTCTGACAAGGCTGTTTTCACACACAGAACTGCCACTCGCTGGATTCTTTTTGTTTGTTTTTTTTTATGCACCATTCTCTGTAAACTCTATAGAGTATTGTGTGTGAAAATCTCAGGAGATCAGCATTTTCTGAGATTCTTGAACCACCCTGTCTGGCACGAACAATCATTCCACAGTCAAAGCCACTTAGATCACATTTCTTCCCCATTCAAATGCTTGACCCGAACAAGAACTGAACCTCTTGACCATGCCAACGTGCTTTTATACACTTTGTTGCTGCTACATGATTGGTAGATTAGATATTTGCATTAATGAGCAGGTGTAGCTAATAAAGTAACCACTGATTGTAGTAATGCTTTATTAATACCTAATTTTGTTCATTTGTATTTAGACATACAACGCAGTAACAAGCCCTCCTGACCCAATGAGGAACAATGTCCAATTACATCCATGTGACTAATAAACCTACAACCCATCCGTCTTTGGAATATGGGAGGAAACCAGAGCACCCAGAGGAAACCCACACGGTCACAGGAAGAACAAAGAAACTTTTTGCAGGCAGCAGTGGGAATTGAACCCAGGGTCACTGGCGCTGAAAAGCATTATGTTAACGACTGTGCCAACGTGCCATCCGAATCATACATGTCAAAACCAACTCAACGAACAGCTGGAGGAACTCAGTGGGTCAGGCAGCATCTGCGGAGGGAAATGGACAATTCCCTCTCCCTCCACAGATGTCAGCTGACCCACTGAGGTCCTCCATCAATTTGTTAACTTTTGTTCTATATTC
This sequence comes from Mobula birostris, assembly GCF_030028105.1. Lineage (NCBI taxonomy): Eukaryota > Metazoa > Chordata > Chondrichthyes > Myliobatiformes > Myliobatidae > Mobula > Mobula birostris. The sequence continues at coordinate 5,757,879 of NC_092373.1, forward strand.
CAGCACCTTGTGTCATGCCAATGATCTGGATGATGAAATTGATGTCCTTGTGACCAAGTCTGCAGATGATACGTAGTTAGGTGAATGGACAGGTCGTCTTGAGGAAGAAGGGAGTATGCAGAAGGATTTAGACAAATTGGGAGGATGAGCAAAGAAGTAGCAGATGGAATACAGTGTAAGATTAGGAATTTATTTCCATGAACATAACAGATTGAGGGATGATCTGACAGAGGTCATGGACAGGGTGAAAACACACGGTCTTTTTCCCAGGTAGAGGGTGTAGGTTTAAGATCAGAGGTGAGAGATTTAAAAGGAACATCAGGAACTTCTTCACACAAAGGATGGTGTGTATTTGGAATGAGATGCTGGAAATAGTGGTTGACATGGACACATTAGTCCTATGTAAAATCCATCTAGATAGACGTGAATACAAGAGATTCCGCAGATACTGGAAATACAGATAACACACACAAAATGCTGGAGGAACTCAGCAGGTCGGACAGAAAGGAATAAAGAGCCAACATTTCAGGCCAAAACCCTTCATTGACCCTTCAAGTTATCTGTCTGGATTCTACACCTGTGCTTTTAGCAGCTAGGAAACTCATCTTTTCCCCATCTGTTTATCAAATAGTGGAATGATTACCCATGACTACAATGATTGATTACCACCTACACTGACCACGATTACACGGTAGATTAACTACATTCCCTGTGCTCTCCTTCCATCTAGTCTCATTGAAATCTTTTGGATATTGAAAGGTTTAGCTAGAGTGGATATGGAGAGTATGTTTCCTATAGTGGGGGTGTGTAGGACCAGAGAACACAGCCTAAGAATAGAGGGACGACCATTTAGAACAGACAAGGAGAATTTCTTTAGCCAGAGGGTGGTGAATCTGTGGAATTCATTGCCACGGATGGCTGTGGAGGCCAAGTCACTGGGTATATTTAAGGCAGAGGTTGATAAGTTCTCAATTAATCAGAGCATAAAAGGTTATAGGGAGAAAGCAAGAAAATGGGGTTGAGAGGGATAATGAATCATCCATGATGGAATGGAGCAGCAGACCTGATGGTCTGAGTGACCTAATTCTGCTTCTATGTTTTATGGCTTCATGGACAAGAGTACAACGTCAATTAGCTGGGGCCTTCTGAACTCAGCTGATCACAGCTGAACTTCCATGCTCTTGGATATTGAGAAGGAGAGGGCAATCACCAGCCTTCTAACTGTTAAATGTATAACAGCAGCAACTGCATCTTTGAGTGAGAAAGGCCAATGACCAGGAGTCTGTACGAGCAGGAGACACGAGGGCTGGTCATTCAGTAGGCCCGGCGTTCAGAGTCCCATCATTGGCTAGTCCAGAACCAATACTGAAGACTGGAGCATGAAAGTCGATCGAAAGTCAAAGTTGAAGCCCGACAACTGAAGCCTGGACCCAGTAGTCCCGGAGCCCTGCCCTGAGTTGGAGGCCTGTCTGTGTGTGTGGGTGGATGGGAGTGAGGAAGGGAGCTTGTTATGCTGTCAGTGTTTTGTTCTTGTTGTGTTCCATTTTGTTGTTCTGCCGAGCATTATGGGTGTTGTATATTGGTGCTGACACTTGTGGGCTGCCCCCAGTACATCTTCTGGTGCGTTGGTTGACACATTTCCCTGTATGTTTCCATGTACATGTGATTTCATGTTTGGAGACAGAGCACGGAGCAGGCCCTTCTGGCCCACTGAGCCATACTGCCCAGGAATCCACCTATTTGACCTGGAAGAAACACACTCATTACAGGAAGTACGTACAAACTCAGTTACAGATGACACTGGAACTGAACTCCAAATTCCAACACTCCAAGCTTTAATAGTGTTGCGCTAACCTCTACCCTGCCGTAGTACCCCAAAAAATTAATAAATAAATCTGAATTTGAGTGAAGAGAGCCACAATCTTGAACTCCAAGTACTGTTCATGCAGAACTTGTACGTTCCCCCTGTGATTGGGTGGTCCTCTCTCCAACCCAGGCGATGCAGCTTCCTCCCGCGGGTGTTCAGGCTGGTGGGTTTAACGGTGGCTAAGTTGTCCCCTTTGTGGGTTGAGTGATAGAATCCTCGGGGCAGCTCACAGGGATAAGGTCACAGGGCAAATTAGTGTAGACAAAAGGGCATGAAGCATTGTTGAGGATCTCTACCACCCATCCCACAATCTCTTTGACCCACTGCTGAGAAGGAGGAGGTACAGGAGCATCAAGACCAGGACTGCCAGACTGGGTAACAGTTTCTTCCCTCAGGCTGTGAGGCTAATGAATATGCTACAAGGTCTCGTAGTAGGACAGCAAGCTGTTTACTGTTAACCTGTGCTGCTGTTTTCTACATGCATTTTAGATGATATGTGATAAACTTATTAGTGGTAATATTTCATTTTATGTGCTGTACGATATATGTTGTGTTGGTGCAATGAGGGCCGGAGGAAGGTTGTTTCGTTTGGTTGTGTACGTGTACAGTCAGATGACAATAAACTTGAACTTAAATTTGAACAGGATTACTATTCCAGAGGATGTTCACGAGAACAATCCTGGGAATGAAAGACATAAAGTCTGAGGAGTGTTTGATGGACTTGGGTCTTCCCTCATAGAACAGGTCAGCACAGTACAGGGCCTTCAGCCCAAGATGTTATGATGCCCATTTGTCCGATTCTAAGATCAATCAACCCCTCCTTCCCACATGGCCCTCAATTCTATTATCCATGTGCTTAGTAGAGAATCTCTTAAATGTCCCAAATCTCTGCCTCCTTGCTGGATTTCAGGAGAGTGGGGGGGGGGGGGGGGCGGATCTCATTGAAACCTACCAAATATTGAAAGGCCTACACAGAGAAGATGTGGAGAAGATGTTTTCTATAGTGAGAGAGCCAAGGGCCAGAGGTTAAAGACTCAAAGTGGACACAACACAAACAGACAACACTCACAACATGCTGGAGGAACTCAGCAGGTCGGGCAGCATCCGTGGAAAAGATCGGTCGACGTTTCGGGCCGGAACCCTTTGTCAGGACTGTAGGGGGAAGGGGCAAAGGCCCTATAAAGAAGGTGGGGGGGAGGGTGGGAAGGAGAAGGCTGGTAGGTTCCAGGTGAAAAACCAGTAAGGGGAAAGATAAAGGAGTGGGGGAAGGGAGGCAGGGAGGTGATAGGCAGGAAAGGTGAAGAAGGAATAGGGGAAAACACAATGGGTAGTAGAAGGAGGCGGAACCATGAGGGAGGTGGTAGGCAGCTGGGGGAGGGGGCAGAGTAACATAGGGATAGGGGAAGGGAGGGTGAGGGAATTACCGGAAGTTGGAGAATTCTATGTTCATACCAAGGGGCTGGAGACTACCTAGACGGTATATGAGGTGTTGCTCCTCCAACCTGAGTTTAGCCTCATCATGGCAGTAGAGGAGGCCATGTATGGATATATCTGAATGGGAGTGGGAAGCAGAGTTGAAGTGGGTGGCTACTGGGAGATCCTGTCTGTTTTGGCGGACGGAGCGGAGGTGCTCGGAGTGGAGATTGATAGGTTCTTGATTAGTCGGGTCATCAAAGGTTATGGGAAGAAAGCAGCAGAATGCATTTGAGAGGGCTAGTAAGTCAGCCATGTTAGAATGGTGGAGCAGACTCAGTGGACCAAATGGCCTAATTCTGCACCTATGTTTTAAGTCTATGCTGTGGTTTTCCAACAGAGACTTCTTCGGCTGAAATTGCCTCCTTCTTCTTTGTATAGAAATACAAAAGATACACACACACCACAGATAAACAAGGTGTATGTGTGTAATCCTTCAATGTTGGAAGTTCAAAGTAAATTTATTATCAAAGTACATTTATGTCACCATATACCACCCTGAGATTCATACTCTTGCAAGCACACTCAATAAATACAAAGAAACACAATAGAATCAATGAAAAACTACATCCAAAGACTGACACATCTTACACATCTGGAGGAGAAGGACATTTACGTGAGAATGCTGTTCTTGGACTACAGTTCAGCATTCAACACGATAATTCTATCCAGGTTCAACAGGAAGCTCAGAGTCCTTGGCCTTCACCTTGGCTTGTGTAGATGGATCCTGGGCTTCCTATCAGATCGCTGGCAGGTGGTAAGAGTGAGCTCCTCACCTCTACCCCTTTGACTCTCAACACAGGAGCCCCTCAGGGCTGTGTACTAAGTCCCCTCCTTTACTCCCTGTATATCCATGACTGTGTCGCCACCCACAGCTCTAACCTGCTAATTAAATTTGCTGACGACACTACACTGATTGGCCTAATCTCAAACAATAACGAGGGAGCCTACAGGGAAGAAGTCATCTCTCTGACACAGCAGTCTCAAGAAAACAACCTCTCCCTCAATGTCATAAAAACAAAGGAGCTGGTTGTGGATTACAGGAGGAATGGAGACAGGCTAACCCCTATTGACATCAATGGATCTGGGGTTGAGAGGGTAAACAGCTTCAAGTTCCTTAGCATCCACATCACCGAGAATCTCACATGGTCTGTACACACAAGCCGTATGGTGAAAAAGGCACAACAGCACCTCTTTCATCTCAGACAGTTGAGGAAGTTTGGTATGGGCCTCCAGATCCTAAGAACTTTCTACAGGGTCACAAATGAGAGCATCCTGACTGGCTGCATCACTGCCTGGTATAGGACCGTAACTCCCTTAATCGCAGGATTCTGCATTGAGTGGTGCAGATGGCCCAGCACATCTGTAATTGTGAACTTCCCATGATTCAGGACATTTACAAAGACGGGTGTGAAAAAAGGGCCTGAAGGATCATTCATGACCTGTCACCCCAACCACAATCTATTCCAGCTGCTACCACCTGGGAAACGGTACCACAGCATAAAAGCCAGGACCAATAGGCTCCAGGACAGCTTCTTCCACCAGGCCATCAGACCGATGAACTCACACTGATTTGAGTGTATTTCTATATTGTGTGCATCACAAGCTGGTATAGAAGTTGTCCTGTCCAAGACCGAAAGAAGCTGCAGAAGATCGTGAACACGGCACAGCACATCACACAATCAATCTTCCGTCCTTGGACTCACTTTACACCGCACGCTGTTGGAGCAGTGCTGCCAGGATAATCAAGGACACGACCTACCCAGCCAACACACCTTTCGTCCCTCTTCCCTCCGGGAGAAGGCTCAGGAGCTTGAAGACTTGTACGGCCAGATTTGGGAACAGCTTCTTTCCAACTGTGATAAGACTGCTCAACGGATCCTGACCCGGATCTGGGCCGTACCCTCCAAATACCCGGACCTGCCTCTTGGTTTTTTTGCACTACCTTACTTTCCATTTTTCTATTTTCTATTTATGATTTATAATTTAAATTTTTAATATTTACTAATTTTTACTATTTTTAATATTTAATATTTGTAATCCAGGGAGTGGGAAGTGCAGAATCGAATATCGCTGTGATGATTGTACGTTCTAGTATCAATTGTTTGGTGACAATAAAGTATAAAGTATAAAGTATAAGTATAAAGTATGGTCCCCTACTGAGGACTGACTCACTGACCCTGGTCATTCATTACACTCCGTAGTGAGCTCCTGTCCCTTCAAGGGTGTTAGAATTGCTTCCTGTGTAAATGTTCCTGACACTGGATGGTACAACCTTAATGCAAAAAGTGTTCAGTTACAACAATGGTCTTTACATCACTGACGTATCATGGGTAAAGTCCCCCCACCCACCATGGAGCACGACCACAGGAGAGCAGCATCCATCATCAGGGACCCCCACAATCCCGGCCATGCTCCCTTCTCACTGCTGCCATCAGGAAGGAGGTACTGAAACCTTAGGATCCATGGCACCTGGTTCAGGAACAGTCATTACCCCTCATCTATCAGGCTCTTGAGCAAAGAGGATAAATTCACTCAAAGCAACACTTAACTGTTTCCTCGACCCATGGACTCATTTTCAAGAACGCTTCATCTCATGTTCTCAATATTTATTGTTCATTTAATTATTTCTGTTTATTTTTTCTCAGCTCAAGCTGGTAAAACCTGAGGTACAGGCATAGTCAAGCATACTCATTTCTCAATTACTATTAATATGATTTATTATTATTACTTACTTTTATATTTTCAAAGTGTGTTGTTTTTTGCACATTGATTGTCTATCCATCCTGTCAGGTGTGATCTTCCATTGATTCTATTGTGTTTGTTTTTACACTGAATGCCCACAGGAAAATGAATCTCGGGATTGTATATGGTGACACAGATGTAGTTTGATAGTAAAATTTACAATGAGCTTTGAACTTTACAAGGAATAGAGAGCCCAGAGTTGTGAAAACCTTGACAACAAGCAATATTTGTCAAAGAGTGTAAAACATATCTCAGTGTAAATCAAAGTGTGAATAATTCTACAAATGAAAGCTGTGGGCTTTGTCTGTCTCCTGTGATTTTACTTGGTACAGAGAAACATGTGCTGATGGCGTTAATCTCTGGAGACTGCTGCCTCTGATGTTCAGAGAGATGAACTGCCTTTCTGAAAGCTATTTCAAGCATTCACATTTAATCTCAAAGGTTTTGTCATCGTGAAACTGTGTCATTGACAGCTATGGGTGTGTGGAATTATATCAACAGATTCTGTGGTCCTCAGGCTGTTAGTGTTGACTCTACAGTCAGTGGCAGAGTGATTATGTCACTGAATCAATCGTCTGCATCTGAAATCTACCAAAGCAATTTTGAAGAGTTGAATTCATCTAAGAAGTTAAAACCTGCTTTGTGAATGGCTTTAATGACACACTTGCTCCACTCCCATCAGGGAGGGGGCTTCGTAGCATCTACACGAAGACCACCAGACTCAAAAACAGTCACTTTCCCCGAGCAGTAAGGCTGATCAACACCTCCACCCACTAACTCACCCCTCCACACCCCCAACCACAACTACTTTATCATTTCCTGTCAGTCACCTTTTGTACAGACACTCCTGTGTCTAGTGTCACTTTATAGACAATCAATCTATGTAAATAAGCTATCTTATGTATATATATATATATATATATATATACACACACACGCACACACACACACGCACACACACAAACATATATATATTAGTGTTTTTATTATTATTGTGTTCTTTATCTTAGAAACATAGAAAAGCTACAGCACAATACAGGCTCTTCAGCCCACAATGCTGTGCTGAACTTGTACTTACTTTAAAAATTACCTGCGGTTAAACATAGCCCTCTATTTTTTCTGAGCTCCATTTACCTATCCAGGAGTTTCTTAAAAGATCCTATCGTATCTGCCTCCACCACTGCCGCCGGCAGCCTATTCCACGTACTTACCACTCTTTGCGTAAAAAACTTACCCCTGACATCTCCCCTGTACCTACTCCCCAGCACCTTAAAACTATGTCCTCTTGTGTTAGCCATTTCAGCCCTGGAAAAAGCCTCTGACTATCCACACGATCAAAGCCTCCCATCATCTTATACACCTCTATCAGGTCACCTCTCATCCTCCGTTGCTCCAAGGAGAAATGGCTGCATTCACTCAACCTATTCTCGTAAGGCATGCTCCCCAATCCAGGCAACATCCTTGTAAATCTTCTCTGCACCCTTTCTATGGTTTCCACATCCTTCTTGTAGTGAGGTGACCAGAGCTGAGCACAGTACTCCAAGTGGGGTCTGACCAGGGTCTTATGCAGCTTATGGCTTCTAAAATCAATCCCACGGTTGATGACGGCCAATGCACTGTATGCCTTCTTAACCACAGAGTCACACTTGAGTGTCCTATGGACTTGGACCCCAAGATCCCTCTGATCCTCCACAGTGCCAAGAGTCTTACCATTACAGGTGCCCCCTGCTTTTTGAACGTTTGCTTTACGAAACCTCGCTGTTACGAAAGACCTACGCTACTTACCTGTTTTCGCTAACAGAAGGTGTTTTCACTGTTACAAAAAAAGGCAGCGCGCGCCCCAAACAGCCAAGCTCCTCCCCCGGAACTGCATTCTAGCCGGCATTGCTCAAACACATGCCTGTAAGCAGCTGTTAGCAAGATGAGTTCGAAGGTATCAGAACAGTAGCGTTTTGATCGTGGTGAACGAAGTAAGAACAAAGTGAGTTTGGCTTGTGGAAGTTGACCAAGATGATGTTGAAGAGATTTTGGCATCCCATGAGCAAGAACTGATAGATGAAGAGCTGATGCAATTGGAAGAGGAAAGGATAACAATCGAAACTGAATGCAGTAGTGAACAGACCGAAAGTGAAGTCGTCCAGGAACTGAACATGAAGCAACTGCATGAGATTTTCGCTGCAATGATTGCAGAGAAGTACGACTTTAATTTTGAAAGGGTACATCAGTTTAGGGCATATTTGCAAGATGGTTTGAGTGCTTACAAAGAACTGTATGATAGAAAAATGCACGAGGCTCAGCAGTCAAGCATACTGTCGTTTTTCAAACCTTCCACATCAGCCACAGCAGACGACGAACCTCAACCTTCGACATCAAGGCAGGCAGACATAGAAGAAGATGACCTGCCTGCCCTGATGGAAACAGACGACGATGAGATGACACCCCAGTGTCCCACCACCCCAACCCCCGGGCCGCGGACCGATACATTGTCATGGAGAATGCAGCGGTAGCTGGGACGCACCCAGCACATCTTTAAGAAAAAAGCCGAAATAGACAGGCTAATTAATTAGGTGCCACCCAGCACGTAAATGTCAGCCCAGATCAGAGGCGATTGCTGATTAATTAGCTTGTTTATTTCGGCTTTTTTCTTAAAGATGTGCTGGGTGCGTCCCAGCTACTGCTGCACCCCTGCATGCTTCGCAGATCGGTATCAGTCGGCAGCCGGGTGGGGGCCACTGCACCACCCCAACCTCCGACGACTCAGCCTAACACACCATCATCAGCGTGCTCAGTGCTGACTTCCTGATTCCGGTAAGTGATACTACACTATACATACATTATTTCTACTTTATATAGGTTGTGTATTTTTATGCATTATTTGGTGTGATTTGGCAGCTTCATAGATTAAAGGTTACTGGAGAGAGTGTTTCTGCCAAGAGCGCTTGCGTGAGATTTTCGCTACGGAGAACAGTGCAGGCAATGATTGTAGAAAAGCATTTCTACTTTATATAGGCTGTGTATTTATCATATCATTCCTGCTTTTACTATATGTTACTGTTATTTTAGGCTTTATATGTTATTTGGCATGATTTGGTAGGTTATTTTTTGGGTCTGCAAACGCTCACAAATTTTTCCCATATAAATAAATGGTAATTGCTTCTTCACTTTACGACATTCCGGCTTACGAACTGTTTCATAGGAGTGGTCTACCTTCGGGTGGCGGGGGAAACCTGTAATACTATATTCTGCCATCATATTTGACCTACCAGAATGAACCACCTCACACTTATCTGGGTTGAACTCCATCTGCCACTTCTCAGCCCAGTTTTGCATCCTATCAATGTCCTGTTGTAACCTCTGACAGCCTTCCACACTATCCACAGCACCCCCAACCTTTGCGTCATCAGCAAATTTACTAACCCATCCCTCCTCTTCCTCATCCAGGTCATTTATAAATAGTAGGCAGAGAAGGGGTCACAGAACAGATTCCTGAGGCACAGCACAGGTCACCAACCTCCATGCAGAATATGACCCATCTACAAACACACTTTACCTTCTGTGGGCAAGCCAGTTCTGGATCCACAAAGTGATACCACCTTTGGATCCCATTCCTCCTTACTTTCTCAGTAAGCCTTGCATGGGGGTACCTTATCAAATGCCTTGATAAAATCCATATACACTACATCTACTGCTTTACCTTCATCAATGTGTTTGGTCAGATCCTCAGAAAATTCAATCAGGCTCATAAGGCACGACCTGCCTTTGACAAAGCCATGCTGACTATTCCTAATCATATTATGCCTCTCCAAGTGTTCATAAATCTTGCCTCTCAGGATCTTTCCATCAACTTACCAACCACTGAAATAAGACTCACTGGTCTAAAATTTCCTGGGCTATCTCTACTCCCTTTCCTGAATAAGGGAAAAACATCTGCAACCCTCCAAGTCCACCTTAAGTCATCCCTACAATTGCCAAGATCCTTTTCCATATAAAGCAAAGTACTCATTAAGTACATCTGCTATTTCCTCCAGCTCCATACACACTTTCCCACTGTCACACTTGATAGGTCCTATTCTTTCACATCTTGTCCTCTTGCTCTTCATATAATTGTAGAATGCCTTGGGGTTTTCCTTAATCCTGTCCACCAAGGCCTTCTCATGGCCCCTTCTGGCTCTCTTATTTCTTTCTTGAGCTCCTTCCTGCTAGCCTGATAATCTTCTAGCTCTCTGTCATTACCTAGCTTTTTGAACCTTTCGTAAGCTCTTCTCTTCTTCTTGACTAGATTTACAACAGCCTTTGTACACACTGGTTCTTGTACTCTACCACCCTTTCCCTGTCCCATTGGAACGTACCTATGTAGAACGCCATGCAAATATCCCCCGAACATTTGTCAGTTTTCTGCTGTACATTTCCCTGAGAAGATTCAAGATTCAAGATTCAAAAAACTTTATTGTCATTCTAACCATACATCGGCTCTGCAGGGCAGAATGAGACAGCGTTTCCCAGGAGCAGTGCAATCATAACATAACAAACGCAACACTAAATAATAAACATAACAATAAATAGTAAAACACGACAGCCACGTGTCCGTTAAAATCAGTTATAAGTGTCCAGTGCAAGTTAAAAGTGCCCAAAGCAGAGTCAGGTGGAGCAGCTATTTAGCAGTCTGACTGCCTGTGGGAGGAAGCTGTTTAGTAGCCTTGTGGTTTTAGTTTTGATGCTCCTGTAACGTTTGCCTGATGGCAGAAGAACAAACAGTTCATGGAGAGGGTGTGAGGGGTCTTTAATGATGTACCGTGTCTTCTGGAGGCATCGACTCTGAAAGAGGTCTTGGACAGGAGGTAGGGAGACCCCAATAAACTTCTCTGCTCCCCTAACCACCCTATGCAAGGCTTTTTTGTCGACAGCACTGCAGCTGGAGTACCAGGTTGTGATGCTAAAGGTCAGCACACTATCAACCACGCCTCTGTAGAATGTAGTTAAGATGTTAGTGGGGAGTGATGCTTGTTTAAGCTTCCTCAGAAAGTGCGATCTCTGCTGGGCCCGTTTCACAATCCCAGTGGTGTTCCTCGACCAGGTGAGATTGTCCGAGATCTGCACCCCAAGGAACTTGATGTTTTCCACTCTCTCCACTGTGGAGCTGCTGATGCTGAGGGGTGTGTGCTCTGGCTGAGACTGTCTGAAATCGATGATCATCTCTTGGTTTTGGTGACATTAAGCATCAAGTTGTTATCCCTGCACCAGCTCTCTAGGTGTTTGACCTCCTCCCTGTACATAGTTTCATCATTTTTGCTGATGAGTCCCACCACTGTGGAATCATCTGCAAATTTAATATCAGGTTCTCCTTGAATCTGGCTGCACATTCATGTGTTAGCAGTGTAAACAGCAATGGGGATCCAGTGCTCAGTGTGATGGAGTCAGAGATGTTCCTGCCAACACGGACTGACTGCGGTCTCTCTGTCAAGAAATCCAGAATCCAGCGACACATGGCAGTGTTAAGGCCAAGCAGCGATAGTTTCTCCACTAGTCTCTGCGGCATGATGGTATTGAATGCTGAACTGAAATCAATGTACAGGATCCTGGCATAAGTGTCTTTGTTGTCCAAGTGAGAGAGAACTGTGTGCAGTGTGGAGGATATTGCATCCTCCGTAGAGCGATCTGGACGATAAGCAAACTGCAGAGGATCCAGCGATGAGGGGAGGCTGGCCGTGATATGAGGCTTGACAAGCCATTCAAAACATTTCATCACTATGGGGGTCAGGGCAATGGGACGGTAATCATTCAGACAGGCTACAACTGATTTCTTTGCTACAGGGATGATTGTGGAGGTTTTGAAGCATCTGGGGACAATAGCTTGACTAAGGGAGATGTTGAAAATGTCTGTCAGGACATCTGCAAATACATCAGCACATTCCTTGAGCCCACATCCAGGGATGTTGTCCGGACCTCCCGTCTTTCGTGGGTTGACCCTGGCAAGGGTCCTCCATCATCTGTTCCCAATTTATACTTCCAAATTTCTGCCTGATAGCTTCATATTTCCCCTTACTCCAATTAAACGCTTTCCTAACTTGTCTGTTCCTATCCCTCTCCAATGCTGTGGTAAAGGAGGTAGAATTGTGATCACTATCTCCAAAATGCTCTCCCACTAAGAGACCTGACACCTGACCAGGTTCATATCCCAATACCAGATCAAGTACAGCCTCTCCTCTTGTAGGCTTATCTACATATTGTGTCAGGAAACCTTCCGAAACACACTTAACAAACTCCACCCCATCTAAACCTCTTGCTCTAGGGAGATGCCAATCGATATTTGGGAAATTAAAATCTCCTACCACAACAACCCTGTTTTTATTACTCCTTTCCAGAATCTGTCTCCCTGTCTGTTCCTCGATGTACCTGTCGCTATTGGGTGGTCTATAAAAAACACCCAGTAGAGTTATTGACCCCTTCCTCTTCCTAACTTCCACCCACAGAGACTCAGTATACAATCCCTCCATGACTTCCTGTGACATTATCCGTGACATTATCTCTGATCAACACCTCCACCTCTTTTGCCTTCCTCCCTGTCCTTTCTGAAACATCTAAAACTTGGTACTCGAAGTAACCATTCCTGTCCCTGAGCCATCCAAGTATCTGTAATGGCCACAACTTCATAGATCCAAGTACTGATCCACGCTCTAAGCTGATCCGCTTTCTTCATAATACTCCTTGCATTAAAATAGACACATCTCATAGCATCAGTCTGAGCGTATCCCTTCTCTATCACCTGCCTATACTCCCTCTCGCACTGTCTCCAAGCTTTCTCCATATGTGAGCCAACCACCCCTTCCTCCATCTTTTTAGTTCGGTTCCCACCCCACAGCAATTCTAGTTTAAACTCTCCCCAGTAGCCTTAGCAGACCTCCCCGCCATGATATTGGTCCCTCGGGAATCAAGTGCAACACATGCTTTTTGTACAGGTCACGCCTGCCCCAGAAGAGATCCCAATGATCCAGAAATCTGAACCCCTGCCCCCTGCTCCAGGCCCTCAGCCACGCATTTATCCTCCACCTCACTCTATTCCTATACTCATGGTCATGTGGCACAGGCAGTAATCCTGAGATTACTACCTTTGAGGTCCTGCTTCTCAACTTCCTTCCTAACTCCCTGCAGTCTGCTTTTAGGAACTCCTCCCTTTTCCTGCCTATGTCGTTGGTACCAATATGTACCACGACCTCTGGGTGTTCTCCTTCCCACTTCAGGATATCTTGGATGCATCAGAAACATCCTGGACCCTGGCAGCTGGGAGGCAAACTACAATCCGAGTTTCTTTTCTGCGTCCACAGAATCGCCTGTCTGACCCCCTAACTATCGAGTCCCCTATCACTGCTGCCATCCTCTTCCTTTCCCTACCCTTCTGAGCCACAGGGCCAAACTCTGTGCCAGAGGCACGGCCACTGTTGCTTCCCCCAGGTAGGCTGTCCCCCACAACAGTACTCAAACAGGAGTAATTATTGTGAAGGGGAAAATTCACAAGGGTGCTCTCTAGCCTCTGACTCCAGTCCTTCCCTCTCCTGACTGTTACTCACTTATCTGTCTCCCTAGGCCCCAATGTGACCACCTGCCTATAGCTCCTCTCTATCAGCTCCTCACTCCATCTGACCAGGTGAAGGTCATCGAGCTACATCTCCAGTTCCCTAACACGGTTCCTTAGGAGCTGCAGCTCAACTCACCTGGCACAGATGTAGCCGTCTGGGAGGCTGAGAGTCTTTTCTCCTTGGAGTGACGCAGGATGAGAGGTGACCTGATAGAGGTGTGTAACATGATGAGAGGCATTGATCATGTGGACAGTCAGAGGCTTTTTCCCAGGGCTGAAATGGCTAGCACGAGAGGGCACGGTTTTAAGGTGCATGGAAGTAGGTACAGAGGAGATGTCAGGGGTAAGTTTTTTTACGCAGAGTGGTAAGCGCGTGGAATGGTCTGCTGGCGACGGTGGTGGAGGTGGAAACAATAGGGTCTTTTAAGAGACTCCTGAACAGGTACATGGAACTCAGAACCCTAAGTAATTTCTAAGGTAAGGACATGCTCGGCACAGCTTTGTGGGCCAAAAGGCCTGTATTATGCAACACACATAAAAGTTGCTGGTGAACGCAGCAGGCCAGGCAGCATCTCATTTCGGGCCGAGACCCTTCGTCAGGACATCAGGACCCAAGGACATGCCCTCTTCTTCGTGCTACCATCAGGAAGGAGGTACAGGAACCTGACGACACCCACTCACTGTTTCCGGAACGGGTTTCTTCCCCTCCACGTTCAGATTTCTGAATGGACAATGAACCCTGCCTCAATGTACACTGCCTCATTTTTCTTTCCTTTCTTTTTGCACTCATTAGTCAATTTATTTTTATATATAAATTCTAGCTGTAACTTACAATTTCTACTATTATGTATTGAACTGCACTGCTTCTTGAAAACAACAAATTTCACAATGTATCCCAGTGACACTCAACCAGATTCTGATCCAGATAGGCATGCTCTATCTCTAAATAAAAGTGACAGGATAGGTTAGTGAGGGAAGGAAAAGGGAGCGTGAGTAAAGCTCATTCAGAAAGGAATGAGGCATGAGATCCAAGAGATCTTGCTTTGTGGATCCTGAATTGACCTGTCCACAGATGGCAAAGGGTGGTTGTAGATGGTTTGCATTCTACATGGAGGTCGGTGACCAGTGGTGATCCACAGGGATCTGGTCTGGACCCCTCCTCTTTGTGATTTTTATAAATGACCTGGATGAGGAAGTAGAAGAGTGGGTTAGTAAAGCTGATGACACAAAGTTTGGGGGTGTTGTGGATAGTGTGGAGGGCTGTCAGAGGTTACAGCGGGACATCGATAGGATGCAGAACTGGGCTGAGAAGTGGCAGATGGAGTTCAACCCAGATAAGTGTGAGGTGATTGATTTTGTTAGGTCAAATTTGAAGACAGAATATAATATTAATGGCAAGACTCTTGGCAGTGTGGAGGATCAATGAGATCTTGGGGTCCGAGTCCATAGGACACTCAAAGCCACTGCAGGTTGACAGTGTTGTTAAGAAGGCGTATGGTGTGTTGGCCTTCGTAAATCATAGGACTGGGTTCAAGAGCCGTGAGGTAATGTTACAGCTAGATAAGACCTTAGTTAGACCTCACTTGGAGTACTGTGTTCATTTCTGGTCACCTCACTACAGAAAGCATGTGGATACTACAGAGAGGGTGCAGAGGAGATTTATGAGGATGGTAACTGCATTAGGGAGCATGCCTTGTGAGAACAGGTTGAATGAACTTCGCCTCTTCTCCTTGGCGAGATGAAGGATGAGAGGTGACCTGATAGAGGTGTATAAGATGATGAGAGGCATTGATCATGTGGATAGCCAGAGGCTTTTCCCCAGGGTTGAAATGGCTAACACAAGCGGACATGGTTTTAAGGTGTTTGGAAGGGGGATGTCAGAGGTAAGTTTTTCACAGAGTGGTGGGTGTGTGGAATGCAATGCTGGTGATGGTGGTGGAGGTGGACATAATTGGGTCTTTTAAGACTCTCATAGATAGGTACACAGAGCTTAAGAAAATAGAGGGCTATGCATTAGGGAAATTCTAGGCATTTTCTGGAGTAGGTCAGCACAATGTTGTGGGCCGAAGGGCCTGTAATGTGCTGCAGATTTCTATGTTCTGTGTTCTCTGAGCTGAGAAGGACTCGATGGGCACAATGGTCACATTCTAATGTAGTAGGGATACATGGAAACTTCAGTACCACATCCTTGCATTCTCACAATGTCCCTTGGTAACTTTTGGGTCCCTTCTTTCCCTGTGTCATCTTTCATTGATTCTGTCGTATTTCTTTCTATCTACTGTGAATGCCCAAAGAAAAATCTCAGTGACCGACATTGATGATAAACTTACTTAGAATTTTGACTGAGTGCCTGCATGCTTTGATAATAGATTAATTTGAACTTTGAACCTTGCTTCCCATCCTGTCTTAGGTCCCAGTTTATCTCACCATCTCCCGGTCTCTCTCCAGTCCTGGAAGTGAGCTGTTCCGCAGCCTTCCACTCTGGACCTTGTTTCCCCACAACACAACATCATGAATTATTTTCAGGAGGAAGACAAGACACAGTGATGCTGGAACTCGTAGGCAAACACAGCCCCTGCTTCCACCTTCCTTCCTCTCCTGTGTCTTGTGATTAATTCGTTTCTCGGTCAAGCATTCATTTCGATGTTAAACTGCCTCCTTGACAGGTGGATATCTGTTAATCTCTCACATTTAATTATTAAATCCACATTCCATTCTAAGTTAATGGGAATTAACGAGACCACGAGGAGAGTAAAAACATAGAACGTAGAGCAAAGAACATACAGCACAGGAACAGGCCCTTCGGCCTATACCGAGCCAATTAAATTAGTAATCAAATGGCCAACTAAACTAATCTCTTCTACCTAACACAATGTCCATAACCATTTTCCTCACATTCATGAGCCTATCTAACCGTCTCTTGAAAGTCTCTAATGTATCTGCCTCTACCACCACCCCAGGCAGCACATTCCAGACACCCACCCCTCTCTGTGTAAAAAACTTGCTCCTCGCACCTCCTTTGAAATTATCCCTTCTCGCCTTACACACATGCTGTCTGGTATCAGACGTGTCAATCCCGTGCAAAAGATACTGTCTGTCTACTCTACCTATACCTCTCACAATCTTATAAATCTCTATCAGATTTTCCCCGCAGCCTCCGCCATAACAGAGAAAACAACCCATTCATCCAACCTCTTGAGAAACCACATGCCCTCTAATCCAGGCAGCATCCTGGTAAACCTCTTCTGTACCCTCTCCAAAGCCTTGACATCCTTCCTATAGTGGGGCGACATCATCTCGAAAAATAGGGATTCATGTAGGATTGCTGTAAATGGGTTAGCACAACTTGATGGAATGAATAGCCTGTTACTGAGCTGTTTCCCTCTATGATCCTATCACTCTCAGACACCACTGCTCTGACTTTCTGTTTGTGTGTGTGTGTGTGGGGAGGCAGTGGGGTACTGGAGGCACTGGCTTAAATTTCCGGTAAGCACTCGGACTTAGATAAGGACACAGCCCCTCAGCACTACAGTGTCTTATAAAGAATTCTACAGAACATACAGATTAGGAACAGGCTGTTCGGCCCACCTGCTCCATGCAACTATTTCGCTTCACATCAATCTTCATCATCCTCATTACCATCCGTCTCCATCCCTCTATCTCTCTGCTTTTTTCAAGTTTCCCTTCAATCCCATCTCTCCAGTTTGTCCTCATACCTCTCAATGAGTGGGAATTCCACTTCCCACCCTCCACCCACACAGTCTCACGAAAGGAATTTGTCCTTAATTCCTGATCCATGGGAATACAGTGTAGAGAAGTGTGGCATTAAGCACAATTGGAGAGAATTCAGAAATCTAGTGCAAAGGGACTTGGGAATCCCCATGCAGGATCCCCTAAAGGTTAGTTTACAGGTTGAGTCAGTGGTGAGGAAGGCAAAAGCAATGTTAGCATTCATTTTGAAAGGACTAGAATACAAAAGCAAAGGTGTACTGCAGAGGCTTGATAAAGCATTGCACAGACCACACAGGGTATCATGAGCAGTCTTGGATCCCTTATCTAAGAGAAAATGCGCTGGCATTGGAGAGGGTCCAGAGGAGGTTCATGAGAATGGTTCTGGGAATGAATGGGTTAACATGAGGTGCATTTGATGGCCTTGAGCCTGTACTCACTGGAATTTAGAGGAATTGGGGAGGAGTTCTCACTGAAACCTATCAAATATTGAAACATCTAGATAGAGTGGATGTGGAGAGGATGTTTCCTATAGTGGGGGAAACTGGGACCAGAGGGCACATCCTCGGAATAGAAGGATGCCCCTTTTGAATATTTTTTTTTCAGCCCGAGGGTGGCAAATCTGTGGAATTTGCTCCCACAAGTTTGAGGGCATCGTATGCCAGATACAGTAATTGGATATAATTAAGGTAGAGGTTGATAGATTCTCGAATTGGTTAGGGGGTTAAGGGTTATGGGGAGAAGACAGGAGAATGAGGTTAAAAACAAAATCAGCCATGCCTTAATGGCAGGGGTGACTTGGTGCGCTAAATGGGCTAATTCTGCTCCTATATTATTTCATCACATTGACCTCCAAAATAATTTCATGTACCCCTATTTAGGTACAAAGTTATGAGGGGTATAGATGGGGTAAATGAAAGCAGGTTTTTTCCACTGAGGTTGGGTGAGACTAGAACTAGGGATTATGGGTTCAGGGCGAAAAGTGAAATGTTTAAGGTTAGGGTGAAAGGTGAAATGTTTAAGGGGAACATGAGGGGGAACTTCACTCAGAGGGTGGTGAGGGTGTGGAACAAGCTGGGGGTGGAAGTGGTGGTGGTGAGTTCGGTTGCAACACTTAAGACAAGTTTGGAGAGTCGGTGGATAGGAGGGGTTATGAAGGGCTATGGTCCTAGTGCAGGTTGATGGGAGTAGGCAGATTAATCATTGTGCATGGTCTAGATGGGCTGAAGTCCCTGTTTCTGTGCCGTAGTGCTCCATGACTCTGTGACTGGTGAAAAGCTAACCCATTTAGACCATTAATTGTGTAATAATGATCCTTTCTCACCTGCGACGAGGCTACTCGTTGTGATGAACAAGTGGATAAGTCCACCCCCCAAATATCCTTCCAAACAACATAAATTCATACGGATTCATATAAATTAAACAAAAGTTTAACAGATCTATCCTGAGATAATGGTTATAAATCTGAAACAGAAATTGTGTCACAGAATATTCTGGGAAAAGGAAATCATTTGCTTCCTTCAAGCCAAAAACAAAAGTGATAGTTTAGCACTTTAAAAGTGAGCAGCAAGAAGTATTCTGTCAGAAACGCTTTAGAAAGGCATAGGAGCAGAATATGACCTCTCGGCCCATCGAGTTCACTCCGCCATTTATCATGGCTGATTTATTATCCCTCTCAACCCCATTCTCCTGTCTTCTCCCCATAACCTTTGACACCCTGACTAATCAAGAACCTATCAACATCTGCTTTAAATATACTCATTGATTTGGCCTGAAAAGCTGTCTGTGTCAGTGAATTTCACAGGTTTACACTGACTGGCTGTAGAAAATAACGAGGAGTATTTGATTAATGTGTTGGGATTATTTTTCCAAATGGTGTAAGATCTGGTCTCCCTGTTATAGGAAGGATGTGGAGACTTTGGGGAGACTGCACCAGAAGGTTACCAGGATGCTGCCTGGATTAGAGGACAAGAGGTTAGACAAACCTGGGTTGTTTTCTCAGAAGCAGCGGAGGCTGAGTGGAGTTCTGATAGAGGTTCATAAGATTTGACTGGTATAGATTGAGCAGACAGGCAGTATTTTTCCCCCAGAGTTGGAAAGTCTAATACCAGAGGGCACGCGTTTAAGGTGAGAGCGGGTAATTTCAAAGGAGATGTGAAGGGCAAGTATTTTTAGTCAGAGAGTGGTGCTGAGGTGTTAGTGGGGCAGATATGATAGAGAGATTTAAGAGAATCTTTGAAAGGCAAATAGATGTAGGGAGAATGGAGGGATACTGACACTGTTTAATTAGCTCAGCACAACATTGTGGACCAAAAGGCCTGTTCCTGAGCTGTACTGTTCTATGTTCTGTGTTCTTAGATTGTTGAAAGAACAGGACAGTGGCATAGTGGCTAACATAATGCTTTACAATGCCAGTGATCGGGTTTCAACTCCTGCTATTGTCTGTAAGGACCATCTGTGTGCATTCTCCCTATGGCCGCAGCATTCCCCTGCTTGCCTCCCACATTCCAGAGGCATACAGGTTGGGGTCAGCAGGTTGTGTGCAGGCTATATTGGCACCAGAAACATGGGGAACACTTGTGGGCTGCCCACCACATCCCCCGACTGTGTTGGTTAATAATGCAAATGACACATTTCATACACGTTTCAATGTTCAGATGTGCATGTGACAAATGAAGCTAATCTTTAAAATCTTTCACCTTTAAATGCAGAAAGTTACTCCAATAGAAACTGCAAAAACAAAACTTGAAATGTTACCTCCTGAAACCTGGCTGAAATACCAAATACACTCACAATTTCCTACAGGTGTATGGTGGACAGCGTTCTCACTGGTTGCATCACCCTCTGGTACGGAGGGGCCAGTGTGCAGGATTAGAGAAAGTGAAAGAGGTCTGTAAACTCAGCCAGCTCCTTCATGGGCACCAGCCTCCTCACCATCGAGGACATCCTCAAAAGGCAGCATCCTTCATTAATGGCCCCCATCACCCAGGACAGGCCCTCTTCTCATTGCTACCATCAGGGAGGAGCTACAGGAGCCTGAAGACAGACTCTGAACATTTTAGGAACAGCTTCTTCATCTCTGCTATCAGATTTCTGAATGGACAATGAATCCACAAACACTACCTTACCATTTTTTTTCTCTTTTTGCACTACTTTTTTAATTTAACTTTTGCATATATACTTATTGTAATTTTTAATTTTATATATATATATTGCAAAGTACTGCTGCTGCTGAACAACAAATTTCACAACGTGTGTCAGTGAGAAGAGTAACACACACATCTGCTTGAGGAAATCAGCAAGGCCGGCAGACTCCATGGAAAGGAATAAACAGTTGACATTTCTGGATTCTAATTCTAAATCTTTATCAGAAGTGGGGAAAATGAAGGAAGTTGAACTTATGAAATGTATGTTTGATACAACTTAACTGCTGACATACTGAGGTATTCCGGTTAGTACCACCACCTCACGGCTCCAGTGTCTCAGGTTCAGGCCTGACCAAGTTCATGCTTATTGGTACGAGCAAATGTACGCAGGGTATAAATGTCATTAAACCTGGCTTTTTTCGGCAGCAGCTCAGTACATTACAGACATGACTAACATAAGACACACTGTAGGAGATAAATTAGGCTATTTGGCCCATCGATTCTGTTCCGCCATTCATTCATGGCTGACTTATCATCCCTCTCAACTCCATTCTCTTGCCTTCTCCCTATAAACGTTGACACCCTGACTAATCAAGAACTGATCAACCTCTGCTTTAAATATATCTAATGACTTGGCCTCCATGACTGTCTGTGACAGTGAATTCCACAGATTCACCACCCCTTGGCTAAAGAAATTCCTCCTCGTCGCTATTCTAAATGAACATCCCACAATCTAGGCTGCTCCTCTGGTCCTAGACCCCCCTACTATAGAAACATAAATTAGATGTTTGGATGCTGTCTGTGTGGAATCTTCCTGGTCTCTCTCTGACTGCACTGGTTTTCCCCGGCAATACGGTTTCCTCCCACATCCGAAAGTTTGGTGGATTAATTGCCTGGAAAATGCCCCTATTCTGTGGGTAAGGAGTGCATTCTATGGGAGAGTTGATGGGAAGTTGAATCTGAAACAAACGTTACAGAAAAATTAGTGGGGGAGAGAGGGAATGTGTGCAGACGTGGATTCGACGGGTGATGGCCAATTTATATTTGACAGTGGCTATCTTTCATTAGGAGTTTGCACAGACTCAGTATGTCACCAAAGGTGGAGTGGTCAGAGTTAGAGTGGAGATTTTGTGGTTTCAGCGAGGAGGGGCTTCAGTTAGAGAAGGCACAAAAAGCTGTAGGTAAAAGTTTTCCCCCTTCTTTACATTTGCTCAGTGAGAGCAA